>NC_143550.1:121917500-122526562 GCF_054136105.1 Typopeltis vanoorti
AGTAGAGGTTTGGTAGTGATGGAGAGTTGTACACTAGGTGTCCTCCTGCAATGAGTCCTTGGACTCTTTGGAGATGTCACGAATAATAATAATAATAATATTACACTTGACAAGAAATTATATTCTTGTTTTAATCCTTTACCCAAGCATAAACAAACAAAGTTTGTGCATGAAGTATTGTCAACAATTAGTATATTTGTATATAGAGGCTATTGACTTCACAAGTGCCTTAATATCCCATAATGCAAAACATGGGAAGAGTCACAAGCCAGACAGGTCTAGCTCCCACTGAGGAGACCTCAATAAAGGTCAAAACCAGTTTGGGTAGTGACCCTTCCCATAATGTTTTTACATTATGAGATACTGAGGCAACTGATGTGAAGTCAATAGCCTCTTTATACAAATGTTATAAAGATACTTCATACACACACGAAATTTATATTTCTTCTGTAGTTGTTAAGCTTTTTGGAGAAATAAGTGAGACATTGTATATATACAAGATTGCAGATCAGGGTAATGTTATCTGTGTAGGGTAGAATAGATTTGTTAAGGGGTGCTCTTGTTTTAGTAATCTGCTTGCCTTTTATAATAAAGTACAAGAGTGACTGATGAGGGAAAGCCATATACTTTTTTTTTTTTGCTAAAGCATTTACAGGGTACCACATGATAAGTTCATGTTGATATTTAAGTTGCAAGAAACGGGGTTAGAGATCAGGTTTAGTGAACTCATTTGGAAATTAGCTGTCTGACAGATAACAGAGAGTTGTTTACAGGAGAATGGTTTCAAAGAAAAGGAAAATTACAAGCATGGTCCATAGGAATCAGTACTGGGACCTTTGCTTATTAACCTTTATGACAATGATATTATCACATGGTTGCAGGAAGATATTCAGTTATTCACAAATGATGAAGCTTAGAAGGATGATTAGTCATAGTACTGATGTAGTCCTTCAGGGCAATTTGAATTAGCTGGACAGATGGAAAAAGGAATGTCAGTTTAATGCAACTAAAGGCAAGGTCTGGAGATCCACCAATGGGAGACTACGTACTCTATTGATAGAACTATATTAGAGGATGAAGGCAGGCAAGGGATTCTGGGATGATAATCAATACAAATCTGAAGTATAGAGAATATAGACTACGTTAAGTTCCATGAGCCAGAGCAATCGAGACTAGCAGAGCATGCTATCACCACCATACACCGAGTTCTTTGGAAAAAAATTAAGGTGCTGCATAAAAGTAATAATCGCTTGGAATATTTATACAAAGAGTTTTAAGACCTTGCTACATTGACCAAATCTAAATAGAAATAATGGACTTGAATTATCCCTCTTATGGGAAATAGTTCTTTTTCACAAATTCCAGAATTAACTTAAACTTAATTATATATATATATATTTTTTATTTATTACTAAATCTTGTTAAAGTTATTTTTACTAGAACCTCAATATAATTAGACCATGATACTTTACATCATGTACGTGCAGTTTGCACATGCCATTGTTGAATATACCAGTTTGTGTTCATGTTGTTTAATTGAAAACCATACTGAAGATGTCCTTGATACTAGGGAGAAAATTTGATACTAATAAAAATATGTGTCAGTTAAATCCGTTTCATGTTATTTATTAATTAAAGATAAAAGTGATGATTCAATTGCATAAAGCCCCAATCAGACCACATCTAGTCACCATGATTTGAAGAGGCTAAATTAACCTTGGAGAGGGTATAGAGATAGATAACAATAATGATATCAGATAACAAAAATGTACAATGTTAGTTATAAGGATAGACTGAATCATCTTCTATCCACCAAACTATAGTTTGGTGGATAGAAGATGAAGAGATAACATGACTGACACATTTACAATTGTTGAGAGGTAATTATACAATTGACACTGGGGAGATTTCATGTAGAACAAGTGGAGGAAAAAGGATAAAAGTTATTCCTGGAAGATGCAAAAGGAAGTAATTAGAAAGGGTTGGAAATTTTTTTTTTTTTTTTTTTTTGCATGGAAGGTGGTTGGACTGTGGAATTTCTTGCCAAACAGAATGTAATGTGCAGAGAGAGAGAATGGATTTAAGGAGTAAGATGATAGACTTTGTATTGTCTAAGATATGCCTTCTATGATGAGTCTTGAGACACTGTGGAGGTCCTGAATATTAATAAGTAGTAAAGGTTATCCAGAAAATTACTGCTATAATGAGAAAGCCACTGACAAGAAGAAATAAGGAGGTCAGTTCCACTTTTTAAGGTACTAGTCAGCCAACATCCAGATTTCTGCATACGAATCTAATCACCTGGACACTTGAGTGATAAAGAAACATGAGAGAGAGAGAGTGTGTGAGCATGCAGAGGTGAGTGACTGTCTCAGAATTTTGAAATACTGATGGATATGAGAATATATTAAGGGAATGTGCTCTGCAGTGTGGCAGATAAGAAGAAAAGAGTTTATATGATTGAGATATACGAATTGCTGAGGAGTTCTCACATAGATTTAGGAAAATTATTGCACTGGGCAACAAGTAGTAGAAGAATAAAAAACAATCCTGGTAAGTTTGTAAAGATCGTGTAAGTTAAAAATATTTTTTACAAGTGGTGAATGCTTCCAATGCCAAATGCTTTCCAGGGTTAGATATATCATATGATCTCAGAGGGTATGGCCTCTCAAAAGGAGTCGTCTGACTTCATGGAGGCTCAAAAATAGACTAAAATAATACTAATAATGCTATTTCCTATAACATGGCCTTAGCAGCTAATCGCGTTATTCTTGGATAACTCTATCTTCATCTGGAAACAGATGCAAAATAGTAACATAGTCATAGTCTGTAATGAGCTTCAAGCAGGACATACAAGTCATACGTTGGTCAATATGCATATATAAATAATCAAACACTTTTTTATTATTTCAAATTATGGAAACAATTACCATACTATAGTAAAACTTCAGTTTAATATAAGCCAAAATAATCACTAATGTTTTGACCTTCATATCATATCTGGGGTATACACAGATATATAAAGAAACAAGCTATGTTACAATCTACAAAGTATGCTAAAGTCACACTAATTTGGTCAACCATTAACAATACTGGACTGACCTCTGGTGAGAAAAAAAATTCATAAAACTTTATAAAAAAAAATGCAAATAATATACATTACAGTAAAATCATAGCTATCCCATACATTAAAGAGTTATCAGATAAAATAAATAGAATCCTACACTATTACAATCTTAATGCTACTTTTAAATCACTTATAAAATTAAAAAAACATTCACTTCCTTCAAGGATCCCCTTCCCTCCCTTAACCAACCCTGGGGTATATTGAATCCATTGTACCTATGACTAACCTTATATCGGTGAAACTAGATGCAAAATTCCTATCCATAAAAAGAACACAAATGACACATTTAAATTTAACAATTTTGGTAAAGCAGGCCTCTCAGATCATGTTCTTAACACCCTACACCAAACTGATTGGAAAGGTACCTGCTCCTTATATCATACAAAAACCTGGTATGAACGCAAATTTAAAGAAGTCTGTGAAATTTTGAACAACCATTGTAATCTAAACAATAATGGTGGCATAAAAATCCCAAGAACTTGGATAGCAAACATTCAACCCACTTAGGTTCTTTGTGCTCTCCAGCAAACTCTTAATTTAGGACTCTAAGCAATAATTTCAACTCTTATTGGCCACCATTTATACTGTTTTATTCTAATTTATGTGAGAGCATGTTGCTCTCTAGCTTAATGCTTTGTAACCAAACAGATAATAATAACAGGACTTCAGCTTTAATATGATTTTTTTTTCCACCAGAGGTCAGACTTGGAATGTTAACGGCTGACCAAATTCTGTGACTATAATATAGATTGTGGATTGTAATGTAGCTTGTTAATTTTTATACTCCAGATGATGGCTTTGATACAAAGGTCAAAACATTGGATGAATATTTTGGTTTATATCAAATTAAACTTATACTATAACATGGTAGTTGTTTCCATAATGTTTAATAAGGAATGCTGATCACCAAGTAACTATGACGGCAGGGATAAGCACACGTTTAATCAATCCTATATTTCATATGTCACAGAGACATTGTCAGGGAAACAATATTAAAATTGCAAAAACATACACAAAATTGTGCAAAACAATAAGTGGATAAAAGTAGACTGAAAGCGTGTGTAGAGACTTAAGTGCTGTGATGACATCATGTTGGAGGCTTAATGGATTTTTTTACAACACTCAAAAAGAATTAAAATAGAATTTAATACTTCCTATATTTCGTCCTAGTCACTAGGACATCTACCGGGATTACAAAAACAATTAATGTAACATATACACAATTAACAAACAATACTAAGCCCAACCACGTGGGTGACACTAAAGTCCTATCTAGGTAGAGTAAAGTACTAGATAGGACTTTAGTGTCACCCATGTGGTTGGGCTTAGTATTGTTTGTTATTTGTGTATATGTTACATTAATTGTTTTTGTAATCCCCGTAGATGTCCTAGTGACTAGGACGAAATATAGGAAGTATTAAATTCTATTTTAATTCTTTTTGAGTGTTGTAAAAAATCCATTAAGCTTCCAACATGAGGTAGACTGAAAGCTTAAAGCCTATGAGGGGTACCCTCTATGGATACTTTTCTCAGAACTCCCATAATATCAGAGATCTCTAAGATTTTGATCAAGTTTTATTTCTAACCCAGTTCTTGGATCCATAAGTTAAAATTGGTTTGAAGACTGTTTTGTATACAGCTAATTTAGTGTTTTGACTAATATCCTTCTTATTCCATATAAATTTATTCAGCCGACTTCCTACAATACCAGTTTTACTAATTCTGTTGTCTATTTCCATATTTAATTTATCATCCTCATTAAAATGTTTGCCTAAATAAATGAAATGTTTTATGTGTTATATAGGTTCACCACCTTTCAAGATACAGCTGATGTTTTCAATGTTTTTGTCTATTTTCATTGTCTGTCTTTTTACTGCTGATTTTCATACCAAATTTATTATAGCAGTTATTCAATTTAGTAGAATCTTGCAGACTTGTACTGGTTTTATTTAAAAGTATAACATCATCTGCATAAAGTAAAGCTAAGATGAACATCACCAATTTTGACATCAGATTTAATACCACTTTCCTTCATAATGTGATCCATATAGATAATGAATAACAGTGTAGATAATGTGAACCCTTGTTACACACCTGATTTTACCTCACACCATCTTCCTGTGCCTCCTTCAATGCTAACTGCTGACATAACTTAAATACAGAATATGTATTGCTTAATATAATGACACCATATAACTGTAGCATTCTAAAGAGCTTTCCTCTTGGCACCTTGTCATATGTCTTTGCCAGATTAACAAAACTTAAATACAAATCCTTGTTATATTACCAAGATTTCTCAACTATCTGTCTTAAAGTGAAAATCTAATCCTGACAACCTCTAATTGGCCTGAATCCAGCTTGTTCTTCACCAAGCTTCCCTTTCACAATTTTTCTTAGCCATTTCTCTAGTTACTTGCATAAAACTTACCAGGAACATTCAGTAGGGAAATACACCTGTAATTTCCACATTTCCACATTCAGTTTTATTTCCTTTTTTATAGATAGGTAATATGAGAGCTCCACTCCAATCATCTGAAATTTGACCCTCTGACCAAGCCATCTGAATTATTACTATTATTACATGACACCTCCAGGGAGTCCAAAGACTCATCGAGGGAGGGCACCTACTCTACAACTCTGTCTCCACCACTCAATCCACCAACTACAAAGAACTGCAACTACACCAATGCCATCTACTGCCCACTACCACTAGTATTTTCACAGATAATCACAAACACCCATGCCCACAGCAGGATTCGAACCATCAGCTTTTCCAGCTGATGGTTCGAATCCTGCTGTGGGCATGGATGTTTGTGATTATCTGTGAAAATACTATAACATTTTCATACGCCAACCAGTCAACCAACCAGGCTAGCAAAAAAATAACCGTCTCCACCACTCAAATCCACCAACCGCATCATCTACACCAACGCCATCTACCGTCCACCACCACCACTAGCATTTTTCACAGATTTCACATTATGCAATGCAGCTACTGTAAAACTTTTATCCCTACCATATTTGAGCATTTCTGACTGAATTTCATCTACTCCAGCTGCGACATTTTAAGTTTTTGATGACTCTACTTCAAGTGTTGGGAGTTTTCTACCATCATGCTGACACTGCTTATTTCATTTAACAGTCTTTCAAAGTAATTACTCCAGACATCTAGAATATCTTTATCTTCAGTTTTCATGTCACCTTTATTATCTCTGATTCCTTTTACAGTACTTTTTCTTTCATTTCTAAACTTTTTCAATAGCCTCCAGAATATTTTGCCACCTTCCTCATACTTATTTTTGATGTTCTTACCAAAGTTTTCCCATGACTTCTGTTTAGCTAGTTTTACAAAGTGCTATGCTTTCTTACATTTTTCTCTGTATTCTCTAAGAGCACAAGTTGACTTACTTGTTAGGAACGTGCAATATGGTTTCTTCTTTTTCTTCACTGCCTGTTTAACTTGCTGAGTCCACCATGGAGTTCTGAGTTTTCTATGTTTAACAAAATTTATAAATCAATATTTTCTTCAAGATTTGCCACTGAATCTCCAAGGTTGGGTTCTTGTTTTCAAATTCTTTCATTTTTTCATCAGTAACGTTTGTGTATTTGAGTCTACCATTCATCTCTGAAAGCTGCTCAACCTTGATTCCTTTTAAGATTTGTTTCGCTGTCAACAATAATTCTTCCAACACTCTCTTTAACCCTTAACTAGGAATGCAACTATAAGGTCATATTGGCATAAGCTATTTTCACAATTCACAAAATGAATTAGTTTAGTGTAATTATATACTTGAGCATACATGAAGAAAAGGCTTTTCAATATTGTTATTTAAAAAACAATTATCTTGCAAAGATAATTATTTTTTAAATCTTGAAAATATATCTTGAAAAGTTAGTCTGGCTCTGTTGCAAGTGTTGACCATTTTCTATTGTGTTTGTAAACTTATTTGTTTTCCTATTGAATTATTTTTATGCATTATTTATATAACCTCAACTTTCATTATGGAATTTAAATGAGAGGAAATGTAAACTAAACTTTTAGTTTTGTGATGTCAAAACCTGAAGATGGAGGGACTGGAAAATATTAAAAACAAGAGTTCAGTTGTAATGTGTAAAAAATATCCTTGGACTTGATAGAAACTATAGATTACTATACGGTTTTGAGAACCTTTCATCAAAGTATAGACATTTAGGTTTCATGAAGGATTCAATTTGCACAAAATATGCAGTGATATAGACTTGGAAAGATATCACCTGGGAAATCTCTAGCTGGTTTCCAAAGAAAGATGGATTCTAAAATGTTTGAACACACACAATGCCTTTTTAATAAAACCTATTATAAAGCTATTTATAAATCGCTTAACTTCAAAAACTTCATAGGTCCAGTAGTAGAACAGTATCAAAATGACATGAATTGAAAAGAATTCTGCCAGTTACCATTGATGTCATTAAAAAAAATTAGTTAAGGAAATCAAAGACTCCACTAGTGAGTTTTCTCTTTGTTGCCAAAATACACACACACACACACACACACACACATGTACGTATGTAAATCTTTTACCATAATTCATACTATGGGTGAGTAAAATTTTTTCTTCGGATATTTCAAATGAGGAGAAACTCATCCATTACATTATGATATGCACAGATAAATATCGAAGGAACATTAGTTTACATAATTACACTCCAAAACTCAGCTGTAGTATACTTTGATATGTGAGTGAGTGAGTGAAATGAACAAGTTATTGTCCTGGTAAGACTAGTAACTGATCAGCAGGTTGTAGAACTGAAGTAGCATGTAACATGATGAAAAAAAAAAACTGAATTACTGTTTTTGTGAATTACTGCAAATAATTTGCATTTTTGGCAGCTTTAAAATCTATTAAAGATGTACTCTTTGTTGTTAATACACACACACACACACACACACACACAATATGTATGTAAATCTTTTATCATAATTCATACTATGGGTGAGTAAACTTTTTTTTGTGATTTAACAGCAGGAACAGAGAAAGAGAGAGGTTGAAGAGCAGTGCTTCCCAAACTTCTAGATGTCAGGGCCTCCTTCGCAAAAATTAATTATTGTATTTATATTCAATACAAAACATACACAGCGAATATTGCAAAAATCAAATGCATATATTACATTTTTTGCCTCTTACCGTATGGTTCTGAAGACGATGCAGGCTGTTCTGGTAAAATATGAAATACCGTCCTTTTTTTTAAGTCTGTTTCTCCTTCTTCTGATTGTTCGCGGGAATTTTTTTAATTTTTTATCAGCCACTTATCCATCTCAGGGTTAAATTTTTTAATGTAGAATAGATCAAATAATATCACCACTTACCGATACTGGCACACCACAGACTGATAACATGAAATTAGTGAATATTACCTGAATAAGGGAATCCCCGGACCAGGAACATTTTTCTCTTTTGTGACTTTTCTCCCTTTAAGGCAATTAAGCTTAACGCAAAACAGACAGCAAAGGCAGGTTATTAAAACGTGCATATGATTGGTGCTGTATTAACAAAAGATTGCGCAACTGAAAGATAAAAGCATAGCTGACAATTGAGTTGAAATGCTAACTCTCTTCACCCGAATTCCATATGTGAAACTGCCATAACATTCATTAAATATATAATTACTTAGTTTTAACCCTTTTACGAATTTTAACACATTCTGTTGAATTTTATTGCTGCCTTGGGAAATCGAACTCACACACATCTAATTAATAACAATAGTTTTTAGTTAGATACTGTGTTTGCCCATGCAACATATGGTTTTGTTTCAGTCTATACAGCATAGTTTCTGTATGAGGGGATATGTGATTCATTAATTAATGTGTTTTTATCCCAGTTGTCTCTAATTGCACTATTTGTTGAGAAATATATTATACAGATTCCTCATACCTTATTCACTGGCATAATAAAAGTACTTGTTTTTATTGCCTCTGCAGTATAGTGGCTGTTAGGGAGGGCGTGTTGTTTACCACTGCAAGCGAGTTACTATCTCCCCACATGAACTTGTTTAAGCTTTTTTTCATGTGTGAAGTATATGCAAAACTTTTATTGGTAACAGAAAACTAGCTCGGACGACAGTGATAATATAAAACGAGTTTTGATATGTATATAAAGTCAATATCAACAGTCCCTGATTACGAACACATGACGAAAGGGACAAGAAGATTGGAAGCTTCCCTGGAGAGCATTCGAAGTAAATACAATTAACCACTGCTTTGAAATGAAATATATGAATAAGCAATATTTACTAATATTCATTAAGCTCCGAAATATGCAGGAAGCAAAGTTTGTGAACCAACACCAATGTGTGAATTTTTCCATTAAAATATAAAAAATAACAAAAAAGAAATAATAAATAATAAAAGTTAAATACGTTTCTTTTAAAATAAAAAAAATCTACTTAGTCTTAAAACATTTAAAATTTGTTTTCATTATTTCATGCCCCCCCTCAACAAAACCTATGGCCCCTCAAGGGGGCCGCGGCCCACAGTTTGGGAAGCGCTGATGTAGAGGATCCTTGGGAGAGGAGATGAGGGCAGCCAGCTTCAATCTTTTAGAAGGACAGCAAAGGTCATACTGTGCCATAGCGAACATTAGAGCAGTAAATAAAGTATTAATAAATAGTCAGGGATAAAGTAGTAAGTAATATGTATGAAAAAATTAAGTTAAGCAATGCAGTATTTACATATAAATAAAATTTATAATCAAATGTGTTTGTATAAATTAATTCCTTGTAAAAAATTTAAAACATCATGAAATATGTCTGAGTGTGATAACATCTCCCTGAGAGTATATGGCTCAACTAGATAAGTAAAAACTTAATATCTCTCCCATGTGAAGTGCTGGCACTCCCCCACAATATGAAAAATGGTATGACATGTGTTGCATTTTTCACATATAGGTGGGTCATGAGCCCTCGATAAATAAAAATGTATAAGATGGCTGTGAGCTATTCAGAGGCTAGCAGGAACAACTTCATTTCTTTTCTTTGTCCATTGACTAGACTGCCAATACTTAATTTCAGGCTTAACATCACGTAATTTGTGTGTCAGTGCTTCCTGTCATAATGAATGCCGCTGGATAATTAGCTTTGATCTTATAAACTGTATGTAGTCTGTATACAGTATTGTCAAATAGTATGCAAAGAAAGTATGAGCTGATCTAGCAGTTGTTTCTACGGTCACATTTCCCTAAATTGCAATGTGGCTGGGAATCCAGCACAACTGAACATCAAAATTAAGGGTTTTCATTTTGTACAACAGGTGTAATACCTCATACTGGATGTGGCTACATAGGAAAAAAGATGGCCTATAAAAAGCTCAATAAATCTGTATAAATTACACACTTTTGGTACTAGTTTTTTTTTTTTTATATGCACAAGTGTAAGCTGAATGGCATGCAACTGTACTGTATAATTACTGCAATCAGGTGGGATCTGGCTGGAGATAGTAATGTCAATAAATACAATCAACACTGTTCTTGAATCATCAGTACAGATGAAAATTAAACAACTGCAGGTAGATAGATGATGGAGTATGAGAATTCAGCAGTTGACAAAGTGAGAGGCTGCAGGATGGAGTGCAAGTCGACCATGGAAAGATGCTCTTAATTATATGATCTCAATATTCATGCCAATAGCTTGCATAGTCTCTTTAACACACACACACACACACACACACACACACACACACACACACACACACACACTCCAAAAGGACGTATGGCAGTCTATGTGTGTGGGTGGTGGTATTAAGCTTCCCAACGTACAGAAAAGCTAAATAATACATGCATGAAATTTGTGTGGCTTTGTCATACTGGACTGAATTCAGTCCACGTAGGATGCTGTGGAAGAGACAATTTTTAGGGTATAATTAAGAGACAACTGCTTTTGTCTAAGTGATAGAGTCGGTCCATTTGCTTCGACATAAAGACTTTGAGTGGACAAATGTGCAAAAAGCACCAGTAGCTATCCGTATATCCTAGGAATGGATGGATCCAACCACTGCAGATTATTCTGCCTTGCCGAACCTTAGACTTGAGACTTATAATCCAGCTTCATCATCTCATCTTCCTTATACCCTCTTTTACCTTGCGATGTCGAGGGTCCATTGATCATCAGACCTCACTCCGTTTACAGGATAAGGTGGTCAGCCTTATGCCCTGGTGTATCCTATGGCCTGTAGTGTTGAGTTCTCAAGGCCAGTTTGCCTGCTTTGCGGGATGAAAAACCCCAGAATAAACTGGGGAAAAAACCCTGCTGTCCATGCCCAAGACTGGACAACTTGGCTATGGCTGAGGAAGATCCTTCAGCTCCTCACGTCACCGACGGGAATCGAACCTAGGACACTCCTTCCCCATGCATATGGTTGCAAAGCGCATAGTCACTAGGCTAACCGCGCGGACCATAAATCCAGCTTTGAATGTATAAATAAATGACAAAGAGAAAGCAATGAAGACTGATCTGCATCCCATTCACAGTAGAGGACAGAGAGCAAAGGAGATTCAATGCTCCCTTGCACTTTTCTCTTAGTTGACAAATGCGTCCAAGGAATGTTAGCTTTCTGTCAAAGACAAGGCCCAACAGCTTAGTTTGTCCAACAATAAGTTTGTCGCATTCTTAATCCAGGATTTGGGTAAAGAGTGTGTTTTTGACAGAAGTGTACAACAGGTGTAATAAAAGTGTACACAGACACTTTTTTCCCACTAAAAACCTGAACCCATTACTACAGAGCTTATAGAGAGACATTATCAACTGCTTGCTGAAGTTGTCTTTCGATTACTCTCATGTTATGAGAGTGACAGTAAATTGTGAATTCAACATATAGAGCACTGCATACAGCGGGAACAAGCTGTTCAAGTGATTGAGTTAACTTTGATAGCAAAAAGTGTCATACTTAAGACATCCTCGGGGAACACGCAATTCTTGATGATATGGCAGAGACAACATACTTCCCACTCTAATTTGGAAAGCTTGCCTGAACAGACATTTTTTTAATACATACAGGAAGGTGTCCTCTAAGTCCTATGTCATAGAGGTCTTTTAATATGCTGTATCTCCAGGCTGTGTCATAAGCTTTTTTCATGTCAAAGAACACTGAAACCAGATGCTGTTGCTTCAGGAATGCATCTCTTATATAAGTTTCTAAATGGACCAAATGGTCCAAAGCATTGCATATTCGAGAAAAGATTGTTGCTTTCTAATACAAGAGAAGTTTGGTATTAACCATTTTCTCCAATATCTTAAATAGGTCATACGCAATAGTCCAATAATTATTTGCTTGTGCTGGATCCTTTCCTGCTTTTGTGGTAGCAATGACAAAAGACTTATACCAAGAATCTGAAACTCTTCCTCTGCAAGTATTCTGTTGTATAGTAAAAGAAGGAAAACCATAGAAGATGAAGGAAGATGTTTTATCATTTCATAACAAATGTCACCAGGCCCTACTGCACTAGGGTGAGACAGAAAAAAAAACTCTTTTTAGTCCCTCCTTTACAAATGGTCAACTGTATGGCTGAGCCAACTGGTAGAAAAATTTAGCCTTTGTTTCTCTAGCTGCACTTTCAATATTAAAAATTCAGGGGGATATGAAGCTGTTGTTGAGATTTTGTCAAACTTTTCTCCCAAAGTATCTGCAATAGCCTTGGGATCAGCAACAATATCCATTATGGGCTAAGGAAGACAGTGTTTCTCTATCAATTTTTCATTTTCTGGATTTAATCCCATACAATTTTTGCACTGGTTGTTTGATTGATGAGGTAAATTGAATCCAAGATTGTTTTTGACATCTCACATAACATGCTTACAAGCTATATATAAGATATATCTTCAAAATATATCAACACTTTGTGTTGATCTTTTTTGGTTGCCTGACATTCTGGATTCCACCAAGGTGTCGGATAGAGCAGAAATCAAGGTGGTGTTTTTGTAATTGAGCTGTTGCTGTCTGGACAATACTATCTGTTACATACTTTATTGCTTCATTGACATGTGTTTGACTGACTGTATCAGCATTAAATTTTGCAAGATGGGAAAAAGTATTCCAGTCAGCCTGATCCATTTTCATATGGGCATCTGTGTAGGAAAACATGATTCATGTGAAGACATTGTGCAAATACAAGGGAAATTATCATTTCTGTAGATGTTGTGTTTGACATCCTGTGTGAGCAGTGATAAAATAATAGGAGCGCAGATTGTAAGATTGATTGCTGAATATGAATGGGTAGGCATATGGAAGAAAGAATTGAGTCTATTATTCAAAAGGGAGAGGTCATTATTGTCAATGATTCATTGTATGATACGACCCTGCCTATTTATGTTAGCATTAACCCAAAGAGTATTAATCATCCATAAGAAGTATGGGTTTAATTATCAGGATCAATTTCATTTAACTCTGCACTCAGTGGTAAATAAATTGAACATATGAAATAAGAAAAGGCAACAGGACCACCTCCAGTTCTGTCCTTATCCTTGCAGTGAAATTGCTTAAGGTAGGGTCCTCAATGGATCTTAAATATTTCTTGCAAACAGAAAGGCTTGTTTCTGCAGTAAAATCTTGATATCATCAATATTCTGGTAAAAATCCATGATAGTTCCATTGTAAAAATTTTCCTATTTTAGGTTTAGTTTGATTCCTGGGAAACTGAGGAGTTATCCTTGTCAGATTTACATTTCTCTTCGGATTTTGGGAATTATGGAACGACCACTGTGATCTCTTCCTCAGAAAAATATCCAATACATCATCTATGTTAGGATCACTGGGCAAGTTCCATTACTTTCAGCTGCTACAAAAATATCCCTTTTTTCCATGAGGGTGTCTGTTGGTTTATCTTTAAGTGATATCCTTGCCATAATTTTTTTGACAAGTGGTTCTCATCAAATGGAACCATTTTTGGAGTTGTGGACCGAGACCATAGGTCATTCAATTGATGCAATCAACAGAGAAGCAGTCGTGATCATAAAGTAAGGTATGGTGAAATTATCAAATGCTGGAATAGATGTATGCATTTGAGATTCTGTTGACATTTTCTTTGCTGCCACCTTCTTAGCATAAGAGTATCTCAGAAAAGGTGTAGTGGCAACTAACTTCCTTTTTTGCATTCTGTTATGATATATTTTGTTCAGTACAAATTTTTTGTATTTCTTTTTCATCTTTCCACTTCTAACATGCACAGGAGCAAGCTGGTTGATCTCTCTTTCTCTGACAGTTGACACATTTAGCTTTCTTTGCAGAGCAAGATTTATCATCATGCTCTTTACCTACCACATCAGGTGAAGGTGGTAGAGTCACAACAAGCACTTTGAACATGCCCATATTTCTGACATTTAAAGCATCTTAGTGGATTAAAGATGTACAGTCTAACAGGAGAGTTGAGATACCCTGTTTTCACAGATGTTGGAAGATCAGGTGTATCAAAAGTAAGGATGATATTCATGGTCGGAACCAGGTGACCAATCCTACTTATCAGAATGCAGCACCTAGCACATGTCACTCCCTGATCTTTAAGCTCTTGATGTTCCTCATCAGGAACATCAAGAAGATCCCATTCTGATATCACTCCACAAGAATTGAGTGTTTTATGAGGTGTTACTATGATTGGTATTACATCCATTGATGTTGCACCCAGCAGGTGCTCGGAATGTTGCTGAAATGATGTTTCCACGAGGATATCACTAGAATGTAATTTCTTAACAGTTTTTGAGAGATCCTGATAGATCTTCTAAACCCTTTTCAATAAAGGATGACGGTGACATTTTCCCTACTGGTTTTTCACCTGTCGCATGGGTGATCAAAAACACCAATTATACTCGTATCATATATGTTTTGTTTATTACCTCTGTTACCAAATGCTACAGTATCATTACTTGGTTGGGACTTTGTCAGGGCTCCTGAAATGTTTGAGGATGAAGAATTCATGCTCAACAGGTTTTTGCTTTGGCACCAGAATTCCCCACCCACCATGGAGTCACACTTGGACCTCCACTGACCAGCAAGCAAGGTAGCCCTGGCATTCCACAGAAGTGGGTGGAATGCCAGGGCTACCTTGGACGCTATACCAGCACCATAGCAAGCCTTGGATTCCGACCATGGGGCACGAGACTTACTGCAACACCATTGACCCTTGCATGCAAGCCCACTAATCAACAGATCCTGGCCAGGCCATACAAGCCACCCAGGTCCAGATGACCACAGGTCACACCGCACGGCAAACATGGCAGTAGGGTGTTGGATCCCAGTGATGGTGGTCTGGAAAAAAGGACAGCATAAAAGGCTAAGGAGAAGTAGAGGGAAGAATACAGGAAGAAAAGCAAAGAAAAATAGGAAGAATGAAAATGACCATTCTGTGAAAAAGTACCATCACTGGGAGGTCTCCTCCATCATGAACAGGTGCCACCACAGGGAGAAGTTAATTCTTAGGCCTCCCATCAAACATCTAAGGCTAGTCAACAGCACCCATAATAGAAGGTGACCCTCATAGGACTTCGGGCTTTCAGTCTAATTTTTTCCATTTACTGTTTTCTGCAATTTTGTGTGTATGTTTTTGCAATTTTAATACTGCAAACACACACACACACACACAATGTCTCAGTGACTGAGATGAAATATAAGATTGATTAAGTGTGTGTTTAATTATTTATATATGCTGTATTTATTCCATTAAATCTTAGAATGATTTCAAATCAGCATGTAAGTCTAAATAGTTGGTTAATCAACAAGCAAGAGTAGTTTTTAAGTCCCAAAACAAACTGCTTACCACCTCCAAAAGCTTGAATCACAGAAACTATACATGAAGAGTCCATCCACTGCATAGTTGGATGGTTAGGATAGGTTGAGACAGGACATGCAACCCATCACACCTTTCTCCACTCATCTAATGTTTAACTGCTATGCTATGCTCCTGACACTATAGTAGTAGCTTTCAACAATAATTATAAAGTGTGTCTTATCGGTGCTTGACTGTAAAACACTTATGTGTTAGAGGGTAGTACATTATCTGGAAGTTGACATCGCAGTACAATAGTAAGAGTACTCACATAAAATATTATTTATTAGTACAATTTTCACTTGAGTATCACAGGCATCTTCAGTACAAGGTTGAACAATAACTGACAATTTCAAAAGGCACCACCTAAGCAGCTAATGCAAGATAACTAAAAAAATCTTTAAATTTCTTAACTTATTAAAAATATAATAATAATAATAATAAATAAATAAATAAAATAAAACAAAAATAATAATATAATATATAGTATAATTTTTTAAATCAGCTAATCTTTCCTAACTTTTTTTTAAATTCTGTGCGTGTGTGTGTATATACAGGTGACCCTCTTATAACGCAGTACTTATACAACGCGGTTTTGATATAACGCAGTCTACAAATTGTGGTATCCCTTTATTTTTTTTATTTTATTTTTTCATATTTTTCACCGTGGGACTTAAAAATCAAATTTTATCTTCGTTAAATTTGTGTCTGCCCGTATCGCACAAGTAGTTATAAGTATTGAATTTAGTTTTATTGTATCACTGAATAAGGTACTGTAGAGAGGGCTTTTGCAGTCTGTGTCATTCTCAACAAATAGTGCAATTAGAGACAGAATAAAAACGGCTCTAACTAATAAATCACATCTCCCCTCTCACAGAAACTATGCTGCATAGACTTGAGCAAAAACCATATGTTGCACTGAAACACAGTATCTAACTAAAAACTACTGTCCAATTTTTCAATTATGAAATAAGTGTTTTTTTATTGCATTTGAAATTCTCAGCATAAATAAAATAAATCAAATCATAAATCAAAATAAAAGACTACCAAGAATTAAAACATGCCATATAATGAATGTGAGAGTTCGCCTGCCATCTCAAATGCAAACAAGAAGCCATAAAATTCAACCAAGGGTTGAAATGTTTGGGTGGGTTGAGCCAGTCAGTAATGAAAAGTTCCATCGGAATGATAAATGACACCCTGTTGCGAATGTGTTAAAACTAACAGTGAATGTTGTTATCACAGTTTCAGATGTTATGGAATTCGATTGAAGAGAAGTAGCATTTCAACTCAACACTTGTCGGTTGCTTTTATCTTTGGGTCGCGCGATCTTTTGTTAATACTGCACCAAAATGTCTTTATTACTGCTGTCTTGTGTAAAACAAAATTCAGCTTGTATACGCATTGTAACAATCAAAAAAAACTTGAATAATTTATAAGTGCATAAAAGGATATCACCTGTAAATCACTGACGTGCCAGCAAAATTCTCTGACGTGCCAGAGGTTCGCCATCTAGGGTTTACTGTATAAAGTGTTTATTGTTGAAAATTGTCTTCGTTTTCTGCCAGGAAAGCGCATTTAAAATCATAAGTGTGTTATTCTCAAGCAGAGCAGTTTATTTTCTGGTGAGTTACATACATGTGCAATGCTTTTTTTTTTAATGTAAAAGTTTATTTTTATTGTAATGGCCACTAAAACTGCAACGAAAGGGTGAAAACCAACAATGAAGAGGAAATTCATTTCTCTAGAAGAAAAAATTAAAATCTTGGATCAGTTGAAAATTGGAGAAAAACCAGGAGTTGTTGCAAGGACTCTGAATTTAAATGAATCAACAATTCGAACAATCAAACAAAATGAACATAAAATCCGAGAAAGTGTTATTGCTGGGTCAACGGTAAGTGCAAAGCACGCTGCTCGTGTTCGCGATATTCTAATAGAAAAAAATTGAGAAATCTCTAATGATTTGGATAGAAGATTGCACTCAAAAGCTCTCAAAGTTTATAAACATTTAAAAGAACTTGATCAAGATTCTTCAGAAGAAATCTCTCAGCATGGATTTTCTGCCAGTAAGGGTTGGTTTGAAAACTTTAAAAAAGCGGTTTTCTTTGTATAATCTTAAAATCCAGGGAGAATCAGCATCAGCAGATGTTAAAGTTACCCGGAAATACCCAGCAGAACTTTTAAAAATCATTAAAGAAGGTGGTTACAGTGCAGACCAGGTATTCAATGCAGATGAATCTGGGTTATATGGGAAAAAAAAAATGCCAAAATGCACCTATATTTCGAAAAATGAAAGATCAGCTGCTGGATTCAAAGTTTCCAAAGATAGAATTACTCTACTGTTTTGTAGTATTGCATCAGGTGATTACATGACAAAACCAATGTTTATTAACTGATCTGCAAATCTTCGTGCGATGAAATGGCTCGACAAGTCCATCCAACCTGTTTATTGGCGGGCCAACAAGCTAGCATGTTTGAAAATTGGTTTTTCAAGTGCTTTGTACCCGATGTAGAAAGTTACACAAAGAAAATGAATATTGACTTCAAAATTCTACTAATTTTAGATAACGCACCAGGCCACCCAACAAATTTAAGCCATCCGAACATTAAGTATCTTTTTTGCCACCTAATACTACTTCACTTATTCAACCACTCGACCAAGGAATAACACCAACATTTAAGTCATATTATATTCGGCGAACATTTCAATTAATTTTGGAAAAAATGGAATCTAATCCAAACATGACACTGCCTCAAGCGTGGAAAGAGTTTTCAATATTGAATTGTGTAAAAATTATTTCTCTGTCCATTAGGAATTACAACCCTCTACGCTGAATGCTTGCTGGAAAAAAATATAGCCTGAAGCCGTAATGAAACAAAATTTCTTACCTCCAGTGGATGCCGAGCTACGTCGTATAATAAACGTCGCACACATTTTTGGTGGAGAGGGCTTTTGCGATATGGTTGAAAACGAAATTAGTGAATTAATTGATGGAGAAACAGATTTAAAAGAGGAACTGGTACAATTAATAGATGGAGTCGAACCATTTGGTTCGACGCCATCTATTAATTGTACCAGTTACAATTGGCAGGGAAAGTTCTGCCGAAGATTCTGATTGTGATGAATCCATTAAAGAATTCAGTTTAAAGAAATTAGCAGAAGGATTGGACTTGGCAAGAAAGTTAGGAAGTTATTTTACAGATAATGATCCATCAATGGAACGCTCGGGAAAATTCACGAGACAATTGGATATTTGTTTAGCGCCATATTATGAACTTAATAAAACATTGCAACATAGTAGAAAGCAAAGTCTTATTACTGACTTCTTGATGACTAAACCAGCCGAAGTACGCAATGAGAATTATACAAATGATGTCCAAGAGATTTCAAGTGGTGACGACCTCCGGCCACTTAAAGAACATCTACGAAATGTTATTTCTGAAGACTGTGATGACAATTAAAATATGCGCTTTATTTTATTGTCTAAAACATTTATGCATTATGTGCAATGAAATTTATGTACAATTTGTAATTTTTAGAATTTTATACTATGTATTTGTCATAGTTTATGTTTTCTTAACTTAACGAATTACCTGAATTAAATAAAAATATTGTTTTTGTTGGATATGTCATTGTTGTTTATATAATTTAAAAAAAAAAAAACGATTTCGGAACCTAACCCTACTTTTTCTATATGATCTATGTCTCGTATAACGTGATTTATATAACGCGCCATTTCTATGGAACCTAACATCAGTGTTACACAAGGGTTACCTGTATATTATTTATTTTTGTTTTATTTTATCATTTTTTTTTTTTTCTATGAATATCCTGATATTATAAAATAAATTCAGAAATTATGTCTAAATACCTCTTTTATTTCAAGCAGCGTTGCATTACGATTCACTTCCAATGGAATAAGGAGGCCATTTGGCAGTAATATGTCCACAGGTATTTGAAGATCACTGCTATTATGGGCCCAAACATCATATATTGCTGCACTTGGTGCCATGTGTTATGATTTTATCGGATACCCTCAAAGGAAACAAAAATATTTTCCAATAACATACTTATTTTTTTATTTCATTGTACAATCAGCATTTTATTCTGATATCTGCTCCATGATCCTATACAGTCTAGAAAGCAAAAATAAAGTTCTAATCAATATCAAAAGTTTAGTCTATCAATATCAATTCATCTTATTGTTTAAGGGTATTAAACATAACATAAAAACAAATAAGATATTTATTAAAAATATGCTGGATTTTAAATGAGCATCTTCAGAGCACCAACATTATGCAAACACAAGTAGTAGTAGTGGAAACAATTCAAAATTTAATGGACAAAATAAATTATAAATTTTACAAGTTTGAATTACAAGTTTAGAGCTGTTAGGCTAGAAATGGTCCTAAAAATGACTGTCTCCTAAATTGCTTTGTCAATGCTAAAAGTACACAAATATGATCACCAGTGTTCCAAGGAGATGGGGAGACAGTTGAAAGGTCAGCGGCAAGTAACCAAGATGATAATTGGCCTACAGAATATGGAATTGTGCATAATGAGGGGAGGCAAATTAATAAAAACATATGAGTTAGTTTATTGACACAAATAGATACAAAAGAGTGAGAAAGACACAAATGTGATTTTGTAACTTACGCATGATGAAGGTTGGAAGACATTACTAGGAGATGGCTGATATGCCAGCCTGGTTAGCGTATCTGCTCTCCAGCCAAAAGGATGTGGGTTTGAATTCTGCCGTGAGGATGTTTGTGATTGTCTGTGAAAGTACCAGTGGTGGTCGGCAGTAGATGGCGTTGGTGTGGATGTTGTGAAGACGGAGAGTTGTAGAGCAGATGCCCTCCCTCGATGAGTCTTTGGACTCTCTGGAGGTGTTACATAATAATATTTTTAGGAAGCATACAAACCAGCTTTAGTGGCACAGGGGAAGTGTACAAAATGAGCTACCATTTGATGTTGCAAGTACATCTTCAATACACATGTTCAAGGAGAGATATGATAGGTATTTAAGTATATATGTCTAAATGGAACCTCCCTTGATGAGTCTTTAGAGGTGAATTCATAATAACAATAATAATAAATGACTTCTATGCAGCACTAGTCTTTTTCCATCTAATCCTGTGGGAATGGATGTTCAAAGTATCATCTACCAGTCTTACACATTTGCTACCATAATGATGGTAGCAAATGTGTTTCCAGCACCTCCATAGTTGGAAGAACGACGGTACGCTGCACCCTTCGATTGGAAAAGGCCTAAGTTCGATTCTCGTCGTGACAGGAGGAATCTTTATATGGACTTTTCAATTGAAGGTGAGTTAACCAATTTCATACGGAGGTAGCAGGGTTTCTTCTCCCGGAAACTTGGGATTTTCATCCCGCATAAAGACAAATTGGCTCTTCAGAACACAAGCAATTTACAGACAAATAATACTAGTTGTTGTGGTGAGCAGTAGATGGCATTGATGTAGATGATTAGCAGTAAAGGTTCGGTGTGTAGTGGTGAAGACAGAGAACTGTACAGTAAGTGTCCTCCAGCAATGAGTCTACAGACTCCTTGAAGGTGTCACGAATAATAATAATATTAAGTAAACCATATTATTATTTACTAAAATAAAGAGCCAAAAGGCTTCACTTCGGCAATGCAAAATTATATAAATTAAGTGGATATTAAATCCAACATCATTTCAAAGCCATTTTTAAAGCCAACATCATTTCCGAGAGATTGCGTGAATACACTAGCCGCCATACTACCAGGTGCCCTACCCGAACCTTATAGGAGCAACGAATGCTCAAAGCACCTGTATATTTGCCTCCTATTGGTTCATTTTGATAAGGTTTCGCTAGTCTGACAGCTGTTTCAAACTCATTGGTTTTCATCAGAGACTAGGCAGAAACCTAAAAGAGCAAAAACTCCCAGTACTAAGGGACTTGAAGCATCCCTTCGTAGCATATGGAAAATAAGCGAAATCTCGGTCGGTGCGTCAAGTATTTACTAAAATAAAGAGCCAAAAGGCTTCGCTTCAGCGATGCGATGACGAACACTCAAAGCACCGATATATTTGCCTCCAATAGGAGGTGAATATATGGGCATTTTGAGTGTTCGTCACTCCTACAAGGTTCAGCTAGGACAACTCGTAGTATGGTGGAGAGAGTGTATTTCCACAAGCTCTCTGGTCATTTTTGCACAAAACTTTCATAGTTTCTGTATTCGGCTTTGAAATAATGTTGGATTTAATATCCATTTAATTTATATAATTTTGCATCACCGAGGTGAAGCCTTTTGGCTCTTTATTTTAGTAAATACTTTATGCACCAACCGAGAGTTCGCTTACGGAAAATACACCTCTCTGAAGCTTCGAGTTCCTTAGTACTGAGAGTTTTTGCTTTCTTAGGTTTCTTCTGAATCTAGTTACCAGTGAGGGGGGGGGGGAATAGATTTTGAGGGGGTTGCCTCAGAGAGCATTTCGAGTCTCCAGAGAGTGTTTTCAGGTGTGGCCCTGGAATATGACTGGTTCTGCTCAGTGGTAGGGTGAGCCTGTCATGGAGTGGAACCAACGCCGAGTTGGATGATCTTGTAGGGAGTGGTCTGGTGGATCGCCTAATTTTTAGAGAGGTCGTTACTTAAACACGGGTCTCTGACGAAAACCAATGAGTTTGAAACTAATGAAACCTTATCAAAATGAACCAACAGGAGGCGATTATATGGGCGCTTTGAGTGTTCGCTGCTCCTATAAGGTTTGGCTAGGGCAACGAGTGTATTCTCACAAGCTCTCTGGTCAATTTTCACATGAAACTTTTATAGTTTCTGTATTTGGATTTGAAATAATGTTGGATTTAATATCCACTTAACTTATCTTCTTCTTGGCTTCATGTGTTAGGCAATTGTTTGCCTGTAACGTTCTCAAGGGTTTAAAAAGCCTTCTGCCCATCTCCTGGATTTTCCTCTTGATTGGTGTCCCTTTGGTTTATATTTCCAGGCAATATTTGGCTATCTGTCATCATTCATTCTTTCTATATGGTTTTTTTTCAGTTCATTCTATAGTTTGTGATGTCTTCTGTAGTGTTAATTATGGATAATTTGTTCTTATTTCTTCATTTCTTATCTTATCTATTCTTTTATAGCCTGTGAGTGGTATTAGGAACTTCATTTCTGCAGCTTTCACTTGTCTTTTATCTCATTCTTCCCAAGTCCATGTTTCACTGCCATATTTTAGAATTGGTTTGGCTATTATTTTATAGTTTTATTTAGATTGTTCTAGACATCTGTTTATTATTATTATTATTAGTCACCTCCAGAGAGTCCAAAGACTCATCAAGGGAGGGCATCTACTCTACAACTCTGTCTCCACCACTCACAATCCACCAACTGCCCGCAACTACACCAACGCCATCTATCGCCGACCACCACCACCAGTATTTCCACAAATAATCACAAACATCCATGCCCATGGCAGGATTCGAACCCGCAGCCTTTTGGCTGGAGAGCAGATACACTAACCACTCGGCCAGCCAGGCTGGTGACACTTATTGAAGTGTCTGTTCAAAGTTCCAATGACTGCTAGGAATTTTTGTTTTTTTATATGCAATATCGTCTCCATTGATGCTTATACAATTTCCCAGATATTTAAATTTGTTCACTTGTTCTATTACTTTGTTGTGGATGACTAGTTTGCATCTTTTAATTTCTTTACCTTGAAATGCTATTTCAAGGTATTGATTTTGTTTCATTTATTGAGATTTTCATGTCATACTATTCTAATGTTTTGTTCAATACATGTAGATTTTTCTGCAATTGGTCTTCATTTTCAGCAAAAATAACTTGATCGTCAGCATACAATAGGCTGATTAATTCTTTATTTCCTATTTTAATTCCTATGATTTGGTTTTTCTTCCACTCTCTTGAAATTTTTTCCATATATATATATTAAAGAGTATTGGTGATAATCCCCTTCCTTGAATGAGACCTCTATTGGTTTTAATTTTTTTGGTTGTTTCATTATTAATTTTAATATAGCTTTCTTCCATTATATTTTCTACTTATTTTGTGGTTTGAGGTAGAGCTTTCAATTCATACAGTATACTGATTAATTTTGTCTGTTGATTTGATCACACATAATCCAGGAAAGCAATATATGTTGGCAGGTTAAATTCTATTCTTTTTTCTATAATTTGTTTGAGTGTAAATGTGGGATATGTGCAGGATCTCTATTTCCTAAAGTCACATTGTTCTTCTCTAATTTCCTCGGCCCCATGGTGTTAATTAACTTTTAAATTATATCTAGATATATTTTATAGCATGTATTTAATATTCCTCTGTAGTTTTCACAATCCTTTCTATTTCCTTTTTATGGATATGTTTATGACTATTGCTGACTTCCATTCTTGTGAAATGTTTCCTTCTTCCCATATTCTGTTTAGGAATTTAATTAATCGTAACTGAAATGGTTTAGAGCTGCATTTGTATAGTTCTGAATTTATTCCATCTTCTCCTGTAGGTTTCCTATTTTTTAGTTTTTCCAATATTTGATTATTATTATTTAGAAGCTGGGTGTAGTGATTGGTCCATTCTTTTGTGGAGGGGCCTTCTAATTGTAGATTATCCTTTGTTTCTTGAGTCATTTTTTTAATGATTTTATAGCTCTTTAGTTGAGGTGCCATTTATATCATGTTCTAATCTTGATACAAATTTTTCCCAGTTTGTCTTCTGATTTTCCTGGTTTCTGTTATTGTTATTGCTCTGATTCTTTTATATTCTATTTCATTTCCTATGGTTCTGTCATTTAACCATTTAAAGGATATTTCTTTTTTCTTTCTTATTAAAGATTCGATTTCTGAGTTCCAGGTTCTGAGTCCTTTCCTTTTTCTTCGCAGTTTTGTTCCTATGGCTTCATATGCTACTTGTTTTACTATTTGTTTAATATTTTGCCATTTATTCATTTTCTATATGTGTATCTGCATCTTCATTTATTTTCTTTGTATGATTTGTAAGTCCTCTTTGATATAGTTCTCTGATACTATCTTGCTGTAACAGTTCTATCTTAAATTGCTCATGATTTTGTTTATGTGTTCTTGTACTGTTTCTATTTCTCTGGTTTGGGATCTTAACAGTACAAATTAATAAATAATGGTCTGAGTCAATATTGCATCCTCTGTATACCCTGCAATTTCTTACCATCTTCTTTAGTTGTTTTTCACCCATTATTATATAGTCAATGATGCTTTTATATCCTCTGGCTTCCCATGTATATTTATGTATATCTTTATGTTTAAAGAAGCTGTTGGTGATTTTCAAACTATTGTAGGTCACAAATTCCCCGAGTTCTCTTCCATTGTTATTTATGGTGTTTTCTCCTTGATTACCTATTAAATTTTGAAATGTATCTGATCCAATTCTAGCACTGAAATCGCCTGCTATGATTAAGTAATCTTGTTTATTTATGTCAAACCTTGGAGATTCGGTGGAAAACTCTGAAGAAAACATTGATTGATTCTGCCAGAGAGGCATGTGGTGAGGTTATCTGTAAGGATAAAAAAATCAGAACTCCCTGGTGGACACAGGAAGTTAAAGAGGCAGTGAAGGAAAAGAAGAAAGCATACCAAAAGTTCCTGTCAAATAAGTCAGCTTGTGTTCTTAGAGAATATAGAGACAAATGCAAGAATGCTAAACACTGTGTAAAACTAGCTAAACAAAAGTCATAGGAGGACTTTGGCAAGAATATAGAAAATAAATATCAAGAAGGTGGCAAAATATTCTGGAGGTTGTTGAAGAAGCTTAAGAATGGAGGAAAGAGTGCTGTAAAAGGAATTAGAGATGATAAAGGTGACATGAAAATGGAAGAAAAAGATATCCTTGAAGTATGGAGTAATTACTTCGAAAAACTGCTAAATGAAACAAGCAGTGATGACAGCACAGTGGTAAAAAACACTGTCCAGGCATGCAGTCAGAAATACATATCCATACTAAAGTAGAAAAAGCCATCAAAGGCTTGAAATGTGGAAAGGCAGCAGGAGTAGATGATATTCGACCAGAAATGCTGAAGTATGGTGGTATAAGAGTCTTACAGTGGCTCCACTGCATAGTTCAGAAAGCCTGGACAGAGGGACGAATTCCCGATGATTGGAGTAGAGCTCTCATAGTACCCATATATAAAAAGGGAAATAAAACTGAATGTGAGAATTACAGAGGTATTTCCCTACTGAGTGTTCCTGGCAGGATCTATGCAAGTATACTTGAGAAACGGTTGAGA
Source organism: Typopeltis vanoorti (assembly GCF_054136105.1). Lineage (NCBI taxonomy): Eukaryota > Metazoa > Arthropoda > Arachnida > Uropygi > Thelyphonidae > Typopeltis > Typopeltis vanoorti. The sequence goes on from NC_143550.1 coordinate 121,943,679, forward strand.
AGAATTGTGGAAGAAAAGCTTGGTGAAGAACAAGCTGAATTCAGGCCAAATAGAGGCTGTCAGGATCAGATCTTCACTTTACGACAAATAGTCGAGAAAGCATGGGAATAAAACAAAGATCTGTATTTAAGTTTTGTCGATTCAGAAAAGGCATATGACAAGGTGCCAAGAGAGAAGCTATTCAATACGCTGCAGTTATATGGTGTCAATGGGGCATTATATCAAGCAATACTTAGTCTTTATTTGAGTTGTAAGTCAGCAGTTAGAATTAAAGGAAGTACAGGAAGATGGTTTAATGTTAAATCTGGTGGGAGACAAGGATGTACATTATCCCCTCTGTTATTCATTATCTATATGGATCACATTATGAAGGAATGTGGTATTAAACCTGATATCAAAATTGGAGATGTTAATGTCAGCTCTTTGCTTTATGCGGATGATGTTATACTTCTAAATAAATCTGCTACAAGTCTGCAAGATTCTCTGACTAAATTGAATAGCTGTTGTAATAGATATGGTATGAAGGTCAGCAATAAAAAGACAAAGACAATGAAAATAGGCAGAATCATTGAAAATGTCAACTGTGTTGTGAATGGAGAACCTGTGGAACAAGTAAAACATTTCAGCTATTTAGGCACGATTTTTACTGAAGATGGTAAATTAAATATAGAAATAGACAACAGAATAAGCAAAGCTGGTATGGTGGGAAGTCAATTGAATAAATTTATATGGAATAAGAGAGAAATTAGTTGGAACACTAAATTAGCTGTGTACAAGACAGTGTTCAAACCAGTTTTAACTTATGGATCTGAGAGCTGGGTCAGAAGTAAAACACTTGACCAAAGACCACAGATATGAGAGTCCTGAGAAAGATTATAGGCGTGAACAGATGACATCAATGGCAATATCATATTAAAACTGAGGATATTAGGAAAGAACTTGACATTGTCAGCATCCATGAATGTGTTAGCAGAGCTAATCTCAGGTGGTATGGTCACTTAAACAGAATTGGCGAGGAAAGATTAGCAAAACAAGTGTTCTCTGCCAGGTTGGCAGCAAAACGACCTAGAGGAAGACCAAGATACAGGTGGATTGATACTGTACAAAGTGCTTTAGACGATAGAAATATAAGATCTGATAATGTTGGAGTCTTGACAAGTAACAGACTGATTTGGAGGAAAATTGTAGATAGGAAATTAATAATGATGTAATTTTTTCATGTAGTACTATCATATCCTGTACACCCCTTGAGGGTACATGGCAGGAATTTGATGATGATGATGTTTATTTATGTTCTGAATTACATTTTCGAGAATTCTTCTGTTTCAGATTCTTCGGGTGCATATATTCCTATGATTGTAATAAATTTCTTATTTAATTTAAGTCTAGCCGTTATTATTCTTTCAGAGATCCAGTTATGTGATTCAATTTTGTTTTTACATTTATTGCTGATCATGATGGCTATACCTGAAGTTGCTCGTTTTTCATTGGATACTCCACTGTATATTAAACTGTAGTCCTGTAGAGTCTTTTGATTTTTTCTTTGTTTCTGAAATTACTGCTATTTCTATTTTCATTTCTGTTAGGGCTTCTTGTTTTCTTCGATCTGGTGATTGATGTCTCTTATGTTTACTGTGCCAATCCGTATCCAGTTCATAGCCCTTTTTTCCAAATCCGTTTCATTATCTGTTTGGGCTCTTCAGTTTTTATCATCATCACCAAATTCCTGATATATATACCCTCAAGGGTGTACAGGATATAATAGTATTACATGAAATATTTACATCATTATTAACCTCCTATCTACAATTTTCCTCCAAATCAGTCTGTTAAATGTCAAGACTAACATTATCAGGACTTATATTTCTGTCTTCTAAGGCAGTGCTTATCAAACTTCTGGATGTCAGGACCCTCTTTGCACAAATTAAAATATTTCACGGCCCCAACTCGAAAAAAATCGTAATAGAGAGATATATTATTATAATATTTATTGTATTTATATTCAATACAAAACATACACAGCGAATATTGCAAAAATCAAATGCATATATTACATTTTTTGCCTCTTACCGTTTGGTTCTGAAGACGATGCAGGCTGTTCTGGTAAAATATGAAATACTGTCCTTTTTTTTTTAAGTCTGTTTCTGCTTCTTCTGACTGTTCGTGGGAATTTTTTTTTAAATTTTTTTTTTTTTATCAGCCACTTATCCATCTCAGGGTTAAATTTTTTAATGTAGAATAGATCAAATAATATCACCACTTACCGATACTGGCACACCACAGACTGATAACATGAAATTAGTGAATATTGCCCGAACAAGGGAATCCCCGGACCAGGAACATTTTTCTCTTTTGTGACTTTTCTCCCTTTAAAGTAATTAAGCCTAAAGCAAAACAGACAGCAAAGGCAGGTTATTAAAACGTGCATATGATAGGTGCTGTATTTGCAAAAGATTGCGCAACCGAAAGATAAAAGCATAGCTGACAATTGAGTTGAAATGCTAACTCTCTTCACCCGAATTCCATATGTGAAACTGCCATAACATTCATTAAATATATAATTACTTAGTTTTAACCCTTTTACGAATTTTAACACATTCTGTTGAATTTTATTGCTGCCTTGGGAAATCGAACTCACACACATCTAATTAATAACAATAGTTTTTAGTTAGATACTGTGTTTGCCCATGCAACATATGGTTTTGTTTCAGTCTATACAGCATAGTTTCTGTATGAGGGGACATGTGATTCATTAATTAATGTGTTTTTATCCCAGTTGTCTCTAATTGCACTATTTATTGAGAAATATATTATACAGATTCCTCATACCTTATTCACTGGCATAATAAAAGTACTTGTTTTTATTGCCTCTGCAGTATAGTGGCTGTTAGGGAGGGCGTGTTGTTTACCACTGCAAGCGAGTTACTATCTCCCCACATGAACTTGTTTAAGCTTTTTTTCATGTGTGAAGTATATGCAAAACTTTTATTGGTAACAGAAAACTAGCTCGGGTTACAGTGATAATATAAAACGAGTTTTGATATGTATATAAAGTCAATATCAACAGTCCCTGATTACGAACACATGACGAAAGGGACAAGAAGATTGGAAGCTTCCCTGGAGAGCATTCGAAGTAAATACAATTAACCACTGCTTTGAAATGAAACACATGAATAAGCAATATTTACTAATAATCATTAAGTGCCGAAATACGCAGGAAGCAAAGTTTGTGAACCAACACCAATGTATGAAGTTTTCCATTAAAATATAAAAAAGAACAAAAAATAAATAATAAAAGTTAAATACATTTCATTTAAAATAAAAAATTCTACTTAGTCTTAAAACATTTTAAATTTGTTTTCATTATTTCATGCCCCCCCCCCTTCAACAAAACCTACGGCCCCAAGGGGACTGCGGCCCACAGTTTAGGAAGCGCTGTTCTAAGGCACTTTTTACTGTATCATTCCACCTATATCTTGTCTTCCTATGGGTCTTTTTCCTGCCAACACAGCAGAGAACACTTGTTTTGCAAATTTTTCTTCTTCCATTCTGCTTAAATGATCATACCACCTAAGAACGGCTCAGCTAATGCATTCCTGGATGCTGGAAATATCAAGTTCTTTCCTAATATCCTCATTTTTATATGATATTGTCATTGATACCATCTGTTCATGCCGCTAATTTTTCTCAGGACTCTCATATCTGAGGTCTCTAGTCTTTGGTCAAGTGGGGAATTGGGTCCACAAACCCAATTCCCCACTCAGACCTATAGTAGATGCCAATGCACCTTGCTACAGACTGTCTAAACAGCTGGCCAACTCTCTGACCCCCCCCCTCACTGAAAGGTCCACTTCCTATAAAAAAAAAATTTAAAAAAAAAAAAAAACTCAACCCAGTTTAAAGCCCTCATAGAAAATTTAACCTTGAATAAAGCAGACATATTGGTAAGCTTTGATATCTCCTCTTTGTTTACTAATATTCCCTTAATTGACACCTTATCTCTCTTACAAAAAGTTTTCCCTTCTGACATCTTAGATCTCTTTTCCTTTGCCATTAACTCTGGGTATTTTTCTTAGAACAAAATCTACAAGCAGATAGAGGGAACCACCATGGGTTCCCCCCTCTCTCCTCCCTTGCTAATTTCTATATGGAAGATTTTGAAAAACGAGCCATAGACTCAGCCCCACTCAAACCTTCTATCTGGCTAAGATATGTAGATGATGTGTTCTCTATTTGGCCTCATGGCCCAGACACATTAGACTCCTTCCTCAGTCATCTCAATAGCCTACATCCAAGAATCCAGTTTACTGTGGAAAAGGAAAAGAACAATTGTTTTCCCTTCCTAGACACCTTAGTCACACATCTGCCTAATGATACACTTGCCTTCACTGTATACAGAAAACCCACATACACAGGCAGATACATTCACAAACTCTCACACCACCACCCCTCTCAACAATATGGCATTATTAAAACTCTTACCAAGAGAGCCCACAATCTTTGTTCCAGTGGAACCGCCCTCACTAATGAGCTTAACTGCATACACAACACTTTCCTCTCCAATGGCTACAGTGATCACAGTATCAAAAAAATAATCAGTTCCTCTCCCATTCCCGGTCCTTCTCGTCAACAAGATTTTAAAAATGCCATCACCATACCCTACATCCGTGGCACATCCGAAAAAATAGCCAAGATTCTAAAAAAGTACAGCCTACACACAGCATATAAGCCCCACCGCAAACTTGCTACCCTTATCCGTTCTATGAAAGATCAGCTCCCTCCTCTCTTTCTGCCTGGAGTTTACAAAGTACCCTGTTCCTGTAAACTGGCGTACTTTGGACAGACAGGCAGATCAGCATCCATCTGCCTAGAGGAACACAAGTCTTACATCTGTAAACACAACTATGGTCATTCAGGCTTGGCTGACCATGTCTTGGACACCACCCACAGAGTATCATGGAAGAAAACCACCATGCTCCATCACAGCAAATTCAAGAAAGAGAGACTATTCTTGGAAGCAGCAGCAGCTCTTAGAAATCAACCAAATCTTAATAAATACGGTTGCATTAAGCTTCTGGAAAATTTGGGAAACACTCATCACCAGAGATCCTACTTTATATTCCAGGCCACCTACAACTGCCCTTAGAGGGCACTCCACCTAGATAGGACTTTAGTGTCACCCACGTGGTTGGACTTAGTATTGTATGATATTGGTGTTATGTTACATTAGTTATTTTTGTAATCCCCGTAGATGTCTTAGTGACTAGGACGAAATATAGGAAGTAATCAATTCTTTTTAATCCTTTCTGAGTGTTGTAAAAAATCCATTAAACCTCCAACATTGACTTCACAGCACTTAAGCCTCTATACACGAACCTTATTACTGAATTACTCCGGATTCAGAGAAAGATGTTGAGAGTTTATTTTTCAATTGGTTAGACTATAATAAGTTTAGTTTAATCCTTTATCCAAGTGTGAGCAAACAAAGTTTCCACCTGAAAGTATCTTCAGGACTGAGCTAAGTGGTGCAACACCAAGGCAACTCGTGGCTTCACCACCTTTGCCACCAGTAGCCTTGGTGTTGCACCACCTTAGCTCAGTAGATAAAGATATAAAGATCTTTGTTATATTCCCATGATTTCTCAACTATCAGTCGTAAAGTGAAAATCTGATCCTGATAGCCTCTATTTGGCCTGAATCCAACTTGTTCTTCACCAAGCTTCTCTTCCACAATCTTTCTCAACCATTTCTAAAGTACACTTGCATATATCTTACCAGGAACACTCAGTAATGAAATGCCTCTGCAATTCTGACATTGTTTTATTTCTCTTTTTATATACGGGTACTATGAGAGCTCTACTCCAATCATCTGGAATTCGTCCCTCTGTCCAGGCCTTCTGAACTATGCAGTGCAGCCACTGTATGACTTTTATACCTCCATACTTGAGCATTTCTGGTTGAATATCATCTACTCCTACTGCCTTTCCACATTTCAGGCTTTGGATGGCTTTTTCTACTTCAAGTATGAATATGTATTCCTGACTGCATGTCTGTTGAGTTATTTTTTTTTTTACTACTGTGCTGTCATCACTGCTTGTTTCATTTAGCAGTTTTTCAAAGGAATTACTCCATACCTCAAGGATATCTTTTTCTCCTGTTTTCATGTCAGCTTTATCATCTCTAATTCCTTTCAACTCTTTCCTCCATTTCTGAGCTTCTTCAACAACTACCAGAATATCTTGCAACCTTCTTGATATTTATTTTCTATGTTCTTGCCAAAGTCCTCCCATGACTTTTGTTTAGCCAGTTTTACAGTGTTTAGCTTTCTTACATTTGTCTCTGTATTCTCTAAGAGCACAAGCTAACTTATTTGCCAGGACTTTTTGATATGCTTTTTTTCTTTTCCTTCACTGCCTCTTTAACTTCCTATGTCCACCATGGAGTTCTGATTTTTCTGTCCTTGCTCACAACCTCACCACATTCCTCTCTGGCTGAATCAATCAGTATTTTCTTCAGGGCTTTCCACTGAATCAATAAGGTTTGGTTCCTGCTCTAAAATTCTTTCATTTTTTCTTGAATAATATTTGTGTATTTTAGTCTACAGTTCACATCTGAGAGCTGCTCAACTTTTATTCTCTTTAAAACTTTCTTACATGTTCCAGTTCACAGTCCTTTTTTCCAATTCCAGTTCATTATCCATTTGGGCTGTCTGGTTTTTATTCACTTGCAATTTATGAGTATAAGAATATGTCAGCTGGGCTGGTTACCAACCATCTGCAGCCTAGTCTGGTGATGGGGCTGCCATCGTAGGGCCTCCAGACATGCCCCGCTTTGGTCCTGGACTGCTTATTGGGTATTTGCAGCAACCACCATTTCTGATGACCATTCCCCCTATGTGCCACCTGGTCGCAGTAGCTCTGCTCCAAGACTTAATTTATACATATTATTATTATGATGCGACACCTCCAGAGAGTCCAAGGGACTCATCAAGGGAGGGCACCCACCTACTCTACAACTCTGTCTCTGCCACTCAATCCATCAACTACAATGAACCGCAACTACCATCATCATCATCTACACCAATGCCATCTACTGCCCACCACTACGACCACTGTTTTTTTCACAGACAATCACAAACATCCATGCCCACGGTGGGATTCAAACCTGCAGCCTTTTGACTGGAGAGTGGACACGCTAACCACTCGGCAAACCAGGCCGGCAAGAAATTAGAAGTTGGTGAGATTTTAAATGTTTCTTTAATTCCACTGGCCAGTGAGGAATCTTGTGAATATTGTTTATATTGTCTTGTGATCCAATTTTCTTCAGTGAACAGACTAGATCTACTTCCAAATTTCATATCAGTTCCATTACACTATTTGATTATTTAGGGTTATTTATAGCCAATCAGTTAGAAGGCTATAAATAAATTGAAATTTAATAATAAATCGCCAGCATATGATTAGATTACAGTAGAAATGCTAAAAGGAAGTAGAGAAAATATAGCAACTTGGATGACTGAGATCCTGAACATTTTCTATCAAAGTGGTACAGTTCCCAGAGACTTCAGCAGAAGTATAATAGTGCCCATTTTTAATGACTGCATAGTGAGTGAGAATTACAGGGGAATTGGCTTAATGTCTAATTCAGGTAAGGTCCTCTGCATTATTATATTCAACAGGATAAAGGACTTGATTGACAAGAAGCAGAGATGAATACGGTAGATTCAAAAAGTTAATACGCTGCACACAGACCAAATATTTTCAATGAGGCAGATCCTTGAAAAATGTTTAGAATTTCAGAAACCTGTGATCACATGTTCTGTTGATTTCATTCAAAAGTTTGTGAAGACAGCAGAATATAGTAAAAACAAAATTTATAATGATCATGTTCTCTCTGTTTTGCATTATGAAGCTGAGACGTGAACATTGTGTAAAAGTGATAATTGGAGGCTTGATGCTGTTGATCAACAGTGTTTAAGTATTTTGGGAGCAAGATGATCTGACTTTGTGAATAATGATAAGATACAGCAGAGGAGTGGTCAGCCACCTCTTAGTACTATTCTGTGTAAGCAAAGTGCTACAGTGGTCATGATGTCAGAATATTTGCTTGATCAACAAGATTATATTAAGCAATTCAGGTGTTAGAAAAGAGATAGGCCTCCAAATGGGTAGATCAACAATATCAAACAAAACCTTAATAAAAACTGGCATTTGACGGTATGAAGCAGCAGTGTACACTCAGGACAGGCATAGGAAGCTAATTAGACCTATGTGACTATTAGCTGCTTGAGGAACTTTGTATATATGTATGCGTTGGCCAAGAAGGATCACTATCTGAGTAAAGAAAAAATCAATCAATCAATCAAACAGCATGGTAAATATTTTTGATTCATAATTAATTGCATAAGAAATGCAACATCTTCAGTCATCTTTGTCCTATTTTATTTGCAAAGAGACTCCTTTTCCAAATCAGTAATGCTGTTTATAGGAGCAGTGGAAGATAGTAATAATAGCAGAGCTACAGTTTTAAATCTAATATGATTATCAATCAATGTTTACCAATAAGTGTTTGGATGCTCTTTCTACACTGAACATATCAATTTTTGGAATATGATTAGGAGTAAATTGCAAAACCAAAATCTTCTGCAAAATGTTAGAGTTGACATATGACCATTTTTTGCAAAGTATTTCTTTTTTCATCTTCTTAAATCAAGAAGCCACTGAATTTTCCTTAGATGATTTTTACAGATCAATCCACCAAGTGAAAGAGTGATTTATCATATCTATGACATTCCACATTTCTATAATAATAATCATTAAAGAGTAGTATAAATATTAAAAGAGTTCAGCTTACTTATATCAAATCTCATCAAATAATTTCTTTCTCGTAAGAGAGAAAAGGAAGCTTTTTCATAAAGGCATTCCTCTTTAGAAGGATTGATGAGTTGGTCAATTCTTAAAACATTAGAGAAATTAAAAGAAAGCCAGTCTTGCGAATGATTTCACATTTAAAAAGAGGTGTAATGATAATTAGATCATCCCTAATTTAAGAAACTAGCAACACATTAAGTCTCTTAAAAAATTTATGAAAAAATTTCCTTTTCACTGTTATTCACTGTTATGAGAAAGAGTTCAATTAACCAAATTTGCTGTCAATAAGTTGGATTCTTTATGTTATGATAAACATTGTCTCATCAGCCATCTCATGTACTATTCATACAGAGATGTGGAAGGTGATATATAATATGATAAAATGCTCTGCTTAAATCATAGATCTGATGTGTAAAAATTGTCTAAAGAAAGATTTTCAATGTGTTCTTGATATTAAAAAAAAAAAAAAAATTAAGTTAAAAAAATAAACAAAAATACATTAGAAAAAAGTTTTTTGTTTCCTTTTTGGAAAACGTATTATCTTAACTGTTTATGTTGGAAGTTTTTCCACTTGGTTATACTATAAATTAAAGATGCCAATAAATTATATTCTTGGTTTAATCCTTTATCCAAGTGTAAGCAAAGTTTGTGCCTGAAGTAATTTCAGGACTGAACAACTCTTATATAGAGGCTAATGACTTCACATCACTAATGGCTCCCACTGATGAGAGCTCAATAAAAGTCTCAATCGGTCTGGGTAATGACCCTTCCTGTAATGCATTGCATTATGGGATACTAAGGCAAGTGATGTGATGTGAAGTCATTAGTCTCTAAATATGAGTTGCCCAGTCCTGAAATTACTTCAGTTACAAACTGTCTGCTTATACTTGGATCAAGGATTAAACAAAAATTATAATTTCTTGGCATCTTTAATTTATATTCAATTGTTTATGAAGGGCTGCATGTTCTTTATATAGGAGGGGGAAATGACCTACCAATTCCTTAAGTAATGACATTAACTTCTTGGCTAGATAATAATTAGGGCTATCTATACCTTCAACTATCAGCCAAAATGGAACATTATGTTTGTAAACTTCAAGAATGCTAAAGAAATTAGCATAAACACTCAAGGAGTTGGTAGGTCATTCCCATTCCCATATAAAGAACACACAACATTTCATAAATAAAATTAAATCTGATCATCTCGTCAAAGATGATCTTTTAGACACTTTTGACGTTTCTGCCCTTTTTGCAAATGTCCCAATCAGTGACACAATTCTTCTCTTACAGAACAAATTTCTATTTGATATTATGGCTCTCTCTTTGCCTAAGTACTGCATTCCAGTTACTTCATGTGGCAAAATAATTTTTACTTACAAGAAGAGGGTACAGCTATGGGCTGACCACAACTCCCTCCCAAATGCTAACTTTTATATAAAAGCTTTTGGGAAACATGCTCTTGATTACTTTACTTTACAATCTACAGTTCGGCTTAGACAATGTTTTCATTCGTGTAGAACGGCTTACGTGTTTGTCGTACATGTTGTTTAATTTTGATGATATATATCAGAATTTTCCTCAAAGTTTGTTGGCCATGTGGCTAGATAATGAAAACATTTAATTTTGACGGTATATATCAGAACACAGAATTATAAATAAATAATTATCAACTTATTGCTGATATTTTACTGGTGTTATAACCAGCATCTTCAGAGCACAAAAACACAGTTTGTCGCAGTACGTAAGACTACAACATGGTGTAACAAAGGGACTAGTTTAAAAAAATCTACTGCTATGTTCACTTGCAACTCCAGTGCCACCAAGTGGAATAAGTTTCCTTGAATGAGGGATGAATGCAACATCATTATGCAAGAGTTTAAAAAGATCTGTGATTGATGCTGTATATATGAGATAGTATTACTTCCAAGCCCATAAATCCAAAAGATGCATTTACAGTAGATCAAATAATCACAGAACACAATAACAATCATATATTGCCTTGAAAACATTCAGAATGGAGCATTCAACATCCACCCAGCAAAAATCTCCTTTTCACTTGCTTCCTTATACTGAAGCTTTCCATGCTGCCGATATGGATGCCATTTTCAAAAGCAGTAAGAATAAACAAGTAGCAAAACACAACATAAACAACAAAAATTCAAACAGAAACACCTTGTACAGTTTCCAGGGATGATCTCTTGTTCTCCAATTACTCATTACCCAGTGCAATAATTCCCCTATATCTATCTGATAGCTTTCTCTCACCAACTTATGTCTCAATCATATCACAGCTCCACCTACTGTCAACCAAGCTCATCAGACCATATTCTCTCAATCTGTTCTCATACTCAACATTCCAAGGTTCCAAGACAGCCTTAGCTATTTCCCCTCTGCATTTCCATTGTTTTCTTATCATCAATATAGCCAGGTAACCAGGGCCATCAAATCCACTAAACAACTAAAGTAATGCCAAGGGGTAACAAATTTAAAGGGTAAAAAATATTGAAATAAATTAAATTGAAATTTTATTAACACTGAATAAGTAGTACAAATGAAAATATAATACAAAAGATGCAACAAATATTTAGAACAATACAAGTGATAATAGATAGTAAAAAGTATATCACATATAAATATCCTACAATTATTTTTCAAATGTACATGTGAATTACCGAGCTGGTAAGCATGACAAGCTTAGGAGACTGCTTGGTTCAGTGCCATGGCATGTACAACTGCAAGGGCTGGAGGTTGATAGTGCATGAGAAGTGGTAAAGGAGCATTTGAAGGCGGTAATGGCGTATACCTAGAGTCTGGATAGTAAATCAAGTTAATGGTGTTATTCATTGAGCTTGAGCTGCAAAAAAAGAAACAACTGTGGAGGGAATTTAAGGAGAAAGGTGACCTGCAGGCCCATGAACAGTATAAAGCACAGGCCAGAAAGGTAACCTGTGTGGTAAGAAAAGCAAAAACGGATTATGAAAGGAAATTAGCCATGCAAGCTAAAGAGAATTCCAAACAGTTTTTTTGATATGCTGCAAGTAAAAGAAAAATTGTATGCAGCAGAATGATTTTAAGGAATGTCGATGGTAGGGAGGTAACTGAATTAGTTGATATAGTGAAATTACTGAGCGAGCACTTTGCAAGAGTATATCATCCAGGTGGTGATATTGTAGGAATGAAAGAACCAAGCTTAGACAGAATTGAGGTGAATAGTATATTACAAAAACTTTATGTGAATACATCTGTGGGATTCGATGGTATACCAGCTCGGATCTTACGTGAAGCGGCTAAAGAATTTGCAGTGCCCTTGACCATTTTGTTTAATTTGAGTCTCGGGTCTGGGTTAGTTCCGAAGGGGTGGAAAGAGGGGAAAATAGTTTCACTGCATAAAGGAGATTCCAAGACTGCTGTTGCAAATTACCAGCCGATTGGCATATCAGGAGTCGTTGTCAAGGTTTTGGAGAAAGTAGTCAAGAGAAAAATACAGGAATGGATAGATGAAAATGGGATACTGTATGGGGGGGACAGCATGGTTTCGTGAAGGGTAGATCATGCCTCACTAACTTGCTTACGTTTTATAACACAGCAACGGCTGAACTGGATAAAGGTAATGGATATACAGTAATACTGCTGGACCTTGCTAAGGCCTTTGACAGGATACCACATGGAATTCTAATCAGTAAACTGCAGCATATGGGGATGGATATAGGGTTGGTGAGATGGATAGGAGGGTGGTTGATGGAGAGTAGTTTATTTGGGGGTAGAGTTCCAAAAGACAACCTGTGACCAGTGGTGTGCTGCAGGGTTCTGTTCTTGGACCACTACTATTTAATTTGTTCATTAACGATATAGGAAAGGATCTGAGAGGAACTGTTCATTTGTTTGCTGATGATGCAAAGTTGGGTAGAGCGATAGTGAATGCGCATGATGTCAAAATTTTGCAGGATGATTTGGATAGATTGGAGGACTGGGCTAAGGAGAATGGATGTCAATTTAATGTGGCAAAGTGTAAGGTTATGCATTTTGGGGTGAAAAGAATAGCAGCAGTATATCACATTTGTGGAACTGTTCTCCAGGAGATTGACGAGGCCAGGGATTTGGGAGTGTTGGTGGGTAGGGAGTTGAAGTTTAGGGGACACATTGCAAAAGTGGCTAAATCAGCTCATCAAATCACTTGGTTACTGAAGAATACTTTGACGAGCAGAGACAAGCAAGTTATTGTTCCTCTGTATCGAGCCTTGATAAGACACCATCTTGACTACCGTGCCCAGATCTGGGTGCCAGGGTTTCTTCTTGATGGGGAGGAGGTGGAGAGGATCCAGAGGCAAGTGACCAAAATGATAGCAGGTCTATGGAATGAACCTTATGAGAACAGGTTGAAGATTTGTGGGTTGCAGAAATTGGTTGATAGGCAGAAAAGGGATGATATGATTGAGACATTCAAATTGCTGAAGGGTTTCTATAAGATTAATTCAGAGGATATTTTTCAGAACAGGACTGGTGGTGGGAGGACTAGGGGCCATCCATAGAAACTGGGCAAGAGTGGTTAGCAAGGGTGTTAGAACTAGGTTTTTTTTACTTGGAGAGTGGTGAATGAGTGGAATAAGTTGGCAGAGTCTGTTGTGGGTGCCATGACTGCAAATGAGTTCAAGGCAAAGTATGATAGATACTGTGTGGATGTTGAGTAGTTGTTTAGGCCCTCCCTCGATGAGTCTAAGGACTCCTTGGAGTTGCCCATAATAATAATAATAATAATAAAGAACAGAAAATAAAACTAGCTGAGATAGAACTGTATAATGTGTGTAACCAAGGGCAGTGGCCATACTAGCTGCTATAAAAATACAATGTAGGCGATACAGTCACTAGAAAATTAAACAACTGTATCTATGAGGGCACACGAATACATACAGAAAATAACTGAGACATAATATGTAACATTTAGAGTAGTTTACTATAATATGCATTTAAAATAAAAATCAACAGTATTTAGGTCCATGAGGTATAGTTCGCCCATCGTTTGTAGGTCTCTGCTTCGCGTCTTTGCAAGAATAGTTGATTCATGCTGAAGGGAAGAAAGAAATGAAGGACATCCAAATTGGTCGCCAACACGCGAAATCACGTGCTTTATAGGTAAAATTTTCTAACTGTTATACAAGCAACATAGTTAACTACAATAATCATAAAAGAGAAGTTAATTTTCCGACCGGTAATAATAAACAACTCATCCCACAATACGGACTGATTATCGGAATAGATTCGCCTTTTTCTGAGATGCACAGAAGTGTCAAAGGATCTCTAATTGGTGGGCGAACTATAGTCTTTCAATCTTTTTCTAAAAGTGTAACCTGATGTTACAGATTTTATTTCATCAGGCAGTTTATTGCAGCTGCTTGTTGCTATTTGTGAAAAATTTCTTTGTTTACATTGAGAACTACCAGTAAGTTCTGGCCACAGTGTAAATCATAGTCTACATTTATATAGATAAAGTTTCTGTAATGGCTAAATGTTAAGAATGGCAAACTGGTTACCATTTGAATATGCAAAGAATTAGTAATGGTTATAGCTCTGATTATTCTATTTTGTGCTCAAATCAAATGGATTGTTGTAGTAATTTCCATCCAACAGGTGATACCATATTGCAGTGAAGAATGCACCATTTTGTTTTAATTTTACACATTTTCTTGAATTTAGGGGTAGAAAAATAGTGCTTGCCTAGAAGCAGCATATACCCTAACAATGGTTCTGTAAGTAACCAGATTTGCATAAATTTAAGTGCGACCTAATTAGTGCCTTATGCAGTAGAAATATTGCCTCCCTCTGCATACTTGTCGGGTGTTCTTCACATTCCAGCAGCAATGTTCTGAGTAACCCTTACAACTTTCATGACGTGTCCTCAGAATTTCAGCTTCCTATCCACCAAGATCTCCTGCACCTCTTGAAGTAAATTTCCTCCAATATGATAAACCTCATTCCATCTTCTCTGGCCAAAATGCATAACTTTACACTTAGCAACACTGACATGGCATCCCCATGCATTAGCCCAAAGCACCAACCTATTCATATTCTCTTATAATAACATCATATCACAACTTCCTAACAGTGCTTTTCCAAATTTAGCATCATTAGTAAACAATTGAATATTTCCTCTCACATTCTGAACATAATGCTAATATATAAATTAAACAACAGTTATTCCTTAAAAGGACCTGTAGTAATCCACTCATCGTTTTCCTTTTTAGGGATACTTCTCCCCCCCACCCACCCATACACAACTCACTCAATTCTATCATTCAGTCATCAAGCTACTAACTGTCCCAATCCTGCTCAATTTCAATTGCAATTTATCTTGTGGTACTCTATCAAATGCTTTAGCAAAATCCAGAAAAATCACCACAATCATCTCTCTGACATACTTGTGTCACCCTATGATAAAATATAACCAAGTTACTAAAATAAGATCTCCCCTTAACAAACCCATGATGTTCTCTCAAAAGATTTCCATTCTCATCAATCGAGGTTTGTAATGTCTCTAACCAGCTTCACTACTACACCTGGTATATATGCCTACTGCTGGACAAATAGTGCCTCTGCATAAAGAACATCACTTGGATGTTCCTTATGCAATGGCACTATTTTACCTTCTTTCCACTTATCTGGGATTGTTGTGTTGCCAGCCTCCAGTTAAGAAACCAAGTTGAGAACATTGCCAGCTCTTTTGCACATTCCGCTAATATACATGGTAATATCTAATACAGTCTTACAGACTTATTAACATCATTCTTGAAATGTCAGTTTTCTGTTATTCAATACTACTCTTACTCCCTTACATGAAATACACTAAGAAAATAGTTAGTGAACACATTTTCACTGCAAATTGCAAATGTGAACCATATTCCATCTCAATCAACTAAAGTCACATTCACCTTCCTAACTTTGTCTCATATTTCTTATGCTGCTGATGGATACCCTGTTCATTAAATCTCGTCCATAATATCCTCTTTCTGAGAAGCTCTTATAATTCCAAGATTCATCCATTTCATCCCTACTTTATTTATCTTCCTTTCTTAAAAATACAATCTGACATTGCCATAAATACTGATTTTGGACCATTACCCAGCACTGCCGATTTCTCTCCCCTTCAACTGATCAAGCCACTGCACATCACTAATCTGTTTCCTTAATTTATCATAGTTCCCTGCTCTACAACTCCACACATTTCTTTTGTTGCTAGAACTTCCACCTGCCTAGCCATTCCTCATGTCAAAATCACTCTCCCTAAATGGTGGCATCGTAGTGACATCTATTATTACCGGATGATAACAGATGTCCTGAAAGTCATTATCTATTATTTTAGACTTACAAGAATTATGTGTAAATAAACTGATATGGCATGTATTTTAGGTAATGTGGTTCGCCTGTGATGGATACTGGACTCTATGGAGATATTAAATATCCTAATATTATGTGGAATGCAGAATTCAGTACAAAATGCCTGCTACTAGTTGTTCATATATTTTTACCGTTTCCGCGAAATACTCCTATACTCTATACTGATATTTCCCGATAATAAAACAGGATATAGAAACAGACTTCCAGGAAACGCCCTACTACTACAACACGAAGTGCAAAAACACAAATGCGATTTTTAAAAAAAAGTAACATCCAACGTCAAGGAAGCTCACATACACGGTGCAAAACATTTCTGTATCATTATATTGATGTTATGAACTTTTGAGTACGCGTGTGATCTAATTAATATAACAAAATGCTTAAACGAGTAACAAACACGCCAAAAGCGATAAAAAAAAAATTTCTGAAGTATGAATTATGTTTTTATTTCAATATATCAGTATAGAAATAGGAATATTTCAATATTTTTATTCAATTTCTACACTACTTAGGTTCAATATAACAACCTCAACAAAACAAAAATATTCCACTTATTTTCATTTACACGTATTTTTTTTTTTTTAAATAAACGAGGAAAAGCACAAAGAGGATTAAATAGAACAAATATACCCGACATTTATTGCCAACCTATAAACTTCTTTTTTCTGCGAATAAAGTTCCAGTCTTTAAATAAAACTTACCTGCGTCAACAAAAACATATCAACGTTAATCCTTGACATTTCTATATTTTAATGAACATGGTTTGCCCAAAACGTACTAACATAAATTTTGAAATAAATGAAATAATGTAATGAACATATGACTTCAAGTAGGACGGCTGTTTTAACACCTGAAATCAAATCCTTTGGAATAAGTTGAAAACTACCATGAAATTTTAAGTCGCCTTCCCCCCCCCCTCAAATGTACAGTAAATTAATCATTTTATTTGCAAACAAAATAATAGCATTTTCATTACTATTTCCGATAAGTTTCGAGACACGCGATGCAATATATAGTAGATATGGTTCTTTTCAGTGTCTTCTTTTATCGTTATTGTTTAACGATATGTTTGACGATTACTAATGCCCTAAAATGACATGATAAGTACAATTAAAATGGTAACATTTGAATAACAGCGTCAATGATCTACAGTTGCAAAGTGCCCTAGGATATAATCATAGAACATCCTAGAGTTCAGAGAGATCTGAATGCTAATACTCAAAAAAGTATCACCTTCAAATTACAATGACACTCAATGCTTCCGAAAAAATTTTCTTCCCGGGAATTCCAAATTATTGTTTAGAATAATTAGGGACACTTACCATGTAGTGAAACTTTGTAATGGAATGTCAGTGTACCCGTTAAGGATGTATTCTTAGAAATGATGACAACGAACACCTGGGAATTTCAATCTATGTTATAGTAGTTTATTTGCTGAAATTATCTGGTTACACAAGAAAAAAAAAAATAGCATAAACGCCAAAACAATATCACTTATACAAAAGCTGGGTGATGTGTGTCGCTTCGTAATAGCTTCCCACAATATAATCGGCCCATTTCAGTAGCTAGTGCTGCGAGCGAGCGAACACGTGTTTTCAACAATTACTAGATAGTCTCGTCTATCTACAAACTTGTGAAAGCTATTTAATTAGGAAGTTCTTACGAACACAAGCACCTACTGAAAACTAACTAGTACCAAATATAACGGAAGCATTCATTTGCAGGAATATTAGCTCATGAAGACAAAATAGCATCGTAGCCGGCCTGATTGGCCGAGTGGTTAGAGTATCCGCTATCCAGCCAAAAGGCTCCGGGTTCGAGTTCGGCTGTGAACTTTGCGATTGTCTGTGAAAATGCTAGTGGTGGTGGACAGTAGATGGCATTGGTGTAGATGATGCGGTTGGTGGATTGAGTGGTGGAGAGTAGGTGTCCTCCTTCGATGAGTATTTGAACTCCTTGGAGGTGTCATGTAATAATAATAATCTTTCACAGTGAGAAACATAAATCCAGTGGCATAGGGAAATGACGTGCAAATAGGTATGTCGATAGGTCGCAAAATTTAAACAGAATCTTAAAATGTTTTGTATATTGTATATGCTGCTTTTAATAATCCATTTCCAATGCTATGTGAACAATGTTTCACATCTTATCTCACCATTACGAATAAGAGATAAGCTGTATGGCGACACTCTTATAATAAATGAAGAAAAAATAGCCCGCAGAGGTATTTTTCCTTTAAGTTTAAACTTTTATTTTTTTTTTTCATCTTAAATTTTCCAAACTCTAAAAACTAATCCTGAGCTCAAAGTTAAAAGTGAATTAATCCATTCTGAAAGAGTTAATATTTTGATACAATCATTAAATATAATCCAAGTATAATTATCAGGGATACGACTACAATATTATTTGTACATAATACGGAAATGTGTTACATTTTACAGCCAGCTTTTGTTGGTTGTAAACAAGCAACATTTGCCAAATACAGTATAAATAAATAGTTAGTTGCCGTATCCGCTCTCCGACAAACCGGCTGTGGATTGAAATGTTGTACAGGCATGAATGTTTGTAACTGTCTTTAGGTGTGTATGTGAGAGAGATGATTACCAGTAATCTTCAGCTCAGTCCACCGCCTTGCTTATTGGGGGCCTGAAGTGGCTATAAAAAGCTACATGTTTGGTCTGTAGAACAGGGTTTCCAAATTATGTAAAATATATATATATATATATATATATATATATATATATATGTAATTAATAAAAATATAAGAATAAATAAACATTGAAAAATCGTTAATCCACTCACGGTACTAATGTTTACAACTTTTTGTGGATTAAAACCATATGGGGTAAAAAGAGGATGGGCGCCTAAACCATTTGCTCCCGGGTTTCAGTGGCATGCAAACGGTTGCCTTGGGTCTGGGAGACTAAAATCAACAGTAAGTTATATTATTAGTTTTATTATTTTTTAAATGTAAATTTAAAAAATAATACAACTAATGAATAAACAGGGCGGCACGTGGCTTGAAATCGTGGGGGTGCTGCAACTTTAGAAATATACATACACACACTGTAAGTACAGTGTATAGCTGTTTGGATAAAATATCAAAATTATGGTAAAAATTAAACATGAAAAAAAGTTTTACTATTGATAAAATTATATAGTTTGGTATAATTCAAAATTACTTAAAAATAAAATATATTCTTCTTGTTTTGTTTCATGAAAAAATATTGTTTATTATTGATGAAATTATACAGTTTAGTATAATTCAAAATTACTTAAAAATAAAATCCATTATCATAACCCCAATAATGTTCTAAAATAAAAAACTATAACAAATGTTATGTCTTTAATTGTAATGTCCAAATATTTAAAGAGACGGAGTAAACAAGATAAGCACTACGAACACTTTACTATTGGCACAAACTGCATATAAACAACAGTGGAACTGCGCGACGGACAGTGCCGCATTATGCTAATATTATTATTATTTGTCACCTCCAGGAAGTCCAAAGACTTATCGAGGGAGGGCATCCACTCTACAACTCCGCTTCCACCACTCACAATTCACCAACTGACCGCAACTACACCAACGCCATCTACCGCCGACCACTACTGGTATTTCCACAATCACAAACATCCATGCCCACGGCGGGATTCGAACCCGAAGCCTCTTGACTGGAGAGCGGACACGCTAACCACTCGGCAGCCAGGCTGGCAATAGCTCGCACCTCACTATGACGTACATATGCTTGTGCGCATAGCAAATACTAGCAATATGACACTGTGGTAAACACAGTGCTCCTAGCGTCCTTCTCCCTCCTAAGTGCTACAAGATGGATTTTTATTATTTTTTTTATACAAAATAAGAGAATTGTATAGGATTGTTGATGAAATTAAATATTACAAGCAAATATAAATAAATTAATGAGTATATTTATATATCGAGAAAAATTGGGGGTTCTGCAGTGGCTATGCACGAGCCGCCCCTGTGAATAAATTTAAAAATTTCAGTACCCAACCTGCCGGACTTCTAGATTAATAAACCCAACTGCTCGTTTTATGTGTCCATATAAATGTTTTATGGAGTTCAGACTAAAGAGAGAAGGAGACTATATATCTTGATATAAAAGCATGTTATCTTACTGGGAGTGAAATTAGAAGGCGAATACTAGCATAAAGGGATGCTCCAGGTCTGTGACTTAGTTGCTGACTAATGTTGAGAAAGCATATCCTAAACCAGAGATTTCTATTTTTAAAAAAGGCAAACTAGCTTTCCCCTTCTTCTACAGGTCAACTACATCCGTTTGTCCCAAACCTACCTTCGCAGGGTGCTTCATATAACAGCAGTCGGCTCACCATTCTCCTCAAAAAAACTGGAATAAAAAAAAAAAAAAAAAATTTACATCGTGCTTATTAGGGGCGAATACTCCAGTGTGCGATGCTCATCCACCGAATAGCAATATCATCGATATATTTTTGAATGAGGATACTTTTCGACGGGTAAACATTGCATCACATTCACGTGTGCATTCAAAATACATACGCCTTTGAAAATATGTACAAATGGCGCAGCGGGGATCAAATTCTTAGCGTTCTAGTAGTTTTAAACCGCTCAGAAGGCGAGGCAGGGTGAGCTCTGAGAAAATAGCACCTGGAAGCTGTGATTGGTTATTGTCTCAAGCAATCCAATTGAACGGTGTCATTTGTCATGAATTGCTGTTTTTGTTTTCTAAGCTTCATCTGTTTTGCGTGAGTAAAATGTGAACTGACGTGGTGGGAAAGTTTTTATATATAATATAGACAAGTTTTTAATATATAATTTTCGATAAATTTATAACTTTTTTTTGCCCATATTTACAATGAGAAACAGTATTGTAGTCGAAGGAGGTAAGCCTTGTCCCTCCTTCTCCAAATTTACACCTTTGAGTAATTTAAATATATCAAACAAATATAGCATTCTGCTTCATTATTGTTTTCTAACATACAGTATCTTAAAACAATGTCCCCCACTCTACACAGATTTGGTTACAATTAACTGATAAATTAAAGTATTCAAAGTTATTCTACAATTAATTGCATTGGACCAATTAAGATGAGCATTGATATCCTATACACTCTTAAAGCTTTCATACATCGATAAAAATGCAATCATACGGTGAAACTGACGGGAATTTTGTAGTGCAGGTTGCATAAGCCACGACAGCACATCCAACCGAAATGGGCAAGTGACGCCACTGGTGCTTATACTGTATGATCTAAACCACAGCTAATGCAAGATTTCTGGACATTAAACTGAATAGCCTCTCAAAACAGACTGTACAAAGTTTTTGCTTCCTCAAACAATCATGAAACAATACGAAGGGTTGTAATTCCATGTTTAAATTTCCATAGTTGCTGCTGTTATTCATGTCTAAGCTTCTCGAACACAAAGCGACATGGGCATTGGAATGTAAATAAATAATTTATTAGTTTAAATTAATTATTTACCGCCGATTTCGCGAGTATTATCAGAGGCAATTTAACACTACACAATCAGTGAAGAGAAACTAAAATGACCTGGATATCAAGGATAGTCACGTGTGTGGAAGACGACAGTGACGCTCTTCATGGTGATTCCTATTGCTAATGTTGATGGATGGATAGATAGGGCAGTGCGCCAAAATCTGTTTAAAACCATACCGTCCATTCTGTTGCAGTTAACAGGGTTTTGTAGAACTTGTGCTGCTTCCAGGAACAGTCTCTCCGATTTGAACCGGAATTTGTAAAGGAGCCTGGCTTTCTTCCATCTTATGAAGTGGTCTTTCTCTATGGCATGTTGAGGTAGTCTGCTTTTTGGTTCTCCATTCGGGAGGTAATTTTTGTATGCTTTTTTCCTGACCCCTTTTGAATACGAAGGGTTTTCGTTCAGAAATTATTTCATAATTTCTGAACGAATCTCAAGAATCTTTAACAAAATGCAAATCTAGTCACTACTTTCATTCCTTTCAACGACCTCTCCTCTTGGTTCACATCTAAAGATGAATGATCTCTGTTTGCTCTTCCTGGCGTCTACCAAGTTCCTTGTGATTTTCACCTTTCTTACTTCGGACAAACTGGGAGTTCTGTTGAAGAGATTACAACACCAATCTCACATCGTTAATAAGAAATCTGGCGTAGCTCAACACCGAATTGATATCAACCGCAGTAACCTCTGGTCTGAAATACGCCTACTCCATCGGTGCCACCACAAATTAGAACGTTTGTTTAAAGAGAGCGCTGAAGCCTTGCTTCACTGTCCGAACTTGAATAGAAATGACTGCCTCTCCTCACCGAAGATATGGGAAAGTTTCATTCCAATCAGACATCATTAACAATTTTAAAAAATACTCTGTTGTTCTCTTTATAACTACTGGTGGGGTTGCATATAGTTAAGGTGTAGAATGTAGATAGTAGCATTATGTGGGGATAGAAGTTATGTAGTGTGAACGTCGCGTTGCATAGAGTGGAGTGCCCCTCCCCCTCCAACAATGAGTCCTTGGGTATTTCGCATATTAATAATAAATATCGTGCTGCTCTATTTTAAATAATCCATTTTCGCGTTCTATCTTGTATTCGACAATCGTTATACCATTGATGATGACTTGCAATTTTCAGGTTGAAATATTTGGCTATTCAAGTTTATTACTTGATTCATTGTCATGTTAATTTGTCCTACTTTTATGGCACAAGTATCCGTAAAAAATCAGAACAAGCGCAAATATAAAGCCAATATTCATGTCGAAATGTCTGGAATAGAAGACTACGTAAACAATGGAATGCAAATAAATACAGTAATTTACTAGCTAAAATTAGTTATTTATAAGCAAACATTTCGCTAGCTTAAGATAGCATTGTCATAGGCAATTTAACACTTCACCCTCAATTAAAGACACAAACCAAAATGACTTGAATAACAAGTGCGACAGTGGCGCTCTTCGTGGTGATTCCTGTTGTTAATGATGGGCAGAAGAGGACTGTGAGCCAAATTCTATGTAAAATCATACCGTTCGTTCTGTTACAGTTAACCAGTTCTGTAGAACTTGTGCTGCTTCCAAGAACAGCCTTTTTTATTTAAACTGGGATTTGTGAAGCAGCCTAGCTTTTTTTCCCATCTTATGAAGTGATTTTTCCTGAACAATGTAGTTCGTCTTGTCTGTCCGAAATATTGGTATCTACACTGGCAGGAGATGCTGTAGTTCTGTATCATTTCAGGAGGGAGTCCAGTTTATCTGTTGTCCCTTTAATGTAGAGTAAAGATACAATGTATGAATAGTCTGGGTTTTTTTGGGGGGGGCGGTATATGTTGTCTTTTTAAGGATCCCCCCCCCCGCTTTGTTGGAATGATGTGAGTAGAGTCTGTTCCAGGTGCAGTGCAGGTAGTAAGGACAAAATTCCCTCTGCTGTTTTGAAAGTTCCAAATTTCCGGGCAGGATGGTGTGAGGTGCCATGTTGGGGGGGGGGGCTTATGGTAAACTGCTGAACATATGAGGGGGGCCCATTTGCTTGACTTATAACTAAAGTATCCAAGAAGGCAAGAGTCCCTTCATTATCCTCTTCCACTGTGAAACTAATTAATTAATTGAAGCCCTTGGCTCTTCATATATCTAATAATTAATTTTAGCTAGTAAATTATTTATTTGCATTCCATTGCGTACGTAGTTTTGCTTCACAAACCTCGACATGAATAATAAAGCAACAGCTAAGGAAATTTAAACATGGAAATATAAAGCTAAATATAACGTTTACAGATGGTGTAAAGTACTTACTGAAAATGGTTGGTTTCTTACATGTTATTATGTCGACCAAGTTAAATTTCAAAATACATGTAAAGTGTTATATGAAAGTATATTGACCTTTATTATCTGAAATCACCAGGACTTTAATGGATTAGAATTCTATAGTTGCGACAACTAAACTATCTCAAACCAAGCAAAGGATTTTAAAAAGGTTTTTCCCTATGTCATCGATCTCCCTCCCCTATGAATTTCTGCCCTAAACTACTTCAAGGAGGCACAGCTGGGGATCTGGATTTCCCCCACCAAACAAACAACTTTTATTTCCATTCCAAGCAGATCGAGAGGCGTATGGAATCATCTGCATTTGAGATATCCAAACGAGCAAAATGTGCAGTGAGAAAGAGAAATGTCATGCCTATTTAATCAGACGATCTTCGCTCACCCTACCCTCAACTCTCTCCCATCTTCCTTGGGCTCAAACTGATGATTATCGGCCTCCTATATTTTGGTAGCTAGATGTTTCATTGCTGCACACTTCTGCCTCCCAATTTGAGGGACACCAGGGAGCATCTCATTGAAGAACACTTTTCCGAAAAAATTCCGTAGAAAAATCATAGGTACAAGAATTTATTACAACCAGTATCAAAAAGAAAAGAAAGAAAAAGAACTGTCCATCGCAGTATTCCGTAATGTAATAATAAAAAATAATAAATAAATAGAATACAGTAAGGTCCCACCTTACGACGATTTTCATTTATGACCAATGATCATTTAAACAGTGGCGGCTCGTGGCTTGAAATCGTGGGGGTGCTGCAACTTTCAAAATATACATATATACACTGTAAGTACAGTGTATAGATAAAATATTTGGATAAAATATCAAAATTATGGTAAAAATTAAAAAAAAAATAAAACAAACATGAAAAAATATTGTTTATTATAGATAAAATTATATAGATTGGTATAATTCAAAATTACTTAAAAATAAAATATATTCTTCTTGTTTTGTTTCATGAAAAAATATTGTTTATTATCGATAAAATTATACAGTTTAGTCATCATGCGTATCAAGGATTTAGGCCTAGCATGGCCTGTTCGGGCATTAGAAGTCATCGTTTAAGAGGACGTCCTGGTTTTCTTTTTCCTAATGGCTTGTACTTTAAGGATTGTTTTGGTAATCTTTCTGTTTTCATTCTTTGAACGTGTTCCATCCATTTAAGTTTATATTTTTTAATTTTTTCTATTATTGGTTATTGGTTTAATTCTTTCATAATTTCTTTTGTGATCAAATAGGGTATACTTTGCAGTTTTTCTCATAAACTTCATTTCTGCTGTTGTTAATCTTGTCCAGATTTCGCTTCCATGCATTAAGACTAATGTATTGTATAGTCTTAATGCATGGAATGCATTGTATACTTTTAGTTTGGTTTGTTTTTGAACTTAGGTTTGGTTTAAATACAGAGTTAATTATACCTGTTATTTTTAAATATTTTGCCATTTTTACGTTTATATCTTTTTAATTTTCATATGTGATCATACATCCTAGGTAGTTAAATGAATTCACCTGTTCTAAGATCTTGGTATCTATTACTATTTTAGTTCTTGCTGGATCTTGTCCTTTAAAGGCCATAGTTTTTGATTTTTCTGTTGATATTATCATACCATAATCTTTGGATATCTAATTTAGATCTAAAATAGCTTTCTCTAGGTTACCTTCAGAATTTGTAATTATTTTTGGTTGTCGGCAAAGAGGAGAGTTTAAGTTTACTGTAGGAGAAAGTTTAATTCCTTGATGTAAATTTTTATTCCATTTTATTATTATTTCATTTAAGTAGATAGTAAAAAGAGTTGCTGAGGGGGACATCCCTGTCGGACCCCTTGGTTTATCTCTCTCGTACATGATACCTCGTGATTTAATCTTATTTGTATTTGATTATTTTCATATATACTTGTGATAGCTTTTGGGATATTATTTGGTATTTGCCTTTCTTTTAATATGTTAAATAATATGCTTCTTTTAACTTTGTCAAATGCTTTTTCAAAGTCAATAAATGCAACATGTGTTTCTAAATTGTATTCTCTTCTTTTCTCTATTATTAATTTTAGGCAAAAGGCCGGGTCTATACATGATCGTCCTTTTCTAAATCCATTTTGTGCTTCTAAAATAAAGTTTTCGGAATATTTCATTAGTTTGCTATTTAAGATTCTGCTATATATTTTGTAACAGGAATTTAGTATAGTTACTTGTATAGTTTTTCGGGTCATCTCTATTACCTTTTTTTAAAGATAGGAATCACAATTGCTTTTTTCCATTCTATTGGGGGGATACCAGTTGAATAAATTTTATTTAAAAATAAGAGTCTTTCTTTGAATCTTGTTCCTGCATATTTATATAGTTCTGAACCTAGCTTATCTTCTCCAGGTGATTTTCCATTACAGTTTTAATTAGACAGTTTAGTATAATTCAACTTTACTTAAAAATAAAATCCATTATCATAACCCCAATAATGTTCAAAAATAAAAACTAAATCCAAATATATTTAAAGAGACGGAATAAACACGATAAATACTACGAACACTCTACTACTGCGCGAAGGGGTGCCGCATTACGCTAATAGCTCGCATCTCACTATGACGTGCACATACTTGTGCGCGTAGCAAATATGACACTGTGGTAAACACAGTGCTGCTAGTGTTCTTCTCTCTCTTAAGTGCTACAAGATGGATTTGTATTATTTTTTATACAAAATATGAGAATTGTATAGGATTGTTGATGATAAAATTAAATATTACAAGCAAATATAAATATATTTATATATCGAGAAAAATTGGGGCTGCTGCAGTTCTGCAGTGCCTATGCACGAGCAGCCCCTGCATTTAAAAGAAGCCGCATTCGCTCATACGACGGTTTTAGAGACATGGAGCTGCCATGAATCAACCGCTTAGCAGTTTTCGCGGACTCGGTCGTTGCATCTGCGTTTCTCTGTGAATATTAAACTGCTTATAACTAATATTTTATTTTATTGCTGATAAAATTTAAAGGGTACCGTTGCTTCTAATGAAAAGAAAACTCGTAAATCTATTAAATTAAATACTGTACTAAGATTATTTTTTTTTTAATTCAATCACGACGTAAGATAGCAATAAAGAATATTTTAGACCAATCTATTATATTAGATACTAAGATTAAAGTTGTTTTTTTTTAATTTAGTCACGCTTAATAATGAGACATTTTAGATGAATATGCCCGTTCATAGAGAAATATATAAGAAAAGAAACGACGATCACCATTCCAGGTTTCTGACATTTTCGTTTGCGTAACTAACGTAAATAAAGGCTATTATAAACCAATATTTGCGTCTGCAAGTGAAAAAAAAGTGGGAGGGGGAGCATTTTTTGCTATAAGACAGCAGTCTGGAATATAACGTGTCGTATGACTGGGTACGCCTTACTGCTTGTTTGTTCCATCAGGCAAGATTTGTGTTGACTTTCAATATAGCACTGAAGCATGTGATATATGCCTACAATTAGTGAATTTGAAAGCATAATCAAAGATCCGTATTCTTTAACAACGTGATGAACAACTATACCATTTAACTCAATTAGTAAAACAAAAAAATTAATAATAACAACTCAATTTTAAAAAATAGAAGCGACTCTGTGGTTCTTATGACTAGCAACACATATTTGCGCATCATACTTGGAATGACAGACAAAGCGTCGCTAGTACCAGGAACAGCACGAAATCACAATTCCAAATTCTTTCTGCACCGCATAGGCAGAAAGCTTCTGATTGTAAAAGGAAACTTCTAAGTAAATCATTAAAGCAGTAATTTTTATTGGGATCATCTTTTGATCAAATTTTGTACGTCAAAATTTTGTTTTTCATAAATTAAAAATAAACAAAATGTCCTGATATGCAGTCGTCTACCGCCAGAGATATCTTACATTTAAAAAGAAAGAAAGCAATGAGTTAAGCATGTAAATGTGTATACAAATAATATAAATACCGTAGTGTGTACATGAGTTAGCTTTGCATTAGGAACACCTCCACCCCGATTTACATATTCAGTGCGATAACGAAGTACCACGTGATATCAACGTTACGTGCGGCTACTATAAATGGGCACAACTATCCCCTGTACGTAATCAGAAAACGTTTGCCAGTAATGTGGAAGCGTGGCAATGTAAGCAAATTTGACCACGGAGAGATAGTTGGTTCCAGGAAGGAAGGTGCCAGTATTTCGGAAACAGTTGCACTTGCTGGTTGTTCCCGTACTACTGTATCAAGGATATACCAGGACTGGATTAACCATGAATAGACATCCAGCAGAAGGGCTCACATTGGTCAGTCGCACATGGTTGGTGCTAAAGGTGAGCGTCGGATATCACAACTGGTATCTCAGCAATGACGTGCAACAGTCACACAACTCACCCACCACTACAACAGCGGGATAGTTCGACTATTTCCATATGACTATATCTAGCTTTGCCTAGGGTTCCATAGCTGGAGACCAACAAGGGCACCCATGATGACGGCCAGGCATCACAAACGCCTCTCATGGGCCAAGGAACGTCGACATAATGGAAGAAGGGTAGATCCTTATGGCACCATGCTGGTGGCCGGGTTCGCATTTGGCATAAACAGCATGAAACCCTATTCCCTGATTGCATAGCTGGGATTCAACAAGCCATTGGAGGTGGCGTTATGGTCTGCAGAGCTTTTTCCTGGCACGCACGCCCTAGGTCCTTTGGTTATCATCCCACCAACACTGAATGCTACAGGGATCTGTTAGCTAACCATCTCCATCCATATCTGCAGGTCTACCTCGACTACGTGTCACGTTTCAACAGGACAACGCACCTTGTCATCAGGCTCATACAACTACTGAAGAGTAGTTGTAAGATTCTTTGTCGGAGGAACACGACAAAGAATTCGCCATATTGCCTTGGCACCCAAACTCCCCTGACTGAAACCCAATTGAACATATGTGGGATATGCCAGAACGGGATGTGAGAAGTGCTGATCCTCCTCCACGGAATGAAGGTGAACTGACGGAGTTGCTGCAGCGGAGGTCGAGTTATGTATATAAGATGTTTAACGCCTTGTAGAATCTGTTCCTAAGCGTATGTGAGCCCTGATTCCACAGAGAGGTGGACCAACGCGTTATTAGGTGGGTATTCCTAATGCTAACGAGGTTTATATTGACGAAGTTGTTTTAAAATGATTCTCATTCGTTTGCTCTATTAGTTGATTCGCAATGTGTGAAGTTTTGCTGATGATTCATCCATTTCTTTTCGCATCGAGTATAGACCAAAGTCCTGTTATGCTAGCTCACCGACCAGTATGATGCAGCAATGTATTTCGCAAAACAGTTGGCTATTTAAATTATATACTCGTATTTCAAATATCAGTTAAAAGAAAAGTTGGACTTTCAAAGCCTTTTTCAATAGGTGAATTCCGAATATTTCGCAAAAATTTTTAATATCTAATAAAGATATATATATATATATACACACACACACACACACAGTATATAGATGGATGTATATATATAGTGTGTATTTAAATATTAGTTAAGAATGAACGAACTGTCTACACAGTACATCGTTGGTAAAGTGCTTAGGAAATGGTAAAAGTTATTTCATTTATTAATTTTCCGAAATAAATGAAACGTACATTTGAGTGCATCAGCACAATAGAAAACGCTTTTGTATCTGCAAGAAAGAGAAGCTGTCGTTCCAACAGCGACTTATGGATGTGACACTTGGAACTTAAAGAAATGGAATAAGAAAAGGATAGCTGCTTTTGAGATGTGATGTTACAGAAGACTGTTAAGGATATCATATACTGGACAAATAGATGGGGTGCTAGAAAGAATGGGCAAAACTTTACGGCTTCTTAAAGCTATTGATAGAAGAAAGCCGAAATACTTTGGACACATTGAAAGGATGAAAAGAGGGCTTCTCAAAACAGTAATAGAAGATATCGTTCCTAAAAAAAAGGAAAGGATAGACCCTCAATGAGATGGATGGTGTGTCTGATCTTCAGAGTTGAAGCCGCCAGAAAAGCATACAGCAGAACTATCTGGCAAGGACTGATGAGCACATCACCGGGAAATAGAGTGATAATATGGTATCTGATGATGTTCAACAAATAGATGAAGAAAAGAGAAGCAAATCTATATTTTATTTTTATCTATGGTGGCATATAAAACCATTCTAGAAACAAATTATCCATGACAAATGTGGAATGGAACCATATCAACTCAACTAACATATCAAAGAATAAGAATGTTTATTATACAATGTCTGCCGAATCTTTTTTTTTTTAATAAAGGCAAAACAGTAACATATTCGAAATAAGTAACATTTTATTTTAAATGTTACCATGCAATTCATCACATTGACGTGATTAGCTGGGAGCATGTCAAATTGTCGCGAAATTTCCTATAAACGTCTTTCAAAATTTTTCATTTATCTATAAAATTTTAAATATAATTTTAGACATTTTATTATTAGACTGAAACATGTAGAAAAACTGATATAAAGAATTTCATCCTTAAATTTTAATATGTTATTAACTTAACTGAAAAGTAAATTTAAATAAAAAATTATCATAAAATATTTGAAAAATTAATTTTTACGTGAACAAGCTTCATGGAAACATCCGCATAAGCAACACTTTTAGATCGATTTGCTTCTGTAACCAGCTTCTTCAATACAACGTACACCTAGGAGATTTTTTCTGGCTGGGGAGCCAGAAAAAATGGCTCTAACGAAACCATGAAAACTTCATATGGAAGCCCTGAGAATCGTCATCGTCATGCCACTGAGCAAATTACATTAATTATACAATTTATAGTCAACCCTTGACGTACGAAAGGATTCCGTTCCGATGATCCCATCGTAAGTAGGAAATCACTACATGAACCATAAGAATATGCTGACAATTAACATGCCTGAAAGTGTAGGACTGTTTTGTTATATTTTAACTTTTACTAATTATAGTGAAATAATACAATATACAAATGATAATATAAAATTTCTGTATAGAGTACTGTACGGTAAAAAAAATAGATACAGATGCAACAAATACTGTGAATGGAAGTTTGATATGCGAAGAATCCAATTGTATGTGTACACTTTATCTTTCATGCAATTCCATGGAAAAAAACATTAAGATGGCAACGCTGAGAACATGATGTTACTAGAAAAATGATCGTTTGCTACCTAACCACCAATTTTATATTGTCATTTGTAAATTGTATCATTTCACTATAACTAGTAAAATTAGTCAAAGTTTATCGTCCAATGTTTTCAGAATGCATGCTCCCTTCATCCAGCTAATAAAAAAAATAATAAAATAAAATTACATCAGAATGTCCTTCAAGTTGTGGAAGAAAAGAGCATCACATCAACTCAACTAACATATCAAAAAATAAAAATGTTTATTATACAATGTCTGCAGAGTCTTTTTTTGCATCATAATTTTTTTTTTTTTTTTAATTAAACCCATGATTTCACTGTTACCATGAACTGCCTCTTTGGGATCTTGGTATAAAGAAACATTAAGCAAAAACTATGAATATATGAAATTAAATCCACGAAACAAGATAAAAAAACAACAACACAAAAATAAATTCTTAGGTTAGCAAGAATGATTTCTTTAGTTCATGTTCTGGAAAGAAGTTTACAAGACATGCCACATTATTAATAAGTTTAGCATACACGTGTCATTCATAGTTATACTTATGTAAACTATACAAGAAGAAAGAATCATCCCTTAATTCATGGTTAATACATGCATAATCTTTGTCACTTCTTTAAATCTCCTTTATGCAAATGTTGTATATATGGCATTGTGCTTCTCTTTCTCAGTATGTAACCCTAATTCTGGATTTCGTGCCATTTTTTAAATTATATCTATCTATCTATGTGTGTGTGCGCGCGCGCGCGCCAAGTTCTCTCAGTCTATCCCACCTAGAAAATTCTAGGTGTGCAATCAATTTCATTACACCTAGTTTCTTCATCCTGGCATCTAGGGGGTCTAAGAAAAGTAGAAAGCTTTAAGAGCATGAAAGCCACTTTGATTTGATTATTCGCTGAAATATTTCCTAACCAGTCGGGGTCTAGCTTGATATTCTTTGTGGTTTTTTTTAATACACCTCCGAATCAAAAAATTAGAATAATCAAAGAAAATGTGTTGAATGATTTGCAATTCTAATTTATTGCACAGAAAATTATGATTACCAAATATGAATTCCTAGCATCTAAATATACGTATTTTGTAGATTATATAACCATGTAAGCACATAAAAATGTAATATAAATTATAAGAAAACTGTTATTTAAGAACATTCACAAAATTTGAATAATTTTTACCGTGGTTGAAAATATTAGAATATTCCAAATTTTTTCGATTAGTTTTGAGAGCATAGAAATGGCATATATTTCGGTAGTTGCGGGGCTGACTCGTGTGTGTTCGATCGTGGATTTCAGTTAATCGTTTGTGAAACATGGGTCGAACAGGTGACATTTCGGAAGCTAATAAGTTTCGTATGGTGTCTCTACACACAAAGAAGGCTAAACTCAACAATTTATAGCTAAGGAATTGAAATGTCCTCAAGCAAGCGTGAGTGGAGTATTGAGACAGCAGTCAAAAGGTAATAACTGCATCAAGAGATGAGAGGCGGTTGAAGAATATCGTGAAGAAAATCCGCTGCCGAAGTGTAAGGTATTTTCACAGGAGATGGAATAAACTAGGTCTGAATGTGTCTAAATCTACGACGCTGAGATAAAAAAAGGGTTTTAAATCACGTATTACTAAGATGAAGCCGCTTATGACTTCCAAGCAAAAGACAGCCAAAGTGCGAAGTGTAAGCAAAGACTGTTGTGGGGTCAGGGGGGACTGGAAAAAGGTACTTTTTAGCGATGAAAGCATGCTTTGTGTCCCCCGTGGTCTTCAAGGAATACGTGTTTAGCGTCTTAAAGTAAGAAGCATTTGATAAAGAATGCATGAAACGTTCGGTGAAATTTGCAACTTGTCATGTTATATGGACTTGTATGACTGCAGATGGTCTAGGTAGGCCGTATATTGGGTACGAAAGTGTATCAATTCCAAAGTGTATCAAGACATTCTTGACCACTTTATGTTACCGGCATTGGAGGATTTATGTGATGGTGATTTCCTTTTTCAGGAAGATTCAGCTTCTTGTCACACTTCCAAGACTACTAGATGGCTCAAATTTAGGCAAATCAATGCAATTCTTTGGCTTTTAATTCACCGGATATAAACCCCATTGAGAATTTGTGGGGAATTATGAAGAAACATCTTCAAAAAGTTGCCACAAGAGACAAAAATGAACTTGTTTCTAGTCTGCAGACCATATGGGCTCGGAGATGATGCGGTTTTTCCCCCTACACACACGATTAAATATGTTTTTAATGTAATGCAGTTCTTGTTTGTTTTTTTCACTTCGTAACCTGAGACGGGCCTGTGTACGATGATAATTGTCGTCGTCATCCTCCTCCTACAGGGGAAGATGTCGATAATTTCCTGTATGAATATTTTTGTGGCCAGTCTGTTTTATGGAAATAAAAAAAAATTTAATAAGGGTTATTCACGTTCTAGATAGACTTCTAACCCTGGTCTTTCCATCGGTATCAACGATTCCGGCCCAGCTACTGAAGTTTTGTACAGAATGGCAAGTTGTGGAGAAAGTTCCTTTTATGGCTAGGCCTTCTTTCTGTTCATAAGTTCACATACAACCTAACAAGGTGGATTCGTTATACGGGTTATTTATTCAAATTTGTTATTTACTTGAAACAAATGTATATTAATTCAGTTTACACTCCAATTTCTACAAAATATACCATGTTAAAATGAATGGGACAGCAGCGCTATTTCAGAAAAACTTGAACTGCACACAATCTCAATAATAAGGGTCTTCCTTTGGTCCTGATTACGTTTTTCGCATTTCTGGGCATACTCTTTACTAGTTTGTGATAAATGCGAATCGGGAATTTTGGATACTGTGTACAGTTGTAGAATGCACTGGTCTGGGCAGCACCTGATGGTTTCGTCCCAAAAGCGTTCTACAGAGTTAAGACAGAAACTCTGTGCACGCCAGTCAAGTTTTTGCATTATTTAATTTTTCCAAACATGTTGCGATAAAAACCTACAATATGACGCGGTGCATTGTCGTGTATAAGAAACATGAGGCTTTTCCGTAAAAATGTGAGCATTCATCCTTCAGGAACTACAAATATCTGAGTACATACCAAGAGAAACAACTCGAGACCATTTAATCCCTGCCCCCCCCCCCAAACTTCACAGATGGAGTGACAGACTTCGACCCCATGTATCTGCCAGCTATATTCGCCTATCCAATCCGAAAGAGTGTAGCACGATTCATTACTCCATATCTTACTTCCAATGCTCTAAACCAGTCAGTGTTCTATAAACCATGTACGCTGTGCTGGTGATTTACACCAGGGGTGGGGAACCTCTCGCCCGCGAGTCTATTTCAATTCGCCCCTTTGCTGATGTACTCGTATGTACATCAGCACACTGCATACACTATATATAAGAGTTAAAATTTGCCAGTCGCCCGCGGAAGTTTTTAAATTAGCAATTTTCGCCCTTGTTACTAAAAAGGTTCCCCACCCCTTATTTACACGGTTGATATTTGGTTTATGTGCAGCCAGGACCGGATAGTATTTTTCTCGTGTGTGCGATTAATGTTCGGCGCCTTTCCAAAAAAAAGTTTTTTTTGAATAAAGTGTGAATAAAACGAACAGGAAATGAAAAACAAATGAAAACCGCTTTACAGTATAATATTACCTACGGATTAGTCCTTATACAATTTTTTTCCAATTATATAAATTTTCAAAATAATATAAAATAGTAATATAAAGTTAAGAGATTTATTCAAACATTCTTTACATTAATTTTGCATTAATAAATAAATTCATTTTGAAGATTCAACGAAAATAAATAAGAGAATTTTACAAGAATGTTTCGCATTGGACTCGAGAGTTCGCTGATTATTTTGTGTCGCTGACCTAACAGCCCGCTAATATAACAGGCTCGAATATCGAGAAGAATGAGTTATCAGTTATCAATAGTAAGACGACTTTTAGAGCCAGACCACATGCATCGGATCCGATTAAAATTAGGATACAGCCCTTACACGGAACTCAACAATTAATCATAAGTTGATTTATGATACATCAAAAAATAAAGAAGAACTATTTTAGGTATATTTTCGTCAATTTTAATCAACAATTACAGTGATATAATCGGGTCCAAGGATACAATTTCAGAATTTATTTGTTCGTTTCCGGGAAGATCTGAAGGGGCCCGAGCGGAAGTCGACGAACATTCATAATTATATGTACCATTCGTTGTTCGTTTAAACTCTTATCTCATATTTTTTTACATCTTTTAGGCGCCTTTTCTTCTGCGGCGCCTGTATATATTGCACACGCCACCAGCCGGAGCTGTGTGCAGCTGCCCTTCCGTAGAAACGACGAGCTGATATTCACCGCTTCGGGAGACTCAACCATGAGTCCTCAGGCATATCTCTGTACTACTATTTCGACCCCCCCCCCTTTTGGTCCCTTGGTGTTAACTTATTAGGTGACGCAACGTCACGAGTAGATGGGCCATTGATATATCCTATGGTAACACCTTATTCGAAGTCATTAACGAACCATTCACTGCATACTTACAGTGAGACGACTAGTTGTCTAGTTATTTGTCCTATATAGTAGTAGTACAGGTCATTTGGATATCCTGATGCCCATTTACCAGTATAAGGATCATTGCTTCGTCAAGCTGCAACTTTCATTTTCTTTGGAAGCATCCAAATCAGGAAGTGCCTATTGGATCTTCAACAATACTCTCCTGAAAGATCCAGCTTATACAATAAACCCTCAGGCTTTAATAACAAACCTCACTCACTCGAAAGTGGATACAGAACCAATGAAAACATGGTAGCCCCACTTAAAATCACAAATAAAATCCACGGGCTTGTGGTCAAGCAGATGAAAGTCTAGAAATGATTCTCCAGTCGAATGTACCTGGTCGAGCGAAGGACAAAGATACTTAGGTGTGCACCTTGGCAACACCAAAATATATAACACACTGAACTGGACACAGCTGCACAACCGTTTTAAACAGGTGCTAGGTAAATGGAACAGTGTTCGTTCCATGTCTTCACTTAGAGGAAGAGTACTAATAGTTAACCAGATGGCTGCGAGTGTCTTATGGCATACCCTCAAAGTACTCACAGCTCCTGAAGAATTTCTCTACCACATTCAAAAAGAAATCAAACGTTTCCTCTGGAACAAAACTCACTGGACAACATATCCTCAATTCTGCAAGCCACTCAGCAAGGGAGGTCAAGGCCTGATTTCCATTGAAAACAAGATTAGATCCTTCAGGATAATCCTCCTCCTAAAGACACTTCAATGCAATCACACTTATGTAACCAACTTCGATTACATCACGAAATCATCCACCAGAGGACTTACACTTTCTACATCCTCCGAATGGCCAGTCCTGCACTATCTCCTCCTAAACTACCTCATTTTTACAAAGATGCTCTACAGCGGTGGAAAAACACAGGACTTCATCACACACTTACAGGATCAACAGTCAGCTGTACTTACAGAACCACTATTTTCGAACAGAAACATAACAAGTCTCACAACTGGACAGCCTTTTCTTTTCCCTACATGGAATTGGGCAGGAATAAGTCATAGGGGACCTCTTAACCCAAACCCTAAAGTTGAAAGCATTCACAAGCCTACCAATGACCGAAAAACCGAAAAGCAATATCAACAGCTGCAAGCCTCAAATATAAAAGCCTACCCAAATATCGTTACACCTCAGGAAATCCGTATTCCTTCTAGAAACTGCTCGGGGCCGATATTTCATCTTGTACAATCTGAAGCCTCACTTCCAATTCTTCCCTCCAACTACAAGAAAATATACCACTTCCTCATGTCAGTGTCTCTAATCTCGCCTTTATTTTCATCCTTAATCCTCTCATCTACAAGGCTGCATATGCCACTCAGTTTTCAGTGGGATCTGCCATATAAATCAAAGTGTGCCAAACCAGATTCCGACATACAATGGAGACTATGGCATAACATCTTGCCAACTCTTTCTAAGCTCTACAAATTTCAGCTAAGAGAAACGGATCTGTGTCTATTCTGTGACGTTTCAGGTACCTTGGAACACACATATCTGACCTGTCCCGCAAACAAAGCGATGATCACCTACGCCCTGAATACTGCCTCTAACACCTGTAACTACGCACACAGCCAAGAAGACTACTGGAATTTAGTCCACACAGAACATGCAATTTCCTCTTCATCTGCGCTAAGGCCGTCATCTACGGCTTCTACCTAAAACAGACAAGAAATAACCAGCACTCATCCATCACTGAAACTGCACAAACCTTCATGTATATCCTCCGTCGGAAACTAAAAAACAGGCTTTTATTGGAACTTGAATACTTCAAAGAAACAAGAACTGTCGCGAAATTCACAGAGGAGTGGAATCCAACTGGTACCCTCTTCTGGATTGACGACAACAATACGCTTCATCTGAAAGATAACTCAGACTGAAACTGAACTGTAAATTTTGAATTCATTTATTGCATTCTCTATTGTATTCCTGAAAGGAAAATGTTTCTTTCTCTGTAATTTATATACTTATAATATGTAAATAGTCCTTGTTACCTATCGTGTAAGGTATATTTTAACAATTTGAATAAAAAAATAAAAATACCAGTATAAGGTGATCAATGAGCAAGCCTTGAAAGATGCGTTCGTCCGTGACACGTGAGAATTTTTTTTAGTCGACGAGAGAAAAAAAAAAAAAAAATCAGAGGAAGAGTTTCTGTCTAATTGTCAGTTTTATTTATGTAACGTCGATTTCATGTCTTAAATAGTATTTTGTATATTTACCTTACTTGTCGTATCAACTGGGAATGCTGGTTATTACACATGTTTTGTCGATTATTACTGATTTTGTCGTAATGGAATGCAGAAAAAGTAAGAACGCACAGTCACACTGCAAGGTAACCGATTAATCGCGATACAACAACAGCCTGAAATTGATAAGCAGGTCTTTTCTTAATCAGTGATGACATATGCAAAATTTTACCGTTAACAGTGGTTATTAAAACTTGTAAAGTTAAGAAAGAGTTATATGTATTCAAGATACCATGTAATTTTATATAAACTTGGTTTTTAATCCTATTTCCCAAGTGAGCAAACAGACAAGTAAGTCAAGTTTGCGCCTGCACGTATAGCAAAGCCTGAGGCAACTCATGGTAAAGGTGGATTAAGATCTGATCACTTTCCTTAGTATTTTTCCCTTAATGTAAAGCCCATCCACGAAAAACGATAAGCAGTCCATACCGGGTTCGACCTTTATTGACGTCTCGTCTGACGAGTGGCACTACCATGAGTTGTCATAGACTTGCACTATGTGCAGGCACAAACTGGACTTGTCTGTTTACTCACTTGGGAAATAGGACTAAAAACCAAATTTTTATAAAATTACTTGGTATCTTGAATACATAATATACCCAAGTTAAAAAACTTTCTACAGAGAGTTATATATTTTCTTAAAATATGTCTTTATATTGATTCTAGCGTAAATCTTTTCGATTGAGTAGAGAGAGAACTATCTGAGTACATACCAAGAGAAACAACTCTAGACCATTAAATCCCCCCCCCCCCAAAAAAAAAAACTTCACAGATGGAGTGATAGACTTCGATGTTCATTCCCCAGGTATCTGCCAGCTATACTCGCCTATCCAATCCGAAAGAGTGTAGCACGATTCATTACTCAGTATCTTACTTCCAATGCTCTAAACCATTCACAGTGTTCTATACACCATGTACGCTGTGCTGATGATTTACACGGTTGATATTTGGTTTATGTGCAGCGTGATTGCTGATGTACGAGGGTGGTCTGAAATGTTCTCGGTCTAACAATGAAAAAACGAATTTATAATTTCAAAATTATTTTTATTTTTCAACATAATCTCCCTTAAGACTTCTAGCGATGCTCCAGCGCCATTATTCAGTCCCTGTAATGATTCTCAGTAAGATCTGCAAAATACCCTCTACAACTGCAATTCCATCACTGATTAAGAAAAGACTATCCTCTGCTTATCAATTTCAGGTTGTTGTTGAATCGCGGTTACCTCGCAGTGTGACTGTGCGCTCTCTAAAGATAAGATAATACGCGCGTTCTTACTTTTTCTGTATTCTATTACGACAAAATCAGTGATAATCGACAAAACAGGTATGTGTAACAACCAGCATTCCCAATTAATACGATAAGTAAGGTAAAACAGCAAATTGTGGAGAAAGTTTCTTTTATGGCTAGGCCTTCTTTCTGTTCATAAGTTCACATACAACTAAATATAACTAAAAAGGCGGATTCGTTATAGGGATTATTTATTCAAATTCGTTATTTACTTGAAACAAATATATATTAATTCAATTTACACTCCAACTTCTATAAAATATACCATGCTAAAATCAATGGGACAGCACGTGCTATTTCAGAAAAACTTGAACTGCACACAATCTCAATAGTGTCCTTTGATCTCGATTACGTTTTTCGCATTTCTGGGCATACTCTTTACTAGTTTGTGATAAATGCGAATCGAGAATTTTGGATACTGTGTACAGTTGAAGAATGTGGTTAGTAAGGGGATGTGTGCTGTCTACATTTTTTTGCTTGGAGAGTAGTGAACGATTGGAATGGACTGCCAGAGGCAGTGTATGAATTTAAGGGAAGATATGATAGCTGTTGTATGAATATCGGTTAGTGTAGTTCTCCAACAATGAGTCTTCTGACACCATGAAGCTACCAGTAATAATGTTTTCCGAGTTGTGGCTGTCTGGGTCTTGTCCATACGACAATGCTACGGAGCCAGTCAGAATTCAGAAGCGCAACAATATGTGTAGCCTAAAAGTTTTATTTATTGAGCAACATAAGAAATTGATTACTTTTTCCCATTAGTGATTCAACACATATGTCAGAAGCAAAAAAGTAGCAAAGAATGGTATCACTAATAAAAATAAATAGTCTTGAATCATGTATGAATTTTTTCTTCACAAAATGATAAATATACTAAATACATAAGCAATTAACATATTTATTTCAACACTGATAGTTACATAGGGTAAAAATTGGCCATAGCATTAACAAAAACTTAGAAATAGATTACACACGTGACTATGATAAATCTCTTCCCCTAATAATTGGGGGCCCATGTTAACAGAACAAATGGAGACCCACGTACCATACGTCCATATACTTAAAAATTATAAATCAAGCTAATTGTTAAATCAAATAACTTCTACCCTTCTGCATTGACAAATACACCTTCATAACGACAGAAAAAAAATGTATATAAAGCTATGATTTTTATAGCTTTCTACACATTGTTGCGTTGTCAACATATCTAGGTGTTCTGTTGTTCCGATGAGGTTTGGACGAGTAATAAAACAGACATGCATAATTCATAAATTATTATACACTTATTCCATAAGACTGATTCTGAATATTTCACTTTTTACCTCTTATTCAATTAATTCATTTTATTTTTTGTGATATGTGAGATTAAAGCACAGGGCTGGAGGCAAGTGACACTCTATCCTGGGTCTAAGCACCGCACATATTAATACTAGGGAATCGTGGCAGATTACAACCAGGCTAACATCTGACTAGTGAGATACACTTCTTGGAAAGAAGGCAATAGACACCATAGTGCGAGGAAAAAACAGCTATGGGGTCCGCCTTAATAAGATGTAGGACCTCTATTCGTTATGATGACTGCAGCAAGGATAGTGATCAATGGGAATTTTGGACCATTCTTCCTGTAAGCATGCAGTGATATCCTCGACTGCTGGTGTGGGCATTCCTTGATCTCACTCAAAGCTTCAGTTCATCCCGCAGATGTCCAAAAGGGTTGAGATCAAAGCTCTGTGGACGCCAGTCAAGTGTGATGACGTTAATGTCCACAAACCACGCCGTTACAGCAGCAGCAGCTTTATGACACTGCACTGTCCGTGTGTTGAAGCTTAAGTGCTGTGGGGACATCATGTTGGAGGTTTAATGGAATATTTACAGCACTGAAAAAGGATTAAAACTAATTTTAACGCTTCCAGTATGTCGTCTCAGTCACTGAGACATCTTCAGAGATTACAAATAACTCTTGTAACAAACACACTCAAATACAACACTAAAGTAAACAGGCGGATGACTCTAAAGTCCCATCTAGGTGATGCGCCCTCTATGGACGTTTGTGGGTGGCCTAGGATGTAAAGTGGGTTATCTGATAATTAATGTTTCACAAATTTTGGGAAGTTTTATGCAACCGTATTTACATTCGGTTGATTTTTGAGTGCCGCCACAGATTCTAAAAACACAGTCCTTCCTTTTTAAATTTACTATAGTGGAGAATGGTAGTTTTTTTCCCAGGAGAACCTGGGTTGTATCCAAAACATGGTCTGCAAGGCTAGATTGACCATAGTCGTGATTGCGGGTGTAAGAGGGGCGGTCTGAAATGTTCTCGGCCTAACAATGAAAAAACTAATTTATAATTTCAAAATTATTTTTATTGTTCAACATAATCTCCCTTAAGACCAGTACATTTATTCCAGCGATGCTCCAGCGCCACTATCCCGTCCCTGTAGTGGATCTGCAAAACACCCTTCTACAACTGCAATGACTTCTTGAAGAAAACTGCTGACCAGCGATGAAGAGTTTTAGTTTTAGGAAGAGAGAGAAGTCAGAGGGAGCCAAACCTGAAAAATAGGGTGGATGTTCCAACAATTCATAGTGCACATCCCTTAATTTTCCCATTGCCAAAACACTTTTGTGGACAGATGCATTGTCCTGATGAAAGGTGATTTTTTTCTTCTGCAAATCGAGTCTTTCCTCAAGAATTTTTTCCGTCTAGTCTGCTTAAAAGATCGGATTAATATTCCCTGGTTATTGTTTTACCCTTTTCAAGATAATTAATAAACAACTTTAGCATCCCAAAACGATACCATAAACTTTCCTGCTGATGAAACACTGTTTCATCAGCAGGAAATTTCATTGGCACTGAACAACTGGCTTCTGTCAACTGTTTTGACTGCTGTTTGGATTCTGGTGTGTAATGGTGAATCCAAGTCTCATCCATAGTAATAAATAGATGCACAAAATTAGTTTTATTCTTGTTAAAATGCTCCAAGCACTGTTCAGAGATTTTCATGAGAGTGTGTTTTTGATCTGCTGTGAGCAAGTGCAGCATCCATCTTGTGCAAAGCTTTTTCATTTGCAATTCTTCATGCAAAATATATCCTTCACGTTCTTTTGAAATACCTATAGTCTCAGCAATTTCACACTTTGACTCGCTGGTCATCCAATACCATATCGTGCACTTGATCAATGATTTTTGGTGTTGTTACACTTTTTGTACGTCCTTCACGTGGATCATCT
This sequence comes from Typopeltis vanoorti, assembly GCF_054136105.1. Lineage (NCBI taxonomy): Eukaryota > Metazoa > Arthropoda > Arachnida > Uropygi > Thelyphonidae > Typopeltis > Typopeltis vanoorti. Next base: position 121,986,221 of record NC_143550.1, read on the forward strand.
TCAAGGCAGGTACGGCCACGTTTAAACTAGGTAGCCCATTTCTTAATCATCGAAAACGAAGGAGAAGAGTGCCCATGAACTTTTATGAGCTTCGAATGAATTTTTTTTGGCGTTAAACCTTCTTTTACAAAGAATTTTATAACCGCACGATACTCAATTTTATCCATTTCAAGGGATACAGACAACAGTTTTGCTTCAGACAGCTGTATAAAACAAACTACTTGATAGAATGACTTGCAATTTCACAAAGATGTTTATGACAGATGTTCCAACTTAGAAAAAAAAAATCCTGCTGATAGTGTTGCCATCTATGGTCGAAGCCGAGAACTTATCAGACCACCCTCGCATGATGTGTTCTCCTAAATGGATGGTTGCTGATTTACTTGTCTGTCTGTCCGAAGTAAGCCAGCTTGCAGGAACAGTGTACTTTATATACTCCAGGCACTGAGAGAGGAGGCAGATAGCAGTTCCCTCTATCTCTTTGTGAATTTTGTTCTTCCAAGAAAAATAACCAGAATTGATGGCAAAGGAAAAGAGATCTACAGAAGGAAAAACGTTTTTTAAGTGTTAAAATGGCATTTAAGGGAATACTGGTAAACAGTGAGGTTATGTCAAAGCTTACAAATATATAAATTATTTTAATATATGATTTTCAATCAAGGTTTTAAAAGGGATAGAGTTTTTTTATATAGGATGTGGTAAGTCCAGTGAGGGGAGGGTGGGGTCAGAGAAGACTGCCAGCTGCTTTGACAGTTTGTGCCATGGTGTATCAGTGGCATCTACTATAGGTCTTGGGGGGGGGGGGGGGGCTAGGATTGTGGATTTTTGGTAAACTAAAACCATTGGAGGGATGAAGAACAAGAACTGAAAGGTTTAAGTTTTTTTGTAATGTCCAGCGGCTAAGAGGATACTTTTTTTTAAGTAAGCTTTTTAATTTAACTTGCATTTTTGTGGGATCATGCCTAGCGTGATGTAGGTAGCCCAATCTCAGAGAATAATCTCCATTTTTCAATATTTTCCATGGCATTATCCTTATCTGCTCTAGTGATTACGATACTTTTTTCTTGCTCAGTGATAGATGAAATATTGGAAGCATTAAAATTAGTTTCAATATTTTCCTAGTGCTGTAAATATTCCATGAAACTTCCAACAGTGCACTGTCTTGCTGAAAGAGACAATTCTAGTTCTGCAGAAACATGTAGGAAGCATTGCCCAGATTGTTTAGATAGTCAATGTTCATGACACCACAAACAGAGGCCTGAGGCCAAACCAAAAAAAAAAAAAAAAAACCATACCATCACACCACCACCTCCATATTTCATAGTTGGGGTTACGCACTCTAGTAAGAGACATTCACCGGGTATCTGCAAAGAGTTCATCTGCTTGGTAGTCGCTCCATAATATGGCTTTCCAAGCTTCCATGTCTCCCACTGTACACATTTTTTGCACTACTGAAGACAACGCTGCATGTTGGTTCAGGTAATGTGGGAGTTGCATATTGAGGTCCTATCGTGGAAACCCATTTTATTAGCCTCAGTTTTGAATGTTTTTGTGCAGATTCTTGTTCCAATTGATGCATGGAATTCTGCATTCAGCATATCAGCTGACGAATGGCGGTTTTCACATATTATCTTTCATAGCACCCTACAGTTATGTTCAGTGAGTGTAGTGAGTCATCCACTGTGGTCATCAACTGTAGCACTTACAGTTGATTTCATGCACTTCCATCTCAGTATGGTATCACTGATTGTTGACCTGGGATAGCCGAGGTGAAATGGTTGTGAGAGGGGAACTGACTGAGTTTGAAAGAGGTGTTGTGATAGGATGCCATGTTGCAGGCCTATCTGTTTGGCAAATTGTTGACAAATGGCCCATCCCAGGTCAACAATCAGTGATACCATACTGAGAAGAAAGTACAGGAATCACAAACATCCATGCTTATGGCAGGATTCAAATTCCAGCCTATTAGTTGGGGTGTCCATTGACTTCTTTCTAAGCAGTGTATTTGGTTGACTGGTGAGCCACTACAAAAATTTTTAAGCTCCCACTAATGAGATTTATAAGAATAAAACAAATACTGGTTACAGGACTAGTTGGACAAGTGGTTAGCATGTCCACTCTCCAACTATGGATGTTTGTGATTATCTTTAGGTAGAAGATTAATTTTATCTCTTGAAGTGACTTTAAAAAGTTCCATGGTTGGTCTCTAGAGCAGGGTTTCCAGAATGTTAAAAAGAAATAAAAACACAAATATTTTTCTATTTTTTATTATATATATAAAAAATCCATAGTTCAGCCATGGTACAAAATGTTTCTATAGGTTTACACAATCTTTCATGGGCAGGAGTCACATCAGAAAAAAAAAAAAAAAAGAATTGGAATACTTGTATATCAAGGGCATTCTTGTTAAAAATTGATATAATACTAATATTAAATATAACAAATAAAAGAACAAATTAAATATAAATTAATTTGCAAGAAAATTGTTGATAGAAAGATAGTAATGATATAATTAGCATTGTACTTTCATCATATCCTGTAACACTTGTGAATACATGAAGCATTGGTGATGACACTGTAAAACGGATATTAGAAAAATTACCACCAACAATGCGAAAATACAAATGGCACAGTCACTCTACCATTTATACTCTCTCATTTGTAAGTATATTGTATGCACGTTAGCACATCGTTGAAATATATACAAAACAGTAAAAATCATAAAAATTCATCCCTGTAGGATGGCATCTAGAGTCAACTTCTCTCCCTTTTCCCCTACACTACACTAATGGTGTGAATAAATATAACTTCATAGAGCCGAAGACGGATAATATCAAGAAAGATAATCTAAGAAATAAAGTGTTTTCTAATAATCTAAATCTAATAATAATCTAAAATATAAATCTAATAAAGTGTTATCTTAGTAATAAATACCATGAAATATTATATTATATTATAATGGACATGCAAAGTTTATAAATGCTTGTGTATTTGACTTTACCCCTCCTTACCTATGAAAATACTCATATCTACAAACAAAACCATATTTTTCTTCTTCAACTGACTTTACTTTCTCCTGGCACCAATATATTGCATCCATAGCCTCCTAATCCTCCAAAATGTTTAGTGTTTTATGATCAAAATGCCATTTCTCAATATGTCCAACTGTTCACACTATATAAATCCCAAATCCATTCAACCTAAGAATACTGTCATCACAAGGGGATGGTGCACCATAAACCTCCCTAAAGATGCATAATAAGATCACAAAGAGGGCCATCCAGTTACTATGGACACTGTCATAATCCCAAAGAACATAATAAAAACGCTAACTGGATAAAAGATGTTGAAAATCAACTGAACAACACTCAAATGGAAGACCATGTCATAACCACAGAAACAGTCCAAAGGCAAGAAAAGAAATGGAGTGCACCAGGCACAGATGAACTGCATAGGTTTTGGCTCAAATACTCAACAAGTACTTGTCGAGTATACTTTCAAGTACTTGAATTTGAAAAATGAAGAAAAAGGAGACAACAGTATTAAGTTATTCACTGGACTTCAACTTCAATTAGTCAATAGTTATCATGACACTAACTATTGCTATTGAACTAAAGGGGTGTTACAAAGACTCCAGAGGAACATAATTGTTAATTGACAAAATGATTTTGAAAAATTCAAAAAGACCAAAAGCAAACCTGATATATGACATGGATTGATTATCAAAAAGAATTCGACTCTTGTTGCATACTTGAATTAGAAAATGTCTAGAAATATTTGGAGTGAGTAAAAACATCAGAAAATTCCTAGCAGATTTATTGTTCATTCTAACACTGATTCCTCTAACATTAATTCGAAAGAAAACTACATTTAAATATCAAACATCAAAACAAGCAGGAAAAATATTACATGTTATACATAGATGATCTTAAACTACATGGAAAATCATCCAGAGAAATGAGTCACTGCTCAATGCATTCCGAATCTTCAGTGAAGACATTTGTATAGGATTTGGTGATACAAACGTCTGTATGGACTCGAGAAATGTGTAGCACTTTCCAAAGTTCAAGGAAAAATAACAAGCAGCAAAGGAAATGCATCTGCAGATGTAAGAAAAATTAAAAAACTGATCCCAGAATGAATTCTACAAATACCTTGGAATTCTTGAGGTGGATGACATTTTGAATTCAAAAATCAAAAAAGAAAACAGAGTTTAAATATCTTAAAGTGTCAGAAAAATTAAAGTATTAACTGAATGAAGGCAACACTGGAACAGCAATCAATACATGGACCATACCTGTAATCTGACACAGAACAATAATAATTGACTAGACACAGGCCAATTTGGATGTACTTGATCATAAACATGAAAATTACTAACATGCCATGCTCCCACACATTAATATGTGGGAGCATAGCATGATTCACTGTCAGTTACATATAGCCAGGAAAAGTGGAGGAGACTGATTTTTACAGGTGAAGCAAATAAAAGAAGAAAAGCAAGTATTGAATGATTGCATCAAGGTAAGCACAGAAAAGATGCTGGCTAAAACTTACAAAGAAAAAGTAGTGAATGCAGTAGATTTACAAAGCAAAAAACGAAAAAAAAAAGCAGTACTAGGATAAAGAATTGATGAAAATATCAGAGGGTTGGAAAAATAAAGCCAGTCCATGGACAATATTTGAAGGATATTGAAGAGAAAGTTGATAGTCACTTAACTTGGCAGTGACTTCAGCAAGGAAACATCAAGAAAGACACAGAAGGTCTGATACTTGAGACAGCAGACCATTTAATTAGTTCTTGCAGCAAGATTGCTTATACAGACTACAGACAGTTATTATTGGGTAGTGAAAGCTATACACTGGAGATTGTGTGGGAAATATGGTTTTCTAACTTGCAAAAACCCTTAAGAAAATGCAACTGAAAATGTATTGAAAATGCAAAGATATGGAATTTTAAAATTCAGATAGACATCAGTGTAGTTGAAGAGCAACATGTGTGGTTTATTGATGCAGCAATACCAGAGGATAGTAGAGTAGAAGAAAAGTGCATGAAAAACTGATCGAGTACTGTAGAGATTGATCTGGAGATTCAACGAATTTGGAATAAATGGGCAACAACAGTTCCAATTGTTATAGAAATCAAACTGGAAAAGCTGAGCCACCCAAATATAACACAATCTCAACTCCAGAAAACAGCACTCTTAGGAAGATCTATTTTATGACGATATTTAATCGATTCCTAGGCCTGAGTGCTGTGGAGGTCAATAAGGCAGGGGGACCAGATGGGATTTTGTCCCATGTTTTAAGTGAAAATGCTAAGGAACCAAGAGCCTCATTGACCTGGCTGTTCACTGAAAGTCTAGCCATGGAAAAGGCACCCAAGAAGTGGAAGAAAAGATACTGCCATTGCATAAAGGTGGTCATAGAATGGAGGTGACAAACTATAGACCAGTTTGCATTTCTTTTTTTTTTTTTTTTTTTTAAGATTTTGGAGAAAATAGTTAAAGACTACCGTATATACAGGATTTTGTAGACGATGGCAATGTTATCTGATTAAGTAACAGGAGAACTAGTGAGGGAAAGGCATATACACCATATTTTTGAATTTTACAAAAAACATTTGACTGGGTGCAAATGACAAGCTGACATTTAAGTCGTGGCACATGGATTCAGATACCAGTTTAGTGATTATTCTTGTTGAGAGGCTTATACGCTGGTTAAACATGATAACTAATATTTAAGGAATTGACAGCGTATACTAGAAATATAGAAACATTAGGAACCTTTAGCCCTTAGGAACATGCCAAACCTCAACAAATTTGGATGCATAAAACTGCCCCAAATTTGGGAAACTTTTATCAGAAGAACTTCAGCCCAACGGCCAAGAACTACCAATACAGCCCGCCAGGGGGCACCATCAGGACTTTAGGAAAACGCTAGCTTCCTAGCTTCAGTCTCATTTGCTGTTATTAGTACTTGTGTGACGTGTCTTTATTGTAAGTTCCCAAGAAGATGGCAACGTGACGTTCGCCGAAATATCGGAAAGTATATATTAAAGTTTATTTAATCTATATTTCTAGTATACGCTGTCAATTCCTTAAATATTAGTTACCAGTTTAGTGAATGGGATTGGAGTTAGCTGTCTGATTGATATTAGACTTGTGTACCAAGCAGGAGATTAAGGGAAAAAAAATATGGTCACAATTAAGTTTCCACATGGCTCTGTACTGGAACTGCTACTGCTTAATGTATATGTTAGTGACTACTAGATGACAGGGAATATTCAGTTTATAGATAATGTGAAGCTGGGATGGGTCATTAGTAGCAGGGGACAATATTGTGACCCCTTAGGAAAATTTAAATAATCTTGTCATAAGTAAATGAATGGGGATGTCAGTTTAATGCAATGAAATATAAAGCCTTAAAATTTGGGGTCCATTCAATGGAAAGTCACATACCAGTTTGGTTGAACTATGCTAGATAAGAGCAGAAGGAAAGAGATCTTGGGTGATGGTCAATAAAAATTTGAAGTTTAGGGAAAATATCACAAAAGTGATGAAGGTAACCCAGAGGGCTGCTGCAATATTGAAGACACTAATCAGAGATAAAAGGGTGATTCCATTGTACAGAGCCATGATCAGACTGCATTTGGATTGCTATATTCAAATCTTATGTACAGCTGGCCAGGATTTGGAGGAGATAAATTAACTTTAGAGAGACAGATGCAAAAATGATATCAGGATCATAAGATGAGCTTCCCATGCTATGTCTTGAGACTCCATGGAGGTCCTGAATAATAATGATAATGGAATTCTGATTAAAATGTGCATATAGGTTTGCTGTTCACTTAGTGAGCAGTGGAAACTAAATGGTTGTCATCAAGAGGATAGGAAGTGGTATCTGAAAAGGAGTCTTGAGAGAGCAATTTTTTTTTTTTTTTTTAAATAAATCCTATACAACAGGTTGCAAAACATAATACATAGCCAGATCAAATGCTGAGAATGTTTTAAGTGACATGAGTTTCACTCAATCTTTCCCCTGCTTGTGACCTCAGCTGATCCTTATAACTAACATTGTACAGACCTGAAACTGTCTTTGTTATCCACCTCTATACCTTTCCACAGTAAAGAGATCCATATTGCTGGATTCTGCTACTCTATTCAGTCAGCAAAGGTTTGGTGACTGGTTTGAAATGGGTTGAATACAGGCTTGTATCTATTCTGTAGGATGATGTTTGAAATGTGTATATGAAAGATTGTAAAGATGATAATACTGAAAGATAGTAAAGATGATAATGTAAAGCCGGCCTGGTTGGCCAAGTAGCTAACGTATCACTCTCCAACCAGAAGGCTGTGGGTTCGAATCCCACTGGGCATGGATGTTTGAGATTGTCTATGAAAATACTAGTAGTGTTGGTGGTGGGCAGTAGATAGCATTGGTGCAGATGATGCAGTTTGTTGAGGTTGATGGATTGAGGTGGAGAGTTATACAGTGGAATTTAATTAACTAGAGTTTATTAACTACTCCTATATATTTATTATTATTATTTAGGCCTCCAAGGAGTCAAAAGATTCATTGCGGGAGGGCCTTCCTAGGAAACACAAGTCTATCAAGGCTCATCGTGAGAGGTCCCTCCCAGGAAACACAGTCTATCATACCACTCCTTAAACTCATTGACTATTCTCGCTATCACCACTCTATCAGGCAATGTATTCCACGGTTCAACCACCCTCCATGCAAAGGAACCACTCCTCACCCTCTTGCTCACAGTTTCCTTTCATAAATTCCAGGGATGGTCCCTTGTCATCACTCCTTCCCACTGTTCAACCAAGCGAAAGAACTTCCCAGTGTCAACCCTGTAACCACATCTCAAAAATTTAAAAGTATCAATCATATCACCTCTCCTTCTTCTATCCACCAAACTCTGCAGTCCACATTCCCTCAGCCGATCCTCATAACTAACATTGTACAGTCCTGAAACTGTCTTTGTTATCCACCTCTGTACCTTTCCATAGTTAATTTATCCTCTTCAAATCCTGGGGACCAAATCTGAGAACAACAGTCTAAGTATGGTCTGATCAGGGTCTTATACAATGGAATGATAACTCTTATCTCTGCAGGTCAGCATCCTTCTCATTATTGTAGCAATAATCTGTGTTTCACCATCTTTGCAATATGTCCCTTGAATTTCAGGTTTCTATAATAAATTTAGTTTAATCCTTTATCCAAGTGTGAGCAAACAAAGTTTGAGCCTGAAAATATCTTCAGGACTTGGGTAAGGTAGTACAACACCAGGCAACTCTTAGCAAAGGTGGACCAAGCTAACATCACTCCTATCTCAGGATCTCCCATAATGCAAAACACATCTCCTTGCAGATATGTATAATGTTATGCATTAAGGGAAGGGCCACTACCCAGACTAGTTTCGAACCTTTATTGAGGTCTCTTCAGTGGGAACCAGGCCCAGACGTGGAGATACCAGGCAGAAGCAATAGCAAGGTCATCTCTACCTATAGGAGTTGCCAAACGGTGTGCCACCTTTTTTTATTAAATTACTCCGGATTTAGAGAAAGATGTTGGAAGTTTATTTTTCACTTGGTTAGAATATAATAAATTTAGTTTAATCCTTTATCCAAGTGTGAGCAAACAAAGTTTGCGCCTGAAAATATCTTCAGGACTTAGGTAAGGTAGTAACAACACCGGGCAACTTGTAGCAAAGGTGGACCAAGCTAACATCACTCCTATCTCAGTATCTTCCATAATGCAAAACACATCTCCTTAGGATCTCCTTAGCCTTTGCTACAAGTTTCCCAGTGTTGTACTACCTAACCCCAGTCCTAAAGATATTTTCAGGAGCAAACTTTGTTTGCTCACACTTGGATAAAGGATTAAACTAAATTTATTATAGTCTAACCAAGTGAAAAATAAACTTTCAACATCTTTCAGGTTTCTATCAATCATCAACCCCAGATCTCGTCTCCCCTACTTCCTCCAGTATATCTCTTCCAACAGAGTATGCAGCGTCCCAAACCTCAAGACCTTACATTTTGCTGCATTAAACTGACACTCCCATTCATTTGCCCATCTGTCTAGCTTATTCAAATCCTCTTGCATGACTACTACATCTGCACTATTACTAATAACCCTTCTGCTTCACATCATCCACAAACAGCTGAATATCCCCTTGCAATCTATTGACAATGTCATTGATATAAAGGTTAAACAATATAGGTCCCAGTACTGAGTCCTGTGGGACACCACTTGTAACCCTTTGCCTCTTTGAAACTGCCCCACCATACACAACTCTTTGATAGCTATCGGACAGAAAATCCTGAATCCAGTTGACCAATCTGACATCCAAACTCATGTGGCACCCTCTCAAATGCCTTCGCTAAATCCAAGAAAATGGCAGTATATGCCTTTCCCTCATAAAAGGCTAGCATATTACTAAAATAAGAGCACCCCCTCACAAATCCATGTTGACTCTCATCTGCCCAATGTTGTATACAGTCCCTAACTAATTTCTCCAAGATGTTAACAATCCATCTCATCCCACAGCTTTACTGACATCCAGAGTACTCAATATTTGGAACACGTTCTCCTCCTGCACCACTAAACCTCGAACCTGCCCTATCCCTCTAGTATTAAAATTTACTCCTTCAGGATGAAATACACCAATAAAGTGTTCATTGAACAATTCCACTGTCCTCTGCATCAATCACTCTATTCCCATTTATCCCACAATGTCATTCTTCCACAATCATTTCTCCTCCTACTGGCTACATAGCTAAAAAATTCCCTAGGATTTTCTTTGGATCTTAGGGCCAATCTCTTCTCATATTCCAGTTTCGCCTTCCTTACCATACTAGTCACTCGCCTGGCCTGTGTCTTATATTCTTCATGCATCTCGGTACACAATAAATAACGGAAAAAAAACTCACGTAGAAAGATTATTTATTAGTATAATTTTCACCTGTGTGTCACAGGCATCTTCAGTACATTAAGCTCAAAATTAAACACTAACTGACAATTCCAAAAAGCGCCACCTAAGTAGCTGGTGAAAGATAACTAAAAAGGTCAATAACTTTCCTAAAAAAAAAAAAAAAAATTAATACAATAAAAAGTTAGGAAAGATTAGCTGATTTGTAAAGTACTATCTCCCATAAAGGGGATAGACGTAAGCCGTCGGATCTGTTTAAATTAGGAGAATGAAGTAGAGTTTCACATTTCTTTATAAAGGCGTTCCATGAGAAACTGACTTTTGTGAAGAACTCTTGTCTTTCCCCAATGAACTCTGTGTCTAGTGAAGATGGCATGTTCAGAAAGTCCAGATTTTTCAGGTTTAAAGTATTCAATATAAGATTGGTGTTCTTCTAGCCGAATAGAGGTGGATCTTCCCGTTTGTCCAAAATAAGATAATCCACAAGAGCACAGAATCTGGTAGACACCTGGATGATTAAGATGTCGAAGCTTGTCCTTAGGAGAAGTGAGAAAGGTGGAGATTTTTCTAAACGGTCGAAAGGCAACAAAATATTCAGTGGTTTTAAAACTTTTGCTATACGTTCACTGATGCCTTGTGCATAAGGGATAGTAATGCGCATTATTTCCTCTGTGTTTGAAGAGGAAGACATTAAAACTACTCAAAGTTCTTTTAATGAAGCAATTCTTATAACCATTAGATAGAAAAGAAGAAGTTATGTATTGTAGTTCTTTCTGTAAAAGATCATCTGTAGAACAAAAGGAGTGGGCCCGATGAACCAGTGTTTTAATAGTTCCTGCCTTTTGACTGGGATGGTGATGAGATTCCGCATGGATATAATGGCCTGTATGAGTCTTCTTTCTATAAACTGAGAAATGTAGGTTACCATCTGGTTGGCGAAGAAGACTCATACAGGCCATTATATCCATGCGGAATCTCATCACCATCCAAGTGATCACTGAGACGTGGTTGACAGAAGAGGATATAATAACAGGAATAGAAGTCGCAGGGTACAGCATTTTTTGGCAGGATAGAAAGGGAAAGCGTGGTGGTGGAGTACTGCTTATGATAAGTGACGACTTATGCCCTTTAAGAGCGGAGGTTTGGAAGGCAGTGACACTAATGATTTTGAAAGCATATGGTGTGAGGTAGAGATAGGCAAGATGGGATATTTAGTGGGGTTGCTACAAACCAAGGAGCACAGAGGGTGGGGACCAGGAGATGTTTAGATAGTTGAGCGTCTATACCAACTTTGGTCGGGCTGATGCTATCAGCACCACCAATTCCTCTCCTTTATTCTGGATACTCCAAGCATTAGTATAAAGCATAAAAATGGCACTATTTCTATATCCAGCATTATCCCCTCTAGACTCCACTGGGCTCAGTGTTACCTGATGTTGTCCCCTTCTCCCAAGTACCCCTTCCCCACAAGAGGCCACCCCTGCTACTATCCACTTTGGGCATTCTAATTTCCCTGCATTGACACACTGACTCATTCAGAACAGCAATCTCTCTAGATGCCTATGTCCTTCCTCATTTAAATGCAAGTGGTCTCTCGCATACAATTTCTCTCTGTCCTGAAACACTCTCCAAGCATCCACATATTTCCAATCCTCTCTTCTGACATATTCTAGTTATTATGTTATTCAATATTACTGCTCTTCTGCTCAGCTCGTCACATTCATACCTAGGCAACATGCACACTATCTTTCCTCTCTGCATCTTCTTTCGTACTACCTCAAGCAAGAATCTCATATCTCTCGCTTCCCAATTTACATTACCTCTCAAGTCATTTGTTCCTACCATCAAAATCATCTCATCTACCCTTTCACCCCCTTTTAATTGCCATAGCCACACTTTCCATTGTTCCTCCAGCAAACACTCCTCATGCATCCTATCTTGTACACCATGGATAATTGAGTCACCATACATTACACCTCTTACCATTCCCTCTCTCTCTCGTACTGTTTCCATTCTCTCCTCTTCTATCATTCCCATAACTCTCTCTCATTCCCTCTCTTCTACTGTTCCCATTCTCTCCTCTTCTATCATTCCCATACCTCTTTCTCATTCCCTGTCTTCTACTGTTTCTATATTCTCCTATTCTATCATTCCCAAACCCCTCTCTCATTCCCTCTCTCCCACTGCTTCTATACTCTCCTATTCTATCATTCCCAAACCTCTCTCTCATTCCCTCTCTCCTACTGCTTCTATTCTCTCCTCTTCTATCATTCCCAAACCTCTCTCTCATTCCTTCTCTCCTACTGCTTCTATTCTCTCCTCTTCTATCATTCCCAAAACTTTCTCTCACTCCTACTCTGATTCGCCTTGCATACATCTCTTTCATTCTCCTAATCTCATCTTTCATACTTCTCATGTCGTTCACAAGATATTCCACCTTCTCTTTCAGCTCATCTATCTCTCTCTGCAAGTTAGTCACTCTTACTCGCCATTCATTTACCCAATCAAAAAACCATCTCCATAACTCAGGCCTTCCACACTCTCGACTCTTATTTTCTCATTCATACTTCGCTCATCATTCTCTCCTATCACACTACTCGTCTCCCAACATTCATTTCCTGTCCCTGAAGCAACTAGGTCAGTTATCGACATATCTAATTCATTAATTTCCTCCCACTGCCTGCATTTGGCACATATATGCACCCCCCCCTTCTCTCACCCACCACATATCCAACTCCCGGGAAGCATATATGCTGCAATCACTGCATGCCACAAAGTCCTTTATTATATTACGTATAATAGAGCTCTTAAATGGCGGAGGACTCGGTGACATGCCATTTGTGATTGCAGTTGCGTCCTCCATCATTCCTTACTGCCAAATACGTAACTACTAAACTAATCGCTAAAAAAAATATATAAACACTATCACAGATATACATATATATAAATAAACAAACACTAAATATAAACATATATATAACGCTATATTCAACTATACTAGATAGCGAAAACTTATCTTCTCTTCCACCCCAACTCTGCCAACTGTGACCTTGCCTTCTCGGTAACAATGAAACTCCAAAAGCAGAACCACTAATTAACACTTGTGTTACTGAGAAAAAATGCAGCACAATTCACCAATTTTGCTCAATATAGCATGGGCATCATTTAGGGAGAAAGCAGAACTCGCTACAAACATTTAAAATATGAACACAAGAATAAGTCATACAACATGTATATACTTCCATGTGTTTCTTTGGTAGCAGCTGAGCAAGTAGGAGAAAACAGTGTTAAAGTTCCAGGGAAACAGGTATAGTTATGTAATTTATTTATTTATTTATTTGTGTGGGGATTCCCCCTAATCCTCGACCACTCTTAGGACTGGTTTAGCCTTCCTAATGAGGGAATAAGTATGTATTTTTGACTATAGCAGCATGTGTTAACGGGGCTGGTTTGCCTCTGAGGGAAGAAAAACCAGAGTTTCCAGGAGGAAAAAACCCTCTATCTCCGTATGAGTCCAGCTAACTCGCCTTTAATAGAAAGAAACCAGATAAAGGTTCCTCACATCATGGACAGGAATCTAACCAAGTCTTTCCAACAGAAGGGCTTCGTCTATACCAACTAATAAATAATAAAAAATACTGAAAATAAAAAAAATAAAAATAAATAAAAAAAAAGAGATATGAACACAAAATATCCCACAGGGATACGTAGCAGCAGTATAGTTGCTACATTCTAATGGTTATCTTGTGTTTATATTTTAAATGTTGTAGCCAATTCTTCTGTTTCTTCCTGAATGATGCTCATGTTATTGAGCAAAATATATAGAGATATTTAATAAATTCATTCTAGTTTCCTTTACATGTGTGAAACCATTGTTTTAAAATAATAGTAAAATAAAAAAATAGTACTCGCACAAACATGCATATCACCACCTCTCAGCAGGAAGGGGTGAGATGAATATGATTTATGCAGATTGAGCAAGAATAACTTCCTCTATGCAGACTGGACTCACCACAGTTTGATTTCAGACTTTAACTGATATAGTTGTTCTTAATCATCTCTCTCTCTCTTCCCCCCCCCTCCCCGTACTCAGACAATCAGTATAAGGGAGAAGTAGACTTTTTTTTTGTCACCTAACCACAATATCTAAAGCTTAATTTTTCTTGATCCTAATATGGCATGGAATCCAACACAAACAAAAATGTCTAAACAGTCACCTAGTGGATCTGAAAGAACAGTGGATGGCGATATACCAGACTTCTTAGTGCCTATAGTGAACTCAGTGAATCAGTGTAAATAATACACCTTTGATGGCATTTTGATTCAGTATAGTTTACTGCAAACTGCATGCCATACAGTTTGCAGTAAAGGAAACTAGAATTCCTTCACAGAGAATGTGGCAGCTCAGCAGTATAGCTGCTACATTCTAGTGGAATATCTGACTAGATACTATGCTGTCTGAAAAATATAATATCTAACTAAATATTATAGCAGAAGATGATACTTCTACTATAACAGACAGTTGAAAATCAGGGTATTCTGCACACATACACACTCTGTGTGTGTGTACGCACGTGCGAAACAGCTGTTTGTAGAAAGAGAGACAGAGAAAGATGGAGGGGGACGTTAAGATTTCACAAAAAAGAAACCAAATGATAGAATGCAGATATGCATCTCATCATTGTAGAAAACTGTTTTGAGGTGTACAAGCAGTACTGTCTATCATAATCTAAAACTTGTAATACTTTTTTGATTTGCATAGCAAAGAGATGTATAGCAGTCTAAAAGTTTGTTATACAAATTCTCCTACTGTGAACAAAAAATACTTGACCCTGTGGGATGATCTAACAGGAATTTTATTTCGACTGCATATTTTATAGACACCTAATATCAAAGCAACAGTGATGCTTCCAAGCTTTAACACAAAGACTAGGAAAAGGGGATGTTCGAATTTCAATAGTTACAGTACTAACTGCTTGATGGTGGACAGGACTCAACATCACAACATACTCTCTCTCTCTCTGACAGAAGCATAAACTTGAGACAATTAATCAAATCTTGATCAGATAAGCACTTCATATAAGCTGCACTGAGAATCAGTCCTCACCCAATGAGGTATAAAATAGGTTTCAGTGCTCTTAGCCTACAGTTGCCATATGCGACATAAAGATATTTTTTTATTGAAAATCTGTCCTAAGAACTTTTTTAATAACGTTTTCCACAGCTGGAATTATTAGTTGTTCTAGGTCAAGATGAATACAACTGTGGCAAAAATGTACAAACAGTCTTCTGTGATGAAAACTGAAAACTATTTGCAATCATCCAGTTGGAAAGATTGTCTATGACTTCCTGCAAATGACTCCTTTGACCTTCACATTGCAAGAATAACAAAACATGGTAAAATCATTCCCACAGATGCCAACACTTGTGCAAGGAGAAGTTCTGATATTCAGTGAAGTTGGAAAGCAAATAGTGTAACACAACAAAAGTTTGTGAGACTCCCTCCATTTGGACAAAAGACAGAGAGAGAGAGAAGATTGCACTTGAAAATTCAATAAGACAAAGTTTTTTAATGTAAAGGGACAGCTCCTCTTATCCAAAATTTCTGTTTGTGTCAATATTAGGTGATGTGTCAATGGTTTCTGAGGCTTACTACTGATTATGGAGCCACACATCTAATTCCACTATCCAGCAAGCAGTGACTGGACTTGGAAATTAAAAAACAGAGCTATCCTAGATGCCACATTGGTAACATACAATCCCTTGATCCTGTTTCAGGACAATGGGAAAAGGAGACTTACTGCAACATCATTAACTCTTGTCAGCAAGTTCTACTAGATAAATGATCTAGCCAGGCCATCAAGGGCTACCTATCTTGCCAAAACAGTCCATCTAAGGATACAGAAGGATCCTCCTTCCCATGGTTTGCAGTGCAATCTACACTGTGTATTGTTTGCTGTGTTTACCATGCAGTACAACCCATGGGATGTGTACAGATTATACTGTAAAAACAGAGACAAGACATTAGATCCCAATAATGGTGGTCTGAAGAATAGAAAAGTAAAGAAGACTTGAAAGTAGAGCATAGAATAAAGGAAGAAATCTACAGAAAAAAAAAAAGCGGATGAATGAAAAGATCCAGAAACTTCAATGGGAAGCTAACTCCACTACAAAGGTGCTTCATACAGAGGGATTAAATGAAGGTATGGAATTGTTTGTAGCAGATGCAAAGCTGGAAAGGATGAGAAGTGAAGCAGGTAATGAAAGTCTACAGGAGCACTGAGCAAACATGGGAAGGGCTACCAATTCCATGTTGCTGTATAAGGTTTGAAATCTGGATGGCAAGGATACACCTGGTAGAGTTATTCTGAAGGAGATACAAGAGATAAGGGACCTGAAATTGAAATGCTAAGTTACTAAAACTGAGAAGAACAGCTTATTATAGCAATGATAAGGACACCAACTGGCAAAAATAAAGAGGCCATGGCTGCACTATATAAGGCCTTCATTAGGCCACCAAATGAATTGGGTCACCAGGTTTTTGAAGGGATAAAGATATGTTAAGAATTTTCATTAGATGTGCAAGTGATGTTACCATGAAGTAGAAATGCCTTAGAAGTAACAACAGAATGATTATTATATTATATTATTATTATTATTATACAGATACAAAATAAGTGGAAAAAGAAGAATCGGAAGACCAAGAGATGGCATGACACTGGAACAGGCCATCTGGCCTAAAATCCATGTTAGGAAGAAGAAGATATACATGAAGGATCCAGATACGAGTAACTAAGGCAGTGCTGGGTCTCTGGAACATGTATGATTGAGAGAATGCCATTTGCAGAGAAGTGAAGAGGATAGATATGACTGAGATATAAGTTTGTTAAGAATTTTCGTTAGATGTGCAAGTGATGTTATCGTGAAGTAGAAACACCCTAGAAGTAACAACAGAATAATCACGACTATATAAAATCACAGAGCAAGACTGCCAAGTGCTGAAGCTCATGTTGCAAAAAAAGCCTATCTTCGGTTGAGACACTTGCCAAATTCCAGAATATCTCTGCAAGAAACACCAGCACCACGACTGTTTGTCAGGAGCTGAACAATAGGTTTCCATGGCCACACAGCTGCGCACAAGCCTAACAGCAAGGGCAATGCCAAGCACTGGACAGAATGGCATAAAGCTTACCACTGTTTAGACTCTAAAACAGTGAAAATTTGTTCTCTATAGTGATGAATCACACTACCATCTGGCAGTCTGACTGATGAGTCTGGCTTTAGCATATGCCAGGAGAAATGTGTTGTGACAACTATGAAGTTTGGTGGTATCATGGTAAGGAACTGTTCTTCATGGTTAAAGCCGGGCCTCCTAATTCCAATGACTAAAAATCAGAAACACTGTGATTTATAACGGCATTCTACAGAATTCTGTGTTTCCAATTTTATGGCAACAGTTTAGTGAATGCCCTTTCCTATATCAATGCCACCCCCCCCCCATCCACAAAGTGAGGTCAGTAGAAGAATGGTTTGATGAAATGGGTGTTGAAAAACCTGACTGGCCTGTACAGTCTTGAGCCAGACTGAATTGCCTCATTAATGCTTTTCTGAAAGAATGGAAGAGAATTACCACAGCAACTTACCAAAATCTAATGGAAGTGTTCCCAGATTATTGATGGCTGTCATTACAGCAGCAGCAAAAGGTGTACCAACTCCATATTAATGCTTTTCATATTAGAGTGAGAACTATAATGAGCAGGCATCTGGATATTTTGGATCAGATAATGTATTTACAAAAACATTAATTGAAATTATTTCATTCGTACTATTTATTATCTACCTTACATCATGATTGCTGAAAAGACTTACTTTCAAGCAATATAATAAGAAAATGTATACTTTTACTGGTCTTGGATAAAAATACATTCTATGGCACATACTAACTATTCCTTCTCAATGTAGCTACAAGAAAGCATAAACAAGTTGTTTTACATGACAAACTGCTTTATGAAGGAAATTTTAGCTGCTCCCTATAATATATATAAGCCACAATTGTTTCAAAAGCAGAACAAAAGATTAATCTTCTTTACTGATGTAACACTTTACCAATAAGAGAGGAATGGCAAGGCAGGCAGAAAGAGACAGAATGATGAAAGATCATTATACTGTGGTGTATGTGTGTAATATAGCATAATATAACAAGGGGATAGGGCTATAAAGTTGAATTTTACTTTAAAAAAAATTAAATGTTTTAAATAACAGTACAAAATAATTTATAGAGTAGTGCTTTCCTGAATCTTCCAGACAGAGTGTGTGGGGGGGGGGGGGAGACTCTCCAGCATCTCCTATATTTCATCTGTACAAGTGATGACAACCCTAGCAGAGTATAACCTGGGTAATAGATGAATATATCTCCTCCAAGAAAAAGATAAATAAAATATTGTGAATATTATGTTAAATAACAAAATTGAAACCTACTGTTTCATAAGTGTGTGTGCTGTATATATATATATACACACACATTTTATATATATATATATATTTATTTATTTATTTATATAAACTATACAAATTAACTAATTGAAATAAAATATTAGAGAAAAAAGACAGAACAAAAAAAAATAATAATAAATAATGAAAGCATGTTAAAAAAAAAAAAAAAAGTAATACGCGCCTTGCGTTACACTTTTCAAAAGTTCTGTTTGTAAACATGAAGTCAAACTGGTCCTATGTAATAATTAAATCATTAAATTATAATATGTCTTTTGTTATAACATGAAACGTTGCACATTTGCCGAAACAAAACTGTGTGTATTTAATATTCTAACAGCAATCAAGTCAACAATTTTAATTTCGGTAGAGGCACGGTGTGTGACATAACATTCATCTCTAAACTGCATCAATAAATCAGAAAGCCGGCAAATATCAATTCGGAAAAATGACAAGAAAAGAAACGCAGTAGACGGCTAAAACACGCCCTTTAACATGTGGTTCTGTATAAACAGTTTTCGCATGGAAGACCAGTTTTATATTAGTATGCAACGATGACCTGGTTTCATAAAATACTGAAGGGGGAGGAAGAGTCCTAAAGCAAGATTTTGTAAACCGACCGATATTCCCATTTCTTCTCTCTTGTAAGTGCTCGATCGTCGACTGTCAGTCAGAAATCAACACTAAATTAAACCGATAATCATGATGTATCTTTTCGCATAACAAGATCTTGAAACTACAAAATCAGTAGAAAAGCAACGCTGGGTCACAATAAACAAAACGAAATGCAGTGAAAAACATAGTAGGTATCAAATAAATATATCCGTAAGAAGTCTTGTCACATAACAATCGCATTAAAGATGAAAAGTGATTCGATGAGTATTAACATGAAGCCTATAAAACTCCACTTGGATTGATAAAATCTCAAACAAAATAAATTTAAGATAAATTATTTATATTTTATTTATTTATTTTTACAGTTCATCACACACCTATATCCGGTAATATTTCAACAATGGCTGCTTAAGTAAACAAAATGGAATTTCTTCTTTTGCTCTAAATGGCAATAAGGGGAATAATTCAAATATACAAATAAATAAATAAAACATGCACGTACCTTCAATTCGCGACTAGCAATTCTCAGAAAAGTACAGAAAGATCGAAAAACCATAAATATAAATAAAATATCGGAAAACAGGAACCGTCTCACCACTTCTCCCCGAGATACTAAAAAGTAAACAATAATGCATATCTATGCAAGTGATCTAGATACCCCATATTTCTTTTTACGACACTCAATACCAGGGGACAGCACCATACATTCACTTATCAAAACAGAGTTTTCTTGAGTTAATGGGTTATAGCACAAGTCCTTCTTAAACACTTTTTTTTCTTCCCTTAGACTTAGAAGGGAAAAAAAAGAAATTCATATTAAGTATTAAGATGTACATGATAATATTAGCAAAGTTAATTGAAAATACGTGCATACAGTAAGATATTAATTACTTTATTAGTGGAAGGAATGAAGATTGCTTTTAATATCTCAATTTAGCACTAAATAATTTTACACTGCAGTGATTTTCAGTTAGTGAAGAAATAACAACCAAAAGACTTACTTTTTATCATTAGTAATGGAAAAAAGCCCTTTTTATCTTTGCCTTTTAAACACTTACTTAACAATTACATGTTCGCATATTTTCGCAAATGGACTTTACAATTATGTTGTTTTTTTTTTTTTAAGTCCAATAATTATATCATCGTGCTCTTTGACACTAAAACAATACCTAAACGGGATGATTCCTGTGAATTCTTGACTTCCTTACAATAGAAAGATAGCATTTGTGATCCTTTCGTTTTCGCTTTCTTAACCCAAACGCCTGCTCTGACCAAATCATTGAAATGATTAAGTTCTCGCGGACATGAAACTCTTCATCCCATTACATTCAAAATTCTTTCTAGCAGTCTTCATTTAGCTAGATGAAATGAATATTCCAGACTCTATAAATAAATGATAGAACGATTATATTCCAGATCTGAATGAAATCGATTCAGTGATGCAATCTGTAAAGTTATCGAAAGAGGAGGAAGACGATTACAGAAAAACGACGATTTTTTTAGTATTTATCTCTGTTCTGACATACTCAAGATCTTCCATTAATTGGAATTTATTATTATTATTATTATTATTATTATTATTATTATTATTATTATTATTATTATTATTATTATTATTATTATTATTATTATTATTATTATTATTATTATTATTATCTATTCACATAATTGATACACAGTCAAAACAAGATTTCAACAACAATTGGACTGGTGATACAGAAACATTCAGATTCTACCCAAGAATCTAAGAATAGTCTGTCAGGTAGCATCGTAAAATATGGACTGTTCCAAGTAATGCGGTTTTTTTTGTAGGTCATATGGGGTCACTCTTCGTTGATGTTTAACTGCTGTAAATAGTTGGATAGCTTCTTTGAAAGTGCGCCAAGTCCACCGATAACTGCAGTGTGTTTAAGTCACAGCCTGCCAACTTCGATTGCTAGATGTCGATATTTAGTAATTTTTTCCAGTTCTTTGTTGTTAATGTTGGGTACGGCGATATTAATAATCCAAACCTGTCGATGCTCGATAATTGTGATGTCCGTCTATTGTGTTCCAAATGCAGATCAGTTTGTATTCTAAAGTCCGAAAATGTTTGCTGTTTCGTTTTCCAATACTGTCTCTATTTTATGCTGCCGCCAGTCATCAGATGTATGAAAGCCATATTTTTTGCATACATGCCAATGAATTATTTTGGCATTTGATTATGGTGGTATTTATAGTCAGTTTGAGCTATCTTGCTGCAGGCACTGATTAGATGTTCAACAGTCTCATCTTTCTAATAGCATAATCTGCATTTGCTGTTATTATTGATGTTCAAAATTTTTGCTTTCATTGAATTAGTTTGTAATGCCTGTTCTTGAGCTGCTAGAACAAATCCTTCTGTTCCTTTTTTAATATATCCATATTGTAGCCATTGCCACATCTTGTTCACGTCAATTTTGTCCTCAGTATCTCCAAGAAATTGGCCATGCAAAGGTTTATTTCTCAAGTGCACATATCGGTTATTTTGCTGTTCCTTTTTGTAAACGCATTTGTTTCCTGTTGCTTTCAGAAGACCCTCTTGTGTAACTGCTTAAAGCATTTCCTCAGAGCTATTGTCAATATAACTTTTTAAGCTAATTTCTTCTTCTTCTGTCTCACTTGTAGCAGACCCCGTCCAGCTATTCTCCTTGGTAGGAACAACCGATCAACATCACTTCGTAGATGTAATGCATTATTTATTATTATTATTATTATTATTATTATTATTATTATTATTATTATTATTATTATTATTATTATTATTATTATTCACACACAAACACAGGCACAGAAAACCTATGACAAACCTCCCTCTCAAAAAATACCACTGCAAGGACACAAACAAACACACCATGTCCAAATCCAATCCTACTTGCAAAAAAAAAAAAAAAAGCTAAACTGTGTAACAGCAGTTGAAACCTTAAAAGCACGTATCAACAAACAGTAAAATGAACAACTGGCTTGCGATCAGTATAGAAACATAATTACGAAACCACCATCATCTATTATCTTCCTCAGATAAGCTTTGCAAAGCTGCGAGGAAGAAATCAGAAATGCCTCCCAAACTATCATTATTATATTAGTTACTCACTCCAAAAAAAAAAAAAAAATCTGTATAATCATCACTGTTAATATTAGAACACTCATTGTCAATGAACAATACAGAGGCAAAAAGTGTTATTAAAATTCTTAACTGAAATCCAATGTAGAAAAATGTTATAAATTATACTCAAGATTACTATTATATATATGTGTAAATATTTTAGAAATGAACAAAAATATTATTTATTAAAAAATATTATTGTTATTTTAAAATATTATTAACTCGCAAGTATCTGTTATTCGCAAATGTAATGCATTATAAATATTTTATATATATGTGTGTGTGTACAACTATTATTGTTTCTATGTATGTAATTTATCTGAGACATAATAAAATGTTAAAAAATATTATTATTATTATTATTATTATTATTATTATTATTATTATTATTATTATTATTATTATTATTATTATTATTATCATTATTATTATTATTATTATGAGACCCTCGATGGAGTCCAAACTCATCGAGGAAGGCCATAGTATTATTCCCACCAGCTTTCATACCTGTTCTTGGATACATTCAAGCTACTTACACACACAGCATCCAACGGCAATCGATTCCAATCAAGCTCCAATCTATGAGAAAAAAATCTAGTCCTCATTCCCTTCGCATCCATTCCCAACCCTCTCTAAAATGAAAAATAACATCTACTGAAATACTCTATAACCCTTTCAGAAGTTTGCATGTCATATTATTATATTATTATTATCTTATCGTATTAGTATTATCTTTGACCTCCAGAGAGTCAAGGACTCAGAGAGAAGCTACAAATCATCCAAACCAGCTTTTCACATGCCCACAATTCCAGCCTATTCAAATTATTCTGCAAATATTGCATACCAGTAGCATTCCTAGTTACCTTATCTATCTTTGCATCATCAGCAAATAGCTGTATATCGCATGTCAAATCAACAGACCATGGAATGATTCTTGAAGCACACCACTAGTGTTACCTTGAAACTTGCAGATTCACCTCTCCACATAGGACTTGTTTTATATCTGACAGTCAGTCATCCTCTTATCCTTTCCTATACTTTATAATCCAATTCCATATTCTCCAATTTATGCAACAGTCTACCATGCTGTATTCAAAACTCTTATTAAAACTCAAAAGTATCATAGTGAATCAATTCCCTTTGTCTAACTCAATGGTAACATTATTATAGAATGTGAACAAGTCGCTAAAACATGACCTTCCCTTAGTTAACCTAAGCTGTTTGTTGCAAATTACAGATTCTCTGTCAATCCAATTCTGAATGAGAGCCCTAACCATTCCAAAATCTTCTCAACCACCCCTGAGATGCTGATTGATCGATAGCTGAATACACAGGTCTTTGCACCTCGCTTACACAGTGGAATTACCATACATTCTTTCAATTTCTCTGGAATTTTCCCTGTTCTGAGACTCAAATGATACAGCTTAGTAAAGGGATAACCAGTTCAGCTGAGCACGCTTTTAGCATCCATGCTGATATCCCGTCAGTTCCTATAACAGAATTCTTATTCAGTTTGTGCAACAGCTCTAATATTTGCTCCTCATTTATATCAGTTCTTCATACAGTGAACAGGTAGTGTTGCCTATACCAGGTTAATAGCTTTCAGCAAAATAGCTACTCATTAGTAGAACAATCTCTTCTGCATCAGTCACCTGCGTACCATATTCATTCAGTACAGTTATTCTTTCAAATTCATTCTCTTTTTTTTGCAGCATAACGATGGAATTCTTTTGTGTTGTCTTTAACATGCAGAGCAGTTTCTATTCATTATCAGCTATAATAATAAAACATTATATTTTCATATATTATATAGTAATATTGTTACATTATTACGTTGTGTTTTATATGTTACATCGTAATATTATTATATTATTACATTTTACTTAGTAATTATCATAACTATTACCAAGTAACATCTCCAATGAGTTCAAGGACCCATTGAGAGAGGGCACGCTACTCTACAACTCTCCATATTCAGCTTTTAATCCACAAACTACACAGAAGCATCATAATTACTTCCAACATCATAAACACACAACGCCATCTACTGCCAACTACCACTATTGTTTTTTTTGTATATAAATTACGTGTGTTCTTCAGGACGCTTGGCCTGCACGGGATTAAATATCTGAGTTTCCGAGTTTGCCTCTGTATTGTGCATTGACAATGAGTGTTCTAATATTAACAGTGATGATTATACAAAAAAAAAAAAAATAGGCTAACGCCTTTTTATTCCCGTATACGGGGAGTAGGCGAGGCCATTTAACCCTATCTAACTTTTGGAGACTGAGTGGCAGTTCAATCTCCATTGGTACCCAATCAGAGATAGCTGGCCCAAGACTACCACTAATTAAGCGGTAGTGAAGCGAGACGGCTCAAATGTGCCGCCATCTCGTGGTCCCTAACTCTAACAAAATATATTTAATGTCTGAAATAATGTGGGTTCTACGGTCGAGTTTCTTGAGTTTACAGGACGAAAAACCCGAGTTTCCAGGAGGAAAAACCCGCTTGCCCGTGCCAGAGATCGACTAACTCGGGAACCGGTCGAAAAAAGGCTTAGAAAACTTTCCTCTAGTCGCCGACTAGACTCGAAACCAAGTCTTCCTTCGTGCGGCCAAGCGCCGTGGTATGCAAACGCCACATCCACTGCGCTACAGATGATTATACAGATTTTTTTTTTTTTTTTGGAGTGAATAACTAATATAATAATGATAGTTTGGGAGGCATTTCTGATTTCTTCCTCACAGCTTTGCAGAGCTTATAGGAGAAACCCTGCTAATTCCGTATGAGATCGGCTAAATCACCTTCAGTTTCAAAAACCCCATATAAAGAATCCTGTCGTCATGACTAGAATCAACATAATCGTTTCCAACCAAAGGGAGCAACGGACTGTCGTGCTTCCAAGTGTGCTGCAGTGGTACTTAAATGTCATCATCATTATTCTCCCGATCTACCTAAGGTGGTAGTGGATAACATTATTACATCTTGCATAGTAATATTTATGCATAGGACAATGTAGAGGAATGGAAATGATATATTTATGATAAGGAGTTGGGGTCTAATATTAGCCGTAAAAGGATGATGGGGCAATGTAATCCCGTTGACTTCAAAACTAGAGTTAACACTTTTGTGCAATTTTTTTCAGTACTAAGTGCACTAATACAATTTCCACAGTTCGCATTTTAATGTTCTGTAACTGTTCAGATGTTTTACAATACATGGCAAGTTGTTGAGTAATGTGGGTATAAGATGATTCCTCAATATGGCAACAAAGAAATTGTTATATCGTCTGGCTGTGTGGAGGATTATGTTTGGTCTTGTTATGAGACACGTTTCTCTATTATTAAGATAAGCGTTCTTCAAATAGTGTCTTAGTAATAGTACGTAGTGTCTTAGAATCTTTATGCTTGGATTTCGTGTTTTCTTATTAGGGGTTAGGTTATTATCTGGTGTGTACTGGGTATCCAAATCACCTTTGAAAACATTTTTCGGTGTTCTCCTAAATATGAAAAGTGACTGTTTGCTCCTATTGCATAGACAATTACACCACATCTTAGTATTTTTTCCCCAATTTAGTGATGTAAGTGTTTAACGTTTGACATCATGTCTTTTGCTTCGAAGAGGTTTGCAACAATAGTGCGTAGTTTGTTATGAAGGCATTAATCCATTTAAGACAAAGTATAAACAGAAGTATTTAGATTGTGTTACTAGTGAAATATCAGAACAGTGGCAGCTTCCATGGTTAATGCCAAGGTAAGTGGCATTATACGAGGGCGGTCTGTAACGTTCTCGGTCTAACAATAAAAAAACGAATTTATAATTTCAAAATTATTTTTATTTTTCAACATAATCTCCCTTAAGAATAATACATTTATACCAGCGACATTATCCCATCCCCGTAGTGTTTCTCAATGAAATCTGCAAAATACCCCTCTACAGCTGCAATCACCTCTTGATTCGAAGAAAAACGCTAACCAGCGAAGAAGAGTTTTAGTTTTAGGAAGAGAAAGAAGTCAGAGGGAGCCAAATATGGGGAATAGAGTTGATGTTCCAACAATTCATAGTGCAGATCCCTTAATTTTCCCATTGCCAAAACACCTTTGTGAGCAGGTAGATTGTCCTGATTTTTTCTTCTGCAAATCGGGTCTTTTCTCATGACTTTTTTCGTCTAGTCTGGTTAAAAGATCGAAATAATATTCCCCGTTTATTGTTTTACCATTTTCAGGATAATCAGAAAACAAAATGCCTTTAGCATCCCAAAACACCGATACCATAACCTTTCCTGCTGATGGAACCGACTCTGTCTTCTTTGGAACTGAACAACTTGTTTCTGTCCACATTTTTGACTGCTGTTTGGATTCTGGTGTGTAATGGTGAATTCAAGTCTCATCTATAGTAATAAATCGACACATAAAATCACTGTTCAGAGATTTTCATGCGAGTGTGTTTTTGATCTGCTGTGAGCAAGCGTGACACCCATCTTTTGCAAAGCTTTTTCATTTGCAATTCTTCATGCAAAATATATCCTACACGTTCGTTTGAAATGCCTATAGTATCAGCAATTTCACGCACTTTGACTCTCCGGTCACCAAAGCCATTCAATCATTGATCGTGCACATGATCAATGATTTTTGGTGTTGTTACACTTTTTGGACGTCCTTTACGTGGATCATCTTCAAGGCTTGTTCTGCCATGTTTAAACTCGACAGCCCATTTCTTATTTCATCGTGAATTTTTTCGTCTAGTCTGGTTTAAAGATCGAAATAATATTTTCCGTTTATTGTTTTACCATTTTCAAGATAATTAATAAACAAAATGCCTTTATCGTCCCAAAACACCGATGCCATGACCTTTCCTGCTGATGGAACCGACTTTGTCTTCTCTACAACTGAACAAGTGGCTTCTGTCCACTGTTTTGACTGCTGTTTGGATTCTGGTGTGTAATGGTGAATCCAAGTCTCATCCATAGTAAGTAATAAATCGACACATAAAATCAGTTTTATTCTTGTTAAAACGCTGCAAGCACTGTTCAGAGATTTTCATGCGAGTGTGTTTTTGATCTGCTGTGAGCAAACGCGGTACCCATCTTGTGTAAAGCTATTTCATTTGCAATTCTTCATTCAAAATATATCCTTCACGTTCGTTTGAAATGCCTAAAGTCTCAGCAATTTCACGCACTTTGACTCCCCGGTCATCCAATGCCATTTAATCATTGATCGTGCACATGATCAATGATTTTTTGTGTTGCTGCACTTTCTGGACGTCCTTCACGTGGATCATCTTCAAGGCTTGTTCCGCCATGTTTAAACTCGACAGCCCATTTCTTATTTTTCGAAAACGATGGAGAAGAGTGCCCATAAACTTTTATGAGCTTCGAATGAATTTCTTTTTGCGTTGAACAAAGTATTTTATAAAATACTTTATAAAATGTGGTTATAAAATACTTTACAAAGTATTTTATAACCACACGATACTCTATTTTATCCATTTCAAGGGATACAGACAATACGTTTGCTTCAGACAGCTGTATAAAACAAACTACTTGATAGAAAGACTTGCAATTTCACATGAATACTTATGACTTAGAAAAAAATCTTGCCGATAGTGTTGTCATCTATGGCCGAGAACTTTTTAGATCACCCTCATATATCGTTATCGGTGTAGGGTGCATGATTCTTGGATTCAGTACTATTAACATTTGCGATTTAGTGTTGTTTGTTATAATTGAATTCTGTTAGAAAAAAGTGGTTATGTTGTTTAGGTCATGCTGTGCTTTGGAGAGAGTAGTGTTAATGTCTGTGATGACTGTTAGTAGTACTGTATTATCTGTGTACTGATATGTGTGACTATGCATGGCCAAATATTAAAAGTTCTGGGGCTCCTTGCTTTGTATTCTCAAGCTCTGTGTGCGTGTTTTTGATACTTACGTTTTTTGAGATAATTCCTAATCGAGTTATATAGTGTCCCTTTTATTCCCACTGAGTATAGTTTGGTCAGCAGTATTTCACCGTCAAGTGTGTTAAAAGCTTTGGTTAAATCAAGAAGTATAACGACAGATTATTTGTTTTTCTCAAGTACTTTATTTAGTGTTTCTATAAGATTAATTCAGAAGATATTTTTGTGAAAATTACTAGTGGTGGGAGAACTAGTGGCAATCCATGGAAACTGGGGAAGAGTGTGGTTAGCAAGGGTGTTAGAGCTAGGTTTTTACTTGGAGAGTAGTGAATGAGTGGAATAAGCTGCCAGAGTCTGTTATGAGTGCCATGGCTGTAAATGAGTTCAAGGCGAAGTATGATAGATACTGTGCGAATGTTGAATAGTTGTTCTTGACATGATGTTAGGGACTCCCTCGATGAGTCTAGCGACTCCTTGGAGTTGCCCGTACTACTACTACTACTACTACTAATAATAATAATAATAATAATTTATATTTTATTTTCTCAAAAGCATCTATGCAAATTCGGACATTTACATATTTACATATATTCAATAAGTACATAGCATGCTTATTTCAGTTAACATTTTTCTTCGACATTTCATTTTAATTTACATCATGATAACATGTCTGTTCATGCTCACTGTCTGTTTTCACCTAGAGTCCTGTACAATCTTTTGAGCAGTTATTTTGCCATTTAGCATAAGTTAGATCTTGAACTAATTCTGTTTTTACCTTATCTGAAGAGATAAGTTGCTATTTACATATATACAACCTTTTTCATATCTATACTTACATATACATATATTTGGAAGAATTTCATAATTTACATTTTGTTTCAGTCTTATATCAATAATTTATCTTAAAGATTAATTGACTGTTTTCATATATACAAATAAATATATATGTAATTTTCAAAATATCATATCTTACATATTAAATTATAGGTATATTTTTAAGATATCTTAAGTGAGAATTACTACATATATACATTTTTCTCTTCCTTATATACAGATAGATACATTTTTTCACTATATCATACGATACATACTTCCTCTTATACAAATATATATTCAATACTTCTACACACTTCTACTCTTATATATACATATGTATATTATATGTCCAGTTTTAAGTTTTCTATTCCGTGATTTTTTTGCCTTTCAGAGTGAGTTGTATGGGCTTGTTTGCATTGGTTTTTTTTTTTTTTTTTTTTTTTTTTTTTTTACTGTTGGTCTTTTATTTCCATGATTTGTATGTTTTCTTCATATTCTTCAGAGATAAGGCCTATCTTCCGCCATTAGCGCTTTGTTATCGTTTTTCTGTTTATTGTGTCTGTTTTAGTTTTTTGTTGAGTTTTTTGAGTATATCTGGGCCTCTTTCTCTTCCATAAATTTTGTCACATCTGTATGTCCATTATGGAATACATTGTTGTTATAATTATAATTGCTGCGGTTATTGTAATGTTTCCGTCCGTTAGCCAGAATAGTGTGCGTTCTGTGACCGGTTCTTTGTGTTTCATGAATTTCTGAACAGTGTTCCATATTAGAGAGGTATGGGAGCAGTATAACATTATATGATATAATTTTTCTGGTTCAGGACAGAAGTAGCATTTGGGCCTTAAAGTGGAATACTTTTGAATGCGCACCATATTCTGGTTGGTAGACAAGAGTGGTGAATTTCGTAGTAAAATGTTTTTAATTTCGGGTTTATAGGTAAACTGAATGCTTTTTGGGTTTCAGGGCATTTCGTCCAATGCAAACGTCGTCCAATCCTAGATTTGGTCTATTACTTTTCTCGTCCAGTAGGACGTTTCGTCCAATGCTATTTGTCCAATTCTTCATATTAGTCCAAGGAGTTATAAGTAACTTCTGATCATTAATAATAGTCAGTTGACACAAAAGAGAAGGGCGCAAGACAATATGCATGGTCCACGCTCACACGTTAGGTTAGGTTAGGTTAGGTTAGTTATTTGGCAGATTGGTTAGTCAGGTTAGTTAGTTGGCACAGTAATCAGTTAACACAGCTGGCAATAATAGTTCAGTTGACACAAAAGAGAAGGGCTCAAGACAATATGTATGGTCCACCCTCACACGTTTGGTTAGGTTAGTTAGTTGACACATTGGTTAGTCAGGTTAGGCAGTTGGCATAATGGTAGATTAGTCAGTTGACACAGGTGACAATAATAGTCCCTTGACATCAATGGGACAAATTGAAATTGGAGGAAATGTCTGACCGGACGAATGTTCCCTTGGACAAAGTTATAAAAGGACAAAAATTCTTCGACCATCTGTCTTGAAATCCCTTTTTGAGTACATTGGATAATTTTAATTTACCTCTTTCAATCTGTCGGTGTTGCGGTGGTGGTATCACTGCTCTCGTGAGAGTGATATGTGCTATTTTTGGTTTCATGTTGATGAAATCTTTTATTGCTATACGGTTATTAAGGAAGTTGTACCCTTTCATAATTTCATTGAATATTGTTGGTATTTTGCCATTCGATTGCGGCATGGAATAAATTATTTGGTGGGCATTATTCTTTGCATGTACCATATGATATATGCACTCCATGCTTTGTGTTCTGAGTATGCCCTTTCTATGATTTTTGCTCTTGCGCTTAGAGTTTTTAAATGTACGTTTATTAAACCAAGTCCTAGGTTCTATATTATGAAATATTGTTGACCTTCGTATGGATTCGTATTTCGAACTCCAAATAAATTTTGCACATTCTCTGTAAATTTTGTCAACTTCATTCCATTGTAATTAATGTTGGTTACAAGCAGTGGTGGCTTGTATCTTGAAATCGTGGGGTTGCGGCCACTTTCGTAATACACATACACACTGTAAGTACATTGTAAACGTGCTCGGATAAAATATGAAAATTATGGTAAAAATTAAAAAAATTAAACATGAAAAAATATTGTTTATTAACAAGAAAATTAATCAGTTTAGTATAATTCAAAATTACTAAAAATAAAATCCATTTCTTTAATTGTAATTAAAGGAATGGATTTATAATTTTTGGACATTACAATTAAAGGATTTGATTGTAATGTCCATTACAATTAAATTAAAGGATTAAATTGTAATGCCCAAATATTTAAAGAGACGGAGTAAACACGATAAGCACTACGAACACTCTACTACAGGCGCAAACTGCATATGAACAACAGTGGAACTGCGCGACGGACAGTGCCGCATTCAGCTAATAGCTCGCATCTAACTATGACGTGCATATGCTTGCGCGCGTAGCAATATGACACTGTGGTAAACACAGTGGTGCTAGCGTCCTTCGCCCTCCTAAGTGCTACAATTAGGAGGGCGAAGGACGTGACTGTATATAAATAAGACTATTTATATACAGAAAAATTGAGGGATGCTGCAGTTCTGCAGTGCCAATGCATGAGCCGCCCCTGGTTAGAAGTACCATATATTTGATAGTAAGAACTCTTTGCATATTTTTGCTCTGCTTCTAATTGATAATTGTCTGGGTCTCAGTGTGAATTTTTTTTTGTAATTTTATTATGTGCTTTTTCCCATTGTTTGTTACGTTGGGTTTGGTCTCCTATGGTGATTCCTAAATGTGGGAGGTCTTCATTGATTTTAATTTCGTTAGGCATGGTTGGCTTATTTTCCCAACTGCCGAAGAACATCGCGTGACATTTATGAAAGTTCAGTTTTAGTGCAGATGCCTTTTCAAAACATTTAAATATATTACAAGCAATCGTGAAGGACTCGGCTGTGGTTAGCGTTAACGTAATATCGTCGGCATAGGTTAGTACTTTTGTTTTACCTTCATCTCCCATATGAGTACCCGCTATGCCGGGATGTCCCGATATCGCTCATATCATCGGCTCTAAGGCAAGAGCGAAAAGGATAATTGATAAGCTGTCTCCCTGTCTTACCGGGCAATCAATTTTTATCGGCGCAGACAGTTTCTTATTAATCGTGATTTTGCTGTGTTCTATATGTTTGACATTAAATTTTGGAATTTCTTCCCGAAACCTGCAGCTTTAATGACTTCTTTCAGGTAATGGTGACTAACCCGAATCGAAGACCTTTTCTATATCCAGACTTACCAACAGGCATGGTTATTGTGTTGCCTGGTAGTGTTCGTATATACGTGGGCTGTTCAACAACTAATAAGACTAATTTTACTGTGGCGAAACCACTCATCACAATATTAATTTCTGTGGAATAAAGAAATGTTGCTGTCTGTATTAACAAAAGAAGTTGATAGATGGCGTATACGGGCTGATGTGCCAGAGTGTCACGTGACTAAACGCAAGTGCTCATCGGCGCGCCTACGAGCGTGACCAATCTTCGAAATGGAAGCGTCCTTGGAACCGCGTCATGCGATTAAATTTTGTGTGCGTTTGAAAAAATCGGCATCGGACACTTTTAACATGATACGCGAAGCTTTCCACGATGGAGCAATGACGAGGGCAAGTGTTTTTCGCTGGCATAAAACTTTTAAGGAAGGAAGGCAAAATGTGGAAGATCTTGAACGTGATGGAAGACCTTCAACGTCCATCACAGAGACAATGATCAACACAGCAGCGATTATCATCAAGCACGTCAAAAGGAAGCGTCCATTGCTGAAGAATGGATTCTTATTGCACCACGATAATGCAAGGCCACATATTGCTGGTTGTGTAGTGGACGTTTTGCAGAAGAACAACACAGATATCCTACCACACCCTCCATACCTGATCTCGCACCATGCGATATTTCTGGCTGTTTCCTTAGCTCAAGAAACCACTAAGAGGCCGCCATTTCGAAAGCAACAAAGCATGTGTAAAAGCTGCGGAGGCGGTTTTGAAAGAACTCTCAAAAAACGGACTTTTACATGTGTTTAAGAAGTGGACGCAACGTTGGGACAAATGCATCGCGTCTCACGGTAGTTACTTCGAAAAATGCCATGTAAATGTTGACGATTAAAGGTAATCTGTTTTCTGGATAAATATAGTCTTATTACTTATTGAACAGCCTACGTACATATAACTATCAGAATATTATCTTCTATTTTTCTATTTTTTACACCCTAGGTTTGGGGATTCTGATATTATTTTGTGAATGTATGTTTGAATTCGTTGTGATATGATTTTGGATAAGATTTTATAGTCTGTGTTGAGGAGTGTAATGCCTCTCCATTGTGTGTTTGCGTTGTTCGTGGTGTCTTTATTTTTTGGTATGAGTGTTATGTAACCGAGGTTGAAATATTCTGCGATGCTTTCCGAATTCTGTATTTCGTTCAGCATTTTCACAAATAGTGTCTCAAACAGGGGGTAGTAAGCTTTATAATATTCAGCAGTGAGACCGTCGGGTCCTGGAGATTTGCGTAGTGGCAGGGACTTTATAGTACTTTTGCATTCAGTTTTCGTAATGGGTGAATCTATACTTTCAGCTTTTGTCTTTGTTAATCTCGGTAAGTCTTAGGTATTTGTGTATTGTGATTGGATCGGAGGCGGTTTGCATCTCGCTCGATCTCTGCCCCCGCATGTTATATTTTATTAATGGTGTTTTTTTTTTTTTTTCTCTGCTCTTCAAAGAGCCAAGCTGCTTTGAATTTCCCTTCATCATGTTCCATTGTTTTGATTTTTGCACGTATCTCTTTTATTTCTATTTGTTTTAAATATGCTTTAAGAGCGATAATAGCATTTTATTTTCTGGGAAGGTTCTGTCTGTGTTGTATTGTCGTGTTAGTTCTTTGATTATGCTTCTTTTTTCTTGGTCTGTTGTGTATTTCTTATATTTTCCTATTTGTATAGCAGCCTTTTTTACTTGTATTTTGAATTGGTTCCAGGCATACACTGGATTTTCTCTATCTGTTATATTGTCTAATATTCTTTTTATTTCTGTTGTAAATGTATCTGTGTTGATTATACAGTTGTTTAGCTTCCAGAGTGGGTAGTTTCGGTTGGTGTATGTGTTTTTGTCGTTAGCCCCATGTAGTGGTGACTAAAAGTCAATGGCAAGTGGCAAACCTCCTTAACGGTTAATCCCATATATCTGCTTTTGTAAATTCTGTCTAACCGTGAGGCATTGGTGGGGAATAATGAGTATAAGCTTTATGTGTTGGATGTAATACGCGGAACATATCTTTGAGTTGACATCGCTGTATAATGGGTGAAAAATTTTTTTTTTTTTTTTTTTTTTAATATATATAGTATTTTTCACGTCTATGTCTAATATATTGTTTTCTATAAAATTCATGTCTCCGGCCGCAGTTATATTTCTTGTGCTTGCCATTTTGGTTTCTAGGATCTCCCAAAAGTTGTGTGTGTGTGTGTGTGTGTGTGTGTGTGTGTGTGTGTGTGTGTGTGTGTGTGTGTGTGTGTGTGTGTGTGTGTGTGTGTGTGTGTGTGTGTGTGTGTGTGTGTGTGTGTGTGTGCGTGCGTGTGCGTGTGTGTGCGCGCGTGCGTGTGTGTGCGTGCGTGCGTGCGTGCGTGCGTGCGTGCGTGTGTGTGTGTGTGTGTGTGTGTGTGTGTGTGTGTGTGTGTGTGTGTGTGTGTGTGTGTGTGTGTGTGTGTGTGTGTGTGTGTGTGTGTGTTTTCAGCTGGGCCATAAATGTTAATTAACGACACTATTTGATCTTCCAGACTATTTTAACCTCTAGTGCTCTGAGTTCTATTAAAGTGCAGTGTGATAATATTTGTATGCTACTTCTCTTACTTATCAAAGTCATTAAACTTGCAATGCCATTACTTTGGAATGGTTCGCCAATAAGTGTATTAGTGGCACTGCAGATTTCTGAGTAATTTTTGTTCTGCTTCTGAGTGTGTTTGTAATCTAGTGTCTTGTAGCATTGTTATATCTACGTGGTTCTGGTATATTGTATTTGTTAGCAATTTTTGTGAAACCTGGTTATTTACTCCATTACAATTCATGGAAATTATCTTAATTGTCTTATTCATCATTTTTTTTTAATATTAGCAGGCCTTATCTCTTTCTGTTTTTCCTTTTTCTCTTTTTGCTTTTCCGTTAAGTACGAACTTGATTTTTTTTAAGTCTCATTGGGGTAAAAGCACTGCAGTTTGCTTCATGTTTTCCCTGTTCGTCAGGTTTCATAATCTCTTCTTCCTCTTTTCTCATAGATACCTGATCTTAATCTCTTTCCAAACCAGTACTATCCCTTTCGCTTTCTCAGTCGAACTCAATTTAACAAAACTATGGTCTCCAGCTCTTCGCCTTGGTTAGGCAAGTTTAATGCTGGATGTTTAACCAACATTGATGCATAAGTTTATCCCTTAAAGTCTTTCGTATCATGTCCGATTCTTTTACATTTATCACACTTAGGTGCCGTACACTGCTTTCGCAAATGTTCAGTTTTCCTGCATCGGAAACATGTCGGGGCTCGTCCTGGAATTATGACAATTCCAGTCTTATTTGAACCTTGATTACGTACGGTATTTCTTTTACTTTTGTATCTTCGTTCAGAGTTATAGTTAATTTTTTTCTTATCTTATTCTTTTCTTAGAGAACATGGGCCCACTCTTTATCTTTACTACTGGTGATATTTTCGGCAATTTCAATTTTCCCGAATATTTCAAAGTGCATAGCTACTAATCTGTTTGATATATATATATATATTTTTTTTTGGGGGGGGGGAGAAACCAGTGTATGATAATGTCAATTTTACAGCATTTACTTATAGGTATAATTTCGCATTTTAAATTGCGGACAATAATTTCTCTCAATTTAACAAAACTATCTTTCACAGATAGGTGCTTAAACGTTACTAGGAACACATAATTATATTTTAACTCACCTAGGTGCCCTAAGCCGGCTGCATTATTCTGCCATTCAACCCTATGAATCAGGAGTCTCTACTGTATCAAGAGAATATTACTACGCCCGAGGAAACCGTTGAGACTGATCCTAGATCATAGGGAGCAGCCGAGAAGTTTAGTATGTGGTCAGCCAATAGAGTTTCGCATCTCTTAACCTTAAATATAAGGACACTGTTAAAACCTGGGAAAATAAATTTGATGGAAAAAGAACTTGGATTACATGGGACATTGTAGACTTGGCTGAAACCCATTGGACAGGAGAAGGAGTTATAAACCTAAATTCAGGAAAACTATTCTACTCGGGCAGAGAGGACAATATACATAAAGAAAGAGTCGCCATTTTAGTGAACAATAGGCTACAAAATGCAGTCATGGCCATAGAACCACATGGGCCCAAGAATGACCACTATCAGATGAAATCTGATAATGTAAAGAAATCTACGCCCCTGACCAGTTACATGAAGATGAAGAAATCGATACCTTCTATGATAAGTTGGAAGATATTAATAGACAAGACCAATAAGAAAGATTTATTAATAGTGATGGGTGATTTTAATGCCAAAATTGGGAAGTTTACCCAAGGCATGGAGGATGTGATGGGCAGGTTCGGAGTTGATAACAGAAATGAAAGAGGAGAAAGAATATTAGAATTTTGTAAAGCAAATAATCTATTTATCTGTAATACCCTTTTTCCATAGACCTTCCCACAAATATACATGGACCTCAACAGACGGTACAATAAAGAACTGTATTGATTACATTCTAATCAAACACATTTGGAAATCATCAGTGCAGAATGTTAAAACTTTAAAAACTTCAGACTTCGACACTGACTATGAACTGCTTGCAGCAAAAATTAAACTAAAATTCAAGTATCGTAAATCACGAGTATCAACAAAGTGGACCTGTCAAAACTGAAAGAGAAATTGATGCAAGATAACTATCAGACACTAATAGGAAATGAGTTTAGAAAATTTTCCTATGACAATATAGGAAATAGATGGAATCAAGGTAAAAAAAATGTTACAAATACTGCAAGAAACATACTTGGTACAACATCAAGACCAAATCATGAATGGATAACGCCTGAAATTCTAAATACTTTAGAAGAAAAAAGAACAGCGAAACATATATTAAATATAAAAAATACAGAATAAAATAAACAACATTATAAGAATCTTAAAAACAAAATTGATAATATGCGCATATCTGCCAAAAATAACTGGTTGGAGGAAAAATCAAAACATTGCGAAGAAGCTAATAAAAGAAATGATAATAAAACGGTATACAAAATTATCAAAGAATTAACTAAGATCTATAAAGATAAACCATTAACAATGAAAGATAAAAACAATCCAGAAATTGGGTCAATACAAAATACTAAAATAATTTGGAAGGACTATTATCAGACATTATTTTAAAAAGAATAGGAGGATGAAAGTATAACAGAAAAGATGATATATGAAAAGGCACCACCCATAACTCCAGCAGAAATTCTAAATGCAATAAACCAAATGAAACTTTCAAAAGCCTACGGGTAAAGATGGAATATCTATAGAACTATGGAAATATTATTATTATTATTATTATTTGACACCTCCCGGGAGTCCAAAGACTCATCGAGGGAGAGTGTGCCAACAGCATCGAACGATTGGGACCCTTCCAACTACTAACCGCGCTCAAACTTACTTAACTGAGCCATTAGTAGCAGAGGCTCTACCAATCGATGGTGGCAAGGAAGCTATTAATTTCTTAATGAATTTATTTAATCAAATTCTTTATACTGGAGTAATCCCAACTGACTGGAAAACAGGAACCAATTCACAAAAAAGAGACAAAAGAATATGTGAAAATTATAGACCCATAACACTTTTAAGTCGTAGTTATAAACTATTCATTCGAGTTATACAAAAGAGAACACAGGTGCTGACAGAAAAAATCATAGAGGAAAACCAAGCAGGATTCAGGCCACATGGATCCACCATAGACCATATCTTCACCATTAATAATATAGCAGAAAAATATTGGGAATACAACCTGTCCATATACTGTTGTTTTATAGATTTTAAGCAAGCCTTTGAATCAGTTAATAGAAACGAACTGATCACTATCCTAAAAAACATAAAAATGGATTCAGATATTTTAACATTTATTACAAATTATTATGGAGAAACCAAAGCTTTTGTTAAAATGAACAACATTAAAACCGAGGATTTCAGAGTCGAGAAATGTGTAATGCAGGGATGCCCTCTCTTTCCTCAACTCTTTATCATCTTCCTAGAAGAAGTCTGTAAAACCATAGCTGATGAACCAGGTGTAAAAATCAATGGTACCCACATTAATCACACAAAATACGCGGATGATATCATTATTTTAGCAGATTCTAAACCACAGCTAGAAAAAACTAATAATATTTTAAATGACTCTTGTAAAATTTATGGTATGAAAATAAATCATCATAAAACAAAAATAATGAAGATAGGTAGAGAAAAAGAAAATATTTCTATAAATCTCGAAAATCATCTGCTGGAACAAGTAAATAAATATGTTTATCTTGGCAATCTTATATCTAGTAACCTCAACAATATGGAAACAGTAAAACACAGGCTAAACCTAGGTTGGACCAATCTAGGTTTAGCCTCGGACCAATAAACTAAACAAAATATGAAAAAATAAAAAAATCCCAACTAGTCTAAAATTAAAATTATATAAAACAATTATTATCTCAACGGCTACTTATGCTTCAGAAGCTTGGAGATTAACTCAACAACCAATCAAGAAACTTCAAGCATTTGAAATGAAATGCCTCAGAAAAATTAATAACACCCACTGGATGGAACACAAGACTAATGATCAGGTCAGAACAGATTTAAACTTCCCAGATAATATAATAGACACAATCATTAAGCATTAACTGAGATGGTTTGGTCATATTCAGAGAATGGCCCCCTCATAGACTCCCATATTTAGCTCTGAATGGATATATAGGAAGAAAAAGACCTAGAGGCAGACCAAGAAGTACTTGGATAAAGTTGCTGAAAGAACATTCCCATCTACCCAGCTATAAAGTCATTGAGTGAGATGGCTAAAGATCGCGATAAGTAGAGAACCTTTCTTCTTAGTGGACTCAATCCATTATCAAGTGGATGAGATGAGATGAGAGGTGCCATACATCAGAACCTCTTACCTTTGATTTTAAACCTTGTATTACATCTTCCTCTGTGTATGGGGCACTGACAGGATCGCATTTCAATACAGGATTGCATTTCCTCCAGTCCAGTTCTTTGGATAGGTTTAGCGAATTCAAGACGTCCATTCCGATATCCTTAGAAGTACTTGGCGACGTTTCTGGAGATTTCATTGTAGAATCCTTTACTTTATTACCTTTTTCAATAGAAGTGGTCCAACTTTTCGAATAGAAGTGGGTAAATTTCGAACTGGATCATGTGGAATTGCAGGGTTGAGTTACAGATTTACCGAGTATGGGCGGCATTCCTACGGCAATTACTTGCGGGAACACAGGCAATCACACTGGTAATCGGCTTAAGCCACACTAATCCGCTCACGATCGGAATATAGTCTAGACAAGCAGAGCACAAGAAAACACGTCTTCACTCTACGATGTCAAACGCTCAAATGTCCACTGAGCTATACAGGCTCGCTATAGTCTTGTATTATTTTATCAAAAAGTTTAGAGATGACAGGCAAATTAACTATAGGTCTGTAGTTCTAAGTGTCATTTCTTTTTCCTTTTTTGTAAATACGTGTAACTATCGCGGACTTTTGTTGTTTAAGAATAGGACTGGTGTCGGATATTATGTTAACAAGTTTCAGAAGTAGGATTTAGTTATTTAAAATGTGTTAAGAAGTCTGTAATTCTGATTTTTTCAATTATTGGACTAGTATTTCACTTTTATTGTGAAAGAGCATTTTTGTGTTCCAATTTCGAACTGAAAGTTGCTCAATTCAAAGTCAACAGCAAACATACTTTGCAGCTAACTTTGGCCTAATAATTGATTTTTGTTGGGCCTAATACAGTGTTTCTCAACGTTTTTTAAATCATGCCCCACCTCAACGTCTCAAAGATCTTGATGCCCCACCTCAACGTCTAAAAGATTTTGATCCCCCCCCTCTAGCATTATAGTCAACCAAATTCTGAAAAAGTATAATATAAATATGTGCATGTACATTTTCAAATTGTCCCCCAGAATATTCAGATTGCCCCCCCTGTGGGGTGTACGCCTCCACGTTAAGAAACACTCGCCTAATGCAATGGAAAAAGAATCTTTTTCTTGTTGTTGTTGATCTTGTCTCATTGTTTGTGAAAGTATACTTAAATAATTCTGCAAGTTCCTATCACCAAAACTTCTTGACTGAAGTAATTTTGGTGATAATATGCTGTGGGGAGAATTTTTTTTTTTTTTTCAGCTTAATAGTTCATTCAATGTATATCATGTTTTTTTTTTTTTTTTTTCATATACACACGGAGAATTTATGAACGCTGTAGTGTTCTTCTTGCGCTACTAATTTTAGTAGCGCAAAAATAACACTTTATTGTAATACCGTTAAGGATGTCCATGGATTACTTAGTACTTTGCTGTTTCTTGGGTATTTTCTTGCTTTTCTGTATATTTCTGGAATCAGGAATTTGAGGCTGTCGTATAAAGTTATTGGATTATTTACGAGTTTATTAAGTAGCCTCTTCCAGTTTGTGTTTGTTCTAATGTTATCAGTGATGCTTTTTACTATGACAATAGAATACGGTTTATCCATAAAGTTTTCAAAGCATATGGGCAATGTAAATTTGTTACTGTGGAATGAAGTTGCGATAAAGTAGTGGTCAGCGATTTTAGTGGCGATTCCTGATGAATTTGCGTTGACAGGAACCCATGTATTGATGTAGTCTAGGTAGGATTGTTTTTGCAAGCGTCAAGTATTTCTTCTCTTGTTGGGAAATTTATTGTAGGGTTTATGTTGTACTGACTTAATCTGTCATTATGTATGTGTTAGTGGGTGAAGAGTCACGGTCAAGGATATTTATATTAATGTCGCCTATTACGATAAGTCTATCAGTTGTGTGATTGTGTCATTTTGCCATGTTTCTAATTCTTGAAGGGAGCTGAGTAGTTTTCTATCTGATAGCCTGTATATCGTGTTCATCGGATGTGGTCGGATCTATCCTTAATTGTAATATCCAAAATTAACGTTTCTGCATGTTCGAAAGCGATTATAGTTTTGGTTACACTGTACTTTTCATTTACAAACACGATAATGCTGCCGCCTCGTTTCTGTGGTCTGCATACGGTCTTGAACTGGTAATTGTTAATGTTACACGCAGTCGCTTCTGTATCACATATAGAAACCTCGGTTAAGATTAGAAAAGCAATATTTGCCAGGACTTAGTGAGCAATATTGACAATGTAAGCCAGTATTTCTTGATGATTCTTATGTTACTGTATGATAGGGTGAATTCAGAATTTGTATACAATTTGTCTATCAAGTTATTTAAAGATTCGAAAAACGAGTTAACATTTTCCTGCTGAATATGTTCGGTGGTATTCATTTTAGACATGTTAGGTAAGAAATGGTGTTATCATTTGTTCTCTATAGAATGGAGGGGAGGTAGGAGTTAAGCACTACATTGGGAGACCGGTTAGATCGGTTTCACATGAGATTACATGCAAGCGGATATATCGCCCTTTCGCATGTATACACGGGAAACCTTATTTCAATGAAATTTATAGTTTTTTCTGTTTTTGGTTTCCGTAATTGATACAATAGGTTCTTGTAATATGAGATTAACTGTTGTGTCATCGTAGATTGGAGTTGAGGATTGCATATTGGATGGACCGAATATTGTTGGCTTTGCCTACTTGCTTGCAGCTAGATGCCAACTCTCAGTTGTGAAGCTTGCAATGAATGGTGGTGGTGGAATTTCTTCATTTCGTTGTGGTCCTCGATTTACTGAGGCAATATCTGTGGTTGTGACTGGTACACCGATTGCTGTCCCGATCAATTGTATTAGAGAGTTGAAATCTTCTAACTCTGCTTTGAGTATCCCATCAATTTCC
This sequence comes from Typopeltis vanoorti, assembly GCF_054136105.1. Classification (NCBI taxonomy): domain Eukaryota; kingdom Metazoa; phylum Arthropoda; class Arachnida; order Uropygi; family Thelyphonidae; genus Typopeltis; species Typopeltis vanoorti. The sequence continues at coordinate 122,028,192 of NC_143550.1, forward strand.
AGTTCTTTCATTAGTTCTTTCTGGAAGATATTTTCCATTTGAAATTTGAGAGTTTTCATTTCTTTACCCAGTCCTTCGTTTTCGTGCTTAATAGTTTGCTGCTCTATTTCTCCCAACAGATTAAATTTTATAGTGCACAGAGGTTCAAGTACACTCAACAACTGGCTCCAGCAAATGCTAGAGGGCTGCTGGAGGTAATTCCAGCTATGCCTGTTGCAGTATTGTTCACAACTGCGTTTCAGATGTAAGTCTACATGGATTTCATGTCTCGCTCTATGGCATCCAAGAGAGAGAGAGAGAGAGAGAGAGAGAGAGAGAGAGAGAGAGAGAGAGAGAGATTCGATCGGATTTAAATCTTGAGACCTTGGGAAACACTGGGTGCTTGCAAACTCAGATGAGTGTTCCTCGAGCTATGACCGGGTGGTTGCGGCCCGGAGAACTGTACTGCTAAAACAGATCTTTGGCTGCAGAAAGCGCGAAGATCATGAAAGTATGTAGGTGATCAGCCAGTACATTCTGGAAGCTCGCCGCGTTTAAGAACCTCTCCAGACATTCTAAGGGATATAACATGTCACATGACAAGGTTCTCCAAATCATCGCACAGCCATCACGTCCTTGAACAAAGTCGAACTGGCAAGACGGGCCAAGATAGCATGCAGTTGACGCCACACTGCACCCTCTTGTCAGCTGATTATGGGATTCATCAGAACACATGACTCTGGTCCACTCTGCAGAGGTCCGGTTTTGATTGTCCTGATACTAGGCGAGATGCAATGCCTAACGACGAGCTGTCAACAGGCGTACACGAATTGGGCGGATCCGTATCCCGTGGTATGCAATGTAAACAGTAACATAAACTAGCTGACGCTGCTTGGACCTGAAAGATTGAAACTGAATGTGAGTTTTGTGCCGCTGTAGCCCTGTGGTTGGTCTGTACAAGCTTGGGCAGCCTACATCGCCCCTGGTCATTAATAGCTAGCGGTTGGCTAGTACTTGCTCGCTGGGTGCTGCTACACCCGTTGATGGTATACGCGCGGTAGACCCTTGATAAAGTTGCCCTTGAGAACTCTTGGGTTCTTACCACCGAGGCAATAGGATGATTCAATCCGTCTTGCACCGATATTACGTCCACGATCAAAGTCGCTAAGATTCATCGATGGGGATACACTGTTGAGAATCCCTGATGTCTGCCTATTTACCATCTGCGTTTCGTGTGGGTACGATTCACTCTGCATGGGGGGGATGCCAGTGTAAACTTACTATTACCCCCTACCTCTAATGTTTTGTTCATTGAGTCCATTTTTGTCCATTCTACGCTGTCATTGTTGTATTATAAGTAGTACTCTTAATTTTTTGGTTGATTTACTCCATGTAGGAATTAAATATTTCTTTCACCATGTGTTTTTAAAGGAATCTAAATTATAACAAGGAGATCAGGAAGGGACTCACTTTTTTCCGCATTGTGGACAGTGTCATTCGGTACGTTAACTTCGGTACTCTTTATAATAATAACAACAATTTATTTTTTCAATCGATCAAGATTTATTATTCATAAAAAATATGTTAAAAAATCAGCTAACGCCTTTTTATTCCAATATGGGGAGTAGGCGAGGCTGTTTTTTTAGCCCTATCTAACTATATAAGAATATATATTACAGAAAAAAACAGGATTTCGTTTTAGATATACAATTGAAAGGAGGCAAAAGATACACCAGTGGCAGACAGGATTTGTCATTTTAGCAATAGTCAATATTATATTATAGTTCAATATCACTTTTAGTTATTTTCAGATGAAGTGTATCATCCTCGGCAATCCAGAATAGGGTACCAGTTGGATTCCAGTCTGTGAATTTTGCGACAATTCTTGTTTCTTTGTAATAATCAAGTTCTAGTGAAAGCCTGCTTTGTAGTTTCCGACGTAGGCTACACATAAAGGTTTGTTCCAATTTAGGGATGGATGGCTGCTGGTTATTTCTTGTGTGTTTAAGTTAAAAACTGTAAATGACGGCCTTGGCACAGTTGAAGAGGAAATTGCATAATCTGTGTCTGTTCTCTTCTGTATGGACTAAATTCTAGGGGTCTTGGCTGTGTGCATAGTTACAGGTGCTAGAGGCAGTATTCAGACATAGGTTATCATCGCTTTGTTAGCAGGACAGGTTTGATATGTGTGTGTGTTCCAAGGTACCTGAAACTTCGCAGAATAGACACAGACCAGTTTCTCTTAGCTGAAATAGGACTTAGAAGGAGTTGGCAAGATGTTATGCATAGTCTCCACTGTATGTAGGAATCTGGTTTGGCACACTTCGATTTATATGGAAGAGCCCACTGAAAACCGAGTTAGTATGTGCAGCCTTGTAGATGAGAGGGTTAAGAATGAATATACAAAGGGCGAAGTTGGAGGCACTGACATGGGGAGGTGGTATATTTTCTTGTAGTTGGAGGGAAGAATTGGAAATGAGGCTTCACTTCAGAAGATACAAGATGAAAGATCTGTCCCGCGCAGTTTCTAGAAGGAATACGGATTCCCTGAGGTGTAGCGATATCTGGATAGGCTTTTATAATAGCAGCTTGCATCTGCTGATATTGCTTTTCAGTTTTTGGATTTTTCAGTGGTAGGAATATTAATCTTTTCACTTTATGTTCTGGGTCAGCAGGTCCCCAATGATTCTTATTCCTGCTCATTTCCATGTAAGGAAAAGCAAGGCTTGGCCAGTTGCGAGACTTGTTATGTTTCTGTTCGAAAATAGAGGTTCTGTAAGGACAGCTGACTCTGTTGATCCTATCGATGTGTGTCGAAGTTCTGTATTTTTCCACTGCTGTGAAGCATCTCGGTAAACATGAGACAGTTTAGGAGGTGATGGTGCAGATCTGGCTATTCGGAGGATTGTGGAAAGCGTGAGTCCACTGGTGGGTGATAACATGGTGTAATCGAAGGTGGTATACATAAGTGTGATGGGACTGAAGTATCTTTAGGAGAAAGATTATCCTGAAGGATCTAATCTTGTTTTCAAGGGAAATCAGGCCTCTCTTACTGAGTGACTTGCAGAGTTCAGAGTACGTTGTCCTCTTAGTATTGTTCCGGATGAAACGTTAATTGCCTTTTGAATGTGATGAAGAAAGTCGTCGGGGGGGGGGGGGGGGCTGAGTACTTTGAGGGTATGCCATAGCACACTCGTAGCCATCTGGTCTGGTTGACTATTACTACCCTTCATCTAAGTGAAGACATTGAACGAATGCTGTTCCATTTTCCTAATACCTGTTTAAAATGGTTGTGCAGCTGTATCAAGTTCAGGTTATTATATATTTTGGTGTTGCCGAGGTGTACACTTAAGTAGGTTTGTCCTTCATTTGACCAGGTTCATTCGATCGGAGAATCAGTTCTAGACTTCCGTCTGCCTGCCCACAAGCCAGTGGTTTTTTGCACAGTTTAATTTGGCCTGAGGCTTGTGCATATAGCCTATGTGCTTCCTCGGTTACTGTCATTTCTTCTCCATTTCGAACTATTAAAGTCATCGGCATATGCTGACAAGGTTCTTTTTAGATGTCATTCTATTATGGTGGTTAGTTTGGAGATGATGGTGTCGTGTACTCTTTTTAACACTTTCATTGCCAAGCTGAAAATTGGAATTTCGTGTGGTGGCCAAATTTTTTTTATTTTTTTATTTAGTTAGCGACGTCCACGCGATTACGAGTGATCGGCCGTTTGGTGAGAACTCTCATCGCGCGATATCGCGTGTTTGGCAATGAACATGTTAAAAGAGTTCAATGGCCAGTGTGTATAATTGGCCAGAGAGGGGATATCCGTGCTTCATCCCTCGAGAGTATGACAAAGTGTGGGTGAGCCTGCTGTTGAATTTTGAACAGAAGAGTGCATCTCTGTATAGCAATTGCATTATTTCAATAATGAGAGGATTATAGCTGAATTCCTTTAGGACTTCATAAAGGTAATCGTGCTCTACTCTGTCGAAAGCCTTCTCCTGATCAAGGCTGACGAGTGCTAGGTTTTCATTTTGGCTGTTTGCAATAAGGATGAGATCTCTTATTAAATGGAGATTATCATGTATTGATCTTCCTGTAACAGAATTTTCAATTTTCAATTAAGACAGGGTAAATGTGGAATTATCGGGCTGGAAAGTATGACAAGCTTAGGAGGTTGATTGGTTCAGTGCCATGGCATGTACAACTGCAAGGACTAGAAGTTGATAGTGCATGGGAGGTAGTTAAGAGGTGCTTGCATGAAGCAATGGCTGACTGTATACCTAGAGTCCGAATAATAAATCAAGTAGGGGTTAAATGGATGAATAACACCATTAAGCTTGAGTTGCAAAAAAAGAAACAGCTATGGAGGGAATTTAAGGAGAAGGGTGACCGCAGGCACATGAACGGTATAAAGCGCAGGCCAGAAGGGTGACCAGTGTGGTAAGAAAAGCAAAAAAGGATAACGAAAGAACATTGGCCATGTAGGCTAAAGAGAATCCTAAACAGTTTTTTAGATATGTAGCAAGTAAAAGGAAAAACGTACATGGCAGATTGATTTTAAAGAATGCCGATGGTAGGGAGGTAACTGAATCAGTTGAGATAGTTGAGTTACTGAGTGAGCACTTTGCAAAAGTATATCATCCAGGTGGTGACATTGCAGAAACGAATAAACCAGTAGATTATACGGGAATTGTGGTTAATGAAGTGGAGGTGAGTAGTCTATTGCATAACCTCAATGTCAATACATCTGTGGGATTGGATGGTATACCAGCTCGTGTTGTACGAGAAGCAGCTAAAGAATTGTCAGTACCCTTGACCATTTTGTTTGATTTGAGTCTCGGGTCTGGGTTAGTCCCGAGCGGGTGGAAAGAGGGGAAAATAGTTCCACTGCATAAAGGTGGTTCCAAGACTGCTGTTGTAAATTACCGACCGATTAGCATATCAAGAATCATTGTCAAGGTCTTAGAGAAAATAGTCAAGAGGAAAATACAAGATTGGATAGAAGAAAATGGGATACTGTATCGGGAACAGCATGGTTTTGTGAAGGGTAGGTCATGCCTCAGTAACTTGCTCACGTATTATAACACAGTGACGGCTGAACTGGATAAGGGTAATGGGTTTACAGTGATTCTACTGGACCTTGCCAAGGCCTTTGACAGGATTCCACATGGAATTCTAATCAGTAAATTGCAGCACATGGGAATGGACATAGGGTTGGTGAGATGGATAGGAGGGTGGTTGACGGAGAGATATCAGAGAGTGGTTTACTCGGGAGTAGAGTCCACAAGACCGCCTGTGACTGGTGGTGTGCCACAAGGATCTGTTCTTGGACCACTGCTGTTTAATTTGTTCATAAATGATATAGGAAATGATCTGAGAGGAACAGTTCATTTGTTTGCGGATGATGCGAAGTTGGGTAGGGCAATAGTGAATGCAGATGACGTCAAAATTTTGCAGGATGATTTGGATTGATTGGAGGTCTGGGCTAAGGAGAATGGATGTCAGTTTAATGTGGCAAAATGTAAGGTTATGCATTTTGGGGTGAAAAGATTGGCGGCAGTTTACTGCATTGGTGGAACCGTGCTCCAGGAAATTGATGAGGCACGAGATTTAGGAGTGTTGGTAGATAAGGAATTGAAATTTAGGGGACACATTGCAAAAGTGACCAAAACAGCTCATCAAATCACTTGGTTGCTGAAGAATACGTTGACAAGCAGAGACAAGCAGGTTATTGTTCCTCTGTATCGACCCTTGATAAGACCCCATCTAGGCTACTGTGCTCAGATTTGGTCACCTAGGTTTCTTCTTGATGGGGAGGAGGTGGAGAGGATCCAGAGGCGAGTGACCAAGATGATAGCAGGTCTGTGGAATGAACCGTATGAGAACAGGTTGAGGATTTGTGGGTTGCAAAAATTGGTTGATAGGCGGAGAAGGGGAGATATGATTGAGACATTCAAATTACTGAAGGGTTTCTATAAAATTAATTCAGAAGATATTTTTGAGAACAGGGCTGGTTGTGGGAGGACTAGGGAACATCCATGGAAACTGGGCAAAAGTGTGGTTAGTAAAGGTGTTAGAGCTGGGTTCTTTACTTTTAGAGTAGTGAATGAGTGGAATGCGCTCCCTCAGTCTGTGGTCGATGCTGTGACAGTGAATGAGTTTAAGGTGAGGTATGATAGATACTGTATGAATGTCAAATAGTTGTGATTAGTATGATTTGGGACCTCCCTCGATGAGTCTAATGACTCCCTGGAGTTGCCCGTAATAATAATAATAGTAATAGAATAGGTTTGATGTTGGCCAATAACTTCACGCAGTATTGGTTTGCTATAACTTTGGAAATTATTTTGCAATCGATGTCGATTAGTGAAATAGGATGCCAGTTTTGGATGACCATGTTATCTCCCTTCGTTGGTATCAGTCATGCTACTGCGGATGTGACGGTTTGTGGGAGCCCATTGAGGTAGGCTTCTTGCAGTGTTTTAAGAAGAAGTGGTCCGAGTTGATTCCAGACATCTTGGAAAGACTCTGTTATGAGACTATCAAGGCCGGGAGATTTATTCTTTGGCAAGGTTGCGCATACAGTTTTTAGTTCATCTAGAGTGATTGGGTTTTCTAATGGTTCCGATTTGTTGCAGTGATTCTTTTGTTTCTTTCAGTATTTGGTGAGTGGTGTGAAGCGTTGTTCCTGTAGATCTGTATGCATTCTTGCAGTGTTGTATGATTTCCGAAGTGATTTTAGCTGGAGGTTCTGTGATGCTTCCATCTTGAAGTCTAATAGCAGAGATGCAGTTTTCTGACTGGTGTTTTTTTTCTCAAGAGAAAAAATATTTTGTATGGGCATCTGAAACACTTATTTGTATGTGCAGCGATCTAACTATGCAGCCTTTTGCAAATAATTCTGAGTGTCTTTGCATGATTTGGAGTACGGAATGATATTCAGGGCTTTCTTCTGGGAGATAATTGAGCTGTTCTTCAAGTTGTTGGAAGCTGCTGTTCCTCTGTTGATTTTCTGGTGAATGTAGATCTGCATGAAGGATTTTATTTGTGATTTTAGGTGGTTGTAACCATGTTTTCATGGTTGCTCCCACCATGAAAACATGTTTGCATGATGAAAACATGTTTTCATCATGAAATCATTGGTTCTGTATTCCATTTCAAGTGAGTGAGGTTAGTTATTAAAGCCTGAGTTTTTGTTATGTATTCTGGATCTTTCAGGAGGGTATTGTTGAAGATCGAATAGGCCCTTCCTGATTTGGATGCTTCCAACGATAATGAAAGTAGCAGCTTGATGAAGCAATGATCTGAGATGTAGGAAGGAGTGTGTGAGATGTTTCTAACTAGAGAAACAGTGTATTTGGAAATGTAGTATCTGTAAATTCGTGATTGGTAGAGTGGCCTATTAGTTGCTGTGATTGCTCTCCTCCATGTGTAGGACTTCGTATCTGAATGCTGATGCCAATAGACGTCAATGAGTTCATTATCGTTTACCAGTGTTCGAAGTTTGTTTATTAATGAGCTACGATGTTCAGTTCATTGAAGTCTGTCTTTTTCTTGATCAAGAGTGCAATTAAAATCTCCAGCTATTATGATATGTTATTGGTCAATACTGGAAAGATGGTTTTGAATGAAATCCAAGATTTGTGATGCTTTAGCATCCTGCTGTGGTATGTAGATATTGAATGCATGCAGGGTATTATGACTGAGTGCTTTTATGTGAGCATACAAGGCGTATCCTGGTATATCAGCAATCACTATCTGTTTGTAGGGAGATTGATGATATACACCTAAGCTAACTAATGCTCCATGATGTTAGTGGGTTGCAGAGTCATGTAGGTCATAAGGCCACTCTGCCCCTCTTCTAGATAAATTGGATGAGGAGTTGATATTTGTTTCTTGCCGAAGTATTGGGTCTATATGATGTTTTTGGACTTGGATCAAGGACTGTTCTTGCGTAAAGCAGAGGCACATCCTCTTGCATTGAGAGAAAAAAGGTTCAATGAGATTATTATGTTTGTGAAAGTTTAATTGTAAGTTGAATCTAATATTGGTCCTGGTATTGAGTTTGTAGCCAATTAATCAGGTAGTAGATTCGCTTACTCCTGTTAACCTCTGCTCTGCTCTTTTTACATTTCAAATTTGACTCTAGTTCCTTAAGTTGAGATATTAGTTCCGGAACCCTTGTGGTGTATTAACTATTAACACAAATTAACTATAGCCTAAGGGCTATAGTTAATTTGTGAGGACGCCTCACACTTTCTGTAAGAAGTATGACAGCTGCTTCATGGTCAGGGGGCCTTGAGTGTGGGGAATCCACCCCCCCATCAGCTTCTTCCTCTTCTAAGTCGTCATGTGGAAGTACAGTTTCCTCATCGTCTGGGAACTCTATTTCTCCTTGGCTGGTTGCAGGTGAGCAAAGGCCATTTTGAATAGTTTCTTCTATCAGATGAGGTTTTGAATTAGGTTGGTGATTATTGTTGTTGTGTCCGGCGATTGCTTTTAATTACTTCATCCTGGTAATTTCTGTTGGGAGGATCCGTGTTTTCATGCTGATTGTTTAGTTTTAAGTGCTGTGAGACTTCGTTCTCAGAGCTTTGGATCTCATTACTCAACAGAATCTTGTCTTTTCTGGTTCGGGATTTTCTTGGCTCTGAATTTCGTGATGGGGAAAGAATTTTTCGTTTACTTTTTCCTGTGATTGGATTTTCTTCGCATACGATGCTGTTCTGTTCAACTGGTTTGCTATTCTGGGATATTTGTTGATGAATTGTTGGTAATATAGGCACATTGTTTCCTAATGTGACCCTTTTCTGACAGAAGAAGCACTGTGATGAGAATAATCAGTAGAAAGTGTTGGCTATTCGATTTATGTTCGTGGTGATTAATTTTTGGAAGTGGTGTATTACGTCGTTATTTAGAAAGTGCACTAATACCTGTCTTCGAAAGCTTTTCACATGGGCGAATTTGGGCTTTTTCGTGGCTGCCGACAATGTGCGCATTTTTCCGTGACAGAACCGTATGTTGATGACATGGATCTTATGAGATGATGGGGATTTTCAGGGGGGAACGTTTGATACCGTTACTTTGGTCTGTGCCAGTGCTATTGGAGCTACTTCGAAGTGATAATCGCCGATATCGACGCCTTTTTGCAGTACCGTTGTGCCCATGAGATGTGGCTGAAATACATTTGCACACTACCCTAAGAGGGATGCATCAGTAATATTTTTTGCGGGAACAATTTTGGCGAACGCCGTCAGATACTCTTCTAATGGGATGTTTTCTTTGGCTGCGAAAATAACAATTCCATTTTCTCGAGAAATGACGTTGCTAACAGTGGTAGTTTTTTTTTGTTTTTTGCGATAATCGGTTTACTGCTGGCTGATGTGGCATTCGTATGTAAAATCAGTGGATATTTCCCTTTGATACAACATTAGCGTCAGATTTGGAATTGACTGACCTGTTTTCCGTATCCATTGCTCCCGTGAACTTTGCTCTTCCTTCAGGGTACGAAGTCGTGTGTGTGTGTGGGGGGGGGGAGTCCTTGCTTTTCTGAGTCAGCGGTATAGTTCGCCCACCGATTAGAGGTCCCTCGACACTTCTGCTCATGTCAGAAAAAGGAGAATCTATTCCGATAATAGGGTAATCAATATGTCTTCTGGGATGTGTTTGTTTATTATTACAGGTCAGAAAATTTCCGTTACTTTTACGAACATTGCTGTTTTAAAGTGTAACTATTTTGCTTGTATAACAGTTGGAAAAATGTACGTAGAGTATTAACAAAATTAAAAAAGGTATAGCATAAAACAAAAATTTAAATAAGTTTATTTTTAAGAACGTTTTCTATAAAATAAAAATAATTAAACAGAAAAACAGAAATATTTTCAAATGAACTTAGATATTCTAAACTTACAGTTGAGAGAACTGAGACACTTTAATGTCCTAAACCGATTAATTATTTATGACTTGCTGTGACCCTTTTAACAAACCCATGCAAAAAAAGGTTGAAAAAAAAATACTATTATCAAATCTTTTTAATCTTCATAATCACTTGAATCGGTGTCCGAATCGCCATCACTTTCACTTAAACTGATCACCAAAGATTCGCATAATTCTTCGATAATTCCGTCTCTGTCCCAATACATATTTTCCAATGAGGTGACATGAAGGCCATATTTTCCCCAGTTTTGAACTGTAATACTTTCAATCGCCTTTTCTGAAAGCTTAAAAAGTTTCAACATGTCAATATCTCCAGTTACGTTGCGATGGCGAATGAAACTTTTCACTTCTGCCCAACCATACTCAATAGTATTAATATCGTAATGATATGGTGGTAGCCTCAAAGCTAGAAATCCATGCTCTTTGAGCATCGTGTTGAATTTAAATAGTTTAGTTGTCTGCGAATTTCTTTGGACCAAATTAAGCAATTCAATTTTTCACATATCTGGGGAATGAGAAATATTATTTGCAGAGAGCCAATCCATAAGAACTTGCTTCTTATTAGACCAATTTGGAACTTTGTTTAATCGAATAGAGTGATATGAAGCGTTATCAATTATAACAACAGCATTTTTAGGAAGGTTTGAAATCAGTTTTTCTTCTGCCCACTTTTCGAAGAGCGTAGAATTCATTTGCCTATGGTAATTGGCTTTGTATAGTAAGTTTGAATTCTGTAAAAAACCCATTTCTCCACCCATTCGCTCCACCAAACTTATCATGGAGCGAAGTGTCATTGTTCTAGATAAAACAATGCCACTTCGCTCCATGATAAGTTTCCTTTTATTCTGGGACTTCTTAAAACAAAATCCGATTTCATGAAGTATTTTCCTTAAAGTTTCTGTTTTCCAAGGAAAATTAATTATTTTTCTTTAAGCACAGTAATCAATTTCGGAACAGTTGGCAGTCTTTTCTCGACCACGTAAAATTCGTGAATAGTTCTTCTTATAACGTCTACATCAAAATTATTCAAAGTTACGATATCGATGGTTTTCTTTACTCTTGCGCTTTTTTTAGGAGATTTAAATTTTTGCTTACCGTCACCTTTTGATTTCCTACGAATTCTTTTAACAGTCGACCCTTATATGCCTGCAATTGCACTTGCAATTTTTTTGACTTGAGAAAGGGGAACAAGGAGACGATTCTTTTTTCGCAGAATGTCAGCACATTATTCAATATTCTTTTGCAAGAGATACTGAAACGTTTAACAACAGAACTTGTTGACTGTACTGGATCCATCATACAAATTAATAATAAAAAAATAATGCAAAAAAGCGACAACAAAAATCAAGCTAGTACTAGTACAGCGACAGACAAGAAAGCACGTGATTTCGCATGTTGAACCAATTCGTACATCCTTCATTTCTTTCTCCCCTTCAGCATGAATCGAGTATTCTTTGCAAAATGCCAAGGAGAGATCTACAAACGGTGGACGAACTATAGTATAGGAATGTGCGGTTGCCAGGCAAGTAATCCTTCGCCGGCGATAGCCGCATGTTGTGAGGCATCTAGCTAGTGCAAGTGGCGAAGAAGGAATTACAGCGTCTAAGTTGGAGTTATATAGGAACTCATACAGCAGGAAAAGGAAACTGTCACAAGTCACTTATCATTACACTTATTCATACACACCTGGTGTGAGTGGATAGCTCTCAGATAAAAAAAAATCAGCTAACGCCTTTTTATTCCAGTATACGGGAGTAGGCGAGGCCATTTAGCCCTATCTAACTTTTGGAGTACTGAGTGGGCAGTGCAATCTCCACTGGTACCCAATCAGAGACAGATGGCCCAAGGCTATCACTAATTAAGCGGTACGCAGTGAAGAGAGACGGCTCAAATGTGCCGCCATCTCGTGGTCCCTAACCCTAACACAATATATTTAATGTCTGAAATAATGTGGGTTCTACGGTCGATTTTCTTGAGTTTACAGGACGAAAAGCCCGAGTTTCCGGGAGGAAAAACCTGCTTGCCCGTGCCAGAGATCGACTAACTCGGGAACCGGTCGAAAAAAGAAAAGAGCTATTAGGAAATGGTGGACTGCCTATCAAATAACATCTATAGCACAGTTCATAATGTTGGCAGCTTTTGTTTGATATGATATGAAGAGTATTCGAATCCCACCTATAGCGGAGAGAATTGTTTTAAGAGATATATAAATAAAGGTAAGTTACTCTGTCTCATACGGATGTGGTACATCTCTCTCTCTCCTGGAAATTCGGCTTTTTCTTCAGTACAAGTAAACTGGGCAGAAGAGTATACGAAACTGAAAAATAGAATGCATTAGCCTCAACTTGCTTTAGTCCTAATTCCATGAGTCTAAATTTCGATGCGTACCCATTTCTGCACGAAGATTGAGGATTACAAATTACTTTATCTTTATATCTTATTCGTAATGGATCTGCAGAAAAGTGTATCCATTCGAGGCTTAGATTCATGGGATTATGACTAATGCAAGCAGAGGTTAATGCATTATGTTTTTTGGTTTCGTATATTCATCCGGTCCGCGCGGTTAGACTAGTGGCTTTGCGCTTCGCAACCATATACCTGGGGAAGGATTGTTCAAGGTTCGATTCCCGTCGATGACGTGAGGAGCTTAAGGATCTTCCTCATCCATAGCCAAGTTAGACGGTCTTGGGCGTGGGCAGCAGGGTTTTCCCCTAGTTTATCTGGGTTTTTCATCCGCAAGCAGGCAAACCGACTCCCTGAACACAGATGGATTACAGTCGAGAATACCGCCCTTACGGGATGCGACAGATGAGTGGCGAGCCGGCTGCATTAATATGCCTATAAACCCCTAATGAGGGGTTTATAGGCGTATTAATGGCGTATCAATTCGCCCTTGAACGGACGAGTAAATGGATGGATATTCATCTGACCAGTTTACTTGTACCGTAGAAAAATCCGAGTATGTGTAGGTGAAGTATTGCTTCCTCGATGATTCCTTGACTTCCTTGAGATCTACTAGTTCTACCACTAATAATAAATAAAAACAATAAATAATAATAACATTATTATTATTAGTAGTATTAAATATTTGATAAATTCTTAATTAATCGCTATAAACTTACATATATGATAGCGGAATAAATTTATACACATATTAATTCATTCCAGGTTTTTATTTATTTATTTAACGTTGAATATCATTTACGTTGCCTCGTGCTATTTTGAATTTTCCAAATACTTGGCGGTTGGTTTGTTTTGTTAATTGTGTATCGTTTCCTCACGTGGATTTTGTGACTTCATTTTTCAGCGTGCTCTGTTCTGCGAAAATTCGAAATGCTTAAACTGATTAAGTTTGATTTTAAACTATTTTCTAGGTAATGCGATTTTTGGTATGGAAACATGAACTTCACTGAACTGCTGAAGCAGTCAAACCAATTGTGTTGCTTTTCGCCCAATGGACAGTTTTTGGTATGTAGTGAAAACAAATGAAATAAGAGATTTTTCTTGCACTGGTGTTTTAAAGAACCATAATGTTGGATGCTAGAAATATTCAATTTGTAGGGAAGGCGGATCTCGGTTTGCTCTCATGCCACTTCCACGAACAAGAAAATATCTGATTGCGAGAAATGAAACATAATGTGTAATTTCATGTAAATAATTAGCGGTTATTAATTATTACATGGCATCTCCATGGAGTCCCAGAAATCATCGCGGTGCTCCAGTTTACACCACGCTATCCACGGACTGCACTACACACCAATTTTGTTAAATTTATGTGTAATTGTTTGGTTGGTTTCCAGTTTTATGGGAGGAAATTCAAGTTCCTGGGAGATGAAACTGCTACATTCGTATATGACTGGCTAACTCATCTGCAATCGAAAAAGCAAGTCACAAGTCATATTAATATTTCTCCCAACAAGAATCAAATATTTACAGTTTCATTATTTCTTTTAAAAATTTCGCTTTAGTAGCAAGGTTGTTGCAGTGCAATGATGGGTTACAGTATGAAAGGCAGGCAGAATGGAAAACGATATTTCGATTTAAGCATAATAAAATGCGTGCTTCATGTAACTATACTGCCAGCTCTAACATGTCATTAGAGTTCAGTAAGTAGTGAACAGTTAAATAAAATTATATGCATATTAAAAAAAAAACAATGAAAATGTGATGAGTATTTTGCAACATTGGGGAGACTTAAAGTACTAGATCAAAATTTGGCTTATGTTTGAAGGCTTGGTTTTTGTTCAGTTGAATTTTGTCAGGCAATGACATCTGGACATACAGACTCAATATATCATTTAAGTATTCTTGTATTCTTGGTATTCTAGTGAACAACCATAAGCCTTCCTGTTTGACTCAAGTAATAGAACCCATGCTGGCAGTGTACCTGATTTTTAGGAAATCACAAGGAGGAAGATATCTTGCAAATAGAGTGAAAGGAGACTTGCTTTAAATTTCAGACTGTAGAAGTTTTGTCGACTTTTCTGAGATGCTGCATGTAAGAACAAATCCTACAGAGGTAGAGGATGAAGGTTATAGCTTTTTCTCTCAGAATGGATGTCATAAGCATTAGAATTAACTTCTATTTGTAAAAGTATCCAAAGGTGATCATTTCATGATCACTCACCAGCTGAAGAGAAATGTGAAACCCCACTCGGTCACATCCTCTGTTGTCTCTCACATACTCAAATTCATTTTACTCTCAAATTTACTCTCTTCATTCCAATCTATGTTATCATAATTAAAATCACCCACAATGATCATCCTTCCCTTGTTCACTAACCCAAGTTGCTTATACATTTTTTCATAACCTCCCTCTACATTCCCTGGCCTATAGCAACATCCAACTAAATATCTTTTCTTGTCAACTTCCACATTACATCACAATGCCTCAAAACCACTGCAACTGTTTCCCCTCTTATATCTCTCTCCCTGCTATCATCAGTGGCATTCCTCCCCCCTTTCCTTATTTTTTCTATCCTTATGAAAAACATTATTCCCTTCTATTTCCATCAAGATGTGCTCATTTAACTATATTTCACTTATTCTGACATTTTTTGGGTAAATAGTTAGTGAAACAATTTCATCTCCCTTATTTCTGATGCTCTTAGCATTTGTAAAAGTGAACAGCACTTCACTTGTTCTTTGTTCACATGGTTTTTGTTCAGTTGAATTTTGTCATGCAATGACATCATCTGGACATACAGACTCAAATTATTAGTTATGTATTCTTGGTATTCTAGTGAACACTTTTAGGTCTATAACTAAGGTTGAAGATTTGTGGGTTGCAGAAACTAGTTGATAGGCGGAGGAGGGGAGATATGATTGAGACATTCAAATTGCTAAAGGGATTCTATAGGATTAATTCAGAGGATATTTTTGAGATCAGGACTGGTGACGGGAGAACTAGGGGACACCTATGGAAGCTGGGCAAGAATGTGGTTAGCAGGGGTGTTAGAGCTGGGTTCTTTACTTTTAGAGTGGTAAATGAGTGGAATAAGCTGCCAGAGTCTGTTATGGGTGCTATGACGGTGAACGAGTTCAAGATAAGGTATGATAGATACTGTGAGAATGTAATTGCATAGTTGTGTGGACATGATGTTTAGGGCCTCCCTCGATGAGTCTAAGGACTCCTGGAGTCGCCCGAAATAATAATAATAATAATAAACACTAGTCCTACCCCAGTTATCTGTTGGTTGTGATTTCCTCATCACAATTACCCTGGCCCAATCATCTTTATTACCACATACCCCATATATCTCCTAAGGATATTTTTCTGTTTTTACTAATTTTTAATTTTTTTTATTTTTAAAATTTAAAATTTATTTTGTACATAGTTCAGAAAGTCTGCTCTAGAGACCAAACATGGAACTTTTTCAAGTCACTTCAGGCTTCCATTAATCAATAATTAAATGATTAATGATTTAATTCATCATTATTTTATTATTAATGAACAGTAATTATCATCAAATACTTATAATTAAAAACAAAAATCTTTTAAACTTTCAGGGATCATCAATAAGTGCTCGGCTTCTGATACGTGATGTGAAAACTCTACAAGTATATCATGTGTTTACCTGTATGGATACCATTGAAATTCTGCAAGTAAGTACCATTTTTCTAGTATGAAGGTAGTATTCAGAACCCCAGAAACTTATCAAAAAAAAAAAAAGTTAAAAAATTCATAATAAAGTTATTACAGACAACTATAAAAAGAGATTTTCTTGTTGACATTCTTGTATAATAATACTTCATTATGAGTAATAATATTCACTATTGCACATGTTTAAACCCAGAACCATTTTTGTCAATTGCCAAAAATGATTCTGGGAGTTTGAGATTGTAGTCTTTGGGTAATACTTCATGGTGAGAGCTTTTCACCGAACACAGATAGATTGAATGAGAGATAAGTGGGAGTAAAGGGTTTGGTGGGTTAGCAGTCAAACTGTAAATGCATGTTAGAAATGAGAGAATACTGGATGTCATTTCTACTGAATAATGCCAATGGAAATATCTGTAGAAAAGACACAAGCATCAAGAATTTTTAGCAGAGTATTTGGTGCATCATCTCAAATGTGAAAGAAAGTATTTTAAGGTTGGAAATGTTTGGAATTTATACACAGTTAATAGCTAGAGAGGTGAATGTCTTGAGTGATAAAGGATGCATTTTTTTTTTTTTTTTTTTTTTTTACCACTGTGCTGTCACTTATTGTTTCATTTAGCAATTTTTCGAAGTAATTACTCCATACATCAAGGAAATCTTTTTCTCCAGTTTTCTTCACTTTTATCAGCTCTAATTCCCTTTAGAGCACTCTTTCCTTCATTTCTGAGCTTTTTCAACAATCCCAGAATATCTTGTCACCATCTTGATATTTATTTTTCTATGTTCTTGCAAAAGTCTTTCCATGACTTTTGCTTAGCTAGTTTAGCTTTCTTACATTTGTCTCTGTATTCTCTAAGAGCACAAGCTGACTTATTTGAAAGGACTTTTTGATATGCTTTTTTCTTTTCCTTCACTGCCTCATTAACTTCCTATGTCCACCATGGAGTTCTGATTTTTCTGTCCTTGCTCACAACCTCACCACATGCCTCTCTGACTAAATCAATCAATGTTTTCTTCAGGATTTGCCACTGAATCTCAAAGGTTTGGTTCCTGTTCTCAAACTCCTTCATTTTTTTCATGAATGATGTTTATGTATTTTAGTCTATAGTTCACATCTGAGAGCTGCTCAACTTTTATCATCATCATCATCATCATCAAATTCCTGCCATGTACCCTCAAGGGGTGTACAGGATATGATAGTACTACATGAAAAAATTACATCATTACTAACTTCTTATCTACAATTTTCCTCCAAATCAGTCTGTTACTTGTCAAGAATCCAACATTATCAGATCTTATATTTCTATCGTCTAAGGCACTTTGTACCGTATCAATCCTCCTATATCTTGGTCTTCCTCTGGGTCGTTTTCCTGCCAACCTGGCAGAGAACACTTGTTTTGCTAATCTTTTCTCTCCCATCCTATTTAAGTGACCATACCACCTGAGATTAGCTCTGCTAACGCATTCCTGGATGCTGACAATGTCAAGTTCTTTCCTAATATCCTCATTTTTAATATGATATTGCCATTGATGCCATCTGTTCATGCCTATAATCTTTCGCAGGACTCTCATATCTGCGGTCTCTAGTCTTTGGTCAAATGTTTTACTTCTGACCCAGCTCTCGGATCCATAAGTTAAAACTGGTTTGAACACTGCCTTGTATACAGCTAATTTAGTGTTCTGACTAATTTCTCGCTTATTCCATATGAATTTATTGAATTGACTTCCCACCATACCAGCTTTGCTGATTCTGTTGTCTATTTCTATATTTAATTCACCATCTTCAGTAAAAATCGTGCCTAAGTAGCTGAAATGTTTTACTTGTTCGACAAGTTCTCCATTCACAACACAGTTGACATTTTCAATGATTCTGCCTATTTTCATTGTCTTTGTCATTTTATTGCTGACCTTCATACCATATCTATTACAACAGCTATTCAATTTAGTCAGAGAATCTTGCAGACTTGTAGCGGATTTATTTAGAAGTATAAGATCATCTGCATAAAGTAAAGAGCTGACATTAACATCTCCAATTTTGATATCATGTTTAATACCGCTTTCCTTCATAATGTGATCCATATATATAATGAATAACAGAGGGGATAATGTACATCCTTGTCTCACACCAGATTTAACATTAAACCATCTTCCTGAACTTCCTTCAATTCTAACTGGGTCGTTTTCCTGCTGACTTACAACTCAAATAAAGACTAAATATTGCTTAATATAATGCCCCATTGACACCATTTAACTGCAGCGTATTAAATAACTTCTCTCTTGGCACCTTGTCATATGCCTTTTCCAAATCGACAAAACTTAAATACAGATCTTTGTTATATTCCCATGCTTTCTCCACTATTTGTCGTAAGGCGAAGATCTGATCCTGACAGCCTCTGTTTGGCCTGAATCCAGCTTTTCTTCCACACTTCTTCTCAACCGTTTCTCAAGTATACTTGCATAGATCTTGCCAGGAACACTCAGTAGGGAAATATCTCTGTAATTCTCACATTCAGTTTTATTTCCCTTTTTATATTTCGGTACTATGAGAGCTCTACTCCAATCATCGGGAATTCGTCCCTCTGTCCAGGCTTTCTGAACTATGCAGTGCAGCCACTGTAGGACTTTTACACCACCATACTTCAGCATTTTTGGTCAAATATCATCTACTCCTGCTGCCTTTCCACATTTCAAGCTTTTGATGGCTTTTTCTACTTCAAGTATGGATATGTATTCCTGATTGCATGCCTGGTCAGTGTTTTTTACCACTGTGCTGTCATCATTGCTTGTTTCATTTATCAGTTTTTCAAAGTAATTACTCCATACTTCAAGGATATCTTTTTCTCCTGTTTTCATGTCACCTTTATCATCTCTAACTTCTTTTACAGCACTCTTTCCTCCATTCCTAAGCTTCTTCAACAACCTCCAGAATGTTTTGCCACCTTCTTGATATTTATTTTCTATATTCTTGCCAAAGTCCTCCCATGACTTTTGTTTAGCTAGTTTGACACAGTGTTTAGCATTCTTGCATTTGTCTCTGTAATCTCTAAGAGCACAAGCTGACTTATTTGACAGGAATTTTTGATATGCTTTCTTCTTTTCCTTCACTGCCTCTTTAACGTCCTGTGTCCACCAGGGAGTTCTGATATTTTTATCCTTGCACACAACCTCACCACATGCCTGTCTGGCAGAATCAATCAATGTTTTCTTCAGAGTTTGCCACTGAATCTCCAAGGTTTGATTCCTGTTCTCAAATTCTTTCATTTTCTTTTCAATAATCTTTCTGTATTTTAGTCTACAGTTCACATCTGAGAGCTGCTCAACTTTTATTCGCTTTAAAACTTTCTTACATGTTATTCTTTTCAATATGAAATTCAATTTTATCCTGCTCAAGACTAAATAGTGATCACTTGCAATTTCAAATCCTCTATACACTCTGGTGTCCTGCACCAGGGGGAAAACATCACTATCAACAATAACATAGTCAATGAGACCTTTCTTATTCCTAGCCTCTTCTCTTCATGTGAATTTGTGCACATTTTTATGTTGGAACATGGTGTTAGTAATAACCAGTCCATGTCCATGTTTCAGTCATCCTAATATTAATCCATTAATATTAGGATGGACTGGTAATAACCAGTCCATCCTAATATTAATGGCAAATATCTGAGAAATCCAACAGATATTTGCCATTAATATTAGCTTTGCTCTTTTTTCCAAATTTTCCCAAAATATTTTAGTATGTCTCGCAATCATTTCCTACTCTGCTATTTAGATCCCCAACGAGGACCAACTTTTCCTTTTTCATTGTGTCAGTTGCTTTTTCTAGAGCGTCAAAAAATTCCTCCACTTCTACTTTAGGAGAACCTTCTGTGGGACCATAGGCACAAATAAGTCTCATTGTCCAGTTCCCCATTCTCGTATTTGCCCACATTACTCTATTTGAGACTGACTGCCATTCAAGAAGATTAGCCTCGTATTTTGTGTTGAATACTATGGCTACTCCTTCTTTTCCTTGATTGTCATTGCCTGAATATAACATTTTGTATTTATTGCTTAGAAAGATCTCACCAGTTTTGGTCTTTTTTGTTTCAGTCACCCCTATTATGTCGATCTGGTACTTATCTAATTCCTCAGCTAGCTCCATTTCTTTGCCATTCAGGCTTCTTACATTGATAGTACCCATCTTTAACTCTGGTGATGTTGAGTTAGGGTTTGTTTTCAGATTTGTTCCAGTAGCTGACTTTTCGCTGTTCGCCTTGGTTCCCTGGCGAAAACAACGGGGGCTTTGTTTAACCGGGCGACGCCCCAGCCGGCATGAAATTTTGTCATGTTGTACCATCATTTTTTATTTTGGTTTAACCAATAAGAATACAATTTGGTCGGCTAAATCCAAATTGCCAGCCCATCCTCGTTCGTTCAGTATCAAAGTAGATACCCAACAGGGTGCACCACGAGAAGGTGAGGATTGGACATTAGGTCAGAAGCCCTGGTCGGTTCTCCGCATTCCTTTAAAGGCTATGTGGAGGTCTCCTCTTAGTTATACAGCTTTGAACTTTTATTCACTTTAAAACTTTCTTACATGTTCTTCTTTTCAATATGAAATTCAATTTTATCCTGCTCAAGAATAAATGGTGATCAGTTCCAATTTCAAATCCTCTGTACACTCTAGTATCCTTCCATTGAGAAAACATCACTATCAACAATAACATAATCAATGAGACTTTTCTTATTCCTTGCATCTTCTCACCATGTGAATTTGTGCATTTTTTTATGTTGTAACATGGTGTTAGTAATGACTAGTCCATGTCCTGAGCAGAAATCTAACGGGTATTTGCCATTATTATTAGCTTTGGTCTTCCCAAAAGAGCAAAGCTAATAATAATGATTGTCAAATACCTGTTTGGTATTTGGGAAATATTTTGGGGAAAAAAAATTTTCCCAAAGTATTTTTGTATGTCTGACAATCATTTTCTACTCTGCTATTTAGATCTCCAACAAGGATGAACTTTTCATTTTTTATTGTGTCAGTTATTTTCTCTAAAGCCTGAAAAAAATTCTCCTCTTCTACCTTAGTAGAACCTTCTGTGGTACCATAGACACAAATAAGTCTCATTGTCCAGTTTCCCATTCTGATATTTGCCCACATCACTCTACTTGATATTGCTTGCCATTCAAGAAGATTAGTGTTGAATTATATAGCTATTCCTTCTTTTCCTTGATTGTCTTTGCCTGAATATAACATTTTGTAATTATTGCTCAGAAAGATCTCACCAATTTTTGCCTTTTTTTGTTTCAGTCATCCCTATTATGTCGATCT
Source organism: Typopeltis vanoorti (assembly GCF_054136105.1). NCBI lineage: Eukaryota > Metazoa > Arthropoda > Arachnida > Uropygi > Thelyphonidae > Typopeltis > Typopeltis vanoorti. The sequence goes on from NC_143550.1 coordinate 122,049,527, forward strand.
TTTACTTATCCAGTTCTTTCTCAGCTTCCTCCATTTCTTTGCCATTCAGGCTTCTTATGTTGATAGTACCAATCTTGAACTCTGGTGATGTTGAGTTGGGGTGTGTTTCAGGATTTGTTCCAGTAGCTGACTTTTTTGCTTTTGTTTGCCCTGGTATCCTAGCAAAAACGACATGTGCCTTGTTTAACCAGGCGATGCCCCAGCTGGCATGAAATTCTGTTATGTTGTGCCATAATTTTATTTGTGGTTTAAGACAATAAGAATACAATTTGATCAGCTAAATCCTAAATTGCCAGCACTTCCTCGTTCATTCAGTATCCAGGTAGATACTGAATGAACCACAAGAAGTGAGGATTGGATATTAAGTCAGAAGCCTTGGTCTGTTCTCCTTATTCCTTTAAAGGCTGTATGGAGGTCTCCTCTCAGTTATATAGCTTTGACTCTAAAGTACCCCTGACCCTTAAGCACTCCTAGTGTCATCAATTTTTACAATTCAGTACCATCAACCTGATACATAGTATGTAACCTTTTCACCAAAAGTGCATAATCCTACATTTTGCAACATTAAATTAACAGATTATTATCTGTTACCCACAGTGCCAATTTATTTAAATCATATCACAGGTTATTTACATCACCATTATCAACATTGTCCTCCCTCAGTTTTGCATCATCAGCAAAGAACTAAATATCCCCTTTTAAATCTTTCTCTGTATCATTGATATACAAGTCGCCCTAGTACAGAATACCTGAGGTACTCCACTAATCACCCTCATTTTCCTTTATTCTACTCTACCTATAATGCTCTCTAGTGTCTGTCTTTTAGCCATCTTAATCTACATGCTTGATATCCATTTCCATTTGCTTCAACTTTTGTAATAGTTTTCCATGTGGTATTCTATCAAATGTCTTTGCAAAGTCCATTAGTATCATTGTTAGCCATTTCCTTTATCCAAATCTGCTGTCACATTTTTATAAAACATGCATAAATTACTTAGACAGGATCTACCCTTTACAAAGCTGTTTTGTCCATTATAGAGTATCGCATCCCTATCCACTCACTGTTGTTTATTACCCTTAACCAACTTTTCCTATACCTTAACAACTATTCCTGAGATATAATTCGTGTCCGCTAGATGGCTACACGGTGTGTAGTGTTTGCAGAGAGCTCCCGAAAAGATAAGTATTATTTTGAGAATAAATTGGCAGTATTGATTTAATCTTGATGTAGTATTGTTTGTTTTTGGTAGCTTGGTGTTTGTGTATGATTTTTGATGTGATTTCCGCTTTAATTAAACTAGTAGTTTAAAGTTACGATTGATAGCACATGGCACTAATGAGACGAAAAATAAGTGACCGAGACTTTGCCATCTTTGTTCAAAAACTTTAATGTAAGGGAATTCGTCCAGTGTGACGTGTGGTATGTATGCATTCCTGAAAGAGGCTGGAGTTTGGATAGATAATGATAGTGGTGGGAGACTGTGCCGAAAGTGTAAGGAAAGTGAGGAATTGAAGTGTGGGTCAGGTCATGAGATAGTTGTTGTAGAAAAAAGCCAGAATGAGAGAGAAAATAGTGATTTGACAGTAAATTGTGATGTTGTACAAGATAGCAGTGAGAGCGGTGATGAAAGAGAGAGTGGAAGTAATTATACAGAGAGAGAAAATGGTTTGAATGATGAAAAAAAATGAGAATTTAGCTGTAATGAGTGAGATTGCACGGTTACGTGAAATAATGCATAGGGCGAAGCGGCAGTTGGAGAGACGCTTTCCCGAGTCAAAACTTTTTCCCGAGTGCCTCAGCAAACGGAAATAAGCAAGTGTACGAAAGGAATAATAAGCGTATGATTGGGAGTGTTTCAGAAATGAAGGAAAGAGTGTTGTACGGTGACTAGTTAGTAAGAGGTGCGATAGATAGAATTTGACTAAATCGTACTTACCAGGTGCGAAAATTAAGGATGCAAGTGAGAGTATTAGTGCGCAGAAGCTGAGGGTGAAAGAAATGATAGCCGGAACGAATGATTTGAAAGGAGATAAATTGGATATGTGACAGGACATGACGGAATTATTAGCGGTAGCAAAAGAAAAGAGTGACAGAGTTAGGATAGTAAGTCTGTTGCTGTGGTATGAGAGAAGAGTTTGGGCGGGCCATAATCGCAAATAACTTTATGCGCAAGTCATGCAGACGATGTGGTGTGGAGTGAGTTTGATGGGCGAAAGGATTTGTACAAGATAGATGGCTTACATTTGAATGGATTTGGTGTACGAAGACTGGAAAAAGTGCTGCTGAGTTAAGTGAGAGTGGATGTGCAAAATCAGGGAAACTAGAACTATTAAGGAGGGGAGGAAGTGGATATGCAGATATCAGTGAAGCAGTTGAGTGTAAGAATGTTTATATGTGCCCGTGCCAGTACGAAGGACAAGAAATCAGAATGGGATAGTTAGTATAACGCATCAAGATAGGGGTGTGACAAATGGACCTCTGCATTTCATGTATACTAATGCCAGGAGTATTAGGAACAAGAAGGAAGAATTTTTGGCCTTGGTTGGCTCTTCCTGGCCACAGGTTATTGGCATTGGTGAAACATGGCTCACAGAAGATGTATAGTTAGCGGGATAGAATGTGTAGGGTATAATATATTCAGGAGGGACATAGAGAATAAAATGGGGGGAGGAGTGTTATTGATGATAGCTGATGAACTGCAACCAAGGAGAATAGAAGTATTGCAGGATAGTGAAAGGAGCTGATTTGAGGCTGTTTGGTGTCAGATTGAGACTAACGGAAAAAAATCTACAGTTGGGTGTGGCTATAGACCAGGTGATGGAATAGATGGTGGAGATAGTATGCATAGGCAAATTGATGAAATGAGTGGAAGGAGGGTAATTATTATGGGGGAGTTCAACTATAGTAACATTGATTGGAAGGAGGAGAGGACATATGTGAGGAAAGAACTGGATTTTATTCAGTTACTGAGGGATAACTATCTGAGACAGCATGTAATGGAAAATACTAGGGATTCGAGGGTGCTTGACCAAGTAATAGCATCTGAGAATTTGACTGTAATGAATATGACCACGTTGCCACCTATTGGTGAGAGTGATCACAGGGTCTAGACCTGGAAGATTTTCGATTAAGATAGGTTACATGTGGAATTACCTTGCTGGCAAGTATGACAAGCTTAGGAGATTGCTTGGTTCAGTGCCATGGCATGTAAAACTGCAAGGGCTGGATGTTGATAAGGCATGGGAAGTGGTCAAGGACATTTGCAGGAGGTTATGGCAGACTGTATACCTAGAGTCTGAATAGTAAATCGAGTAAGGGTTAAATGGATGAATAACACCATTAAACTTGAGTTGCAAAAAAAGAAACAACTGTGGAAGGAATTTAAGGAGAAAAGTGACCTCCAGGCACACGAATGGTATAAAGCACAGGCCAGAAGGGTAATGAGTGTGGTGAGAAAGGCAAAACGGATTATGAATGGAAATTAGCCATGCAAGCTAAAGAGAATCCCAAACAGTTCTTTCATTATGCTGCTAGTAAAAGAAAAACTGTACACGGCAGAATGATTTTAAGGAACGCTGATGGTAGGGAGGTCACTGAATCAATCATATAGTGAAATTACTGAGTGAGCACTTTGCAAGAGTATATCATCCAGATGACGTGGAAGGAATGAAGGAACCATTAGTTTATATGGGAATTGTGAATGAAGCGGAGATGAATAGTCTAATATAGAACCTTAATGTGAATACATCTGTGGAATTGGATGGTATATCAGCATGGGTCTTATGTGACGCGACTAAAGAATTGTCAGTGCCCTTGACCTTAATTGTTTAATCTGAGTCTCGGGTCTGATTTAGTCCCGAATAGGTGCAAAGAGGGGAAAATAATTCCACTGCGTAAAGGAGGATCCAAGACTGCTGTTGCAAATTACATCAATTCATTCCTGTATTTTATCAAGGATAAAATACAGGAATACTCTGCGTGGTTAGCCTAGTGGCAATGCACTTCGCAACCATATGCCTGGGGAAGGAGTGTCCTAGGTTTGATTCCCGTCGGTGACGTGAGGAGCTGAAGGATCTTCCTCATCCATAGCCAAGTTAGCCAGTCTTGGGCGTGGACAGCAGGGTTTTTTCCCCAGTTTATTCTGGGGTTTTTCATCCCGCAAAGCAGGCAAACTGGCCTCGAGAACTCAACACTACAGGCCATAGGATACACAGGGGCATAAGGCTGACCACCTTATCCTGTAAACGGAGTGAGGTCCGATGATCAATGGACCCTCGACACCGCAAAGTAAAAGAGGGCATAAGGAAGATGAGATGAGATAAAATACAGGAATGGATTGATGAAAATGAGATACTGTGTGGGGGACAGCATGGTTTTGTGAAGGGTAGATCATGCCTCAGTAACTTGCTTAGGTTTTATAACACAGTGACGGCTGAACTGGATAAGGGTAATGGGTTTACAGTGATACTGCTGGACCTGGCTAAGGCCTTTGACAGGATACCACATGGAAGTTTAATCCGTAACCTGCAACATATGGGAATGGATATAGGATTGGTGAGATGGATAGGAGGGTGGTTGATGGAGAGATACCAGAGAGTAGTTTACTCAGGAGTAGAGTCCCAAAGACGGCCTGTGACTAGTGGTGTGCCGCAGGGTTCTGTTCTTGGACCACTGCTGTTTAATTTGTTCATTAATGATGTAGGGAAGGATCTGAAAGGAACGGTTCATTTTTTCACTGATGATTCTAAATTGAATAGGGCAATAATGAATGCAGAAGATGTCAAAATTTTGCAGGATGATTTGGATAGATTGGAAGTATGGGCTAAGTAGAATGGATGTCAATGTATGCATTTTAAGGTGAAAAGATTAGCAGCAGTATATCACATTGGTGGAACTGTACTCCAGGAGATTGATGAGGCCAGGGACTTGGGAGTGTTGGTGGATAGGGAGTTGCAGTTTCGGGGCACATCACAAAAGTCGCTAAATCAGCTCATCAAATCACTTGATTGCTGAAGAATACTTTGATGAGCAGAGATAAGCAAGTTATTGTTCCTCTGTATCGAGCCTTGATAAGACCCCATCTTGATTACTGTGCCCAGATCTGGTCACCTAGGTTTCTTGTTGATGGGGAGGAGGAGGTTGAGAGGATCCAGAGGCGAGGGACCAAGACGATAGCAGGTCTATGGAATGAACCTTATGAAAACAGGTTGAAGATTTGTAGGTTGAAGAAATTGGTTGATAGGTGGAAAAGGGGAGATATGATTGAGACATTCAAATTGCCAAAGGGTTTCTATAGGATTAAATCAGAGGATATTTTTGAGAACAGGACTGGTGGTGGGAGGACTAGGGGACATCCATGGTAGCTGGGCAAGAGTGTGGTTAGTAAGGATGTTAGAGCTGGGTTTTTTACTTTTAGAGTGATGAATGAGTGGAATAAGCTGCCAGAGTCTGTTATGGGTGCTATGACAGTGAATGAGTTCAAGGCAAAGTATGATAGACACTGTGTGAATGTCGAATAGTTGTGATGGACATGATGTTTAGGGCCTCTCTCTCAATGAGTCTAAGGACTCCTTGGAGTCACCCATAATAATAATAATAAATTTTTCTGTAGTTTACTACATCTGTCTTGGAGTCATCTTCATATAATAGAACTATTTTGCCCTCTTTGCACAACCTTGGAGTAAGTAATGCTAGAGTTTAAACTTAGATTGAACAACCCCATCAGAGGCATTGTCAATTTTCTTGCACATTCGCATAGTACCCAGGCTGATATGCCATTGTAAAAATTCAATATAGCTGCAAAATGACAAAGCATTTACATCAATTTTTACGGAGTAAGTCCTGTAAGATTGTTACAAAAATGACCTTGTATGTCTTGTCTGTATATAATTAAATCTAAATATTAACGTAAATAATCCTACGGGAATTGATTGTGCTTACTTCTCTAAGAAGGAAATTTCTAGATGAACAAAGGCAATACCTTGCCACCAGAAACGTTGTGTGATAGCTCCTAATTAAGGACATGTGAAAGTTGGTTGCGAGCTCCACTTGTAAACACCTTCAAGGTCAGTGTCAAACGGACCGACAACTTCAGATGAGCTTCCGCTGCCCAATGAAATAGGATTAAAAGAGTGCAGTAGAAGAACAAAGAAACGGTAAGTGCAAATGAAAGATCAAGAGATCACGCCGAAATGTTTGGGATCCAATATCTTCATGCAGGGATCCAAAAGAGGATGAATAAAAGGCATTGACCAGAAGAACGGATATCGGTTTTCTACGGGTTTCCATTGGTCGTCTATCGGAGATCCTTCGAATGTCAGCCATCGAGGACGTGACCTTCTGAAGAAGCCATGCCATAGAAGTCTGAAGGGACGATGAGAGAAGCCGATCCACCAGGCAGAGATTAAACCTGATGACAATCTTCGCTGGGAGCTATTTTCTGAGGAGAGGAAATTTTGAGCTGGGAGGAACTGCTCTGTTACGTGCACGCACTCCTCATGCCGAACCCTTTCACCTTAAGTGCCAGAGAGACAGTGTCCCAGAAGCCGACAGCGTCGATAAATCTAAAGCCGGTGTATGAAGGGAGTCAAAACCTGACACGGAAGGAACATTCATAACTCCAATTCAAAGCCAGGGAATAAGTATGCACAGTGGGTAGCAGCCCTGAAGTGAGTTTGATCCTTTTATTCTGTTTTGTGAATTATAGGAGAACTTTAATAGTGGACTGTTAAGTTTAACGTGTTGAATTTGGGCAGAGTTAATGAATGAATTTTAATGGTTGATAAGTGATTGAAGATCAGGTATACACTAGTTGAAGGTTAGCAGTTTGATAACAGTACAATTACAATCCTAGGATAGTAACAGTTTGTTAATAATATAATTGCCTAGGATATTAATTGGATGTTAATAGTACTATTGCCTAGGATATTAATTTAGTATTTGAAAGGAATGAATATTTATGTGTCATGATAATCTTGAATTGAAAGTGTATTCTAGCATGATAGTTTTTATTAAGAGTTAAACTGAGAATGTCTCTTTAACAAAATTATAGTGTAAATTGTTTAGTTGTAAATAAACGTGCTTTTCAATTGTCAATAGAGTGTCGCCTGAATTTTAATTATACGATGCACTGTTCCAAAAAAAAAATTAGAGCCTAATTTGCAGGAACCCAGGAGAAAAATAGAGAACAATTAGTGGACCATGACTGTAAACTATAATTAATCGGAGGTAATTTGTGTTTAAAGGGAAAACTATTGGACGCACTTACCATATCTTATTGCTAGGAAACAAACATTGGTGGTGCAGCTTATCAAATAAATTTTCCGGTGTTTGAGGAATAAGAAGTGAAATGCGAAAGGCAGTTAGTAGAAAGGGAATTTATGCATTAAGGGAAAACATATATGCAATGGAATAGAACAATATTACAAAAGGCACTGCAGACTGTATAGAGCATAGAGGTAAAGAAAGATAATGATAATCGAGATTGAAAGAGACAGGAATAGATTAAGTATAATTATCAATATATTCACCATGATGAATATCAGTATATTCACATTGATATTTTTCAATATGCTGAACATCATCTTTTCATCTACCTCAATCTTGACATGCATCTCTGTCACATCTGCAACAGCAAAATCTCCACTTGGATGATACACCTCTGTAAAATGATCAATCAGCATCAGAACTATTTATTTTGCATCTGTTGCCTTCCTACCATCAGCATTGATTAAAGTCATCCTTTGATGCTGCTTCCCTCAAACAATCTCTGGCCACTTCCGCATTCATTCTTTCCTTGTAGCTTCTCAAGCCATGGTACTGCTCAAAGATGCTTTCTAAGTCTGTCATAAAAACCAACTTTATAGTTCAACATAAAACCTTTCTTGACAGAGAATTTTACGTTTAGCAACTTCTCAGAACAAGACTGCATTGTCACTCTATCCAGTTGTAGACAGAATGTGTCTGTTGGCTATGGATATATCTTCTGATACTATTACCATATCCATCATTTTTAAATCTCTGGTCACCTCTATAATGTGTTTTTTCAAGTAATCATCCCTTAGCAACCTGTATAAATTCCACTTCCATCTTGCATTGTCCCTTTTCTGCCTTCCAATCTATATTCCCATAGTTGAAGTCTACCATAATAATTTTTCAGTGAGCACTCATTGTGCTAGTGCCAGTGCATTGCATCAACATCTTTCTGCGGATGTCCTGATCTGTAACAGCAACCAACGACATATTTTGTCCTGTTGGCCTCTATCTTATGCCAGATAGTCTAAAATGAATCATCATCATCATCCCCAAACCTAAAATCCTGTTTAACTTCTAATTTTGTTCGTTGTAGTTCTTCACCTATCATCAGCAGTGCCTGACCTCCTCTGCAATTCCATTTGTCCTGAAAATACTTTCTGTCCCTGTAACTGTATCATTTTCTGTCAACCAGGTTTCACTGATGTCTATAATCTTTGGCCAAGTCAAGCTAATCAAAAAAAAAAAAAAAAAAAAAAAAAAAACTCCTTTCCCTTATTACTGATACTTCTGGCTTTTGTGTGCATACATTTTAACATCATGGACCCACAGCTACCCTTGCATAATATCATTACCAACACATTTGAATCTTCTTTGAACAACTCTTTCATATACCAGCCTGGCGCTGGCCAAGTGGTTAGTGTATCTGCTCCCCAGCCAAAAGCCTGTGGGTTCGAATCCCACCGTGGGCATGGATGTTTGTAATTGTCTGTGGAAATACTAGTAGTGGTGGTCAGCAATAGATGGTGTTGGTGTAGTTGCAGTCAGTTGGTGGATTATGAGTGGTGGAGACAGATCTGGTAGATGCCCTCCCTTGATGAGTCTTTGGACTCCCTGGAGGTGACAAATAATAATGTCCTATCTCATTGCATATTTCTCCCCTCTCAGATCATTTGTTCCTGCCAAAATAACCACTCTTTCACTTTTTCCTTCTGCAGACTAACAGTTTCACTAATATCCTTAATGTATTATGAATTAAAGATGTCAAGAAATTATATTCTTGGTTTCATCCTTTATCCAAGTGTAAGCAAACAAAGTTTGCACATGAAGTAACTTCATGACTGGATAACTTGTATATAGAGGCTAATGACTTCATATCAATTGCTTTAGTATCCCATAATGCAATGCATATATCCTTAGACATGTATAATGACTATTCATTATGGGAAGGGCCACTACCCTGACTAGTTTCAACCTTTATTGAGGTCTCATCAGTGGTATCCAGACCCAGAAATCATACCAAGATTGAAGTAATGCAGAGGGCATATTTCCATATACAAGTGGCCAAAAGTGTCACACCTTATTACTAAAATACTCTGGATTAGTGTTAGATGTTGAAAAATTTTCCACTTAGTTATATTATTAAATTAAACATGCCTAGAAATTATATTCTTGGTTTAATTCTTTATCAAAGTGTAAGCAAACAAAGTTTGCGCATGAAATAATAACTTCATGACTGGGAAATTCTTGGTATCACTTCTGGGTCTGGCTCTCACCGATGATATTTATTAATGCTCATCATTGGTTTTGCTTACTTCCTGGGGAATAGAGAGGTTCTACTTTGTGGCAGGATTTTGCCTGTCACTGGCTGGAACCACAGCTGAGCTTCCTGATGACCTGGGCTGGGTTAGGTCAGGAGTAATGAGTTTAGTAGTAATCCTTTAGGGCCACTCAGTGAGATAAGAGTGATCTACAAGATCACTCAGAGTTTTTGGAGAAGTATCCCTGCACTTAAACATACCTCAGTAAAGGTTGAAACTGGTCTGGGTAGTGGCCCTTCATATAATTCATAGCATTATACATGTCTATAAGGATATCTGAATTGCATTATGGAATACTAAGGGAATTGATGTGAAGTCATTAGCCTCTATATACAAGTTGCCAGTCATGAAGTTACTTCATGCCTAACTTTGTTTGCTTAAGTATAGCTAAGTATAGCTCTTATCATTGAATCTTCATACAGTACCTTCTCCTTATTTCCAGTTTCTTGCAGTTTCATACTTTTGCCAGGTACATTTCCCATTCTCCCATTTGCTATACCACACAACAGTTGTTTCTCCAGCCGTTTTGTCCTGTGAAGGATGCCCTGTAAGTACACTGTTTCACTATTTCCTGCTGTATAAGACAAGGAAATGTTGAGGCACAGTGCAGGTTAATTGATGAATTGAGGGAAATATTACCACCAAACGCAGAGGGAGAAACAGATATACTGAGAGATGAAATTGTAAAGGCAGTGAAATATCTGATGAACCATAAAACCCTGGGAATGATGAGATCACTAAGGAGATGCTGAAACATGGTGGTGAGGTAATCATAGAAAAACTATACTAGTCATGTAATATCGCATGGGACAAAAAGAAAGAAGAATTGACAAGATCATTTCTAATATCCATTTATAAACAAAAAACAGAACAATTGCTGATCATGTGGTACTTACTGATGATATTAGCAGAAAGAACAAGGAGACTGAAGAAAATCTGGAAGATTGAGTAAGCATAATTTAGAAGATAGAGAAATGCTGTACACCAAATATTAAGATTAATTTTGGAGAATGCTCTGTGTAAACATAAAAATGTTTATACTTATTTTGCCAGTCTTCTCTTCACTAGATGCCACTTAAATTGATGATAGTCTTGGGCCAGTTATCTCTGGCTACTGGTGAAGATTGAACTGCCCACTCAGTCTTCCAAAATTAGACAAGGATAAAACAGTCTTGCTTACTCATAAGGGAATAAAAGGCATTAGCATATTATTATTATGATACCTGTTTTGTTGACTTTCAGAAAGCATTTGACACTATAGATCAGAAAGTTGCATTGGCTGCACTTGAATCTGATGGAGTAGACAGGAACCTCATATGCCTGTTGCAGAACATCAGTGACAATGCAGAGGTTGCTGTGAGAAATTAAATTTGTGGAGAAATAGGAAGATGGTTCTGGACAACAAGTGGCACAAGACAAGGAGACCCAATATCCCCAAGTATCTTTATCTTGCTTTTGGCAAGAACAGTTGATGTCATAAAGGCTAATATAAGTGAAATTTCAGTTCAAGGCACAAAAAGAAATAATTTACACAGACGAGACAGTCATTATTGAAGATGATGAAGAGGAACTAGAAGAAATAGTGCTAAAGTTAAGTGAAGAATGAAAGAGGTATGAGTGATAATGAACATTGAGAAAACACAATGTTGTGATATTCAGAGAGAAGAGGATGAAGAAGCAAATAAAGATCAATGGACATAAACTGGAAGAGATTAGAAATTTAATGTACCTATGCTGCAACGTGACACAGGACTTAGACTATAAGAAAGAGATAAGATCTTGGATAACAAGTGAAAGTAAATCTATGGGCAAAGGATAAGATATGGAAAAGTAAATCAGTGAACCTCACCATAAAGCTGAGACAGCTGGAAACATGCTTATTCACAAGCACTCTGTTGTTATAAGACATGGATAATCATCAAAGGCTTTGTGAGATGAATATTGGCTTCAAAAGAACATGCTATAGAAAGATTTTATGAATTGGATGGGTGCAAAAAGGTAACAAATGGAGAACTGTAAAGCAAAGATATGCAAAGACTAATGCAGAAAATAATCGAAAGGAAACTTAAGCTTTTTGGACATATCTGCAGAAATGGATAACAATAGAAAGATCAAAACCTCGATGCTTGGTACAGTGGTTGGTATAAATAGAAGAGGACAGCCAAGGCAAGAGCAGGTAGATAATGTGAAGGAGTGGTGTAGAAAGAATTTACAGGATTTGAATCACCAGGCAATAGAGTGCATTGGACTCATGGGCACTGATGATTATGACCCATTATTTCTGTCAGTCCTTTATTTTCAGCATGCCCTCTAAGGTAACCCATACCAGTTGTATATGCCACATCCCATCTTTGCTTTCCAAATTTTAAAAGCACACAATGCATGTGATGATATCATAATCATCACCATTTTATGGTGAATACCTTCAAAGAATGTACTAGATGCTATGATAGTTCAATATATCAGTATTTCATTACTAGTATCCTATCAGCAGTTCTTTCCAAATTGGCCTATTATATATCAGGTGTGTATTGTTTGATTTAGGAATAAATCTGTATTTTTCAGCAGTATTTTGACACACACTGTCAAGATCATAAGGAATGTCTATATTCACATGACAGATACTTAAACAATTAACAAATCATAAATTAAATAATGGAATAACAATTTAAAACATAAAATATATTTTGATAAAAATTTATATAACACAATACAGATGAATACTAATTTTGTTAATTAAACATTTCTCTCTCCCTCTCTCTCTTCCTCAGTGGTCATCAGACTCCCGATATGTTTTATGTGGCATGCTGAAAAGGAGGAGTATACAGGTATGGTTTACATTAGTTGGGCTAACAGAATAAGAAATTTCTTGAAACTAGACTGATACAAATGATAATTGTAATTATATTTTATAATGTGTTTATGACCTTCATTTGTTTTAAATACTGTATGAGAAACAAATGCTTTTTAGCTTCTCAGAATAAGACTATTTATAAAGTAGTTTCATGGTATTTCTCTATTATTTATTAAACCATCTTTCATAACTGTTAGAGAAGTTAAGGCATTTTTATTTATCAGTGCTCTGTCTTGCAGCAGTTAACATTTTATGGAATTGGCTGATCTCTCTCCCCATCCCTGTTGTAAGATGATTTTAATGGTATATAAGGATGATTGTATAGATTGTTATGAAGATGATTTAATAATATATAAGATGATTTTAATGGTATATACAGTTGACTCTCACTACAGCAGACACCATTATTACAAATTAACTTACTGTAACAAATTGCCAGAAAGTCTCACCAGAAGCCTTATCTGTACAATACCATTTTTAAAAAAAATTCACTACAGCAAATTAGTACCATAACAAACTTCCTGTGGTTTCTGAGTTTTTTATAATGAGAGTCAACTATATATGGACTGTAAATGCAGTTGTAAAGACTTACGAACAGCCATTCACGCACACATATAATGCCACGAACATTGAACATTCTGGACAATGCAATGCTTCCTGCTTTCTCGTGTTTCTATGGAAAGGACCATTATCTCTTTCAGCAAGACAATACACTATGTCATAAGGCCTGTACTGTAACTGTGTGGTTTGTGGGCAAGAATGTCACCATGCTTGACTGGCCTCCACAGGATGCTGATCTCAATTCTGTTGAACATCTGTGAGATGAACTGGAGTGATGGGTGAGATCAAGGTCCCCCCCCCCAATAGTCCATGATCTCATTACATGCCTGCAAAAAGAATGGTCCAAAATTCCCATTGATCACTATCATACTTTTGCAGTCATTGTAGAGAAAGGAGGTCCTACATCCTATTAAGGTGGGTACCATCGCTATTTGTTCCTCACTTTGTGGTGCCCATTGACTTCTTTCGAAGCAATGTATAATGATGCAGTTATTATGTACACAAATGCTTGTTATCCTGTGATATAATCAGAAAATCTGATTAGATTTTATACATGGAAAATTATCATCATCATCATCAAATTCCTGCCATATCATATCTTGTACCCTCAAGGGGTGTACAAGATATGATAGTACTACATGAAAAATTTACATCATTACTAACTTCCTATCTACAATTTTCCTCCAAATCAGTCTGTTACTTGCCAGGACTCCAACATTATTAGATCTTATATTTCTGTTGTCTAAGGCATTTTACACAGTATCAATACACCTATATCTTGATCTTCCTCTGGGTCGTTTTCCTGCCAATATGGCAGAGAACACTTGTTTTGCTAATCTTCCCTCGTCCATTCTGTTTACGTGACCATACCACCTGAGATTAGCTCTGCTAACACATTCCTGGATGCTGACAATGTCAAGTTCTTTCCTAATATCCTCATTTTTAATATGATATTGCCATAGATGCCATCTGTTCACGCCTATAATCTTTCTCAGGACTCTCATATCTGCAGTCTCTAGTCTTTGGTCAAGTGTTTTGCTTCTGACCCAGCTCTCAGATTGATAAGTTAAGACTGGTTTCAACACTGTCTTGAATACAACTAATTTAGTGTTCCGACTAATTTCTCTTTTATTTCATATGAATTTATTCAATTGACTTCCTACCATACCAGCTTTGTTAATTCTTTGTCTATTTCCATATTTAATTTACCATCTTCACTAAAAATCGTGCCTAAGTAGCTGAAATGTGTTACTTGTTCCACAGGTTCTCCATTCACAACACAGTTGACATTTTCAACGATTCTGCCTATTTTCATTGTCTTTGTCTTTTTATTGCTGCCCTTCATACCATATCTATTACAACAGTTATTCAATTTAGTCAGGGAATCTTGCAGACTTGTAGCGGATTTATTTAGAAGTATAACATCGTTCGCATAAAGCAAAGAGCTGACATTAACATCTCCAATTTTGATATCATGTTTAATACCACTTTCCTTCATAATGTGATCCATATAGATAATGAATAACAGAGGGGATAATGTACATCCTTGTCTCACACCAGATTTAACATTAAACCATCTTCCTGTACTTCCTTCAATTCTAACTGCTGACTTACAACTCAAATAAAGACTAAGTATTGCTTGATATAATGCGCCATTGACACCATATAACTGTAGCATATTGAATAGCTTCTCTCTTGGCACCTTGTCATATGCCTATTCCAGATCGACAACTTAAGTATTGATCTTTGTAATATTCCCATGCTTTCTCAACTATTTGTCATAAAGTGAAGATGTGATCCTGACAGCCTCTATTTGGCCTGAATCCAGCTTTTCTTCCACAATTCTTCTCAACTATTTCTCAAGTATACGTGCATATATCTTACCAAGAACACTCAGTAATGAAATGCCTCTGTAATTCTCAGATTCAGTTTTATTTCCCTTTTTATATATGGGTACTATTAGAGCTCTACTCCAATCATCGGGAATTCGTCCCTCTGTCCAGGCTTTCTGAACTATGCAGTGCAGCCACTTTAAGGCTTTTATACCACCATACTTCAGCATTTCTGGTCGAATATTATCTATGCCTGCTGCCTTTCCACATTTCAGGCCTTTGATGGCTTTTTCTACTTCAAGTATGGATATGTATTGCTGACTGTATGCCTGGTCAGTGTTTTTTACCACTGCACTATCACTGCTTGTTTCATTTAGCAATTTTTCGAAGTAATTACTTCATACTTCAAGGATATATTTTTCTCCTGTTTTCATGTAACCTTTATCATCTCTAATTCCTTTTACAGCCCTCTTTCCTCCATTTCTAAGCTTCTTCAACAACCTCCAGAATATCTTACCACCTTCTTGATATTTATTTTCTATATTCTTGCCAAAGTCCTCCCATGACTTTTATTTAGCTAGTTTTACACAGTGTTTAGCTTTCTTACATTTGTTTCTGTATTCTCTAAGAGCACAAGCTGACTTATTTGCCAGAAACTTTTGATATGCTTTCTTCTTTTCCTTCACTGTCTCTTTAACTTCCTGTGTCCACCATGGAGTTCTGATTTTTCTATCCTTGCAGACAACCTCACCATATGCCTCTCTGGCTGAATCAATCAGTGTTATCTTCAAGGTTTGCCACTGAATCTCCAAGGTTTGGTTGCTGTTCTCAACTCTTTCATTTTTTCTTCAATAATTTTTGTGTATTTTAGTCTACAGTTCACATCTGAGAGCTGCTCAACTTTTATTCGCTTTAAAACTTTCTTACATGTTATTCTTTTCAATATGAAATTCAATTTTATCCTGCTCAAGACTAAATAGTGATCACTTCCAATTTCAAATCCTCTGTACACTCTGATGTCCTGCACCAGGGAGAAAACATCACTATCAACAATAACATAGTTCATCAGACTTTTCTTTCCTTGCCTTTTCTCTCCATGTGAATTTGTGCACATTTTTATGTTGGAATATGGTGTTAGTAATAACCCGTCCATGTCCTGAGCAGAAATCCAACAGGTATTTGCTAATATTATTAACTTCGCTCTTTTCTCCAAATTTTCACAAAATATTTTTGTATGTCTGAAAAAGAAAATTTTGGAAAAGAAGAATCATTTCCTACTCTGCTATTTAGATCCCCAACAAGGACCAACTTTTCCTTTTTCATTGTGTGAGTTGCTTTCTCTAAAGCATTAAAAAATTCCTCCACTTCTACCTTAGTAGAACCTTCTGTGGGACCATAGGCACAAATAAGTCTTATTATCCAGTTCCCCATTCTCATATTTGCCAACATCACTCTACTTGAGACTGCATGCCATTCAAGAAGATTAGCTTCATATTTAGTGTTGAACACTATGGCTACTCCTTCTTTTCCTTGATTGTCATTGCCTGAATATAACATTTTGTATTTATTGCTCAGAATGATCTCACCAGTTTTTGCCTTTTTTGTTTCGGTCACCCCTATTATGCCGATCTGGTACTTATCCAATTTCTCAGCTAACTCCATTTCTGTGCCATTCAAGCTTCTTATGTTGATAGTACCGATCTTTAACTCTGGTGATATTGAGTTGGGATGTGTTTTCAGATTTGTTCCAGCAGCTGACTCTTCACCCTGGTTTCCTGGCGAAAACAATGGTAACCGGGCGACGCCCCAGCCGGTGTGAAATTTTGTCATGTTGTACCATCATTTTGTATTTTGGTTTAAGCCAATAAGAATACAATTTGGCCGGCTAAATTCCAAATTGGCAGCTTATCCTCGTTCGTTCAGTATCCAGGCAGATACCCAACAGGGTACACCACGAGAAGGTGAGGATTGGACATTAAGTCAGAAGCCCTAGTTGGTTCTCTGCATTCCTTTAAAGGCTAAGTGGAGGTCTCCTCTCAGTTATATAGCTTTGACCCTTAAGCACTCCATGGAAAATTTTTTCAAATAAAATATCAATCATATCAAAACTAAAAAAACTTTTTGTTAACTCTGATATTTACAAAAATTAAAAAGTTGAAAAGTCAAGTAGACATAAGTGAATTATACTGAATCATATCACATATGTTCATCATCATCATCAAATTCCTGCCGTGTACCCTCAAGGGGTGTACAGGATATGACAGTACTATATGAAAAAATTACATCATTACTAACTTCCTATCTACAATTTTCCTCCAAATCAGTCTGTTACTTGTCAAGAATCCAACATTATCAGATCTTATATTTCTATCGTCTAAGGCACTTTGTACCGTATCAATCCTCCTATATCTTGGTCTTCCTCTGGGTCGTTTTCCTGCCAACCTGGCAGAGAACACTTGTTTTGCAAATCTTTCCTCTCCCATTCTATTTAAGTGACCATACCACCTTAGATTAGCTCTGCTAATGCATTCCTGGATGCTGACAATGTCAAGTTCTTTCCTAATATCCTCATTTTTAATATGATATTGCCATTGATGCCATCTGTTCATGCCTATAATCTTTCTCAGGACTCTCATATCTGCGGTCTCTAGTCTTTGGTCAAATGTTTTACTTCTGACCCAGCTCTCAGATCCATAAGTTAAAACTGGTTTGAACACTGTCTTGTATACTGCTAATTTAGTGTTCTGACTAATTTATCTCTTATTCCATATGAATTTATTCAATTGACTTCCCACCATACCAGCTTTGCTGATTCTGTTGTCTATTTCTGTATTTAATTTACCATCTTCAGTAAAAATCGTGCCTAAATAGCTGAAATGTTTTACTTGTTCCACAGGTTCTCCATTCACAACACATTTGTCATTTTCAATGATTCTGCCTATTTTCATTGTCTTTTGTCTTTTTATTGCTGGCCTTCATACCATATCTATTACAACAGGTATTCAATTTAGTCAGAGAATCTTGCAGGCTTGTAGCGGATTTATTTAGAAGTATAACATCATCCGCATAAAGCATAGAGCTGACATTAACATCCCCAATTTTGATATCAGGTTTAATACCACTTTCCTTCATAATGTGATCCATATAGATAATGAATAACAGAGGGAATAATGTACATCCTTGTCTCACACTAGATTTAACATTAAACCATCTTCCTGTACTTCCTTCAATTCTAACTGCTGACTTACAACTCAAATAAAGACTAAGTATTGCTTGATATAATGCGCCATTGACACCATATAACTGCAGCGTATTGAATAGCTTCTCTCTTGGCACCTTGTCATATGCCTTTTCCAAATCGACAAAACTTAAATACAGATCTTTGTTATATTCCCATACCTTCTCCACTATTTCTCGTAAAGTGAAGATCTGATCCTGACAGCCTCTATTTGGCCTGAATCCAGCTTGTTCTTCACCAAGCTTTTATTCTCAACCGTTTCTCAAGTATACTTGCATAGATCTTGCCAGGAACACTCAGTAGGGAAATACCTCTGTAATTCTCACATTCAGTTTTATTTCCCTTTTTATATATGGGTACTATTAGAGCTCAACTTCAATCATCGGGAATTCGTCCCTCTGTCCAAGCTTTCTGAACTATGCAGTGCAGCCACTGTAAGACTTTTACACCAACATACTTCAACATTTCTGGTCGAATATCATCTACTCCTGCTGCCTTTCCACATTTCAAGCCTTTGATGGCTTTTTCTACTTCAAGTATGGATATGTATTCCTGACTGCATGCCTGGTCAATGTTTTTTATCACTGTGCTGTCATCACTGCTTGTTTCATTTAGCAGTTTTTCAAAGTAATTACTCCATACTTCAAGGATATCTTTTTCTCCTGTTTTCATGTCACCTTTATCATCTCTAACTCCTTTTACAGCACTCTTTCCTCCATTCTTAAGCTTCTTCAACAACCTCCAGAATATTTTGCCACCTTCTCGATATTTATTTTCTATATTCTTGCCGAAGTCCTCCCATGACTTTTGTTTAGCTAGTTTTACACACTGTTTTGCTTGCTTACATTTGTCTCTGTATTCTGTAAGAGTAAAAACTTATTTGCCAGGAACTTTTGATATGCTTTCTTCTTTTCCTTCACTGCCTCTTTAACTTCCTGTGTCCACCAGGGAGTTCTGATTTTTTTATCCTTGCACACAACCTCACCACATGCCTCTCTGGCAGAATCAATCAATGTTTTCTTCAGAGTTTGCCACTGAATCTCCAAGGTTTGATTCCTGTTCTCAAATTCTTTCATTTTCTTTTCAATAATCTTTCTGTATTTTAGTCTACAGTTCACATCTGAGAGCTGCTCAACTTTTATTCGCTTTAAAACTTTCTTACATGTTATTCTTCTCAATATGAAATTCAATTTTATCTTGCTCAAGACTAAATAGTGATCACTTCCAATTTCAAATCCTCTATACACTCTGGTGTCCTGCACCAGGGAGAAAACATCACTGTCAACAATAATATAGTCAATGAGACCTTTCTTATTCCTAGCCTCTTCTCTTCATGTGAATTTGTGCACATTTTTATGTTGGAACATGGTGTTAATAATAACCGTCCATGTCCTGAGCAGAAATCCAACAGACATTTGCCATTATTATTAGCTTTGCTCTTTTCTCCAAATTTTCCCAAAATATTTTTGTATGTCTCACAATCATTTCTTATTCTGCTATTTAGATCCCCAACAAGGACCAATTTTTCCTTTTTCATTGTGTCAGTTGCTCTTTCTAGAGCGTCAAAAAATTCCTCCACTTCTACCTTAGTAGAACCTTCTGTGGGACCATAGGCACAAATACGTCTCATTGTCCAGTTCCCCATTCTCATATTTGCCCACATTACTCTACTTGAGACTGACTGCCATTCAAGAAGATTAGCCTCGTATTTTGTGTTGAATACTATGGCTACTCCTTGTTTTTCTTGATTGTCATTGCCTGAATATAACATTTTGTATTTATTGCTCAGAAAGATCTCACCAGTGTTGGTCTTTTTTGTTTCAGTCACCCCTATTATGTCGATCTGGTAATTATCTAATTCCTCAGCTAGCTCCATTTCTTTGCCATTCAGGCTTCTTACGTTGATAGTACCGATCTTTAACTCTGGTGATGTTGAGTTGGGGTTTGTTTTCAGATTTGTTCCAGTAGGTGACTTTTCGCTGTTCACCCTGGTTCCCTGACGAAAACAAGGGATCCTTGTTTAACCGGGTAACGACCCAGCCGGCATGAAATTTTGTCATGTTGTACCATCATTTTTTATTTTGGTTTGACCAGTAAGAATACAATTTGGTCGGCTAAATCCCAAATTGCCAGCCCATCCTCGTTCGTTCAGTATCAAAGTAGATACCCAACAGGGTGCACCACGAGAAGGTGAGGATTGGACATTAGGTCAGAAGCCCTGGTCGGTTCTCCGCATTCCTTTAAAGGCTGTGTGGAGGTTTCCTCTCAGTTATACAGCTTTGACCCTTAAGCACCCCTTCACATATGTTTTCCCTTGTTATCTCTTTTTAATTACATTCACTTACATTTCAAGAAACAATGTCAGAATAAAGTGATACTGAAAAATTGGAATCCAAATATTAAAAATGAAACTATTTGCACTTATAAATAAGGATTGGAGCTTTTGTATTTCCTAATGAATTAATTTTCCACAGAAGAAATCATACATGAATGATAATCATGAATATATTCTTTCTTTTTTTAATTTCATAATTATATTTTTTTTAATCATTGCAGTTTTGTAAGAGTATATCTGAACTGTTATGGCAAAATAGTTTCATGTAAATAGTTCTAAAATGCATTTTGTTGTGTGAGGAAACAAAGGAATCAAATGGAAAGCATGCAAACATTCAAAAACTTGTGCAGGCTACATGGTTGCTTAATTAACATTTGGATGTACTAAATTTCTTGAAGTGTGGTATGCATGAAAGCAGTAACTGGCAAAGTAATAGAAGCTGGAAAAGCAAAAGTAGATTAAAATTTAAATATTTGGCCTTAAGACAGATAAAATGAACAATATTTACAGAAGCTGATTGTTTTCTAAAAAAAATTATATTCACACATTGTCAGAATTGAAATATCTCCTTTTGAATAATTTTATAAATGGTGCTATGAAAATGAAAATTCTTATTAAAACTATATGCAAAGTACTCAAGTTTTGTTGTTGTAACACAAAAAATTTATCTGGAAATCTTTCAGTACAAATTCTTTGCCTTCAAAAGCATGGATTTTGAAATACCCTTAGTGACTTTTTGTGTAAATATTTAGAGTATTTTTAAAATACCTATAGAATAATTAGTTATGCAATTTAAGCAACTTCCTGTTCTTTTAATATTTTGACACCTAGTTCATGAAGTAATTATATCACAGACACTCAATATTAATTATGATACTGGAAATACTTTTGTTAATTTATTTGAACTCCTATATGTTTCATTCTTCTTTATCTGACATAATTATTATTGAGATACAGCGCCTAAAAAAGCACAAACTGTTTAAAAAATAAAATAAAAAATCTCGACTTACTGAAAAATTGTATTTCTTTGACTTGCTGAATAAGTGATTTCCAAACATGCAAAATGAGACACTGATATCTCTTCAAACTGCTATGCAAGAAAACTGTTATTATATGATAAGTCACTTTTAGGATAAAGCATTAAAATTGAGTACCAATTATTTCAAAAAATTGAGCATCCTAGAAGAACACCCTGAATTTGGTATAAAAATCAGCAATAAAAAGACAAAGATAATGAAAATAGGCAGATACATTGAAAATATTAACTACATCTTGAATGGGTTGCCCATAGAACAGGTAAAACATTTCAACTATCTAGGCACAAGTTTTAAGAATATGGCAAATTACATGTGGAAATGGACAACAGAATTAGCAAAGTAGGAAGTGAAATGAATAAATTTATATGGAATAAGAGAAATTAGTCCAAACACTAAAATAGCTTTATACAAGACAGTGTTCAAACCAATTTTAACTTATGGATTTGAGAGCTGGGTTAGAAATAAAACACTTGACCAAAGACTGGAGACCACAGATATGAGAGTTCTGAGAAAGATTGGGAAGTGAACAGATGGCATCAGTGACAGTGTGGGAATTGAAGAGAAAAGATTATCAAAACCAGTGTTCTTTGCCAGGATGGTAGGGAAAAGACCCAGAGGAACACCAAGATCTAGGTGGATTGATACAGTGAAAAGTGTCTTAGAAAATAGAAATATAAGATCTGATAGTATTGGAGTCTTCACAGTTAACAGATTGATTTGGTGGAAAATTGTTGATAGGAAGTTAGTAATAACGTAAGTTTTTCATGTAGTACTATCATAATGTGGTTAGTGTGGTTAGATGATGATAAAGGATTGAATGTGTGTAGAAAATGTAGGGAGAATGCGGAATTGAAGTGTATTTCGGATCGTGAGTGTGATATTTTTGTCAACCTTCAAAATGAAGGAAATAGGGATATGACAAGAAACGGAAAGGTTGTACATGAAAATTGTGAGAGTGTGAATGTAGAAAGTGTGAATGATAGTATAAATGGTTTCTCAGAGAACAAAAAAGATGAGATAGATGCATTGAGTGAGATCGCGTTGTTGAATAGTGCGATAGAAAGAGCAAAACAGCAGCTAGAGTGCATGAACAAAAGTAGACTGAATGAACCAACCAATAATAAAAGGTATGACAGGAAAAATAGACGTATGAATGTGAACATGAACAAAATGATGGATAGAGTGCTGTATGGAGACTCGTTAGTACGAGGTGTGTTAGTAGAGGATTTGACAAAATCGTACCAACCTGGTGCGACCATAAAGGACGTAACTGCGTCTATTAGAGAGCAAAAGGAAAGGGTGAAAGAAATGATTGTTGTGGCAGGTACGAATGATTTGAAAGGAGATAAAATGGAAATGATAGAAGACCTGAATGAATTGTTTGAGGTAGCAAAAGAAAAGAGTGAGAGAGGTAGAATGATTAGTCTTTTGCCACGGTATGACAGTGAAATGTTTAAAAGGAGGGCTATAATTGCAAATGACTTTATGCATGGGTTATGTATGACGAGTGGTGTGGAATTTGTGGATGTGTGGAGTGAGTTTGATGGGCGAAAGGATCTATATAAGATGGATGGCTTGCATTTGAATGGTTAGGGTGTAAGAAGACTTGAGAAAGTGTTGCTGAATGTAGTGGATGTGCAAATTCAGGGAAACTAGATTTGTTAGGGAGGGGGGGGTAGAGATACAGTCCTTATGGAGGCAGTTGAATGTAAGAATGAATATAATATGCCAGAGCAAATAAGGACAAAAAATCAGAGTGGGATAGTTAATATAAGGCATCAAGGTAGGGTTGGGGCTAATGGGGGTCTTAAATTCATGTACACTAATACTAGGAGTATTAGGAACAAGAAGGAAGAGTTTTTGGCCATGGTTGGCACTTCCAGACCACAGGTTATAGGTATTAGTGAAACATGGCTGACTGTAGATGATATAACTAGTGGGATTGAATGTGATGGGTATAGTGTGTTCAGGAATGACAGAGAGAATAAAATGGGGGGAGGAGTATTGTTGATGATAGCTGATGAGCTCCAGCCAAGGAGAATAGAAGTTGAATTGCAGGATAGAGAAAAGAGCACATTTGAGGCCATTTGGTGTGAGATTGTGGCTAGCAGAACTAAATATACAATTGGGTGCTGCTATAGACCAGGTGATGGAAAAGATGGTGGTGACAGTATGCACAAGCAAATAGAAGAAATGAGTGGAAGGAGGGTGATTATTATGGGAGATTTCAACTATGGTCGCATTGATTGGAGTGAGGAGAGGACACACGGGAGGAAGGAACTGGATTTTATGCGGTTATTAAGGGATAACTATCTGCGACAGCATGTAATGGAAAATACTAGGGGTCAGAGAGTGCTTGACCTAGTAATTACATCTGAGGATTTGGCTGTAACAAATATGACCACATTGCCACCAATCGGTGAGAGTGATCATAGGGTCTTAACTTGGGAGGTGGTTAAAGGTGTAGAATTTTCAATTAAGACAGGGTACATGTGGAATTATCGGGCGGGAAAGTATGACAAGCTTAGGAGTTTGATTGGTTCAGTGCCATGGCATGTACAACTGCAAGGACTAGAAGTTGATAGTGCATGGGAGGTAGTTAAGAAGTGCTTGCATGAAGCAATGGCTGACTGTATACCTAGAGTCCGAATAATAAATCAAGTAGGGGTTAAATGGATGAATAACACCATTAAGCTTGAGTTGCAAAAAAAGAAACAACTATGGAGAGAATTTAAGGAGAAGGGTGACCGGCAGGCACATGAATGGTATAAAGCGCAGGCCAGAAGGGTGACAAGTGTGGTAAGAAAAGCAAAAAAGGATTACGAAAGAACATTGGTTAAAGAGAATCCTAAACAGTTTTTTAGATATGTAGCAAGTAAAAGGAAAAATGTACATGGCAGATTGATTTTAAAGAATGCCGATGGTAGGGAGGTAACTGAATCAGTTGAGATAGTTGAGTTACTGAGTGAGCACTTTGCAAAAGTATATCATCCAGGTGGTGACATTGCAGAAACGAATAAACCAGTAGATTATACGGGAATTGTGGTTAATGAAGTGGAGGTGAGTAGTCTATTGCATAACCTCAATGTCAATACATCTGTGGGATTGGATGGTATACCAGCTCGTGTTGTACGAGAAGCAGCTAAAGAATTGTCAGTACCCTTGACCATTTTGTTTAATTTGAGTCTCGGGTCTGGGTTAGTCCCGAGTGGGTGGAAAGAGGGGAAAATAGTTCCACTGCATAAAGGTGGTTCCAAGACAGCTGTTGTAAATTACCGACCGATTAGCATATCAGGAATCATTGTCAAGGTCTTAGAGAAAATAGTCAAGAGGAAAATACAAGATTGGATAGAAGAAAATGGGATACTGTATCGGGGACAGCATGGTTTTGTGAAGGGTAGGTCATGCCTCAGTAACTTGCTCACGTATTATAACACAGTGACGGCTGAACTGGATAAGGGTAATGGGTTTACGGTGATTCTACTGGACCTTGCCAAGGCCTTTGACAGGATACCACATGGAATTCTAATTAGTAAATTGCAGCATATGGGAATGGACATAGGGTTGGTGAGATGGATAGGAGGGTGGTTGACGGAGAGATATCAGAGAGTGGTTTACTCAGGAGTAGAGTCCACAAGACGGCCTGTGACTAGTGGTGTGCCACAAGGATCTGTTCTTGGACCACTGCTGTTTAATTTGTTCATAAATGATATAGGAAATGATCTGAGAGGAACAGTTCATTTGTTTGCGGATGATGCGAAGTTGGGTAGGGCAATAGTGAATGCAGATGACATCAAAATTTTGCAGGATGATTTGGATAGATTGGAGCTCTGGGCTAAGGAGAATGGATGTCAGTTTAATGTGGCAAAATGTAAGGTTATGCATTTTTGGGTGAAAAGATTGGCGGCAGGTTACTGCATGGGTGGAACCCTGCTCCAGGAAATTGATGAGGCACGAGATTTAGGAGTGTTGGTGGATAAGGAATTGAAATTTAGGGGACACATTGCAAAAGTTACCAAAACAGCTCATCGAATCACTTGGTTGCTGAAGAATACGTTGACAAGCAGAGACAAACAGGTTATTGTTCCTCTCTATCGAGCCTTGATAAGACCCCATCTAGACTACTGTGCTCAGATTTGGTCACCTAGGTTTCTTCTTGATGGGGAGGAGGTGGAGAGGATCCAGAGGCGAGTGACCAAGATGATAGCAGGTCTGTGGAATGAACCGTATGAGAACAGGTTGAGGATTTGTGGGTTGCAAAAATTGGTTGATAGGCGATGGAGGGGAGATATGATTGAGACATTCAAATTACTGAAGGGTTTCTATAAAATTAATTCAGAAGATATTTTTGAGAACAGGGCTGGTTGTGGGAGGACTAGGGGACATCCATGGAAACTGGGCAAAAGTGTGGTTAGTAAAGGTGTTAGAGCTGGGTTCTTTACTTTTAGAGTAGTGAATGAGTGGAATGCGCTCCCTGAGTCTGTAGTGGATGCTGTGACAGTGAATGAGTTTAAGGCGAGGTATGATAGATACTGTATGAATGTCAAATAGTTGTGATGAATATGATTTGGGGGCTCCCTCGATGAGTCTAATGACTCCCTGGAGTTGCCCGTAATAATAGTAATAATAATATCCTGTACACCCCTTGAGGGTACATGTCAGGGATTTGATGATTATGGTGATGAACATACTATGGTGTTTGTTCTCCCAAATTTTGTAGCTTCTCCTGGTTTGGCTTATATAAGCCTTTTCCATAAGGGCAATAAATTTTATAGACACTAGGATGCATCTGGAAAGAAAATCAGTGTTTGAGATATATTCAAAGACTTTGAAGTTTCTAATTGGTTTACAAGAGATAAATATTAATAAATATAATTAACTTTGTGATAGTGCATGGCAGCTTTTATGTGCATTATTTATAGACAGTAATTTTTGGATACCTATTATGAATGAATTGGTTGTAGAGAACTGTTATGAATGAATTAGTTGTAGAGAACATCAATTTTTATCTTCTAAAATGTGAAGTGCTCTTTATTTGGTCTCTTACAATAGTTACAAAGCGCTGTTTTTTTTTAGCACACCTACTACTTTGTATTTTTAAGTGAAGATGAAAATAAAACGAAATATCCATAAATTATTATACACAGAAAAAGCCATGTCTTATCAGAATTAATAAGATACCAGAATTCTGTTTTCTCTACTATAGTTAAGTGTTACCTCAAACACATCACTTATGTTACAAGATGTAAACATTAGTGTCTCTTATAATCCAGTGTTCAGAATATTCAAAGTGTTTTAAGATCTTTGCCAAACGGTAGTTCTTTCCAGAAATATCCTTATATCTGTATAGAGTACTATACTCGTAATGAGATATACATAAGTTGAAAAATTCTGAAGCATGATTTCTAGTGATGTTTGGTCCTCTGAATTGATTGCCTTCTGTACCCTATCTTGACAATGACTTCCTGTTTTTATACTTCAGGGTATCTAACAATATAGTTTGCTCTCATATCTGAAAAGAAACCATTACCTCATTTTGCATGAAGCTTGGAAATCACTTGTCTGATCTATACTATGCCAATACTTTGAGTTGTTCAAAATTGTGTACGGCATGATAATTGCATCGCATTTGTAAACTGCTTTTAAGCTCTGAATTGTTGCTTCGTTCACAAATATAATCTGCTGTTATTCTTTTCTGTGAGTTCTAAGCAATTTTACATTTTGTACTTTCTAGTTGATATACAAATCCATCACAATGTTAGATTGTAAAAAAAAATGCAGTGAATCTTGGTATTTTGTCTAAATAAATTAACATGAGTATTTCTGATGTCATAATTTCCTATTTATTATTTTGGGATGAATGCTTAGACATTAATTATCACTCATACGATTGTTTATAGAGGAATACACATGTCTAGGGATAATAATAAACTAAATAAATTTAGTTAGTTGTTAAATTATTAGGCCAATATTTTACCTTTGTTACCAAGGCATCTTCATCGACAAAAAGTTAACCACTACATGTGCATGCATTAGGAATTGTTGTCCGCATGAAGATGCCTTAGTGACCAAGGTGAAATACTTGCGTAACACAAGGGTTGTCTGAAAAGTTTTCTCGGCTTCGACCATAGATGGCAACACTATTAGCAAGAGATTTTTTTTTTTTTTTTCTAAGTTGGTACATCTGTCATAAGCATCCATGTGAAATTGCAAGTCATTCTATTAAGTAGTTTGTTTTATACAGCTGTCTGAAGCAAAAGTGTTGTCTGTATCCTTTGAAATGGATAAAATTGAGTATCATGCGGTTATAAAATTCTTTGTAAAAGAAGGTTTAACACCAAAAGAAATTCATTCAAAGTTCATAAAAGTTTATGGGCACTTTTCTCCTTCATTTTCAACAATTAAGAAATGGGCTGCTGAGTTTAAACGTGGCCGTACCAGCATTGAAGATGATCCACGTGAAGGACGTCCAAAAAGTGTAACAATACCAGAAATCATTGATCAAGTGCACAATATGGTATTGGATTACCGGCGAGTCAAAGTGTGTGAAATTGTTGAGACTACAGGCATTTCAAAAGAAAGTGTAGGATATATTTCACATGAAGAATTGCAAATGAAAAAGCTTTGCACAAGATGGGCGCCATGCTTGCTCACAGCAGATCAAAAGTGCACTCGCATTAAAATCTCTGAACAATGCTTGGAGCATTTTAAGAAGAATAAAACTGATTTTATGTGTCGATTTATTACTATGGATGAGACTTGGATTCACCATTACACACCACAATCCAAACAGCAGTCAAAACAGTGGACAGAAGCCGATTGTTCAGAGCCAAAGAAGACAAAGTACGTTCCATCAGCAGGAAAGGTCATGACATCAGTGTTTTGGGATGCTAAAGGCATTTTGTTTATTAATTATCTTGAAAAGGGTAAAACAATAACCGGGGAATATTATTCTGATTTTCTAACCAGACTAGACAAAAAAATTCGTGAGAAAAGACCTGGTTTGCAGAAGGAAAAAAATCATCTTTCATCAGGACAGTGCACCCGTCCACAAAAGTGTTTTGGCAATGGGAAAATTAATAGATCTGCACTATGAATTGTTGGAACATCCACCCTGTTCCCCAGATTTGGCTCCCTCTGACTTCTGTCCCTTCCCAAAACTGAAACTCTTCATCGCTGGTCAGCGTTTTTCTTCGAATCAAGAGTGAATGCAGCTGTAGAGGGGTATTTTGCAGATCTTACTGAGAACCACTACAGGGACAGGATACCAGTGCTGGAGCATCGCTGAAATAAATGTATTAGTCTTAAGGGAAATTATGTTGAAAAATAAAAATAATTTTGAAATTGTAAATTAGTTTTTTCATTGTTAGGCCAAGAACTCTTCAGACCACCGTGTGTGTATATATATATATATATATATATTGAGGGCTCACTTTAGTGAGTAAGGGCATGGCAAAACCCGAGGTACCTGATGCTGGACCATGCCTTATTTCATGTAATATACATCTGTTATATTATCTGTAGACTGGTCCCTCCCCTTCTTTCTTTGCTTCTTTCTTCTCTTCTTGCTCCTTACCTGCAATGCTATTAGAGTATTCGAGGGATGGGGTGAATCTTTCCTATCTTGCTATGCCATTTCGCCTATTGCAGCCACCGAAGGGGGGTGGGCAAGCTAGCCCCAATAGGTGCCGGTTCCAAGTCCGGATAAATGGCGAGGGTCGACGTCAGAAAGGGCATCCAGTCGTAAAACTTCACTGCCAGCTCTAGCTATGATCAAATGTGTCAAAAAAAAGTGATACAAGGGCTAGGGCATACCCCTTAAGCGACGCACAGCCACATCGCCCTAAAGCTGTGAGAAGTGGACGAGGGCTACTGCATCAAGGAGTGGGTGCAGTTAAAGAAGCAAGCCCAGCAAGTGGAGAGAATGTTGCAAGTGGGAACATTGAATGTTGAAAGCATGACTGGAAGGGAAAGAGAGCTGGCAGACATGATGAGGAAGAGGAAGTTGCACATTTTATGCGTGCAGGAGACAAGGTGGAAGGGGGAAAAGGCGAAGGAACTAGGAGACGGGAATAAATTGTTTTACTCTGGAGCGAATAAAGAGGGAAGAAATGGTGTTGGAATTGTGGTCTGTGGCAGAATGAAGGACGAAGTACTGGAAGTGGGTAGGAGGATTGACAGGATGATGCGAATGAAACTTGGTCTTCGAGAAGAGCAACTGGTCGTTTTATGTGTATACGGTCCACAAGTTGGCTGTACAGCAGAAGAGAAAGGTGAATTCTGGAACATGCTAGATGAAGAAATGAGGGAACTGGAAGAAAACAAGATGGTGATTGTCGGAGAAGACTTGAACGGACACATAGGGAGACAGAATAAGGACTGTGAAGGGTTGCATGGTGGCCACGGAGTGGGAATGATGAACCAGGAAGGAGAGAGAATTTTGGACTTTGCAGTAGCGTTTGATCTGGCAATTCTGAACTCCTTTTTCTGTAAGAGGGAAGAGCATTTGATAACATTTAGAAGTGGCAACAAGTTTACAGATTGACTACATTTTGACTAGAAGAAAACATCTTAAGGCAGTAACAAATTGTAAGGTAATCCCAACAGATCAAGTGGTGCAGCAACACTGGCTGCTGTGTGCAGACCTTAAAATAAAGTCGAAGATGGGAACCTTTGGAAGCCATGGGAGGAAGACAATTAAGTGGTTTCGCTTGAAAGAAGAAAGTGTGAGGAACTGTTTTAGGGAGAAGGTGTTAGAGAGGATTTCGGATGGACTAGAAAGTGTACAAGATTGGTGGAGACATAATTCAAAAGCAATTCTAAGCTGTGCAATTGAGGTACTTGAAATATCAAGGAAGATTAGACAGCAGAAGGAGGGTTGGTGGTGGAATAATAATGTACAAGAAGCAGTGACGGCTAATAGGAAGGCAAAGCAGAAGTGGGATGAGTTAAGAGTGAAAGAGGACAGAGAGGAGTACAGAGAGAAAAAGTGAGAAGCCAAGAGAGTTGTTGCACAGGCGAAGGCCATGGCATATGAAGACCCTTATGATCAGTTAGAATCAAAGGCTACAAAGAAAGATTTATCGATTGGCAAAATGTAGAAATAAGGCTTAAAGGACATCATGCATGTGAGGCAGATCAAAGACTCTGGAGCAAGGGTATTAAGGAGGGATGTGGATATAAGAAACAGATGGAGAATTTACTTTGAAGGGATTTTGAATGAAGAAAATGCAAGGACTCACAAAGAAGATGGGGAGCCTTATGAGGGGATGGTGCAGAACATTAGTAGAGTGGAAGTGAAGGAGGCCATAAAGAGGATGAAGAATGAAAAATCGTTGGGCCCTGACAGGATCCCATTGGAGGCATGGAAGGCACTGGGGGGAAGAGGGAATTGCCCTGCTGTGGGACCTGTTAATAAAAGTTTGTCAACAGGAAAATATCCCCAAGGAATGGAGGAAAAATACTCTTGTCCCCATCTACAAGAGTAAAGGAGATGCTTAAGACCGTAAGAATCACATAGGGATAAAGTTGATGTCCCACACAATGAAAATCCTTGAGAGGGTTCTTGATGGAAGACTGAGGAAGTTGGTGGAGATTACAAAGGAGCAATTTGGCTTCATGCCTTGTCGATCGATGACAGATGCTATCTTTGGGTAACGACAGATGACAGAAAAAGTTTCGAGAGAAGCAACAGAAGCTACATCTGGTATTTATTGATCTGGAGAAAGAGTATGATAGAGTGCCAAGACAAGAAGTCTGGAGGTGTCTGAGGGAGAAGAAGGTACTGGAGAAATATGTCAGGCTAGTGCAGGAGATGTACAGAAATGTGAAGACAAGAGTTTGGACCTGCCTGGGAGATACAGAAAGTTTTCCAGTGACAGTTGACTTGCATCAAGGGTCAGCATTAAGTCCGTTCCTGTTTAATATTGTGATGGAGGTAGTGACGGAGGAGGAGGTGAGAGAAGATGCACCTTAGACTATGTTGTATGCAGATGACATCGTGCTGTGTGACTTTACATACTTGGGTTCAACAGTGAAAGAGGATGGTGAGGCTGAGAAGGAAGTGGAATGCAGGATACAAGCAGGATGGAGGAACTGAGGAAAAATAACATCAGCAGGATGGGGATAGCGGAGATGAGAATGCTTAGGTGGATGTGCAGTGTAACCAGAAAGGGTCATCTGAGAAATGACTATGTAAGGGGAATGGTGAAAGTTATGAACTTAGGAGCAAAGATACAGGAGGCAAGGTTGAGATGGTATGGTCATGTGATGAGGAGGGAGGAAGAGTATATGTGAAGAAAGGTCATGCAGATGGATGTGCAAGGGAGAAGGAAGCGCGGGCAGCCAAAGAAGAGATGGTGGAGGAGGACTTGAGGATGAAGAACTTGTGTGTGCCTACAGCCCAAGACAGGAGGTTGTGGAGGAGACTCACTACAAATAGCAACCCTATTTAAGTGGGAAAAACTGCAGAAGAAGAAGATATATATGTTGAGGCCGTATACAAGAGTTTGGTTAATCAACCTAAGTAAGTTGGTACCATGTATGGATAGTAGGTTGTTTAAGGAGAAACTTGTGTACATTTGATTTGAAAGCCTGTTTATTGTATTCCTTGGAAACACTAAGGGGAGGGGGAACTGTTACACAATGCAGCAGCAGCAGCAAGAATGAAGGGGAAAACTGTGGATTTCAAGGTTATACTGTTCGGAAAGGGATATTGGCAGTTGCACATGTTTTATCAGATTTAGTACTGAGTGGGGAATTATTGATGCTATTTCAGATGAACATATGCCATCTAAATATTTATAGAATACACATATTGCAGAAACCAAATACCTGTGTGAAAGTGGAAGGAGTGAGTTGATAAGAGTTGGGTTATTAATCAGTTTAATTGCCCTCCTCTGTATTGAGTCTAGCATTTTAAGGGAACTCTTAGGGCCCCCACTCCAAATGTGAGAGCATTATTCAATTTCTTGCAGATTTGATTTGTATAAGGTTAACAGCTGTTCAGTAGCAAAGTATCGTCTTGAGCAAAAGAGAAATCTTAATATTTTAGAAGCTGAGGATGCAATGTTGTGATGTGTTTATGCCTGGAGAGGCTTGATGTCAGGGTGATTCCAAGAAGATAAATCTCATCTTGTCTGAAAATTTGAGTGTTGTCAAAGATAATACTGTAAAAAAAATGGTTCTTTTTTTTGTGAAAAATAAGACAGAACTGGATTTTACTAGTATTGAAACTGACGAGATTATCTGAACCCCCCCCCCCCCATTGGAAGATGGCTTGGAGATATGAATCGAGGTCATTAGTGGTTGATGTTCTGTAGGTTGACGTGATATTGCATACAGTAAAGTTTATCAAATGAAAGGGAGAATAACTGTGTATTGAGTTAGAGGTCAATTGAAGTAGATCATTGATATATAGAAGGAAGAGGGTTGGTGAGAGAACAAAACTTTGTGGAACCCTGGCATTAGTTCAATAATGAGAGGATAAGGAACTATCCACCATCACATAGTGTAGATCCAGACAGAAAGCTGGCAATCCAACAGCAGACCAAATGATGGGACTTTGTTTAGTAAGCCTTTGTGCCACACCCAGCTTTGGAGATATGAAGTGCAACCACTTGGGATTCACCAAACTTCTCCATGGTGTTTGTCCACAGATGGATGATATATGAGAGATCTCTTGTTGATCGGCAGCGATGGAATTCATATCAGTGGTTGTTCATTAGCTGGGTGCCTTTGAGGTAGTGTAGGAGTTGATAGTTCTCTCCATTACTTTAGATAGGACTGAGGTGAATGAGATAGGGCAGTAGTTTGATGACAGTGATTTATCATCCTTCTTGGGAATGGGTTGAACATAGGCCAATTACTAGGCTGTGGGATGAATATCAGTGGAATAAGAGAGTATATACAGGCAACATAGGATAGGACTCAGTTCTGGTGCAGTGCACAAACCTTCAGGACAGTTGGAGGAATGCCATCAGGACCAGGAGACTTTGTGTCTAATTTGGACAATGCTTTTTTGATCTCTTTCTGGCAAAAGGATATGGGGAGCATTGTATATTGGACATCTGAAATGGTTGGGGGCATTTACTGGTCAGTTATGCATGCATTGGAGACAACGCGTGAAGCCAGGAGATTAGCATTTTTTGGGTGGATGCAATAGACCAATCTGGGTATGATAGGGATGGGATTAGTATTGGGGAAAAGTTATGACTGATTGCTTTGGCAAGAGATCAAAAAGGCTCGGGCTGTCGTTTGGACAGGCTGCAAGTTTCCTGCTTTTTTGCTCTTTCAAACTGTTTTGGAAGCATTGATAGTTTTCTTGCAGCTATTTCATGCTTAAGTATAAGCACTTTGATTTAAGCCAGTGTGGTATGCTTGATTTTTTATTTGTCTAGCCTTGGCACATCTTTTAGAGAACCAGGGTTTAGTTAGGGGATGGCAGTTCAGAGTAATGTGGGGAATGTATGTTTCTGTGCCAGTAAGGATTACTTCGGTGATATGTTCAGTGCATAACAACTAAATTGGCAACTAAAATGCATTTAATTTATTATTATCATCTTTAAATGTGCCTTTAGGGATGAATTATTGAATATTATAAAGAAAACAATAAGTTAATTTTAAAATCACTGATTAATAATGGATAGTCCACGCACACCATAGACTACCCAAGTAGTGATTGTCTCGCAATAAATTTTGATCATGTGATCTTGATTGTCTAATAGTGGCTAGAATAATGCTAAATATAAATTCATTTGGTTTAATGAAAACAGCATCTTAATATTAGCTCATATACTGAAATAAGTTAACAGCTAATAGTAGTATGCTTACCTTATTATTATTATGTAGAAGTGAAAAAAAAAAAAAAATTTATGCACAGTATAAAAATGACAATGGCAAAACAATGTCTAATGCTTAATTATCAGTTATTTCTATATAAATTCACATGGTACACCTTCTGATAATGAAAGAAAATTATTCTGGTACATAAAGTTGCTCAGAAGCAGAATTCAAGAATGAATGGATGGGAATATGCAGAGGGACAACACAGTTTTATGGGGTCTTCTGAAGTTAGTGATATTGACAGACATCAAAGAGTAGTATATGGGGTAGTTAAAAAAAAGTAGAAGACGACAAGTGAATGGCACCATACTACAGGACTGTACTTCAGCTACGCTTTGTATATTATGAGATAGGAAATGATTTAAGGTAAAGTTTGCATGTAATGAAAACACTGGAGAAGAATAGTTAATAGAGGTAATTTGTAGATCCTGGTGGATAATTTAGACTGGCAGTAAGAACAAAGAACAGCAGTTGCCAGTTTTAATGTGGCAAAGTGCAAGAGAATGAAAACATTACACTTTGGAAGAAAAAGATTACAAGGCTTTGATGGCGCTGAACTGCAGGAAATTGATAAGGCTAGTGATTTGGTGATAAGTGTGGACAGGGAATTGAAATTTAGAGAGCATATTGTAAAAGTGGTCAAAGTAACTTATAAGGTCACCTGAATGTTGTTGTTGAAAACAACTTATCCCTGACATCAATCTACTGTGGGTTCTATTATTCATTATAATGATTCTAATATAACCATATAAGTAAAACTATAAACTTATTTATTCATTCAAACACACAGATGGGATTAGATAACAGATTTCTGAGTTGGATCAGTGACTGGCTGTCAGATAGGTATCAGAAAATTGTATATGGGGTGCAATATTCCAAAAGAGGAAGGTCATTAGTGGTATGCCACAGGAGTCAGTTTTGGGACCATTGTTGTTCAGTTTGTATATTAATGATATTGGGATGGGTTTAACTGGTGATATGCAGATGATGCAAAATTGGATAGAGCAGTATAGTAGGCCTTCCTATAATAGGCCTTATAGGAAGACTTGAATAGATTGCATGTTGCAAATCTATTCAAATATATGCAAATGTTACAAAGTGTAAGGTTTTAAACTTTGGTAAGCAATGATGGAATGCAAAGTATACGCTTGGTGGGGAAATTTTAAAGGAAGTAGAGAAGATGAGAGATCTGGGAGTTGTGGTAGTGGACAAGGACCTGAAATTTAGGTGCCACATTACACACAATGTGAAGACATCACATTGGGTAATGGCAATGATATGGAGGACCCTCATGCAGAAATAAAGAGGTCATGATGCCTTTGTATAAGGCCTTGATCAGGCCTCATATGGATTATTGTGCACAGATATGGTGGCTGGATTTTCAGAGTCCAGAGAAGATTCACAAAAAAGGTGGTCAGTGGTTTTTTGAATGTGGAGTTCGAGGACAGATTGAGAGAATTAATTTGCAGTCTTGTGAGTAGTAATGGGAGGGGAAGGAGTGAGAGAGGGATATGATTGAGACATATAAGCTAGTCAGGGGTTGTTATCATGTTGGCATGGAAGAGATTTTTTCATAGAATGGAGGATGGGTGCAGAACAAGAAGCCATTGCTTCTATATATAAGCTATATAAGGAGCGTGTGAACAGAGGAGTGAGGAGAAGGTTCTTTGCATGGAGGGTGGTTGGTGAGCGGAATGCATTGCCTGAGCGTGTTGTTGCATTAGACACATTGAATTAGTTTAAGGCATGGTTGGATGAGCATTGTGTGCAATAGTGTGTACCTCCCATGATGAGTCTGACTCCATGGAGGTCAGATGTTAATAATAATAATAATTAGTTTCACATGCATTATGGCATACTTCATCAGGAATAAAATTAAAAATATTAATTTGAAAACCTATACTAACATATACACCTCCAAATTCAAAAAATTAGAATAATCAAAGAAAATGTGTTGAATGATTTGCAATTCTAATTTATTGCATAGAAAATAATTATTATCAAATATGAATTTGCATCATCTAAGTCTGTGTACTTTGTAGAACTTCTTGAAGACATTTCTTCATAATTCCCCACAAATTCTCAATGGAACTTAAATCTGATGAGTTTGCTGGCCAAGGAAATTACATTGATTTGCCTTTCTTTGAGCCATCTAGTAGTGGTCTTGGAAGTGTGACAAGAAGCTGAATCTTGTTGAAAAAGGAAATCACCATCACATAAGTCTTTCGATGCCAGTAACATGAAGTTCTCAAGAATTTCTTGGTATACTTTGGAATTGATTTTCTTACACAATACACATCCTATCTTGACGCGTCCGGACAGTTTATCATGGGAAAATTGATCGGCGACAATTCATCATGGAGAAAATTCTTTGCAAAGACTATTCATCGCTGGAAATTTAATCGTGAGGAATATTCATCGTGGATATATGTGAAAAAAAAATTTTTTTTTTTTTTAAATTTGCATATAAAGTTATTCATATTTTTTCTTACTAGGCTCTGTAGATGGAATATTAATTGTTACAGAACTGGGATAGGATGGTGAGGGAGAAAGAGCACCATATTTAAGAATATTTAGGGAGAATAGTTATATCCAACTAACTGCTGATTGTTGTCAGAAATCTGACAACAATCAGCAGTTGTAATAATCGAGACTTATTTTTAGGGGTTAAAAGAACACCTTAAATGATGTTCTACATGAAATCTATTAGTGAAAATTAAAATTATTTGAACTGTTTGTTATCTGCTAAAACACGTTAAAACAA
This sequence comes from Typopeltis vanoorti, assembly GCF_054136105.1. Classification (NCBI taxonomy): domain Eukaryota; kingdom Metazoa; phylum Arthropoda; class Arachnida; order Uropygi; family Thelyphonidae; genus Typopeltis; species Typopeltis vanoorti. The sequence continues at coordinate 122,086,564 of NC_143550.1, forward strand.
GTGTTGTGCACCTAGAAGGCATGAATGTCACGATGTTCTGTTTTTATTTTGTTCCTTCAAAATTGTACTATTAGCCACTTTGAAGGAGCAATTACTATTCTGTTGAAGATAAATTAAAAATTTATCTTCAAGAGGAACTGGAATCAGTACAATCAGGCATCTCTCTATCAATATTTATAGTCCTGAAAAGGACTGTTTTGATGATCATGAAAAAGAACACTTTTTATTTCATACTATTCAAAATTGAGCAGTATGGAAAAAAATATGAAACAAAAGAGGTGAATGCATGGCCACAAAGTTTTCAAAATAAAAAATTATGGGCAACTCCTCTTAAAGTAATCAAGAGTATCACGATTTTCATAATCACTAATTATTTTCATAATCATTTCACGATAATCACTAACGATGAGCTGAAGTCTTTTTGCAGTATCTCGATAGCGTTTCTTACCAGGAGGAGGTTGGGTGCCAGCTATATATATTGCTCTATTTTCACCTCATTGAAATGTTGCTCATCCTTCAAAGTTTTTAAACTTCCATATTGTCGGATGAGAAGCACCAATTAGTTCGCTGAACGCACGATGCCACCCTTCGCATGAGTTGTTTGTCTTTGGTAACCCTTCCAGAGCAGCATGGTAACAATTCCATAAGGCATGGCGAAAACGAGGTGGACATCGAAGTAATCGACGATCAGGTTTGCCAATCCAGGTGTCTTCTACGCAGTGTAGAACAGACTGAGCTTCAGCAGGATAGTCATTATTTTCACAACCCATCAAAAGCACGTACAGCATCTGAAGATGGCACAAAAGCAATTGCCGATATCATGCGCATTTTTATTGCAACGGAATCAGTTTCGTATCATTGTTGAAGACTATTTTCTTGAATGTTGTGAAATATACACTGGGCAAAGTGAAAAAAGCAACCTTTTTGCTGACTATTTGAAAATGCTTCAAGGAACGCATTTATTGAAGCCACTTCAAAATCTGTCATGATTAAATTTGGTGACAAATTTTTTAACATGTTTATAACTCTACGGTACGTATCTTCATTTCTTCGAGGCATCAATGCATAAACAGCAGGAATCACGCTATTGTTAATAATGCAATGAATTGCGTACAGCTGCTCAAAAAGAGGTGGAGTAGTTTTAAAAGTGGCATATGCATACCATGTTGTCGATTGCGACAATAACTGTAGATTTCGTTTTGTATAAAAATATCAGCAGTCTGTTGCGGCCATCATTGCTGTCATGCAAAAGGAACTTTCCATTTCCATGGGTGATTTTATGTATAGGCAGAATAATTAAATTACTTAACGAATTTGGATTTGGTGGTACCTGTCCTGCTTGATTTCGGGTTTTTCAAATAGATTTCTTTACAGAGGCATTGCTCGGCATTAGGCCGATGACAGCAGGAGATATTTTTGTGTATGCTTCCGTGATAATTCGTTGAGTCCCATCGTTAGTTGTACGGGCTCAGTCTTTAATCTCATTAAGTAGCTTCACTACTTCAACCTGTGCCATGTTACCAGCATGATTATGTTGGGTTAATTCGTTTGATAATGTTGTCGCCAGCTGTATGAATACGTGCATGGCAATGCATTTTTTGAAACTGATCACATTTCTTCCAAAAAAATCTTTTCTTCATTTTCTTGGTCTTTTATAAATAAATGACCATTATCGCTCAATTTATGCTTCATCTTCTCGCTTAAAATAAATTCCAGTGGCATCGTGCAATAATTGTAATTAATTTATAAATTGATTCTTAAACTTCAGAATTTTAAACACTTACCAAAAGAAAAAAATGTTGGGGATCGGAGACTTCTGAGAACACATCACATAAAACTGTTTAATTTGAAATTTTAACTGCAGAACTTCACTTTCAAATATCTAAGCAGGAATATATTCACAGTAGCAGCTCCAATATAGTAGTGAAACAGCAGCTTTTATACTCTGGGAATCAGTGGTTAAATTCAGTTGGGGCTCTCTGGATCCCGCCCCGGAATTTTTTATGCACCGGACCTGGAACATTTTTCTGTTTTGTGACTTTTCTCCCTTTACGGTAATTAAGCCTAATGTGAAACAGACATCAGTCACAGGTTATTAAGAAGTGCATATGATTGGTGCGGTATTAACAAGAGATTGCACGATCGAAAGATAAAAGCAAGCCGCCAGTTGAGTTGAAATGCTAACCCTCTTCAATCGAATTCCATATGTGAAACTGCCATAACAACATTCACTATATATATATATTTCTTAGTTTTAACACATTTACGAATTTTAACACGTTCGGTTGAATTTCATTGCTGTTTTGCGAACTCGCACACATCTAATTAATAACAGTAGTTTTTAGTTAGATACTGTGTTTGCCATATGGTTTTGCTTGAGTCTATACAGCATAGTTTTTGTATGAGAGGGACATGTGATTTATTCATTAGTGTCGTTTTTATCCAAGTTGTCTCTAATTATACTATTTGTTGAGAAATATATTACACAGACTGCTCATACCTTATTCACTGACATAATATAGTTCGCCCACCGATTAGAGGTCCCTCGACACTTCTGTGCATGTCAGAAAAAGGACAATCCATTCCGATAATAGGGTAATCAATCTGTCTGTCTTCTGGGATGTGTTTGTTTATTATTACAGGTCAGAAATTTTTGCTTTTCTTTTACGAACATTGCTGTGTTAAAGTGTAACTATTTTGCTTGTATAACAGTTGGAAAAATGTACGTAGAGTATTAAAAAAATTAAAAAAGGTATACCATAAAACAAAAATTTAACTAAGTTTATTTTTAAAAAAGTTTTCTTAAAATAAAAATAATTATACAGAAAAACAGAAATTTTTTCAAATGAACTTAGATATTCTAAACTTACAGTTGAGAAAACTGACACACTTTAATGTCCTAATCCGATTAATTATTTATGACTTGTTGTGACTCTTTTAACAAACCCATGCAAAAAAAGTTGGAAAAAAAATGCCATTATCAAATCCTTTTAATCTTCATAGTCATCTGAAGCTGTGTCCGAATCGCCATCATTTTCACTTAAACTGATCACCAAAGGTTCGCATAATTCTTCGATAATTCTGTCTCTGTACTAATACATATTTTCACAATGAGGTGACATGAAAGCAATATTTTCCCCAGTTTTGAACTGTAATACTTTCAATTGCCTGTTCTGAAGGCTTAAATTTCGACGTCAATATCTCCAGTTACGTTGCGATGGCGAATGAAACTTTTCACTTCTGCCCAACCATACTCAATAGTATTAATATCGCAATGATATGGTGGTAGCCTCAAAGCTAGAAATCCATGCTCTTTGAGCATCGTGTTGAATTTAAATAGTTTAGTTGTGGGCAAGTTTCTTTTGACCAAATTAAGCAATTCAATTTTTTGCGTATCTGGGCAATGAGAAATGTTATTTGCAGAGAGCCAATCCATAAGAACTTGCTTCTTATTAGACCAATTTGGAACTTTGTTTGATCAAATAGAGTGATATGAAGCATTATCAATTATAACAACAGCAGTTTTAGGAAGGTTTGGAATCAGTTTTTCTTCTGCCCAATTTTCGAAGATCGTAGAATTCATTTGCCTATGGTAATTGGCTTTGTATAGTAAGTTTGAATTAGGTAAAAAATCCATTTCTCCACCCGCACACCAAATTATTATGCGCCACGAGGCATTTCCGGTTTGTAGCACTCCATATTCTTCTTTAGACTGCCAACATTTTCCATAAGTTAAATTACTATCAATCCAAGTTTCATCTAGATACAGAATCGGTCTTTTCTCCTCCCTGAAACGACTTATTGCTCTCAAATACTGCGTTCTAGATAAAACAATGCCACTTCGCTCCATGATAAGTTTCCTTTTATTCTGGGACTTTTTAAAACAAAATCCGATTTCATGAAGTATTTTCCTTAAAGTTTCTGTTTTCCAAGGAAAATTAATTTTTTTTCTTTAAGCACAGGAATCAATTTCGGAACAGTTGGCAGTCTTTTCTCGACCACGTAAAATTCGTAAATAGTTCTTCTTATAACGTCTACATCAAAATCATTCAAAGTTACGGTATCGATGGTTTTCTTTACTCTGGCGCTCTTTTTTAGGAGATTTAAATTTTTGCTTACCGTCATCTTTTGATTCCCTACGAATTCTTTTAACAGTCGACCCCTATATGCCTGCAATTGCACTTGCACGTTTTATTACTTGAGAAAGGGGAACAAGGAGACGATTCTTTTTCGCAGAATGTCAACACATTATTCAATATTCTTTTTTTATTATTATTATTATTATTCCGGGCAACTCCAAGGAGTCTACAGACTCACCGAGGGAGGCCCTAACATCATGTCAAGAACAACTATTCGACATTCACACAGTATCTATCATACCTCGTCTTGAACTCATTCACGGTCGTAGCACCCACAACAGACTCTGGCAGCTTATTCCACTCATTCACCACTCTCCAAGTAAAAACCTAGCTCTAACATCCCTGCTAACCACAATCTTGCCCAGCTTCCATGTATGGCCCCTAGTCCTCCCACGACCAGTCCTATTCTCAAAAATATCTTCCGGATTAATCTTATAGAAACTCTTCAGTAATTTGAATGTCTCAATCATATCACCCCTTTTCCACCTATCGACCAATTTTTGGGACCCACAAATCTTCAACCTGTCCTCATAAGGTTCATTCCACAGACCTGCTATCATCTTGGTCACTCGTCTCTGGATCCTCTCCACCTCCTCCCCATCAAGAAGAAACCATGGTGCCCATATCTGGGCACAGTAGTCTAGATGGGGTGTTATCAAGGCTCGATACAGAGGAACAATAACTTGTTTGTCTCTGCTTGTTAAAGTATTTTTCAGAAGCCAAGTGATTTGATGAGCTGATTTAGCCACTTTTGCAGTGTACCCCCTAAACTTCAATTCCCTATCCACCAACACTCCCAAATCACTGGCCTCATCAGTCTCCTGGAGTACAGTTCCACCAATGTGATGTACTGCTGCTATTCTTTTCACCCCAAAATGCATAACCTTACACCTTGCCACATTAAATTGACATCCATTTTCCCTAGCCCAGTCCTTTAAACTATCCAAATCATCCCGTAAAATTTTGACATCCTGTGCACTCACAATTGCTCTACCAAATTTGCAAGAGTTACTGAAACGTTTAACAACAGAACTTGTTGACTGTACTGGATCCATCATACAAATTAATAATAAAAAAAATGCAAGAAAGCGACAAGAAAAATCAAGCTAGTACTAGTACAGCGACAGACAAGAAAGCACGTGATTTCGCATGGTGGTGACCAATTCGTACATCCTTCATTTCTTTCTCCCCTTCAGCATGAATCGACTATTCTTAACAAAATGCCAAGGAGAGATCTACAAATGGTGGGCGAACTATAAAGTAATTGTTTTTCTTGCCTCTGCAATATAGTGGCTATTGGGAGGGCGTGTTGATTACCACAGGAGCAGTTGCCATCGCCCCAATGTACACATGTTTAAGCTTTTTTTCATGTGCAAGGTATATGTGAAACTTTTTAATTTCTTTTTTAGAAAAATAAAATCAGGCATGGTGTGAGTTATATGCGAGGGCTAGTTATATTCGAGTAAGTATGTTATTTCAACTATAATCAGTACATCTGTACCTTCTTTAACCCTGCGGAAGTCGTGATCGAAAAAATTGCAGTTGCATGTATCCGAGAGATACATTCATTACTAGTATGTGCTGAAATGCGATAAAATTTAAAAAAAAAAAAAAACACTACAAATATATTACATGATAGTTTATTTTCAGATACAATCTAGAAATTATTGAAAAAAAAAGAATTAAATAAAAAAAAACTAAACCAATACTATACTGACATCGGAGTTTGCGGTATCTCTCAGATACAGTTTATTATCAAATATCACACACCTTTACATAACACGTGTTAAACCAAACTGACTTCAATTTTCTAGCGAATTTTTTCTGCGATGATTTTTCCTGCAATGAATTTTCCCTGCGATAAATTTTCCTGTCGAATTTTATCCCATAATGATTTTTCCTTTCGATGAATTTTCATGCGATGAATTGTCCGTGACCCCTATCTGGACCCTCTGCAGTCATACAAGCCCATACCATGACAGAGGATGCAAATTTCGTATATATTTCATGCATCCTTTATCAAATGCTTCTTGCTTAAGATGGCAAACTTATATTCCTTGATGACCATGGGACACACAAAACATACTTTCATTGCTAAAAAGTAGCATTTTTCAGTCCTCTTGACCCCACAACAGTCTTTGCTTGTACTATCGCACTCTAGCTGCCTTTTACTTAGAAGTCATAAGCAGCTTCATCTTAGGAACATGCTATTTAAAACCCAATTTGTGAAGTCATGTCAACATCTGATTTAGACATTTCAGACACTTACATTTCAGAATCGGTTTTTCTTCATGATATTTTTCTTTCTAGCTATTGCAGTGATTATTTTGAAAACTCCAGTTATTAGAATACTGTCTTAATATTCTACTCACACTTGCTTGAGAACATTTCAATTCCTTAGCTATAAACTGTTGAGTAGAGTTTATTCGAACCGTCTTTGTGTGGAGACACCATACAAAATTTCTTAGCTTCTGATATGTTACTCGTTCGACTCATGTTTAGCAAATAATCCACATGGAAACGATTCCTCGCACATGAGTCACTCACTCAGCTACTGAAACGTGCTATTTCTATTGTCTCCTCAAAACTAATCAGAAAATTTTGGAATATTCTATTATTTTGAACCATGTTAAAAATGATTCCAATTTATATTACATTTTTATTTGTTTACATGGTTATATAATCTACACAGTATATAGATTTAGATGATGCTAACTCATATTTGGTAATCATTATTTTCTATGTGATAAATTAGAATTGCAAAGCATTCAGCAAATTTTCTTTGATTATTCTAATTTTTTGATTTGTGTATAAACTGATACATAACATATAATCTAATACAGTGTTTCTCAACCTGTGGTCCGTGACGATGGGACAGGTGGTCTGCAGGGAGACTTAAATTAATTAAATAAATATATTTTTTTTAATTATCCAAACAAAACAAATTAAAATTGAATAAGTAAGTAAAAATTATTGAAATCAAATGGAGCCTTAAAAAAACCAACAAAAAGCATCAGAATGTTCAAAGGCGGAAGCAATAAAATTATATTGTTTTTCACTTCACACCTCTTTTATTATTCATTATTCTGCCGCTAAATTTGTAGCTGCAGAATGACGAATAATAAAAGAGGGGGTCAAGTGAAAAACAATATAGTTTTATTGCTTCTGCCTTCCCTTGCTGTTTTGTCAGATTTGAAGTGAACATGTGTTATCCACATTTCAACCAATTGCTTGTTGTGTATTGATTTTTATTAGTGAAGGTTTCCTTCAACTAAGGCTCAGTATATCTTCAGAAGTGCTAAGTGATACTTGAACAAGGTGTGTCATGAGTTAACCCAGTATTTATATATTTATATATTTTTCGGAAACGTTTTTTTAATAATGAAAAAGTGGCTTAGAAATAGGACTTTGAAAAGAAGAGCAAGTGAAACAGGTAATGCTAACCCTAATTGTAATACACGTGTTGTAACGGCCAGTAAATCTGATTCTATTAAAGTAGAAGAAGCAAGCAGTTCAAAGAAAAAATACAGTAGGAAATATAACAGTTTATATTTGGAATTTGGGTTTACTTGGTGTGGAGATGAAAGTGAACAGAAACCTCAATGTGTTTTGTGTTATGAAGTGTTGTCAAATGAGTGCATGAAACCTGCAAAACTCCGACATTTAGAAACTAAACATTGTGATGTGAAAAATAAGCCAATTGAATTTTTTCAGCAACGCTTAGGGACATTAAATCATGGGAAAGATATAATTTCAGCCATGGATTCCATTAATAGCAAAGCACTGGAAGCATCCTATCTCTTAAGTTTGCGCAGAGTGAAAACAGGGAAACCTCATCGTATCAGGGAAAATTTACTACTTCCAGCTATAAAAGATGTGGTAAAAACCATGTTTGGCAACAAGTTACTAAACGATGGTGATTTGATTCCTCTTTCAAATGACACTGTCAGTCGTAGAATTAATGATATGGCAGGTGACATAGAATCTCAGTTAATCGAAAGAGTTAAGAGCCCTTATTATGCGTTACAAATAGACGAGACTACTGATGTTACAAATGATACGCAGTTAATATGATATGTAAGATATGCGCATGATAACAACATTCATGATGATATTCTGTTTTGTAGAACTTTGTCATCCTGAACAACTGGAGAAGAAATATTTCACGCTGTCAATAATTATATAATACGCAAAGGGATCCAGTGGGAAAAATGTATGGACTTCTGTTCAGATGGAACTCACGCTCTTACAAGCAGGCATGGTAGAGTTGTTTCTAAGGTCAAAGAAGTAGCTCCGGATGTGAATTGGGTGCATAGGTGAACATTAGCTTCCAGAGGAATGCCACCAGAATTTAAAACTGTGCTATACAACGCTGTCAAGCTAGTTAATTTTATTAAAGCTCGACTGTTAAATAATGGGTTATTTTCAGTACTCTGCGATGAAATGGGCATTGAATATACACAACTTTTGCTTCATTCTGAAATTCCATGGCTTTCCAGGGGCAAAGTACTAACAAGGTTATTTCATTTAAGGCCTGAAGTTTTATTATTTGTAAATGAAAGTAATTCTGATTTTGCATTACTCCTTGTTGATGAAGCGTGGTTATCAACACTATCCTATCTTTCAGACATTTTTTTGAAATTAAATGAACTAAATCTCTCCCTTCAGGGAAATTTTTTAACTATTCTTGATGCCTACGACAAAATAAAGGCATTCAAGAAAAAATTGGTTTTATGGATTAATTATGTAAGAGACAGACAGTTTGCACCTTTTCCAACATTGGAATCCTTTTTAGTGGAAAATGATATTTTTGTTCATTCTGAGTTTGTGGAAAGGGTTTGTGACCACCACAAAAATCTGAAACTGAATTTTGAAACATTTTCCGAATAACTTTTATAAGAAATTTCTGTGGGTTCGCGATCCACTTCAGGCTTGCAGTCATGAGAATGACCTTTCGTTATCGAAAAAGGAACAGTTAAAAGAAAAAGGAAAAGAAGAGCAAGTGAAACAGGTAATGCTAACCCTAATTGTAATACACGTGTTGTAACGGCCAGTAAATCTGATACTATTAAAGTAGAATCTGATAAATCTAGTAATGAATCTGATAAATCTAGTAAATCTGATACTATTAAATGATATTTTTGTTCATTCTGAGTTTGTGGAAAGGGTTTGTGACCACCACAAAAATCTGAAACTGAATTTTGAAACATTTTCCGAATAACTTTTATAAGAAATTTCTGTGGGTTCGCGATCCACTTCAGGCTTGCAGTCATGAGAATGACCTTTCGTTATCGAAAAAGGAACAGTTAAAAGAGGAAAAGAAGAGCAAGTGAAACAGGTAATGCTAACCCTAATTGTAATACACGTGTTGTAACGGCCAGTAAATCTGATACTATTAAAGTAGAAGAAGCAAGTAGAAGAAGCTTTCAAGTGACAATGGGCTTAAAATGCAATTCCGTGTGATCTTGGTTTTGCTCGATTTTGGATCTCGTCTTCAGTGAGAAGTGAATTTCTGGAATTATCTGAAGAAGCATTGAAAATTGTCCTGCAGTTTTCTACAATCTATCTTTGTGAGAAAGGATTTTTATCACTCCTTCAAATAAAAACCAAATACAGAAATCGTCTTAGTGTGTGTGCCGATCTTCGACTGAAGTTGACCAATATTGAGCCAGATATCCAGCAACTCTGCAAGGGCTGAGAAGCTCAACCATCTCATTAAAAGTAAGTAGTAATATAATTATATCATCTTATTTATTTGTTTAATAAAAATTAAAACTTTGTTCAATGATGATACACTTTTAATCGTTTACTTCCAATTTAATTATGTTGCCATATCTTTCAAAACATGCTTTTAGATTTATTATGTTATAAATGGCACAGTTTTTCCGAAATGTTGGTAATTCCTACATAGGTTTTTTTTAAAAAAATTACAAAAGTCAAGATGACGTATAGGGAAATAAATTAAAAACACTATGTTTATTTTTGAAGTAAAACTTTAATTCCAACATTCTAAAATGTTGTTTTTCTTGCTTTTCTGTTCGCAAAATCATCGATCACATTGTCAAAGTCTATTTCATCACTCAGTTGCTGTTTTATAGACAGGCAAGATTTCATAAACTCCAAAAAAGGTGCTGCCAGGGGAGGATCTCCCCCCCCCCCAGCTACGCCTCTGTAACTAAGTGGTCCGCAGAATTGTTTTATGGCATTTTACTGGTCCTTGGGCTTAGAAAGGTTGAGTAATGCTGATCTAATACATTAACAGTGTTGTGTTAAAAATCATTCTGCTATTATATGCTTTCAGTTGAAATTTAACTTTATTATTATTATTATTATTATTATGGGCTACTCCAAGGAGTCCTTAGACTCATCAAGAGAGGCCCTAAATATCATGTCAAACACTATTTGCACAGTATCTGTCATACTTTGCTTTAAACTCATTCATAGTCATGGCACTCACAACAGACTGGCAACCTATTCCACTCATTCATTACTTTTCAAGTGAAAAACCTAGTTTTAACACCCTTGCTAACTACACTTTTTACTGAATTTTTCCTACTACACTACACTCTTTCTTACTTACTCTTAGTTCTTACTTATTCTGATGAAGTATGCCTTAGTTTGTAAGCAAGTAGTTGATTGAATAAATGTGTTTTTATTTTCATACTTATAATGTAGTTATACCAGAATCCTTACACTGGTTATTATCCCTCTTTATAAAGTTTTGATAAGGTCACATCAGAACTAGATCTTTCCAAAGGAAGTGTAGTAGACATTATGTATTTAATCATGATTAGCTATGTAGAGATTAATAGAATTTATTAGCTCCTTGTTGCAAAGAAGAATTGATCAGTCAACAATATTCAAAACACACTTACTTACTTGTGTCTTAGTCACAGTTGAATAAACAGGAGAATATACGGTTTTAGTTAAAGGGAAACAAATGTGAATTTAGTGATTAAGATATAGGGGAAAAGATTATGAACAGTTAATCATGATTATTAATTACTTCCCATATTTTGAGATGGGCATTCAGTCAGAGTAGTTAATATTCAGACAGTGTTGTAAAGTTTCACTAGTTTTAAAGAACTGACGATAAAATTGAAATTGATTCAAAATAGAATCTGAACTATTGTTCAGATTCTATTAATGTTCAGATTAAACACTGTCAAAGAACAACAGTTAGGAAAGTAAAGGAATCAGAGATTTTGGATATGCTGAAAGAAATAGAGAAAGGGATGTAAAAGCTGCATCCACTATGTTCTGATTGATGGAATCGAATCTTATCTACTATTGTTTGTCACATGCACTGTTGCTGCCTTTTACATAGACATTGTCTGAGTGGCATAAGGTTCTGTTTATTCATATGCTAGATTATAAGATTTTTATGGGTAAACATAATAAATTATAGTTGCCTCTCACTATAGCAAACACTTGTTATATTACTCTCAATTACTATAAACTGCTGACAGGTCTTGACCCAAACTCCATAAATTAAAGTGAATTCACTAAAACAAGCTCTTTGTGTAACGTTTGTCCAAAGTAAAAGGTAAAAAATTGCAAGGAACCTGGTAAACACCTGAAAGGGAAAGGGGAGACTGTTAATCCTTAACAGAAGGTATAGAGGAGAGTTTATTAACAGGAAAAAAAAAAAAGTGGATACTAAATTGTACTTTTTTTAAAAAAAAAAGATCCTTGAAATTAGTTCAGAGATTTCAGCAGTATAGAACACTGGAACTCTAGGGTCATATCTAGAAACAGGCTTGTAGGTGTCAAAGATGTTCTGGATCATCCTCGGAATGAAGCCATTATGTCGTGTAATGCTTCGGATGATGTATTATTCTAGTTGAAGATTTGAAGGTTTGGAGCAGATAATATGTGTGTGTTGTGTTAAGAGTTTTGATGATATCTATTTTTTTAGATATGTGTGCTGAATCTTGTATGTAATCCTCTGCATAGGTAGCTTTGCAATAAACTGAAATTGTCAGTATTCCAGATGGAGAGTAAAAGAGGAGGATGTTTAGGAAAGCTCATTGTCCATCCTTTTCTTTTTCCATGGCTAAAACTATACAAGGGTATAGGCAGTTAATTTTGATTGGAAAAAGAACAGGATGTGGCCAGATAGTGAAGATATCACACATAGTGAACCCAGAATGAAGGTTGTGGTTATATGGAAAGAAATAGTCTAATCTCCCCCTGACAGTAATTTGCTGTGGGGAGATTAGACTTCTCATATGACTCCCCAGTGCCTTCAATCTTTTTTATGTGGTTCCTACCCAGAAAGGTTATTCACAAACCTTTCCACTCATGGTACAAATTTACCTATAGTAAATTTGTACCATGAGTGGGCTAGGCATTTTCTTTCTCATTTTTTAAAATCAATTTTATGCCTTTCTTTTGTATTTACTTTTTACATAATTTGGAAACCATGCTGTAGAGATCAAACATTGAACTTTTTAAAGCCACTTCAGTCCTCCAATAAGCAGGGCAGTGGTCTTACATCAGGTGATGAAATTCATCTCCCACCTAAAGACAATCACAAATATCCATGCCTACAGTGGGATTTGAATGTGCGGCCTGTTGGGTTGGTTAGAGTCTTGGGTACACTAACCACTCGGGCAACCAGATTTGCTTGTGAAGTTTTGTTTTTTACTTGAAATACCCAAATGCATGACAGAATCAAATAATTTGACTATGTCTGGAGGAAATGCTTATAATAAAAATTGAACAATTTCAGCAAGTGACACATTACTAAATAAAAACTGAATGTTGAAATTCACCATGGTATCCATAGGTTGTAAAGATAAGTTTTTTATTTTTGCTAAACAGTCTAAAGAATTTTTTTTTTTATAAAAGAATGAGAATGACTAGAGTTATAGCAACTTTGCTAAGAGCAGGTAGGTGAGTCAATACAGTCAGTGATGGGTCGAAACACCTTATTTTTGGTAGACCCCAGAAAGGTGGGAATCTCTCAAAATGAGTTTTCAATTTTTTTATAGTATTTTTGGAGAGAAGAGCTGTTTCTATGGGAGTACAATAGCATCCAGATCTGTTAACCAACCATTCGTTTATAGCAGGGCTGACAATAACAAGTTTGTTGCTCTGACAGAAAGGAAATCAAACTTATGATCAAGGACACATCTGTGTTTATTTAAAAAAAGCTGCAGAAAGATATAATTTATACCTACCTTCACAGGCCATTAGATACAACAAGATTCTGTACATCATCTCTCTCAGAAAATAGGCATCATCGTCAAACTTATTGTCCGAGGATAATAAGAGCACATATCATCTGCTCCAACCCTTATGCTTAAACTAGAACTTGATCCCATCCATAGCATCATTCAATAGAACAACTTCACGAGAGGATCCAGCAGACTTTTAAAACACACACACACACACGGAAAGTTCTAATAAACGTTTATCATAGTCTCAGACAAGTTTGAACCCATGAAGGATTTGTGATTGTTCTTTTAGAGATACTTGTGCCATATGGTTTCTTCAATTTACACTATAACACAAGGTATAACATCATGTGGCTTTCTCTGTTTCAAATTAATCCATTCTTTGTATTCAGCTACCATTTGCCATTGATGATGGCCTGTAATTTTCAGGTTGAAATATGTGGCCTTTGAATAAATATTATTCACTCCTTTCCTTGTGTTATCATGTGAATTGAAAAGTTTGAACCCAGGTTTGCCTTTCAAAAAAGGGCACACTGCATAAATAAATAAAGCAGTGCAGTTTAACTTATACACTGGAATAAATTGCTTATTTCTCGAATATTTATTTTCTGGAGTAAATATGTAGAAAAGGAAATTGTATAAACAGTTCTAATGTAACAAACAAAGGAACTAACTGCTGAAAGTTTTTTCACTTGGTTTTACTATAAATTAAAGATGCCAAGTAATTATATTTTTGGTTTAATCCTTTATCCAAGTGTAAGCAAACAAACTTTGTGCAGGAAGTAACTTCATTAGACTGGGCAACTTGTATATATGACTTCACATCACTTGCCTTAGTATCTCATAATGCAAAACACATATTCTTACAGACTTGTATAATACTATGCATGGGAAGGATCACTACCCAGACCCTGAAGTGATACCAAGATTGAAGTAATGCAGGAGGCTCCCACTAATGAGATCTCATTAGAGGTCGAAACCAGTCTGCATAGTGACCCTTCCCATAATGCATATCATTATACATGTCTGTAAGAATATGTGCTTTGCATTATGTCATACTAAGACATGTGATGTGAAGTCATTAGCCTCTATATACGAGTTTCCCAGTCATGAAGTTACTTCATGTGCAAACTTTGCTTACACTTGTATAAAGGATTAAACCAAGAATATAATTTCTTGCCATCTTTAATTTAAAGTAACTAGCTTCTGTCATAGCATCAGCTAAAGCTGGATTTAAAAGAGGCAACAGTTGTTGGTCTGAATTTATTAAAATGACCATCAGTCAGATTTGTGGTAAATTAATGCAATGAAATTCATTTCAACAGTTTCATATTAATTTCAGCAATATATAAATGTTTTGCAAAAACTCATTACAAATAGAATACAAAACAGATTTTTGCCAACCTCCAGAAGAAAATAATTCAGAAAAAACTACTATGGCACTATTGATTATAGCTATGTAATAAGACTGACTGTTGAAAAGACAAGTGAATATCACTAACTTTTAGGTCTGGCCTTTGTTGATTTTGACAAAGCATTTGATTCAGCAACTGTAGATAAAAAAAAAAAAAAATCTTCCATAAAATACAACAAACAAATCTAAAAATATGAAAAATATAACAAAAAAATTTAAACAAATAATAAAAATATGCCCCAACCCACCCAAAATAGCACCAAAACTTTTTCCAATAAAAAAAAAACACTTCTATATTCATTTAAAAAACATTTGAGACAGTACACATATTAGTGACATACACTTACAGACATCGAAACCTGATATCTTTTTCCTAACAGAGCCTCAATTGGCAAATTCTACAACCACTATCTGCCTCAACTATTCCAGTTACATCTTGCATGATGCACTCTGCAAAAAGAGCAGAACATGTGCTTTTATCTTATATCCTAATCTTATATCCCCTGTCAAAGACCAACTTAGAAGCCCCACTATTTGATCTGCTCTGATTCAAGATTTCCTTACCTCACTTTACAGCCTTCATTTGCTGCCATTATTATTGCTCCACTAACTTTGATCCTGCTGCCATTTTGACTACATATCACTAAAATTGGTTTCTTACGAACTAATTACCCAGATTGTAAGATTATCTTCCTTCGGGACTTTAACATCCATAACACAAACTAGCTTCCCTACTGCATCTTCACAGACAAAGCTGGAAGGTGAATCATTTGCTACCAGTCATGATCTAACACAAATAATCAATCTACCAACCAAGATACCAGACAATCCTCATTGTTCTACTAATATTCTCGACCTTTTCTTAACCAGCTCTCCCTCCAAATACACTGTGCATTTCTGCTTATCATCCTCTCAGGCATTCTCAGTCTTGTACCCTATGGCACTATAACTGTGCCAACTGAGGTGACTTCCAGAATTTTTATGCCACTTTTCCATGGTGTCAGATTACTGCTTTCACTCTCTCAATCTAAACATATCTGCACAGAACTAATAACCAAAAGAGTGGAGTGAGGGATCTTCATTCTTCACTCCACTGCAAACCCCTGATATGTATCCAAGCCCTAGTTCTCAAAAAAAAAAAAAAAAAAATATATATATATATATATATATGTGGCGATTAGTTTTTACTCGGTTGTTATACATTTCAAAAAATAGATTTAATGACTCCAAGACCGAGATAACATATAAAGATTTTAATGATAAATACTACTAGTTTCGGCATATAGCAGCCTTCTTCAGGTATTTATAAAGGAAAGGAATACTAATAAACATTGAATTATTTAAATAAACAAACTGGAAATTACAGGTACAAATTGCCTCACATAATCGATACATAAAAACGTTGTATTTTTCAAGTTGTTCCAACTGGCGTGCCATTGTTTGTTGCAATTGTGCGTGCAAGTTCACGTGAACGCCAATATTGAATAACTGCAGCATGGCTATCTGGGATGTTATAACTTAAATTATTATTTAAGTGGACCGGGTTCAGTAGGATTTCCCTTGATTCTACGATTTTTCTTTCAAACTCATCTTCACAGCGAAAAATATTTTCTGATCTATTCCAGCATACAGAGTGGCTTTGTTGGTCATCATTAGGATTATTTGAAAAAAGAACATGACTGGATAACGCAGTTGCATGAGATCTTTTGTATGAGATGTCTCTCTTATGCTCTTCTATGCGTTGTTCAATAGATTTGTTAGTTTGACCAAAGTATGGGATATTGCAATCACACCACAATTTATATACTCCAGGGTACTTAAGGTTGTGATGAGTAGGTTTTGGATATATATATATATATATATATATATATATATATATACACAGGGTGTTCGGGATAAATTTGACATATTTATAATTAATTATATTTTTCCGTAAGTTACATGTATTAACACACACTTCTCTTCATTTAAAAGTTTGGACCCTTCTTCATTCATATACAAGATGTCAGAAAGGATGGATAGCTGGAACCCACCTGAATCATGGAAGAGAATAACTTGTATCATGATGATTCGTGCCCGCCATCAAAATAAGGATATTACGACTGCTGCCCAATGCTCCCTGAATACAGTAAAAACAATCAGGCATGAACTAGAGACTTGCAATGGTGACTACGAGGATGTAGCAAGAAGAAAAATCCCTAGCAGACGATCTGATTGCATTCGTACAGCAGAATTCCTCGCAAATCTGCAGGAACAGGTGTTGAAGAACCCCTGGCATTGGAATTCGGGCTTTGTTCGTGGAGTTGCTAACTGTAGTCAAGTCCTGGATAACAAGGGTAGCCAATGGTAGGCCGTATGTATGGCAGCAGGATTCGGCCCCTTGCCACACCTCTGGGAAAAGTCAAAAATGGTTGTCTGAAAATTTCTACGACTTCACCAGTCCAAATGTTTGGCCTCCAAACTCCCCAGACCTTAACCCCATGGATTATTTTGTATGGGGCGCAGTTGAAAAAGACACCAATCGCACTTCTAGTAATACAAAAGCCCAGTTAATGGATAAAATTAAAACAGTTTTTGCGGCCCTTCCCAGAGAGACTGTAGCATCAGCTTGTTCGAGGTTCCGAAGCAGAATTGAAGCTGTGATCGATGCTAATGGTGGTTATTTTGAGTAAATCTTGTTGATAGTATTGTAATTAACTCTGCCTGTAATGTTTTTTTGTCAATTCATTAAATTTAATAGATACAAAGAAGATTTTCTTTTTCCTTACGAAACTGTCAAATTTATCCCGAACACCCTGTATATTCATTTTTCTAAATTAACTGACTTAAAACCCGAGAATTATAACACAATGACATTTATTTGAAAAAATGCAACATGTTTCATCAAGAACGACTTCATCAGGCGACAAGAACATAGAAAGATATTAAAAGACACGAAATTAACATTGACACACTCTAAAGCTATACAATTATAAAGCCATAATATTCGACTGTAAATTACAGTTATTATGAGCTTGAACTACAGTCCGAGTTAAAGTTCTATTGTTGTACACCTGTGTGTGTGTGTGGAATCACGCGATCTCCAGTATCTCAGTAGTAGATAGTAGAGTTGAAAGAGTCAGGCAAATTATAGCTAAGATTGTTATTCATGTGAAAAGGTTCCAAGGTGATTTCTTTTGACTCGACAATGCGGCGCTCTACTTCATCATGGCAGATGTGTAGGTTTGAAGTTGATGTCCAGTTTATTTCATGTTGGTGGCTTTCGTTGTTCGTGTTTATTGAAAACAGGACATGGCTTGACAGAGCAGTTGCTCTGGTTCTTTTATAAGCAATGTCACGCTGGTGCTCTTCGAGACGTAGTAAGATAGATTTCTCTGTCTGCCCATAGTAAGGCTTTCCGCATTCACAAGTGACCTTGTATACACCTGGGAATTGTAGAAGGTTGTGAGGTTGTTTATAGTTGTTGAAGCGTGATCTTATTTTTGGCATAGTCGAGAAGCACGTTTTTATGTTAAACTTCTTTAGAATTCTACTCAGCTTTTTGGATAGTGTGCTGATATATGGCAAGACGATATGACCTTTGGAGTCGTCCTGTGTCTCTACGTTGCTACGTTGACGGTGGGATAATTGGTTGTTAATATTTTTTAGAGAGTAGCCATTGTTTTTAAAGGTCCATTTAAGATGTTGTAGTTCCTTTTTCAGTTCTTCTTCATCTGACAGTACAGATCTTGCACGATTCGCTAGAGTTGATATAATACCCAACTTTTGCGCTGGATGGTGATGGGATGACGAATGCAAATATCTGTCTGTATGAGTTGGCTTTCTAAATATAGAGACTTTAATTGATTCAGGTGTCTTGGTGAGTTTAACATCTAGGAAACAGATGGAACTATTTTCTTCAATCTCCATGGTCAATTTTATATCTTGATGGCGGTTGTTTAAGTGGTCGAGAAACTTGTGAAGATTCTCAGTACCATGCTCCCATATGAGGAATATATCATCCACGTATCTAAGCCAAATTTTCGGTTTTAAAGTAAAAGAGGAGATTGCTTTTTGTTCAAATTCCTCTTTTGTTCAAATTCCTCTTTTGTTCAAATTTGTACATATATATATATATATATATATATATGTACCCATCCATAATAAAAATTCAACTTGTGTTCAGTGGTTTGATTTAAAAACTGTAGCTTCGCATTTAGCTTACACAACAGCCAGAAACTTGTAAGAAAGTTATCAGTGATTCAGCAGATTTTGTAACATTTTCTCCTTAATCACTTGCCTGCACATCGTATTATAGGTATAATAAATTTAGTTTAATCTTTTATACAAGTGTGAGCAAACAAAGTTTGTGCCTGAAAGTATCTTCAGGACTGGGGTAAGGTAGTACAAAACATTCAACATCAGTATTATAGGTCTTGTGACCTTTGTCATGTGGGGTCATCATAAAAAGAAGTGTGTGTGTTGGTTGGTTGGTTGGTTGGTCAGTTGGTTATGGTTTAATGGTGCAAAAATAGCAAAGATCATTGTGTGCCATAGCAAAGGTTACAGTAGTACACAAGATCAAAGGTTACAGCAATATGTAAATAGTCAAAGATAGATTAGTAAATAATATGTATGTACAAAAATTAAGTTACGCAATGCAGTATCTACATATAAATAAAATTACAGCAAAGGTTACAGTAGTACAGAAATAGTCAAAGAGAAACTAGTAAATAATATGTATGTACAAAAATTAAGTAATGCAGTATCTACATATAAATGAAATTACAGTCAAATGTGTTTGCACAAATTAATTCTATGTAAAAGGTTAAAAACATCATGCAATCAGTCTGAGTGATGACATCTGTCTTAGTGTATACAGCTTGGCTAGATAGGTAAAAATTTCATTCCTCTCTCATGTAAACTGCTGGCACTCCATCAGAATATAACAAATAGTAGGACACGTGTTGCATGAGGGCTAGTGACCCACCTATGTGTAAAACATAGGTGGATCATCAGCCCTCAGTAAATAAGATGACAACGCATATAAAGTAAATTAATTAAAGATAACTTTAATGAATCACTTCTATATTTCGGCGATGTCACATTGCCATCTTCGGGAACATAAAGATATGGTATGTGCACTAAGGAACAGGAACTAACAAAGCAAATGAGGAAGAAAATAAGAACTAATTTTGTTCCTAAAGTCCTAATGGTGCCCTCTTGCGGGCTAATTTGGTAGTCTTGGCAGTTGGGCTGAAGTTCTCAAAATGAAAGTCTCCCAAATTTGGGGCAGTTTCATGCACCCAAATTTGTTGAGGTTAGGAACGTTTTTCAGAGCTGCTGAAGATTCTTTGAATAGTCTTTCGTATTTAAACTTGCAAGTTTAAATACGAAAGAATTTAAACTTGCAAGTTTAAATACGAAAGACTATTCAAAGAATCTTCAGCAGCTCTGAAAAACGTTCCTAACCTCAACAAATTTGGGTGCATGAAACTGCCCCAAATTTGGGAGACTTTCATTTTGAGAACTTCAGCCCAACTGCCAAGACTACCAAATTAGCCCGCAAGAGGGCACCATTAGGACTTTAGGAACAAAATTAGTTCTTATTTTCTTCCTCATTTGCTTTGTTAGTTCCTTAGTGCACATACCATATCTTTATGTTCCCGAAGATGGCAATGTGACATTGCCGAAATATAGAAGTGATTCATTAAAGTTATCTTTAATTAATTTACTTTATATGCGTTGTCAATTCCGTAAATTAATTACCAGTTATGTCTAACCAACGTATAAGTCTTACTACTAGAATCAGTAAATAAGAATGTGTAAGATGACTGTGATCTATGCCAAGCCTAGCAAGAACAACTTCCTCTCTTCTCTTTTCTACATCGACTAGAATGCCAGTGCATAATTAAACTTAATGTCATGTAATTTGTTTGTCAATGCTTCCTGTCATGATGACTGCTATTGAGCAGTTAACTTTGATCTTTTAAACTGTGTAGCATGTATATGGTACTGTCAAACAGTATGTGGATTAGGTATATGGCTGATCTAGTAGCTGCAGTCTCAAGTGGCTGGAAATCCAGCATAACTGAACATCCATTAAGAGCTTTCATTCTATACAACAGGTGTAACACCTACATAACACTGGATGTGGATTATACAGAGGGGAGGAGATGGCCAGTAAAGAGCTCAATGAGTTTGTATAAATTACACACTTTTGGAAGTGGTTTTCTTTTATGTGCACAAGTGCAAGCTGAATGGCATGCAACTCTAATTACTACAATCAGGTGGGATCAGGTTGGGGGATAGTAATGTCAGGAACTTTATTTAGGGTATGATTAAGAGACAACTGTTTCTGTCTAAGTGTTAAAGCCAGTTCATTTGCTTCAACATAAAGATTTTGTGTGGGTGATGTGCGAAAGGCAACAGTAGCTATCCATATACCCTAATGATGGACGGGATTAAACCATTGCAGGTTAATCCCTTCAATCAATTTTCTGCCTTGCAGAGCTAGTCTTGAGACCCATAATCCAGCTTTGATATAAGTGTACGATAAAGATGAAGCAGTGAAGATCAATATGCATCCCATTCAGTAGAGGACAGAATGCAAAGGAGATTCAATGCACTCTTGCACTTTTCTTTTAGTTGACGAATGTGTGCAAGGAATAAGTTTTCTGTCAGAGATGAGTCTCAAGAACTCTGCTTCTGTTGCCACTGGAATAACAGTTCATCCCAATCTTAATTCAAGAATTCAGGGGGAAGGGTGCACTTTCAACAGAAGTGTACACACACTTTTTTTCTGTTGAAAACAAACCCATTACTAAGAGCCCATAGAGAAACATGATCAATAGCTTGCTGAAGTTGTCTTTTGATTACCCTCATGTTGCAAGGATAACACTAAATAGTGAACTCAACATATAGAACATTGCATACAGTGGGTGGAAGCTAATTTTAATAGCAAAGTGTGTCACACTTAAGACAGAGCCTTTTGGGAACACCCTGTTCTTGATATGGCAGAAATAACATACTTCCCACTCTAATTTGGAAAGTTCAGCTGAACAGAAATTTTTTAATAAATACACGAAAGTGTATTCTTAGTCCTATGTTATAGAGGTCTTTTGATATGCCATATCTCCAGGCTGTGTCATAAGCTTTTTTTTTTTTTTTTTCATGACAAAGAACACTGAAACCAGATGCTGTTGCTTCAGCAATGTATCTCTTATACAAATTTCTAAACAGACCAAATGGTCCAAAGCCGAACGATGTCTGTGAAAGCCACACTGCACATTGAAGAGAAGGTTGTTGCTTTCTAATACAAGAGAAGTTTGGCATTAACCATTTTCTCCGATATCTTACAAAGGCAGCTGGTCATAGCAATAGGTCGATAATTATTTGCTTGTGCTGGATCCTTTTCTGCTTTTGGGGTAGTAATGGCAACTGACTGATACCAAGAATCCAGAAACTCTTTTTCTACAAATATTCAGTTGTATAGTAAGAGGAGGAGATCCATAGAAGATATCATTTCAGAATGGATGTCATCAGACCATACGTCACTAGGGTGAAAAGAAAAAGAATTCTTTTTAGTGCCTCCTTAACAAATGGCCTATTGTATGGCTCTTGGTGCTCTTTAAATATTAAAAATTCAGGAGGGTATGAAGTTGTTGCTGAATTATGGCAAAATTTTCTCCCAGAGTGCAATAACTTTAGGATCAGCAGTAACATAGCAGTGGTGAGATATCTACAAAATACACCCCATGCTCTGTCTTCTTTTTTGGCTGCTTGGCATTCTGGCTTCCAGCAAGGCTTTGAATAGAGTGGAAATCAAGATGATGTGCTTGGAATGGAGGCTGTTGCTGCCTGGACAATGCAGTCTGTTACATACTTTACTGATAGGAGTTACATACTTAATTGATAGGTGTTTGACTAATTGTATCAATATTAAATTTTGCAAGATGGGAAGCTCATGTGAACAGTGGAAGAATGGAAAGAGGGCAGATTGTATGATTGATTGCTGAATATGAGTGGGTAGGCATATGGAAGAAAGTATTGAGTCTATTATTCAAATGGAGAGGTTATTGTTGACGATTCATTCAATGATACATCTTTGTCTTTTTCTCTTGACATGTCCCACAGAGTATTGTGACCATTAAAGTCACATAAGAAGTATGAGTACAGGCAGTTGTAAGATAAGGTTATCAAGATTCATCATCACGAACCATGGGCTCACTGCCTGTTGGTGTCCGATGCCTCCTTCACTATCTTCATCCACCTTTCTTTGTCCAGTGCACAGTGTCGCAGTTTCTGTATACCTATTCCACACCAGTCCTTTATATCACATATCCATTCTCTGTATGGTCTACCCAGTGGTGAGTTATGGGAATTTTAACAAAGGGCTCGCATCATCGAGCAAAAAAAAAAAAAAAAGCCATATTTCACACAAAAACATTTATTAATACAGCTTGTGTACAAATTCCAATCAAAAAGTATGAGGGGACAATCAACCTGTAAAGGCTATAATTTTTAAACAAATATTTTATGATCTAAACATGAAATAATTGCACATAATCACATGTGTTAATTTATCTTACATAAGAAAAACATTTTTTAACTATCAAAATATAATAAGAATAAATTCTTTTATAATCGCACATATGCAATAGTCCGCATTTTTTATAAACAAATAAATTTGTTTTTGTTTGCGATAGAAGTGTTTAGGACAAACAATCTATAAATAATAAAAAAAATATTATCTGAACACGATAATATTGAAACACATATTTCTCTTTTGTTTTTATACTTCAAGTGATAATCAATGGTACCAATCAAGGGGCATTTTTTAATTTCGATTTTTAACTTCTAACCACTTATATTGTGTTTTGAAATACGATGCTTGCTTCCAATTTCAGCAATCAGGTAAATGATTTTCTTTTTCTCCTCCAACTTGTTGCATATTCATTGAATCAGTGAGTGTATTATCTTCATTTCCAACTTCATTTTCAACTGCAGTAGAGTCAGCAGAATCACTTTTCATTATTTTTCTTTTCCCCAAAAAAATAATAAATATGACTGTCTTTTCCATGTTTCACTGGTAAAAATACTTTTACAATTATAGAAATAAAATTTGCTGAATATATAGTTTTTAAATTTTAAACACAACTGTTATACATCAGTGTACTGATGAACACAGAACTAATGTCCAGAGGAACAACTTGTTGATGACAGTTTTACGAACATTTGATTCGTAAACTGGTCTTACCATACGATTCGCTACCAGAAGGGAGAAGGGTAAAGATAGCGTATGCACTTATTTTTCAAACTTGGGTGCATTCGTTATAGAGGAGGTGAAACAATAATCTACTCACTGCCAAATAGACTAATTTTTGTTAGGTTACCGTATGAGTTTGTTGCTTAAATATATATTTCAAAAAAAATATATATTTTTTTTGAAAAAATAAAGTAAACAAGAACAAGGGGCAGAAAAATTTAACAAAGGGCTCACGCGAGCCCCTTATAGCTCACCACTGGGTCTACCTCTTCTGTTTAAACCATCCAAGATACTAAACATAAATGTCTTTATCTTCTGGTCCTCACTTCTGCAGATGTGTCCAAATAATTGCAGGTTCCATTTTATAATCTTTTGCATTAGATTCTCTTTTGGTTGTATCTTCTGATAGAGCTCTTCATTTGTGATTTTCTGTACCCATCCTATTCTTAGAATCTTCCTGTAACAAGTTCTTTCAAATGCCAAAAATTATTTTTCTTGATTACTTATGTATTACCCGTTTCAGATCCATACAGTACACTGATAAAGATGCATGTTTCCAGTACTTTTAGTTTTTTTGTTTTTTTTTTGCAGGCTGATTACTTTACTTTTCCAGATGTTATCCATGGCCTTCAGATTTGTTCTTCCCTTTGCAATCCTGATCTTTATTTCTTTTTTACAGTCCAAATCACACATCATTTTACTTCCCAAATATGTGAATTGTTCTACATTTTCTATATCAATTCCATCCACTTGTATCTTTTGTTTCATGTTCTTTTCACATAATGCTATTGTTTTTTCCAAGTTCATAACAAGCACAAACTCTTCCCTTCCTCATTTAATGGGTTCAGTATTTTTTGTGGTTCTCTTTCGTCTTCTTCAATAATAACAATGTCATTTGCAAATCTCAGAATTCTCATTCCGTGTACAGATATTTCTTTTGCATCTTCCTTCAGTTTGTCCATTGCTCTTTCTAAATGTGCGATGACAATGCTTGGTGATATTGGGTCCCCCCCCCCGTCTAGTACCTTTGCTTGTTCTAAACCATTTCCCCAAATCATTACCTATTCTAACTGCTGCAACTGCATTCTGATAAACATCTTTTAATATAGCTATTAGTTGTTTTTTTTTATCAATTCCATAGGATTCCAGAACTGCTAATGTCACTTTCTGGTCAATACCGTCAAATGCTTTCTGAAAATCAACAAAGCAAGTATATATGTTTTTGTTTTTTCTCCTAGACAGGAGAAAGCTAGGAGAAAAACTGTTATTAACCTCATTGTCAAAATCTGCTGAATTGTAGTTCTGTCCTTCCTAAATCCTGCTTGCTCGTCTGCAAGGTATGCTTCCAATTTTGTTCTTAATCTTTCTGTCAATGTCATCATCATCACTTTACCATGGTGACTTGTCAAGGCAATTGTTCTATAATTTTTACATTCTAGCTTATTTCCTTTTTTGTATAATGTCACTAATATTGATTTCACCCACTCTTCTGGCATTTTCCCTTCTTTCCATACCATATTATATAGTTGGTGCATTTCTGTACCCATACTTTCACCACCATATTTAATCATTTCTCCAGTGATGTTATCGTTACCAGGACTCTTGTTGTGTTTTAGCCATCTTATTGCTTTTTCTACCTCTCCTCTTAAAATGTCCACATCATGCTCATTACTTGGTAGTGATATCTGCTTCAATTCTTCAGTCAGTTTTCCAATGCTATCTAAATCTAGTTTTTCTTCATACAAGTCACTACAGTATCTTGTCTGCCACTGTACAATTTTTTTTTATTCATCAATGCTTTGCCTTTTTCATCTTTAATTGTGGTCTGTTTGGTTGCCACTTTCTATTAATGGTCTGATCATTTTGTATGCCTCCCTTGTTTTATGCTCTCCATAGTACTGTTCTATATTATTGCATTGGGCTTCTAACCATTTCATCTTATCCATTCTGACTGCTTTTTTCACCTCATTACACTTTCTTCTATATTGCTCCTCTATTTGTTCTGATGTATCCCTTCTTATTTTCAACATTTCTCCTGTACTAACTTCAGTGTTTCTTGTCTAATCCATTTTTTCTTGATCTTCTCTTCTTCTGGTACTGTTTCTTCAACTGCGTCTTCTATCGCCTTCATTACTCTTTTCACTCTTAGATTCGAGTTTTTTTCTTTCTCCACTTTTAAGTTTCTCTTCTAACACTGTTCTGTACCTTCTTCCTATTTCTGCTTCACTTATTCTTGCTATATCTCTTCTATTCTGATGTTAGGGTTTATATTTCTTTTTTAATTTCAACTTGATATTTGCAATCACTGAACTATGGTCTGAGTCTTATCAAGATTGATTTCATTTAGATCAGCATTTGGTTGTAAATGAATTGAGCATACTGTAATAAGAAATCCCATGGATAGGCGAATAGCTACTGCTTTGAGTGCAGTATTAAGCTGGACATGATGGAAAGGAGTATGATTGCTCACTAAGGAAAGCTACCCCCCCCCCCCCACCATGAACAGAACCACCTTCAGTTCTTTCGTTGCATTCAACAATGAAATTAATTCAGGTAGGGTCCTCATTGGATCTTAAGTATGCTGGTGTCCAAAACATAAGGACGAACATTATTTCTGAAGATTACAACCTCAAATTCAGATGAATCAGCTTGTGGTAATATGTATAACTGACGATTTCTAGTAGAAAGTATGTACACATTCAAATTTAGGAATCAAGCGATAAGTAGTCACATGCTAGCACTCGCCAAAAGGCTGCACTCAGTGAATTGTATTTTAAGGAAGCTCTTTTCATCAAGGAATAAAGTTGCAAACTTTGAATGTCTTGTAATTTCTCAAAGACATCACTAGATGATTTCATGTGGGTAAGAATTACTGGAAAGCTTGAAGGCCACAAAATTACTGATGTTGCCAGGGAGTTCAAAATCTCACATAGCATTCTGTTCAAGCCCTGGGCATCATTTCAAATCAGTGGAATGCTTAAGGGGGTTGCCCTTTTTCTACAGAGCATGAAGACAGGTTTTTGGTTATAACATCAAAACGTAATCGAATCACCATAGTAAGTTATTTTGCAAGTTGGTTCCATTCAAGCATGGCTACATGGATATCTCGACAAACTGTGGTACGATGTCAGTGACAAGTAGGCTTATATGCCTGAAGTCCTGTAGTCTGTGTCCATTTATCTTATAGCTCATCGTAGAGCATGTTTTCAGTAGTGTTGTATCCATAAAAATGAGATAAGGCAGCAGTGGGCTAATGCACTCTTCACAGATGAGTTAAGTCTTTCTTCCAATTCAAGACAACACTTGATCTGGCATGAAAATGGTACTGCTTACCATCGTGAGAATGTTCTTGAAATTGATGGATATGGCAGTACTAGGATCATGGTGTGGGAAAGCATTATGTTTAATGGAAGCGCACTGAGCTATAAGTGCTGGCAAAATGAAGTATGACTGGTGAACGATATTGCAATGAAGTACTTTGACATCATGTTTGATTCTTCCATGGTGCTGTAAGCAAAGAATTCAATTTTATGGATGACAGTGCTACACCATATCACACGAACAGTGGAGATACCTCTGGAGACCTCAGATATCCTCAGACTCATCCCTCGATGAGTCTTTTGACTCCTTGGAGGCCTGAATAATAATATTAATCGAATCAAGTGGCCAACATGCTTCCCATATCTCATCCTCATAAATTGCATTTGGGACGCAATAAGGAGATGTATTTCTACACAAAATTTCCCTCCAGAAAACAAACAAGACCTTATCCTTACTCTGAAGGAGGAGTGGCCCAGTTCACCACAGGAACTCCTGAATCACTTCATACTAAGCATGGTACGACATCGTGTGAGCTGCATCGCAGTTCATGGTGAACATATTTCATACTGAAATGTCTCTCAGCATAGTTTTATATAAGCACTATGCATTAATTCCTTAACTATGTCCTTAGGAAATTTTTAACTTTGTAACTTTTGTCAAAAAGGTATTGAAATTTAATTTGTACAAAATTTATAACACATTTTTTGTGTAACATATTTTATTAGTATGCTGTCAATAAATTTATGTCCACATTTGGCCGTGGTCATGAAAATGTTTTCATATACAGGTAAAAATGTAGTTCAGCCTAAGTTTTGGACACCAGTATGTGTTTCTTGTAGACAGAAACAGAAAGATTTGTGTTTCTGCAACAAAATCAATGACAATTCCATTAAAAAAATTTTCCTATTGTTTTTGGCTTTAACCACATCGCCGTCAATATGGATAAAATACATCACTCCTCTGCACTTCGTATCCATCACATATTTCAATGTAATATCAATGGTATTACAATTTTAATATGCACTTTGCATCCACGGTAACTTGGACGTATATATACGTCCTAGCCCGTAAGGTGGTTAAAGACTTGTCCAATTTTCAAGAGGTTGAGGGCTTACTTTTGTCAGGTTTATATTTTTCAATTGTTTTTGGAAAATATGGGCAGCCAGTGTCCCCCTCTTCCTCTGGTAAAATATTCAATACATCTGATCTGTCAGGGTCAGTTGACAAGTTTGATATGCTTTCATTGGATACTGAAGTACTCATTTTTTCTGTAGGGGTGTCTGGTGGTTTATTGTTAAGTGATATAAATTTAAATCTTGTATCACTTAAACTTGTATCAAGTGATACAAGTGGGTTTTCGTCGAATGGAACATTTTTTAGGTTGTCTCTCTAGTAAGGTCATAGGTCATGTGATTGATACACTCAACAGAGAAGCACTCGAGATCACAAAATTCAGATATGGTGAAATTATCAGATAGTGGAATAGACATTCTGTGTGTGTGTGTGAGATGCTGTTAACATTTTCTTGTTAGCCACCTTCTCAGCATAAGAGGATCCCAGAACAGATGTAGCAGCAATTAACTTCCTCTCTCTCTTTTTTTATTTTTTTATTTTTTATTTTTGCATCCTGATATTATTACGTCACACCTCCAAGGAGTCCAAAGACTCATCGAGAGAAGGCATCTGCTCCACAACTCTCCGTCTCCATCATTCAATCCAACAACTACAGTGAACCACATCATCTACTGCCCACCACCACCACTAGTGTTTTCAAAGACAATCACAAACATCCATGCCGACATCGGGATTCGAACCCTTGGCCTTTTGGCTGGAGAGCAGATACACTAACCACTCGGAACAAAATGGAACAAAATATGATATATTTTGTTCCATTTTAATTTCTGGTATTTCTTTTTCATCTTTCCACATGCACAAGAGTAGGCTGGATGATCTCCCTGACAGCTGACACATTTGACTTTTTTGGCAGAGCAAGATTTGTTATCATGCTCTTTACTACCACATGCGATAGAACCATGACAGACAGTTTGGGCATGCCCATATTACTGGCATTTAAAGCATCTTAGTAGATTAGATATGTATAAAGGGGAGTTGAGATGTCCTGTTTGGAACCAGCTGACCAACCTTACTTATCAGAATGCACTTTACACATGTCACTTCCTGATCATTAAGCTTTGAACATATCTCCTCATCAGGAACATCACTAAGATCCCTTTCTGTTATCGCTCCAATACAAGAATTGAAGGTTTTATGAGGTGTTACTGTGATTGGTATTCCACTGATTTGCTCCCAGCAGTTTCTCGGAATGTTGGTAACATGATGTGTCCACAAAGATATCATCAGAATGTAATTTCTTAACAGGTTTGGGAGATCCTGTCAGACCCTCTAAATCTTTTTGAATAAAGAAGAGTGACATTTTCCCTTTTCACTTGTTGCATGGATGATCAAAAACACCAGCTATACTGGTATCATATATCTTTTGTTTCTTACTTCTGTTACCAAATGGTATATCTACAATATCAGTACTTGGTTGTCAGTTTGTTAGGGCCCCTGAAAGAATTCTTCATCCTCAAGGGGTTTTTGCTTTGGCACCAGAGCTCCCCATGCACCATGGAGCCACATATGAACATCCACTTACTAGCCAGTAATGACTGTGTTTGGGATATTGGAATGACAATTCTACCTTAGATGCTATATCAGCACCACAGCAAGCCTTGGATTCCATCCATAGGGTGAAAGACTTACTGTAACACTGTTGACCTTTGCAGGCAAGCCTATTAACTAATTGATCCTGGCCAGGCCATTCAGGACAACCTGTCTCGCCATAGTGCAAGACTACTTACTGGGATACCCTTACTGGATGTCCATGGGCTGCACACCACCACCACATAGCGGCAGGGTAGTAGATCCCAGTGATGGGTGTTCTGGAAGAATGGATACTAAAAAAAGTCTCTAGGAGAAGTAGAGCAATGAATGCAGGAAGAAAAGTATAGAAAAAGAGGAAGAATGAAAATGGCCAGTACCTTCACCGGGATATCCCCTCCGCTACGAACAGGTGCCTCACAGGAAGGGAGGTAGGGTGTGTGTGTGGGGGGGGGGGATGTAGAGGTACCCAAAAATAACCAGAATCTGAACTTGGCACATGCACATTTTCTAGTTATGGGTGATGTTGCTAGGCATCGTGAGTGTGCAGTTTTTCACACCAGTTTGGCAAGTGGCTTCATCCTGTGTGAACTGGTCATTGTTCTGGTTGCTTTTTGGTTAGTTACAAGCACATTTTGACAATTTTTTGGTGGCTGACCACAAGGAACAGAGTGTGCATGAAATTTTTTCCCTATTGGGGAAAACTGCAGCTGAAACTATTGTTATGCTTCAGCAAACCCTTAAGAATGACACTTTAGGTAAAATACAGGTCTGCAAGTGGTTTTCCCATTTCAAAAATGAGGACATGTCAGTTGAAGACCAACTACAATCTGGCTGACCTTTGAGAAGCAGAAATTATGAAAACATTGAAAAGGTTTGCCAGGCAGTCAATGAAGATTGTGGAAAGGCCATTGAGCAAGTTTCAGAAGAGATGAATTTATCACGGAGCTCATGCAAGCAAATTTTAAGATTTGCAAATGAAATGAGTCTGCTAAATGTATGTCTTATTTGCTCACAGAGGATAAAAAAAAATTGTGTGAATATTTGCCAAAATTTTAGGGAGCAAGTTCTTAATGACCAGAACTTTCTTTCAAAAGTTGTGAACGGGGATGAGTCTTGGTGCTACTGTTATGATCTGGAAACAAAACAAGAATCATGACAATATAAACATGTAAATTGACTAAGACCCAAGAAGGCATGTCAAGTCTGATGATCAAAAGTCAAGACAGTGTTAATTTGTTTTTTTCATGTGACTGGAATTGTACACAGAGAACTTGCTCCTCCTGGACAGACAGTGAACCAACATTTTTATCTCGATGTTTTAAGAAGACTGTGTGTGTGTGTGTGTGTGTGTGTGTGTGTGTGTGTGTGTGTGTGTGTGTGTTGATAATGGCTAGAAATCTGGAGTAGCATATATTGGTTGTAGCACCCCCTTTCAACCCACATGGCCTTGTCTGTCCAACAGTTCTTGACAAAAAACATGGTGGTTGTTATCCAACCTTCCTACTTGTCTGATCTCTCTCTCCATGTGACTTTTTTTATTCCCACAGATAAAGAAAATCATGAAAAGGCAACAATTTGTTGATGTGGATGAAGTGAAAGAAAAGTTGCTGGAGGC
This sequence comes from Typopeltis vanoorti, assembly GCF_054136105.1. Taxonomy (NCBI): domain Eukaryota; kingdom Metazoa; phylum Arthropoda; class Arachnida; order Uropygi; family Thelyphonidae; genus Typopeltis; species Typopeltis vanoorti. The sequence continues at coordinate 122,118,146 of NC_143550.1, forward strand.
CATAAACAGTATTCCAGTTAAACAGTTCCAGAACTATTTCCAACAGTGGAAAAAACATTGGGAGAAATGCACTGACTCACATGGAGAGTACTTTGAAGGAGAGTAGAATATGGTATTATAAACTTTAATAAAATTTTTTTCAAAACATAATTCCAGTTATTTTTGGGTACCCTCTCGTATATATATATATATATATATATATATATATATATATGAGTGTATGTGCATATGTATATATGTGCATGTGCATGTATATACACTGGTATTCAAATGTGAAGGACTACCTACGTTTTTACCTGTATATGAAAAAATTTTCATGACTAAAGCTAATTGTGAGCATAAATTTATTGCCGGCATACTAATATTTTATGTTACACAAAAAATGTGTTATACATTTCTTACAAATTAAATTGAATATGTTTTGGCAAAAGTGCAAATTTCCTAAGAACATAATTAATGTACAATGCTTACAGAAAACTATGTGGAGAGACATTTCAGTATGAAATATGTCCACCCTGAACTGTGATGCAACTCTCACAATGTCGTACCATGCTTATCACTGAGTAATTCAGGAGTTCTTGATGTAAACTAGCCCATTCCTCTTTCAGAGCAAGGATAAGGCCTTGTTTGTTTTCTGGAGAGGAATTTTGAGCAGCAGTGCATCTGCCTATTGTGTCCCAAACATGATCTATGGGGGTTGAGATCTGGAAAGCGAGCTGGCTAATCAATTTGATTAATATCCTTTGTCTCCAGAAGTATCTACACTGCTTGTGTATGATGTGGTGTGGCATTGTCATTCAGCCAGCAAAGGTTGGTCGATTGATACTCTATCAATCGACCTCTGCTACTAATGGCTCACAAAAACTTAAGCAAGTTTGAGCACGGGTAGTAGTTTGGAAGGATTCAATCGTTTGATGCTGTTGGCACACTCTCTCTCTATGAGTCTTTAGACTCCCTGGAGATGTCACATAATAATAATAAAATCGAATTCTTTGCCTACAGCACTACAGAAGAATCAAACATGATGTTTGCATTATCGTTCACCAGTCATAGTTTCTTTTTCCAGCACTTGTAGCCTTGGGGAATCCATTAAGCATAATACCTTCCCACACCATGATCCTAGCACAGGCATATCTGTCTCTTTCAAGAACATTCTCATGATAGTTAGCAGTGCCACTTTCATGCCAGATGTGTTGTCTAGAATCGAAAGAAAGACGTAACCAGCTCTCATCTTTAAAGAGTACATCAGCCCACTGGTGTCTTATCTAATTTGTATGGATACAACACTACTGAAAACATCCTCTATGATGAACTGTGTGTAATGGGATGCAGACTACAGTTTATTGACATATCCACATAACTGTGCTTGAATGGAGACATCTTGCAAGCTAACCTGCCTTAGTTTGTTGATTACTTTTTGCTGTATAAAATTTGTTTTCGTGCTCCATGGTAGAGTGAGGGCGACCTCTTAGCAAATGTCCGGAACATATTCCATTGATTTGAAATGCTGCCAGAGCCTGGATGCCATACCATGTGGGATTTTGAATTCTTTGGCAATATCAGTAATTCTGTGGTCTTCAAGTTTTCCAGTAATTCTTCCCCACATGAAATTTTTTAGTGATATCTTTGAGCAATTACAAGACATCCAAAGTTTGTAGGTTTATTCCTTGATGAAAAGAGCTTCCTTCAAATGCAATATGCTTAGTACAGCATTTTGCCTTTTGTCCTGTTTAGTGCTACCACATGACACCCTTTGTGTGTGATTCAGAAATTTCCTGTGAGTACCTGTTTTCTACTCGAAATTGATTCATCTCAATTTGCAGTTGTAATCTGCAGAAATAATGTTCATCCTGTGTGTGTGTGTGTGTGTGTGTGTGTGTATGTGTTGCACAAACCAGTCCTCAGCTGCAGATATGACTTCATCTGTGGTAAATTTGGTTCCTTTCAGGTGTTTCTTTAAATTTGGGAATAGGATATGGTCAGATGGGACCAGGTCTGGCAAATAGGGTGGGTGAAGCGGACATTGAAAGCCCAAGTTGTATATTGTCTGTTGGGTTTCATGAGCAGGTGCATTGTCTTGCAAAAGCAACACACCTATGCTCAGTTTCTCATGGCATATTTCCTTCAGAGCTGTTGAATAAACTGCTGCTGTAACTATTTCACCTTTTTGGAGTACTTGGTAAGGATTACACCATCGATATCCCAAAAGACAATGGCAAGAACTTTCCCTGCTGACTTCTGGGTTCGAAACTTCTTTGGCATTGGAGAACCTTTGTGTATCCACTCCATTGACTGCTGTGTGGTCTCTGGGTCAGTGATGAAGCCATGTTTCATCAACAGTCACAATGCGAGCCAAAAAAATTTGCACTTGATTTCTCAAAATGACCCAAAATCCCTTGAGATGACAGCACACGTTCTCTCTTTCGGTATGTAATTAAAACATTTGGTGCCCCCCCCCCCTTTCACTGAGATCTTCTGCATGTCCAGATGGATAATGAATATCCCCAGAGTCTTTGCAATGTTTTTGGCTGGTATTTGTTTATTATCAAGGATCATGGCATTCACTGCATTAATGTTTTCAGGTGTTATCATTGTGGAATGTCTTCCTGACATGATGGGGCATCTGTTGTCTCAGGATACCCTATTTTAAACTTTGCCACCCATTTGGCAACTGTTGGATGAGCTGGGACACAGTCCCCTAAAGTCTCTCACAGATTTTATTGAATCACAGTTGCAGTCTTTGAATTTCTTCAAACCTCTGACATGTCTTCTTATATATCCTAAAAGAAAAAAAGAACAAATTATTACAATTTGATGAAACATGGGTTAAAAGGTTTTACAATACGTTCTTTCTTGTTTTTATATCAGTTGCTTTAATATCATTTTTGTTCTAGGTGTTTATCAGAACTTTTCAGCTTCCCCCTCCTCATATATGTGTGTGTTTATGTATATACCTAGTCTGACCATAAATACTGTTATAACTTGAACAGTGCATAAACCACTAATCTATCAGTAAATCATTTACAGCTTTTGGCATGTACAAACCACTTATATAATGTGATAATGTGCATACAGCAGCATTTAATGTTCTAAATGTGAGCCTTTTGCCTTCACACACATCTATCCATCAGAAATGCTGCCACTGCTCGCTCCAAATCCATATTCAGGTTGGCAATACTGGGGTGTTGTTTTTTACAGACTACTCTCTCAAGCTCCAACTACAAATTGAAGTCCAACAGATTCAGATCATGACTTCCAGATGGCCACATTCAGGTACATTTGCCTCCAACAACTGTTGTGTGGTCCTTGCCTTGTGTGCAGGAGCTGAGTCCTGTTTGAAGTCCTGAAACAAGTTGTTCAGGCCGTACCACAGGTTCCTTGATACACTTTTTCAGAGGTGTTGAACCCTTTCTCACAGAAATGTAACTTGTATGTCCCCTGATATATCACCCTCTATGAAACCATCACTGTCTCTCGATGATAGCCTCTCTTAATCTGGGTGCTATGGAACACACTGTGTGACCATCTGAGGGGACTTATACATGATATTATTTTGGTTGTTAAACAACTCTTCAATGGTGCACATCTTCTCATCTTTGAAGAGGATATCTCTGTGTCTGTTGTTCATGTACTGCTGAAGAAGTGCCTTTGGTTTTATTATCTTTTGCTCCATAAGTTTGTGGTATTAGGAAGCGTCCAGCAGAATGATAATAGATTCTCACCCCCAGGTCATCAGTTAGTATATGTGACATTGTTCTGTGAAATGTTCATATCTCTTGACATTGCTTTCTGTGTTCTCACAGGGTTACAATGGAGCCTTCACAGTTCTCACAAACTGTTGCATTCTGATGATGTGTAGTTCTTTGGCAGTCAGATACATCTTCTTTATTGTTTTAATGATTAATAGTCCAATACACAAACATCCTACTGATCCCAAGTGTTTTTAGCACATTGAAAATAACAGGTGGCTGCATTCCAACCTTTTGAAGTGTTATTCAGGTTATGTGGTTCTTATAATTTCACCCATGCATGGTAACTGGTACATCCAGATAACGCTCTCTCTCTCTCTCCTGATAAACACAAGAATATTGGCTGGGCACTGCACCACTAACAGAACCAGGTTTGTGCAATTCTGTTTGGCAGTGCAGAAGTTGTAACTGTATTAATGCCAAGACTGTGTATGTGTTCAACACACACACACACACACACACACACACACACACACACACACACACACACACACACACACACACACACACACACACACACACACACACACAGTCTTGGTATTAATACATTAATATCCGTGATTATATCATCAATGGATATATCAGTGAGCAAGCGGTGGACAACCACACACACTTTGATGACCAGGGTGTATGTAGACCGTCCAGGTTCATACAGATCAATTGCAGGGCAACGGTGGCACAAATCATATCCACTTTCAATGTTGGAGGCTACAGGATCCGATGCCATAATCGTACCGTACTGTTGACAGCTCGTTGTCAGATATTGCATCTTGCTTGGTGTCATGACAATCAAAACTGGACCTCTGTAGAGTGGAGCAGAACCATGTTGGTTAGATGAATCTCGTTATCAGTTGTACCAAGCTGATGGGAGTATGCGAGTGTGGCATCAACAGCATGAGGCCATGGCCCAGTTGTGCCAGGTGGAGACTGCAAGCCACCAGAATATGCTGAATGATTACCTACATGCTTTCATGGCCTTTATGCATCCTGCAGCCAATTGTCTGTTTCAGCAGGACAGTGCGCCACTCCACCGGGATGCAATGACCTAGGCATGGCTCAAGGAACACTCATCTGAATTTGGGACTATCCAGTGATCCTCAAGATCACCAGATTTAAATCTGATCGAATCTCTCTCTCTCTCTCTCTCTTGGGGCGCTGTAGAGTGAGACATCAGATCCATGTATTCTGACACCTAAGGCAAAGTTGTGGACAATGCTGCAACAGGCATTGCTGGAATTATGTTTGGAAACCCTCTGGTATCTTGTGGAGTCAATGCCTCAGAGAGTATAGGATGTTATTTGTTCTTGAGGAGTATGGCTGCCACATTTGTAATTTGTGATCTGACAATGCTAGCTAGAAAACTAGCAAAATATTAGTGTGCATAATCAAATTATATAATATTTTTTTCCTTTTGTGTTGTTTACATGAAGCATTGCCATGTATGAATATATTTGCATATATAAAATTCAACTGTATCTATAAAATCAAGAATAGATATGAAATTTCAATTAAACAAGGGTGTTTAGATAAAGCAATATTATATTGCCTAAACTATTTATGGCAACCCGAGAAGTGGCTAGAGATAGAAAGAAATCAATAAATAAAATACAGTAAAAAATAAATTCACTAACATGCCGTAGGTTTACAATCTTTCTTAGGTGGAAGTTACATAAAAATTTTTGAAAATTTTCAAAATTTTTGGGTGCCGAAAGTAAAGGAATTATAATGAATGAAAGAAAAGCTAAATCACCTAAGATTTGTTGATAACATTGTTCCTTTAGGCAACTCAGTAGAATCCAAGAAATAATCAATGAATTGAATGCAGAATGCTAAAAGAAAGGATTAAATATAGCCAAAACAAAAACAATATGATAAATATGCAATAGTAAAACCAGCACAGGTAGAAAACCAGAATATCAATATTATCACTTCCGATTTTATTACTCAAGAAAGAAGATCACAATAAAGATGTTGAAAGTTTATTTTTCACTTGGTTAGACTATAATGAATTTAGTTTAATCCTTTATCCAAGTGTGAGCAAACAAAGTTTGTGCCTGAAAGTATCATCAGGAATGGGGTAAGGTGGTACAACACCAGGCAACTCATTGCAAAGGTGGAGCAAGCTAACATCACTCCTATTCCTGTCTCAGTATCTCCCATAATGCAAAACACATCTCCTTGTGGATATGTATAATGTTATGCATTAAGGGAAGGGCCACTACCCAGACTAGTTTCAACGTTTATTGAGGTCTCTTCAGTGGGGGCCAGACCCAATTGGAGATACCAGGCAGAAGCATTAGCAAGGTCATCTCTACCTATAGGAGTTGCCAAATGGTGTGCCACCTTTTTATTAAATTACTCTGGATTTAGAGAAAGATGTTGAAAGTTTATTTTTCACTTGGTTAGACTATAATAAATTTAGTTTAATCCTTTATCCAAATGTGAGCAAACAAAGTTTGTGCCTAAAAGTATCTTCAGGACTGGGGTAAGGTGGTACAACACCTTTCTCTAAATCCAGAGTAATTTAATAAAAAGGTGGCACACCATTTGGCAACTCCTATAGGTAGAGATGACCTTGCTAATGCTTCTGCCTGGTATCCACTTGGGCCTGGCTCCCACTGAAGAGACCTCAATAAAGATTGAAACTAGTCTGGGTAGTGGCCCTTCCCTTAATGCATAACATTATACATATCCACAAGGAGATGTGTTTTGCATTATGGGAGATACTGAGATAGGAGTGATGTTAGCTTGCTCCACCTTTGCAACGAGTTGCCTGGTGTTGTACCCCCTTACCCCAGTCCTGAAGATACTTTCAGGTGCAAACTTTGGTTGCTCACACTTGGATAAAGGATTAAACTAAATTTATTAAAGATTACAATAGTCAGATGCGAAGAAGAAGTTATGAAGAATTCACATAACTTTAGAAAACACCACAAACACTGATTAAATTGAAAAAAACCTGTGCTGCATAGAAGTCGCTATAGATCTGATAGCAATTTTTAGAATCTACATTAGCCATGAAGCATTCCCCTAATCTCAACAAGTATGGCCGCATTAATTTTTCAAAGATCTTGGAGATAGTCATTCTGATTACAGATATAGCCTGACCTCTCCAAAGGAACTTTATGGTTATTTATTTGATCCCAAGAGGATGCCTTTTTTAGATATTAGTTCATTTCAGTTAGAATTTGAATTGTTTCTACTGCTGTCTGGTTCAGTGCTGTAAGCTTGCACACAGTTGTAATTTGTGATCTGATAGTTATAGCTAGAAAAATAGCTATAATTGTCATATATGATATGATTATATATACATATATAATCATTATATATAGTAACATCTGACACCTAAGCCTGTATATATTCATTCATATTCAAAAGAGGATATCTCTTTCTTCCTTAACAGAAAAAATATTCAACAATTGTGTACTTTCGATCAAGGCATATGAAAATGAAGCGCGGACTTCGACCACAAAAGTGATTAACAAGTTATGGAAAATATAGAGAAAAATGGAGAGATCATTGCTTAGTCATCATCATGTTCCGGCCTTAAAAGTCATCATTTAAGAGGACGTCCCAGTTTTCTTTTTCCTAATGGCTTGCACTTTAAGGCTTATTTTGGTAATCTTTCTATTTTCATTTTTTGAACGTGTTCCATCCATTTATGTTTATATTTTTTAATTTTTTCTATTACTGATTCTTGGTTTAATTCTTTCATAATTTCTTCGTTTCTTTTGTGATCAAATAGAGTATACTTTGCAGTTTTTCTCATAAACTTCATTTCTGCTGTTATTAATCTTTGTTTTATTGTCCAGATTTCACTTCCATACAATAAGACTGGTAGGGCTAATGTATTGTATACGTTTAGTTTGGTTTGTTTTTGAACTAGGTTTGGTTTAAATATAGGGTTAATTACACCTGTTATTTTTAAATATTTTGCAATTTTTACGTTTATATCTTTTTAATTTTCATATGTGATCATACATCCTAGGTAGTTAAATGAATTCACCTTTTCTAAGATCTTGTTATCTATTACCATCTTAGTTCTTGCTGGATCTTGTCCTTTAAAGGCCTAGTTTTTGATTTTTCTGTTAATATTATCATACAGTAATCTTTGTTTATCTCATTTAGATGTAAGTTATCTTCAGAATTTGTAATTATTATTTAGTCGTCGGAAAAAAGGAGAGTGTTTAAGTTTACAGTAGGAGAAAGTTGAATACCTTGATGGGAATATTTATTCCATTTTATTATTATTTCATTTAGGTAAATATTAAAAAGAGTTGCTGAGAGGGGACATCCCTGTCGAATCCCTTGGTTTATCTTTCTTGTATACGATAGCTCATGATTTAATCTTATTTGTATTTAATTATTTTCATATATACTTATAGCTTTTAGGATATTATTTGGTATTTGTCTTTCTTTTAATATGTTAAATAAAATGCTTCTTTTAACTTTGTCAAATGCTTTTTCAAAGTCAATAAATGCAATATGTGTTTCTAAATTGTATTCTCTTCTTTTCTCTATTATTAATTTTAGGCAAAAGGCCTGGTCTATAATGATCGTCCTTTTCTAAATCCGTTCTGTACTTCTAACATAAAGTTTTCACAGTATTTCATTAGTTTGCTATTTAAAATTCTGCTATATATTTTGTAACAGGAATTTAGTACACTTATTCCTCTATAGTTTTTAGGATCATCTCCTTTTTTAAAGATAGGAACCACAATTGCTTTTTTCCATTTTATTGGGGAGTTTACCAGTTGAATAAATTTTATTTAAAAATAATAGGAGTCTTTCTTTGAATCTTGTCCCTGCATATTTATATAGTTCTGAACCTAGCTTATCTTCTCCAGGTGATTTTCCATTTCTTGTTTCTTTCAGGCTGATTTCTAATTCTTCAGTTATTTCCTTTTCATTTTCATTAAATGTTTGCCAGTTGTCTTTTTTAAAATATTTATCTGTCCACAATTCTGTGTAGAAATGCCTCTAATTTCAATTTGGTATTTAATTTTATGTTTTCTTTAATATCTGTATTTAAGTGTTTCAAAATCTTATATACATTAGATCTTATTTTATATAAATCATGTTCTAAATTAAAAACAAATTTGTCCCATGATTTCTCTGTCTTTTTCTGATTTCTCTTTTAGCTATTGTGAAAGTCTTATTCTTTTATATTCTATTTCATCTTCTAATCTTTTACTGCTTAACCATTTATGATAGGCTTCTTTTTTCATTTTGATTATTTCTTTGATTGTATCATCCCATATCTTCAGTTTTTTCCTTTTATTGAATTTTTTGGTCTTTCCTAAGCTTTCATTTGCTGCTGTATTTAGTATCGTTTTTGTATTAAGCCATTCTATTTCTATTTGTTCATTTTGTTTTATTTTATCTAGATATTGGTTAATTCTTTGTTCATATAGCCACTGTATATTTGTGTCATTTAATAGTCTAGTTTTATAAACAAATGTTTTAAATTTTTAGTGTTACCATTAAAGATGGAAAGCACAATATTTGGGTTAGAACTCAGTCTAAGGATGAGCATGAGAGAGAGAGAGAAAACTTGTAACAGCCATTAAAATATCTGAGTGGCATGGCCAGTTTATACAGGATGAAGTAGCACTCTAAAACGGACAAAGATGATATCTAAATGTTACCCTAGAGATGAAAAGAGAGCTACAGAAAAATGAAAGAAATGTTTCTATGATGAGATTAAAGAGATGACTAGAACTCAGTGGTTCAGAATAACTGAAGAAAGGACAGAATGGAGTAGGTAAGTAAGAAGCCTTTGTCTGGCGGTGGAGAGAAAATGAAGAAAGTGGAGCAATTTTAGGGAGTGTTTCATTGCTAATGCTGTTCCCACAATTAGTCTGTAAGGTGTGAATTTATGTTGCCAGCATGGCTTCTGAGTGAATAATGCTTCCATTCCCCCCACCCATCTAATAGGCCAGTGATGGCTAACTTTTTTACCTAGGTGTGTCAAACATCTTTTTTTTTAAAAATATTGACGTTGTTGATGTGCCACTTGCATACATGCATTATAAATTTAACTACATAATCATAGATGGTGACTTATACATATCATATTAGGCTATTTGTTTAATAGGACATTGATATAAAATCTGTGAATTCATATTATACAATTAATTTAATAAACTGAAATTACAAACTTACATTACATTTAATGACTTTTCTGTTGCTGAGTAGTGGTAGAAAGTTGCTTTTTAGAAGGGCTATAGTGTGTACATTTTAATGCTACACAAGCAGCGCTCAAATCATTGCTCACTCTATTTCTCCTTCTCGATTTGATATTATTTAAGGCAGAAAATAGAGTTTCACAAGAGTATGTAGAAGAGAAAATTATTAAAGAGCTTTAGCAAAGATTTTAAGAGCATGAAATTTTTTGGGAAGGCTATTCCACACGCTTAGAATTTCACAGGCTGAATTTTTACACGCGGCATCATGCAGACGTTCCCGCTGAAGTACTTCTAATTCATTTCTAAGAGCAATAAACTTTCTTTTCTAGATAGGATTACACTGGAAGTCGGCTAGTTGCATTTCTAGATCTTTTAAATCCAACCACTCAAAGCCATCTAATTTAAGATCCATGAATTCTGTTTCATCAGGATACTTTATGAATTGGATTGTTTGTTCCAACATTCGAAATTGCTCAAATCTAGAAGAACTCTGCTCAGTTACTGACTGGTTTTGTTAAAAAAAATTTCCACTCTTGGGAAATACTTAAAATTGTTACTATCTAAATCACGTTAAAATATTTTGAGTTTATTCTCAAAGCTCTTGATCGTGCCAAACATAATAACATCGACAGATTTTCCGAAACCTTGCAATTGTATATTAAGTTCATTCAGGTGCAATGAAAAATCTGTGAAAAACATCAGCTTACTCAGCCAAGCAGAATCGTTCAACTGAGAAAATTCGTGCTCCATGCCTTTCGTATTTAAATATAATTTAATTTAATTTAAACATTCAACAAACCGTTCAAGTACTTGGCCACGACTCAACCATCGAATATTATTGTACATTAATAGACCATTGTACACTGATTCAACTTCGCTTAAAAGTGAATTAAATTCTCGTTTGTTTAAAGCCCTGGCAGCAATAAAATTAGTTACCATTGTCACTATTCTCATCACATCATCCAAATCCTTTAAGCCTGATTTCGCACACTTTGTCTCCTGATGTATAATACAATGGAAACAAATCAGGGGATGACCAACATATTTTGTAAATTGTTTGATAAAACAATTACATTGCTAGTTACAAAATAAAATAGAAATAAGCTAACTACAAAATAAAATAGGCTAACTATAAAATATAGTTCTTTCAATGAACCGAAACCTACCTTCGCCTTAACTGAGAGTGATCTTACACGATTTATCGCAGTTTTTCATCAGAATACCAATATTTTTCGACATCCAACGTGTGTCACCTGAAACCCTCAAGTGTGTCAGTGCTTACACGTGTGTCATAGGTTCACCATCACTGTAATAGGCCATAGGTTTGAATCCAACATGAAAGTTTGTGAATATCTTCACGTGATAGATGAATTTTTTTTATTACCTGGTTGAGATGAGGCCTCAGCTTGCGAGTTCTTATTAGAAGCTTGAAATTGCTTCAAAAAGTTCCATATTTGATCTCTACAGAAGAGTTTCTTCATTACTGTTCCTTGGTTCATCCACATTACTAATGTACAGTAGGGTTACAATCTTTCATGAGTGGGATCCACATAAAAAAAAAAAATAAATAAATAGTAGTATTGTAGTTTTATTCCGGTGAATCGTATGCAAAGATGTGTCCAATATGTGGTTTGATAACTTTGGCTTGCATGATAATATGTAATTATGTGTTCTTTGTGGGAGATATTAACAGTTCTTTCTATATGTTTGCAGTAAGCTACATTTGAAGTCAAAACATTTTATACACCTGCAGAGATGTTAGGGGATAGTTTGTTTGCCTTATTCGAATGGATAAGGACTGATAGTTCAATTTTTTGCTCTGAGGATGCTGGCTTGAAACTCAGTGAAGTATTAGTGACTGTTGAAATTATTACATTTATTCTGTTCTTGTACAAACCAGTACCATTAAATAGATTAGATGATATGGATTAGATAGAAATAATTGTTTTTAAAACAATTATTTCTTCTGTTTGATGATTTTGCCAATGATATGCTCCACTTTCTCTCCATTTATGGTAAGCAAGCATATAGTTAATATCATTGTCATGCTTTTTTAAAAGATGATAATTCACAACACCATATAAGAAAAATAAATTACCTAATATTTCTGTTGCAGTGTAGAAAATGTTTTTATTAATTTTATAGTAAATACTATCTTGTTCAGTAGGTATGGTCCTTGGAACAACCAGAATGGACTTGTAAAATAGATGAAGGATCTTTTGGCTTAATAGATGTTTGCTGGAGCCCAGATGCTAGACATATTCTTACTACAGCTAAATTTCATGTAGGTACATTTTGCAAAAATATACATGTTTCGGTTTCAAGTACATATGTAAAAATATGGAGTCACTTAAGGGTTCAAAACTAGATAACCAAGAGCTCCACATAGCCTTATAAGGAATGCAGAGAACTGATATTGGGACTACTGCTGTGTTAAGAATAATTACTTTAATTTCTTGATGTTTCGACTTTCATATTAAGGTCATTACCTGGATATACAGAGACAGGCTACGTTGCAATTCTAACAGTATACCAAAATGACAGTGATTTGATCCTACTACTACATGAAAGCTATATCCTTTTTTTTATAACATGGTCAGAGAACAAATTCATATTATCTTTTAATACAACAATAGTGGTGGCTTATCAATAAGTTAGCATAAATGTTTGTTATATTAAGGCTAAGATCCTGGAGTACTACAGTCCTAATTATAATTTATAATGAACCCTTAGAATAAAAGGTTATTTGGGTAGAATATGTGTCATCCATATTTTTGGAATTTTTAAATCATTATTTTTAAAATTAGGGTGAGTGATTTGCATTTCACAGGCATCCTTAAATTTGCACTCATACGACGTTCATGTGATGTAATTAATAATAAATATATTATTGGTTGCTGCTTTAGACCAGGAGGTCCACAGGAAGATGCATCAGTTTGCAGGCTGAATAGTTATGGGAGACCAGCTATGGGGACATAGATTGTAGGGAGGAAATGGGGGGGACAATGTAAGATGGAAGTGGGTTCTTGATGAGTCCCTGACTCCCTGGAGGTCTCTATTAATAATAATAATAATTACCTGGAACAACATGTTATGGATGAGACCAGGGATTTGAGAATGCTGGATCTGGTAATAGCATCAGAAGATATATCCATAACCAAGGTAGACGCTCTTCCTTCACTGGGAGAGTGAGCATGCAGCCTTGTTCTGGGAAGTTGCTTAACACGTGGAATTCTCAGTCAAAAAAGGATGGTTTATGCTGAACTATAAGGCTGGAAATTATGATAGACTTAAGAGGCATCTTGGAACAGGCCTTGGCTTGAGAAGCTTTAAGGAAAGAATGTCAGTAGTGAAAGGGGGAAGTGGTCAAAGATTATTTGAGAGAAGCATAGCAGATTGCTTACCCAAGTTCAGAAGGATAAACCAAGTGGGGATTAAGTGGATGAGTAGAGATATAAAGCCAGAGCTACAAAACAAAAACAAATAAACACTTTGGAAGGAATATAAAGAAAAATGTGATTAGCATGCTTATGAGCAGTACAAAGTGTAACCAAGAAGGATGACTAGTACAGTAAGAAAGGCCAAATCAGATTATGAGAGAAAATTAGCTGAGTGGCCAAAGTAAACTCAAAAGATTGTTTTTTTGTTATGTAGGAAGTAAGAAAAAAATGACTATGATAGAATGATTTTAATCAGTGCTGATGGTAGGAAGGTGACAGAGGCAAAAGAAATAGTTGAGTTTCTGAATGATCATTTTGCTCAAGTATATCATCCAGGTGTAGATTTTGCAGTTGCTGATGTGACAGAGATGCATGTGAAAATTGAGGTGGATCAACTGGTGGTGTTCAGTATATTGAAAAATACCAGTGTGAATATCAGCATTGGGACTGGATGGCATGTCAGCCCTATGTGAATGTGCTAGAGAATGGTATCGCCTCTGATGAAGTTGTTCAATTAAGTCTCAGCTCTGGCAAGGTTCCAAGGAAGTGGAAAGAGGGTAAGATAATTCCTTTACATAAAGGTGGCTCCAAGACAGAAGTGGCAAACTACAGACCAATTAATGTATCAAGAGTGATTGTTAAAGTATTGGAAAGTTGGTTAAAGGTAAAAATCCAACACCGGGTGGATAGGGATATGATACTCTATAGTAGGCAGCATGGCTCTGTAAAGGGTAGGTCCTGGCTTAGTAATTTATTCAAATATTATAGCAGAAATGGATAAAGGAAATGTCCACACACCATGATTCTACTGGACTTTGTCAAGGCATTTGGCAGAATACCACATGGAAAACTATTACAAAAGTTGGAGCAAATGGGATTGGGATAGCTGACAGACAGATTTCAGAGAGTAGTTTTTTTTGGAGAATGAGGGTGACTGGCAGAATCAGTCTCATTACCTCAGAGTTCTCTACTAGAACCACTATTATTTAATTTATATCGACTTTGGGTCGAAAAGATTGCATATTGTGTATCACATTGACGGTACTGGATTTGCAGAAAACTGATGAGACTATGGACTTGGGATAACAGTGGACAGAGTTGAAGCTCCGAGGGCATATTGCAAAAGTTGGTAAAATAGCTCAAAGGATTACTGGGATGTTGAAAAACATGCTAACAAGTAAATATTAGGGAAGTTACTATCCCTCTTTATAAGACTATGATTTGGCCACATCTCTACTCTATGCACAGATTTAGTCACCTTGGTTTCTTGGGGGGATGAGGAGGTGGTAGAGAGGATTCAGAGACGAGTGACCAAGCTGGTTACACATACCATTCAACCGTTCCATAGGAGTGTGAAATGCTCCTTATGAGGATAGGTTGAACTTGTGTGGATTACAAAGTTTAGTTGTTGGGTGGAAGAAGGGGACATGATAGAAACTTGTAAGATATTAAAGGGTTTTATAAAATTGATGCAAAGGAATTTTCAATATACGAGGTGTGGCTGTTAAATAACGAGACTGGTTGCAAAAATGTGGTTTATTATTACAATTGTACAACTTAATTATTATCCCCTTCAACATGCTCCCCTCCTCTAGCTATACACCGTTGCATACGAATTTTCCATTGTTGGAAATAGTGCTGCAAGTCATCAGGTGTTATCTGCTTCAGTAGCATTGTCGTTTTCTCCTTTACCTCATCCACTGACTGAAAATGGGTGCCCTTCAATGCGGATTTCAACTTTGGAAAAAGGTGAAAGTCGCATGGAGCTTAGTCCGGTGAGTAAGGTGGATGGTCCAACACTGGGATCTTCTTATCAGCCAGATACTGCTTTACAGACAGTGGACTGGAGCTCACAGTGCACTGTCTCTAAAGCAGTATCTGGCTGATAAGAAGTCTGAACAATGCTTGGATTCTCCTTTTGGAGAATCCAAGCGTTGTTTTTCCAGAGATCAGGTCTCTTCTTCCTCACTTGTTCTCTTAGCTTGGCCAGAACCTCAAGGTAATAATGTTGGTTAACTGTCTGACCCTCTGGTACCCATTCAACCATTACCATGCCATTGATATAAAAAAAACAATCATCATTACCTTCAGTTTTGACTTGCTAAGAAGATCCCAGACTTTAGCTCCATGCGACTTTTACCTTTTTTCCAAAATTGTTTTTCTGCATTGAAGGACACCATTTTCAGTCAGTGGATGAGGTAAAGGAGAAAATGGCAGTGCTAGTGAAGCAGATAACACCTGATGACTTGCAGCACTATTTCCAACAATGGAAAATTCGTATGCAACGGTGTATAGATAGAGGAGGGGGAGCATGTTGAAGGGGATAACAATTAAGTTATACAATCGTAATAATAAACCACATTTTTGCAACCAGTCTCATTATTTGATAGCCACACCTCGTATGATAAATAATCAGGCAACTAGGGATCATCCATGGAAAGTGTGTAAGAGTGTGGCTACTAAGGGTGTGCATTATTAGTTTTTTGTGTGGAAAGTAGTGAACAAGTGGAATAAATTGCCAGAATTAGTTAAGAGTGCCCTGGCAGCAAATGAGTTTAAGAAGTATAATGGGTTTTGTGTGTATAAATGTTAGTGTGGGTCTCCCACAATGAGTCTCTGGACTCCATGGAGATAATACCATATAATAATAATAATAAATTTCATTTACTTCAATTTTTTTTTTTTTTTTCACAATTCAGGCTTTCAGTAGCTTTTTCTATCTCAAGTATTGTTGTGTACTCCTTGTTGCATTCTTCTTGAATATTTACTACTACTGTTCTGTTACTGTGTGTTTCGTTTAACGGTCTTTCAAAGTAATTACTCCAGATATCTAGAATGTCCTTATGTTTAGTGCTCATGTCACTTTTATCATTAATTCCTTTTACAGTAATCTTTCTTCCATTTCTAGGCTTTTTTGATTATCCCTGGAACATTTTGTCGCCTTCCTGATGTTTATCTTTTGTATTCTTACGAAAGTCATACAGAAATCTCTGTATGTCATACGAAATACACCATATTATTTACTGTACAGATTTTACTATTGTATAACACAATGAATTATACACTATTGTATACACAATACATACAATCTGTTGCGCCTTAGATTTTGGAAGAGAATCTTCTTTATCCTGTTCTACCTCTTCTCGTCTCTTTTTTGCTTGAACAGGGATGAGAAACTGATCAAGGGTGGACTGTCTCTCCCTCTTTTTCAAGATGGTTTTGAAGTGATGCATGGTGTTGTTGTTGAAGAAGCCTGTCATTCTACTCACATCAGCAGTGTTGGGGTGCCATTCCAAACAAATAGACTGCACCTTCTCCCAATGGAATAAAACTTCTTTAATGGCAGCTGTTGGCATTGGCACTTTTTCCCTGCCATCCTCTTCAGATGAAATTCCTCTTTCTCTCTCCTTTGTTTGCTGTTCGCTGAGTCCTCTGAGTTCTTCCACGGTCAGTTCATCATCATGATCCTCCACAAGCTCTTCTATGTCGAGATTCTCTGTCGTCGAAATGATGCAGCTGCTTCTGATTCTCCAGCTGCTTGGTCTGCACTGTTGTCATCCTGAGAAAAATTAGGAACGAGTTTCTTCCACGATGCACGAAGGGTTCTTTGTATCATTCCATCCCAGGCAGTTTTAATAAAGGAAATTGCATGGAGAATGTTGAACTTGGTCTTCCAGAAGTCCTTCAGTGTCTTGTCAGAAGAGTGAGCCACGTCAAAAAGCTGTGAGAACAAAGCCTTGGTGTAAAGTTTTTTAAAACACACGGTCACTTCTTGATCCATAGGTCGGATCAGTGACATCGTGTTTGGATGCAAGAACTGGACTTTGATGAAGTCAAAGTCAATTTCAAGAATGTCCTCTAAGTCTTGAGGTTGGGCACTAGCATTGTCAAGGATCAGCAGTGATTTCAAAGGCAAATTGTTGTCAGTGAGGAACTTCTTCATGCTCAGGGCAAACACCTCGAAAATCCAATCTTTGAAAACTTGGTGGTCTACCCTGGCTTTTGCATTGGATTTCCACATCACTGGCAGTTTGGACTTAATGATTTTCTTCCCAAAGCACCGAGGATTTTCTGAGTTGTAGACCAGAAGTGGCTTTAGTTTACAGTCTCTGCTTGCATTTGCTGCCAATAACAAGGTAAGCCTATCTTTCATAGGCTTATGTCCTGGGAATTTCACTTCTTCTTGCGTGATGTAAGTTCGATTTGGCAAGTGCTTCCAAAATAACTCAGTTTCATACCTGTTAAAAATTTGCTGTAGCAGGTAGCATTTCTTCCTGATTAAATCTTCAAATTTTTTCACAAACTTTTCTGCAGCCTCTTTATCTGCACTAGCAGCTTCCCCTGTCTGAGAACACTATGGATGCCTTTCTACCTTGGAATTTGTGAAACCAGTCTCGACTTACTTTGAATTTCTCAGTTATAAAAGCATTATTATGTATGTATAATTTATGTAAAGCAGATTTTCAAAAACGCGTGTGTGTGTGTGTGTGTGTGTGTGTGTGTGTGTGTGTGTGTGTGTGTGTGTGTGTGTGTGTAAAAACTTGAAATCAGTTCGTACTACATTTGAGATTTTTTATATCATTAAGACAGTTCACAGATACCAGTTTTACAAATAACATTCTACTGTAAGAATTACAGCTAACATGCTCTGTGTGTGTGTGTGTGTGTGTGGAAATTTGAAGAATGAATCCTCAGAATGTTGAGGGGACATAATATAAAAATGCAGAATGAATTCTCACTTAAAGCAAAACATTTGTGATATACTACCCAGTGTGAATGTGAGAGGATAGGTTAGCCAAACAGGTGATTGGTGCCAGGATGTTAGGAAAAAGATCCAGAGAGGAGACCAGACCCCTGACTGGACCACTTTTTATTAATCTTTTGGCTCTGCTTAGAAATATTGTGTCAAAACTCAGCTTGGCACAGCCACAAGCAAAATCTGCCACCAACTCATGCTACAACTCTGTGCAATGACAAAAACCCTACACACACACACACACACACACACACTAAACAACAGCCCTGCCAAACAGCAAAGTCTGCCAGCATCTACAGCCCTGCTGTTTTTGTTAGAGAGAGAGAGAGAGAGAAAAAAAATTAAGAGGGCAAAAACCCTCTCTGCTCAGTACCATAGCAGTCGTATATCAGAAAATTAAATTCATAAGTGAACAATTTGCTAGTAGGTACATAGAGCTTAAAACGCTTCAAATCTGGAGTATATTTTATAGCTAAATCCATATAATTATTATATTTTTATTATAATCCATATAATTATTATATTTGCTACTTAGTACTATACATTTTGATTTTGAGAACTTGGGTAATGTTTATAAAATGCTGTGTATGGTTTCTTTTTTGTGTGCTTTGCAGAGTATGCTTACATTATACCTAAAAATGTATAGAACATTCATTCATAGTTTTAATTAGGAATTACTTTTATTTTTAGTTGAGAATTACCATATGGTCTCTCCTAAACAAATCTGTATCATATATCAAATTTGCAAAACCAGGTAATCCAGGTCTTGCTTTTAGTCCTGATGGTAAATATCTCGCTGTAGCTGAAAGAAGGGAATGTCGTGATCATATTAGCATATTCGTCTGCTCTCAGTGGGAACTTTTAAGGGTAAGATTCTTACAAATTTTTCTTTTAATCTTGACTAAAAAGTAATTTTTAGTTTTTTTAAATGTTGTATAATGGCTGTTTTGCTTATTCATAGCATTTTGAAGTGGATACTAAGGATCTGGATGGCATAGCTTGGTCACCCAATGGTCAGGTGATATGTGCCTGGGACTCTATGGTAGAAGATGTAAGTATTTATAACAATTTTCAAATTACTGTCATTTTTATAGCTAATTTTAACTTAGCAATTTTTAAGTTTTGGAAAGTGGGTGTTTTTAGTGGAATTTTTTGTGATTCCCACTCACAAAAGGTTGTGAGCCTATAGTACATTAGTATTATGAGTGGGCCAAGGATTTATTTTTCTATTTTTATTAGTTATTTCTATATATATATATATATATATATATGGTGCTTAAGGGTCAAAGCTGTATAACTGAGAGGAGACCTCCACATAGCCTATAAAGGAATGCGGACAACCGACCAGGGCTTTTGACCTAATGTCCAATCCTCACCTCGTGGTGCACCCTGTTAGGTATCTACCTGGATACTGAATGAATGAGAATGGGCTGACAATTTGGGATTTAGCCAACCACATTGTATTCTTATTGGCTTAAACTACAATATTCAATGATGGTACAACATGACAGAATTTCATGCCGGCTTGTGCGTTGCCCAGTTAAACAAGGCTCCTGGTGTTTTTGCCAGGGAACCAGGACAGACAGTGAAAAGTCAGCTACTGGAAAAAACCCTAAAACATACCCCAACTCAATATCACCAGAGTTCAAGATCGATACTATCAACATAAGAAGCCTGAGTGACAAAGAAATGGAGCTAGCTAAGGAATTGGAGAAGTACCAGATCAACATAATAGGGGTGCTAAAACAAAAAAGACAAAAACTGGTGAGATCTTTCTGAGCAATAAATACAGAATGTTATATTCAGGCAATGACAATCAAGGAAAAGAAGGAGTAGCCATAGTATTCAACACAAAATACAAGGCTAATCTTCTTGAATGGCATGAAATTTCAAGTAGAATGATGTGGGCAAATATGAGAATGGGGAATTGGACATTGAGACTTATTTGTGCCTATGGTCCCACAGAAGGCTCTACTAGGGTAGAAATGGAGGAGTTTTTTTGAGTCTTTAGAGAAAGCAACTCACACAATGCAAAAGGAAAAGTTGGTCCTTGTTGGGGATCTAAATAGCAGAGTAGGAAATGATTGTCAGACATACAAAAGTATTTTGGAAAAATTTGGAGAAAAGAGAGCAAAGCTAATAATAATGGCAAATACCTGTTGAATTTCTGCTCAGGACATGGACTGGATATTACTAACACCATGTTCCAACATAAAAATGTGCACAAATTCACATGGAGAGAAGAGGCTAGGAATAAGAAAAGTCTCATTGACTATGTTATTGTTGATAGTGATGTTTTCTCCCTGGTGCAGGACACCAGAGTGTACAGAGGATTTGAAATTGGAAGTGATCACTATTAAGTCTTGAGCAGGATAAAATTTAATTTCATATTGAAAAGAATAACATGTAAGAAAGTTTTAAAGTGAATAAAAGTTGAGCAGCTCTCAGATGTGAACTGTATATTAAATACACAAACGTTATTCAAGAAAAAATGAAAGAGTTCGAGAACATGAATCAAATGTTGCAGACTCAGTGGCAAGCTCTGAAGAAAACATTGAGAGAGGCATATGGTGAGGTTGTCTATAGAAAGGATAGAAAAATGAGAACTCCATGGTGGACACAGGAAGTTAAAGAGGCAGTGACGGAAAAGTAGAAATCATATCAAAAGTTCCTGGCAAATAAGTCAGCTTTTGCTCTTAGAGAATACAGAGACAAATGTAAGAAAGGGAAACACTGTAAAACTAGCTAAACAAAAGTCATGAGAGGACTTTGGCAAGAACATCATCAAATTTCTGCCATGTACCCTCAAGGGGTGTACAGATTATGATAGTACTACACGAAAAAATTACATCATTACTAACTTCCTATCTACAATTTTCCTCCAAATCAGTCTGTTACTTGTCAAGACACCAACATTATCAGATCTTATATTTCTATTGTCTAAGGCACTTTGTACTGTATCAATCCACCTATATCTTGGTCTTCCTCTAGGTTGTTTTGCTGCCAACCTGGCAGAGAACACTTGTTTTGCTAATCTTTCCTCGCCCATTCTGTTTAAGTGACCATACCACCTGAGATTAGCTCTGATAACACATTCCTGGATGCTGACAATGTCAAGTTCTTTCCTAATATCCTCATTTTTAATATGATATTGCCATAGATGCCATCTGTTCACGCCTATAATCTTTCTCAGGACTCTCATATCTGCAGTCTCTAGTCTTTGGTCAAGTGTTTTACTTCTGACCCAGCTCTCAGATCCATAAGTTAAAACTGGTTTGAACACTGTCTTGTACACAGCTAATTTAGGGTTCCGACTAATTTCTCTCTTATTCTATATGAATTTATTGAATTGACTTCCCACCATACCAGCTTTGCTGATTCTGTTGTCTATTTCTATATTTAATTTACCATCTTCAGTAAAAATCGTGCCTAAATAGCTGAAATGTTTAACTTGTTCCACAGGTTCTCCATTCACAACACAGTTGACATTTTCAATGATTCTGACTATTTTCATTGTCTTTGTCTTTTTATTGCTGTCCTTCATACCATATCTATTACAACAGCTATTCAATTTAGTCAGAGAATCTTGCAGACTTGTACCAGATTTATTTAGAAGTATAACATCATCTGCATAAAGCAAAGAGCTGACATTAACATCTCCAATTTTGATATCATGTTTAATACCACTTTCTTTCATAATGTGATCCATATAGATAATGAATAACTGAGGGGATAATGTACATCCTTGTCTCACACCAGATTTAACATTAAACCATCTTCATGTACTTCCTTCAATTCTAACTGCTGACTTACAACTCAAATAAAGACTAAGTACTGCTTGATATAATGCCCCGTTGACACCATATAACTGCAGCGTATTGAATAGCTTCTCTCTTGGCACCTTGTCATATGCCTTTTCCAGATCGACAAAACTTAAATACAGATCTTTGTTATATTCCCATGCTTTCTCGACTATTTGTCGCAAAGTGAAGATCTGATCCTGACAACCTCTATTTGGCCTGAATCCAGCTTGTTCTTCACCAAGCTTTTCTTCCACAATTGTTCTCTACCGTTTCTCAAGTATACTTGCATAGATCTTGCCAGGAACACTCAGTAGGGAAATACCTCTGTAATTCTCACATGCAGTTTTATTTCCCTTTTTATATATGGGTACTATGAGAGCTCTACTCTAATCATCGGGAATTCGTCCCTCTGTCCAGGCTTTCTGAACTATGCAGTGCAGCCACTGTAAGACTCTTATACCACCATACTTCAGCATTTCTGGTCGAATATCATCAACTCCTGCTGCCTTTCCACATTTCAAGCCTTTGATGGCTTTTTCTACTTCTAGTATGGATATGTATTTCTGACTGCATGCCTGGTCAGTGTTTTTTACCACTGTGCTGTCATCACTGCTTGTTTTATTTAGCAGGTTTTCAAAGTAATTACTCCATACTTCAAGGATATCGTTTTCTTCCGTTTACATGTCACCTATATCATCTCTAATTCATTTTACAGCACTCTTTCCTCCATTCTTAAGCTTCTTCAACAACCTCCAGAATATGTTGCCACCTTCTTGATATTTATTTTCTATATTCTTGCCGAAGTCCTCCCATGACTTTTGTTTAGCTAATTTTACAAAGTGTTTAGCATTCTTGCATTTGGCGCTATATTATCTAAGAGCACAAGCTGACTTATTTAACAGGAACTTTTGATATACTTTCTTCTTTTCCTTCACTGCCTCTTTAACTTCCTGTGTCCACCAGGGAGTTCTGATTTTTTTATCCTTACAGATAACCTCACCACATGCCTCTCTGGCAGAATCAATCAATGTTTTCTTCAGAGTTTGCCACTGAATCTCCAAGGTTTGATTCCTATTCTCAAACTCTTTCATTTTTTCTTCAATAATCTTTGTGTATTTTAGCCTACAGTTCACATATGAGAGCTGCTCAACTTTTATTCGCTTTATAACTTTCTTACATGTTATTCTTTTTAATATATCAAATTCAATTTTATCTTGCTCAAGACTAAATAGTAATCACTTCCAATTTCAAATCCTCTGTACACTCTGGTGTCCTGCACCAGGGTGTAAAACATCACTATCAACAATAACATAGTCAATGAGACTTTTCTTATTCCTAGCCTCTTCTCTCCATGTGAATTTGTGCACATTTTTATGTTGGAACATGGTGTTAGTAATAACCAGTCCATGTCCTGAGCAGAAATCCAACAGATATTTGCAATTATTATTAACTTTGCTCTTTTCTCCAAATTTTCCCAAAATATTTTTGTATGTCTCACAATCATTTCCTACTCTGCTATTTAGATCCCCAACAAGGACCAACTTTTCATTTTTCATTGAGTCAGTTGCTTTTTCTAAAGCCTCAAAAAATTCCTCCACTTCTACCTTAGTAGAACCTTCTGTGGGATCATAGGCACAAATAAGTCTCATTGTCCAGTTCCCCATTCTCATATTTGCC
Organism: Typopeltis vanoorti; assembly: GCF_054136105.1. Lineage (NCBI taxonomy): Eukaryota > Metazoa > Arthropoda > Arachnida > Uropygi > Thelyphonidae > Typopeltis > Typopeltis vanoorti. The sequence goes on from NC_143550.1 coordinate 122,141,759, forward strand.
CACGTTACTTTACTTGAGACTGACTGCCATTCAAGAAGATTAGCCTCGTATTTTGTGTTGAATACTATGGCTACTCCTTCTTTTCCTTGATTGTCATTGCCTGAATATAACATTTTGTATTTATTGCTCAGAAAGATCTCACCAGTTTTGGTCTTTTTTGTTTCAGTCACCCCTATTATATCGATCTGGTACTTATCTAATTCCTCAGCTAGCTCCATTTCTTTGCTATTCAGGCTTCTTACGTTGATAGTACCGATCTTTAACTCTGGTGATGTTGAGTTGGGGTTTATTTTCAGATTTGTTCCAGTAGCTGACTTTTCGCTGTTCGCCCTGGTTCGCTGGCGAAAACAACGGGGGCCTTGTTTAACCGGGCGATGCCCCAGCCTGCATGAAATTTTGTCATGTTGTACCATCATTCTATATTTTGGTTTAACCAATAAGAATACAATTTGGTCGGCTGGCAAGAACATAGAAAATCAATATCGAGAAGGTGGTAAGATATTCTGGAGGTTGTTGAAGAAGCTTAGAAATGGAGGAAAGAGTGCTGTAAAAGGAGTTAGAGATGATAAAGGTGATATGAAAACGAGAGAAAAAGATATCCTTGAAGTATGGAGTAATTACTTTGAAAAATTTCTAAATGAAACAAACAGTGATAGCACACTGTAAAAAACACTCAACAGGCATACAGTCAGGAATTCATATCCATACTTGAAGTAGAAAAAGCCATCAAAGGCTTGAAATGTGTAAAGGCAGCAGGAGTAGATGATATTCGACCAGAAATGTTGAAGTATGGTGGTATAAAAGTCTTACAGTGGCTGCACTGCATAGTTCAGAAAGCCTGGACAGAGGGACGAATTCCCGATGATTCGAGTAGAGCTCTAATAGTACCCATATATAAAAAGGAAAATTAAACTGAATGTGAGAATTACAGAGGTATTTCTCTGCTGAGTGTTCCTGGCAAGATCTATGCAAGTATAATTGAGAAACAGTTGAGAAGAATTGTGGAAGAAAAGCTTGAAGACAAGCTGAATTCAGGCCAAATAAAATCTTCACTTTATGACAAATAGTTGAGAAAGCATGGGAATATAACAAAGATCTGTATTTAAGTTTTGTCGATCTGGAAAAGTCATATGACAAGGTGTCAAGAGAAAAGCTATTCAATATGCTGCAGTTATATGGTGTCAATGGGGCATTATATCAAACAATATTTAGTCTTTATTTGAGTTGTAAGTCAGCAGTTCTAATTGAAGGAAGTACAGGAAGATGGTTTAATGTTAAAACTGTTGTGAGACAAGGATGTACATTATCCCCTCTGTTATTCATTATCTATATAGATCACATTATGAAGAAAAGTAGTATTAAACATGATATCAGTTTAGAATGTTAATGTCAGCTCTTTGCTTTATGTAGATGATGTTATACTTCTAAATAAATGCACTACAAGTTTGCAAGATTCCCTGACTAAATTGAATAACTGTTGTTATAGATATGGTATGAAGGTGAGCATTAAAAAGACAAAGACAATGAAAATAGGTAGAATTGTTGAAAATGTCAACTGTGTTGTGAACGGGAACCTGTGCAACAAGTAAAACATTTCACCTACCTAGGCACTATTTTTAGTGAAGATGGTAAATGTATGTGTACTATGGGAGCTCTACTCCAATCATCGGGAATTCGTCCCTCTGTCCAGTCTTTCTGAACTATGCAGTGCAGCCACTGTAAGACTCTTATACCACCATACTTCAGCATTTCTGGTCGAATATCATCTACTCCAGCTGCTTTTCCACATTTCAAGCCTTTGATGGCTTTTTCTACTTCAAGTATGGATATGTATTCCTGACTGCATGCCTGGTCAGTGCTTTTTACCACTGTGCTGACATCACTGCTTGTTTAATTTAGCAGTTTTTCAAAGTAATTACTCCATACTTCAAGAATATCTTTTTCTTCCGTTTTCATGTCACCTTTATCATCTCTAACTCCTTTTACAGCACTCTTTCCTCCATTCCTAAGCTTCTTCAACAACCTCCAGAATATTTTGCCACCTTCTTCATATTTATTTTCTATATTCATGCCAAAGTCCTCCCATGACTTTTGTTTAGCAAGTTTTACACAGTGTTTAGCATTCTTGCATTTGTCTCTGTATTCTCTAAGAGCACAAGCTGACTTATATGACAGGAACTTTTGATATGCTTTCTTCTTTTCCTTCACTGTCTCTTTAACCTTCTGTGTCCACCAGGCAGTTCTGATTTTTTTATCCTTGCAGACAACCTCACCACATGCCTCTCTGGCAGAATCAATCAATGTTTTCTTCAGAGTTTGCCACTGAATCTCCAAGGTTTGATTCCTGTTCTCAAACTAGTCAATTGAATAAATTCATATGGAATAAGAGAGAAATTACTCTGAACGCTAAATTAGCTGTATACATGACAGTGTATACAGCTAATTCACGACAGTGTTCAAACCAGTTTTAACTTATGGATCTGAGAGCTGGGTCAGAAGTAAAACACTTGACCAAAGATTAGAGACCGCAGATATGAAAGTCCTGAGAAATATTATAGGCCTGAACAGATATCATCAATGGCAATATCATATTAAAAACGAGGATATTAGGAAAGAACTTGACATTGTCAACATCTAAGAATTCGTTAGCAGAGCTAATCTCAGGTGGTATGGTCACTTAAACACAATGGACGAAGAAAGATTAGCAAAACAAGTGTTCTCTACCAGGTTGGCAGGAAAATGACTTAGAGGAAGACCAAGATATAGGTGAATTGATACAGTACAAAGTGCCTTATACGATAGAAATATGAGATCTGATAATGTTGGAGTCTTGACAAGTAACAGACTGATTTAGAGGAAAATTGTAGAACGGAAGTTAGTAATGATGTAAATTTTTCATGTAGTACTATCATGTCCTGTACACCTCTTGAGGGTACATGTCAGGAATTTGATGATGATGACTTCAGGCCTTCAATAAGTAGGTGGTGGGTTAACCGGGCAGTGAAATTCATCTCCTGTCTAAAGACAATCACTTATAATAGGTATGTTATAATTAAATCTCTTATTGTTTTTTCTATTATAATTGCATTATGAATATATAAATTATTATACTTCTTATGTTCATTTCATTTATTACCTCTGCAGTCTTTTGTCTTTTTTAAAAAAAATTCTTCAGTGTTCAGTTATTTATATAAGTAAATATATGAATATCATATGCAGATAGGTCTTGATTAGTGTGGATAATGAATCCCATATGAAGTGGTTGCATTATATGAATTCTCACTATTCGAACTTGTTTGTAAAATGTGGCAACTGATTCCAGTTTAATGGAAATAGGCAATCTTTTTTAAACATATGTTTATTAATGATATATACCAGTAAGGGATAAAAAAAATATGCTTATAATTCAAATGTATTGTCAACAAAGTTATAGAGTAGTTGTAGAGACTGGTTTGATCAGTCTATTTAATCATCTTTGATTATTTTTCTTTTAAAAACATCAAGATATTTAGGTGTTATGTCCTCATTTGCTTTGACTGCCTCATAGTAGTTTTAACATTATGCAGTTGAACTTGATTTTTATACTCATCAAACCAACCAATACTTGCATTAAATGTTTCTTCTGCTTCATTATTTTTTTTTTTCTTTCACTCTCTTAAACAAATTTAAAGCTTTTATCTGAACGGCTGTTTTGCAAAGTGGAATGCGTTTCTATTGCGATACTCAATTCATACAGTTAACAGACACTTTCTATCATTGCAACACTGCTATTCCTTGTAGATGTTTGTAAACCACAATAGGCTGATGCAGTTTTACCTTTTCTTTTTATTTCTCCTGCGTGTATTAAAATATTTTGTATTATAGATTCAGGCATTCTTATATCTCGTCCTATTTTCGAGTTGCTCTGACCATGTTCACTTTCAGTCATATCAAATTTTTTCTGTAATGTAATAATGAGATTCTATCATGTTGTATCATCATTTTATATTGTGTGCATGAACAGGTGGCATCAGTGGTAATATCATATTTAAAACAAGGATATTACGAAAGAACTTGACATTGTTAGCATCCAGGAATGTGTTAGCAGAGTTAATCTCAGGTGGTATGGTCACTTAAACAGAATGGGAGGGTGGGGAAAGATTAGCAAAACAAGTGTTCTCTGCCAGGTTGGCAGCAAAAAGATCCAGAGGAAGATTGGTAGATTGATACAGTAAAAAGTGCCTTAGAAGACAGAACTATAAGATCTGATAATGTTGGAGTCTTCACAGATAACAGATTGATTTGGTTTAAAATTGTTGATAGGAAGTTAGTAATAACGTAAGTTTTTCATGTAGTACTATCATAATATCCTGTACACCCCTTGTGGGTATGTCAGGAATTTGATGATAATGTAATAATGAGCTTCTTTTTTTGTGCACATCCTGTTTTTAGCTGAAGGAATCTTCCTTTTTTCCATGTTGTTAAGGGTCCTTTTTAAAAATGAATAAAACAAATCATGAAAACTAACCTGCAAAACCCAAATGGTAACTCAGTAACCTGAACTGCGTATGCAATAACCTCACATTAACTGAATTTTGGTTCGCATTAAACGTGACCTGGCATCATTGTACAATTTGCACTAAATTGAAGATCACATTATTTGAACTTGCATTAGTTTCAACCAGCTGTATATAACATAAATAAAGCTGGTACATTAGTTAGCCAGTCGAATAAATTTATCTGGAATAAGAAAGGAATTAGCCAAAACACTAAAGCAGCATACCAGATAGTGTTCAAACCAATTTTAATTTATGGATCTGAGCATTGGGTTAGAAATAAAGCAGCTGATCAAAGGATTATGAGATATGTAAGTTTCTGTGTAATTTTTGGAGGAGAGAATAGATGGTATCAATGGCAGAATCATATTAGAAATGAAAATTTTATAAAGGAAATGGACTTTGTTAGTTTTAGGAATTGTGAGCACATATAATTTGAGGAGGTGGTCACTTAAAAGCAGGAATGAGAGAGATGTGGTTAGCAAAACAAGTGTTTGATACCAAGATGGCAAGAAAAATTATCTAGATAATCTGGATAATTTGTCCAGATAAGTTGTCTGGAATTATCCAGGCAACTTATGATCACAAATGTTGCAGGGGTGCAGGATCTGTGCAGTTGGAAAAAGAATGCCAGTTGGAGTGTAAATGTTGAAATCTCTGAGTGGGTGGCTTGACTTTTATGAAAGTTAAATTAGATAAAAGATTTAAAGAAAATAAATTTAAAAAGGAAATTTGTTCAGAATAGTTGATGGCATTAAAATAGCAATTCTCTCTCTCGTGCAGTGCAAGTGACACCCTTCTTGCATGCCCAAACATGGTAAGGACCTAAAACAGCTCAAGTTTGAGAATACAGAAGTGGTTTGGCAGGTTGATTTTCTGCTAGATAATAAGTGGTATCCATCCTAATGATAACAGATCAGAAGGTTTTCCAGTTAGCTTGCAAATAATCTTGTCCTCAGAGTACAGTTTTGTGGCAAGAGCATTGTCAAGACCTCATGAACATTAGACTGGGTTGGATGTTCACAAGCTTTCATTTCCACACTGCATGCCTCTACTCTGCATTTCTACACCACTCTTTACTTCAAAATTACAGTAATTTTGCAGATGAGAAAAAATCTCCCACAAACACATCACTCACATAAATTGAGATATTACAATTTTATAGTTTGTGCCAAAGTTATTTCTTTTTTGTTCTAATATTATTATAATCGTGTGTTTTTTTCTTTCTTAGTATAGGATTGTAATCTATTCAGTGGATGAGAGATGTTTAGGATCATATTCTGCTTATTTGGGATCTTTAGGAATAAAATCAGTTTCTTGGTCTTCAACAGGACAGTTTCTTGCTATTGGGAGTTATGATCAAAAGGTAAAAGATAATAAAGTTATTCAAGTTATACTATTCTTATAGCAGCAGCAGTACACTTGGTTGTCGACTTACAACTGACTTCCGTTCTGGCTGACAGGTCGTAAGTCGATCTGGTCATATGTCAGCCATATATTTATTAACAGTATTCTTTAATCTTTCTAATCTTTTTATCATCTTTATAATTTATTTTTATCTTTTAAATTTATAATTATGTATATTGTACATATTGTGAAAAATAATACTGTACATACTGTACTGTAAACGCAAAATACAATCTAAAATTAATGTAAAAATTAATACAAATGAAATTTACAAAATCAATTTTTAATCTTTGCTTGTGCTGGGTTGTGGATCGTCAGGGTCATGCTCTTGGGTTGAGGTCCACACAAACAACAATTTCTCCATTTCAGGGATGGTTTCCTGTCATTGTTTGGTTAAAATTGTAGACTTCATAGGTGTGGAACCTTTCACAGCTTCCCGAATTCTTTCTTTGTCCTTAAGTATCATCAATACCATGGAATGTGGTAACTTGAAGTCACGTGCTATCATATTCACTTTCTTTCCGCCTTCATACTTCTGGATAACTTTCATTTTACACTCTAAATCAATAGTTTTCCTTGACTTCTTAGCTGGCGTATCTGTAGATGAAGGCATTTTCCTTTTACTAGACATTTTATGGGTAGTATTTCAGTAGAATTTTAATTAATACACCACACACAACAAATGCTTGAAAGCGACTGAGTGTATGTGAGAGATAGTTATCGTACGCAGGTTATTATACGATAACTATCGTATCCCATAGTTATCATACGTGCAGCTGCCTGATTTATTATTAATTTATTCATTAATTTTATTTTTTTATGGTCATAAGTCGCATAGGTCGTAAGTCGATTACCAGAAAAAAAAAATCAGCTAACGCCTTTTTATTCCCGTATACGGGGAGTAGGCGAGGCCATTTAGCCCTATCTAACCTTTGGAGACTGAGTGGGCAGTTCATTCTCCACTGGTACCAATCAGAGATAGATGGCCCAAGGCTATCACTAATTAAGCGGTACACAGTGAAGAGAGAGATGGCTCAAATGAGCTGCCATCTCGTGGTCCCTTACCCTAACACAATATATTTAATGTCTGAAAAATAATGTGGGTTCTACGGTCGATTTTCTTGAGTTTACAGGACGAAAAACCCGAGTTTCCGGGAGGAAAAACCTGCTTGCCCGTGCCAGAGATCGACTAACTCGGGAACTGGTCGAAAAAAGGCTTAGAAAAATTTCCTCTAGTCACCGACTAGACTCGAAACCAAGTCTTCCTTCGTGCGGCCAAGCGTCGTGGTGTGCAAATGCCACATCAACTGAGCTACACAGGCTCGTTGATTACCAGGTGTATTTAAAATATTCTCACTCATTATATTCACATATAAAAGGACTTAATTAACTTTCATATACATTTAGCTCTTAGTGTATAGTGTGCTTATAGGGAAAAAGAAACAGTTGGTCATGATGAATTCCTTTTAGAATAATATTGATGCTCTGAGGTTTTGAACAGGAGTTTTGGTAATTTGTTATGGTTCACCATAGTAGTGTTTACTCTACTGGAAGTTGGCTGTATTTAAAGTTTCACATGCAAATATAAAGAAGTTTGAAATGGACTACATGTGAAAATTGGAGAGGAATTAGTCTGTCAGTATTTGCAAAAATTTTCAGTAAAATAGTGATAAATAAAATTAAAGTGAAATAGAAAAGATATTAAGGCATGAAAATGTCAAAGCATACCTAAATAGTATAGATTTTGCTATAAGATTTAGGATTTCACAGTATTGATAGTGAAGCATTATGATTAATTATTAGAAGCTATAGAATCTCAGACAAATATGTGAGAATAATTAAAGAAATGTATAAAAGAAGTAAAAGTTATGTTATTGTGCAGCATGCAATATCAGAATGATTTGAGATAAGGACTGGTGTGTGAGATAGTTGTGTTATGTCTGGATTTACTGTTTAACATAGTCATTGATTGGCTGGTAATAAAAGTTACATGTATAAGAAGAGGAATTGAATTGAATCATATGTCACAGGTGGAAGATCTAAATTATGCAAATGATAGTCTTCATATTATCAAAATACACTGATATACAAGCAAAATTGAAAGCATTGTATAAAACAGCTGAAAAGGTTGGTCTTAAAATAAATGATTGAAACAAAAGTTCTTAAATTGAACAGCAGATGTCACAAAGAAATTAAAATTGATCAACATGCAGTAGAAAAAGTTAACAATTTTATGTACTTGGGTGCAAATGTAGATAATTAAGGTGGAACTGACAGGGATATGATGCAAAGATTGACAAAAGCAAATACTGCTTTCAGAAAATGTATTAATACATGGAAATCATCCAAATATCATAATAAAACCAAAATTTATTTATTCATGTGGGGTCCCCCCATTCCTCAACTGTTTCTTAGGACATAATAAAACCAAAATTAAAGATCTTCAATAGCAATGCTAAGGCTGTATTATTATATGTATCAGAGACATGAAAACTGACTTAAAAACCAGAGGCTAAATTAAAGTTTCAAACAAAATTTCTGCATACAGTATTACACATATATTAAAAATATATGTGTAATACTGACTGAGCAAAAAAAAATATCACCAGTGAAATAAAAAGATGGAAGTGGATTGGACAGCAGAGAAATCCCAAGAGTAGCTTTGACATTGCTCTAGAAGGAAAAGGAGAAGGGAAATGTAAATTAACTTGGCAGAGAATGACAGAAAGTGAAAGAAAGAGCTGTAGAGAAGCTGAATTAGTGGCACAACATAGAGGTATCTGGAAGAAACAACAGTCTTATGTGTCATGAGCACAAAGAGGAAAATCAAGTAAATAGATGCTGAAAATATTTTCAGATATGTTTGTCTTTGATAATGCTGTAACGCCAGCAAAGGTTGGTCGATTGGTAGAGCCTCTGCTACTAATGGCTCATGCAAAAAGTTAAGCAAGTTTGAGCGTGGTTAGTAGTTGGAAGGGATTTGATACTGTTGGCACACTCTCCCTCAATGAGTCTTTGGACTCCTTGGAGGTGTCACATAATAATAATAACTCAATTTTGTAGATTACAACATTTTTTTTTTATCTTGAAATTGTTTCTCTCTTATTCTTGAATATTTCTAACAGTTGTTGAATTAAAAAAAAATGTACTTTATTTTTATTTGTGTGTTCTGTGCATGGAAATTTAAATATATCTAGTACAACAGCAGCACTTCAGGCAAGCAAGAATTAGATGAACCCAGATGCCAGCAACTGTAATTTTTATGTAATATATAATTTTTATGCTACTTCAGGCCTCTAGTAAGCATGGAATTATATACCTAATTGTCTTTTGGATGCTGATAAATTTCCAAAGCTGAAAAAGCTTTACAAATACCTATGCTATTGCATCCTCTAGATCAGCAATTCCCAACCTGGGGTACACATACCCCCAGGAGCATGAACCAGGACATTTAGGGATACATGGAAAAAAAATAAATAAATAAAAAAAAATTGAATAATGGTCCTGGAAAAAGGCACAAACATCAACAGTTGTTTGTGCCCATAACACTCAATTAATTTCACAAAAGTTGTGAAATTAATTGAGTGTTATGACGAGTGGTGGAGCAGGTGTGTGTATATATATATATATATATATATATATATATATATATATAAGTGGGCACTTCAGTGTTAAATGGGTGAGTTCTTCTGGGTCTTCTCTATGTCTCTTCTCTTTGTCATTGTTTTAAGTTTTAAATTAATTTTTCATTTCATTTATTATCAGATATGGATCAGTGGTTGAAAACTGGCACATTGAAAAAAGTGAAACATAATGTAAATAGTGACCAATCACCAAGAATTTCTCAGGACACATCTAACACTTTAGTGCAAAACAGTGAGAAGGCACATATTAGGCACATATCATATTAGTTATTGTATTGCTAGATGTGGTAAGAATCATCCGTAGCTAAGAATTTAATTTCTACTTGTGTTAAGATGCCATTCCGTGTATGCTTGGAGTAGAACAAGTGAAGAAAATGAACACTATCCTTCTTTCGAACAATACAACATCTCGAAGAATTCAATATGTTGACGATGTTGAGGCGACAGTATTAGAATTAAAAATAGTAAATTCTTTGCTATTCAAGTTGATGAAAGCACAGGTGTTGCTTATTTCACTGTTTTGCTTGTTATTGCAAGGTATTTGAAAGGCAATGAAATTGAAGAAAACCTTTTGCTTTGTCATCCCTCTGTCAGAGCGTACAAGAGGTGAGGATATGTTTAATGATATTGATTATTATTTCAAAAAAAAAGACATTAATTGGCGTAATTGTTGCGGGCTATGCACTGATGGGGCAAGTCTATGTCAGGCTTTTACTCTGTCCTTTACAGTCATGTCATGAAGGTAGCTCCCCAAGTCATTCTTGATGAAGCTGTTAAACTGGTTAATTTTATATAGTCAAAGTCCATAAACTCTTGGATTTTTAAAGCACTGTGAAGAGATCAGTCATCATCTTACCCTGCTCTTTTATACAGAAGTAAGGTGGCTCTCTCTCATGGTAAAGTCCTTACCCAGCTGTTCAAATGTAGACATGAAGTCCAGGTTTTTTTTTTTAAAGACTATCCTTTCCAACTTGCTTCCAAATTATATGACTGATTGGCTTTAGGCTCTTCCATACTTATTCGATATTTTTCTACAAATAAACAGTCTAAAATTCGCACTTCAGAATAGTTCAATAATGATTTTCTAAGTTTCAGACAAATTGAATCATTGAGTAAAAAATTAGATTTTTGGAAATCTAAAATCATGTATTGATAAAGGCTAACCTGAGGTATTTGCAACTTTACACAATTTCCTATCTGAGAACAGGCTACAACTCTCCCAGGAAATGAGCAAGAAAATAACTGAATACTTGAAATGGCTAAAATTATCTCTTGAGGAGTATTTCTTAAAACCTGTAGAAGAGAACAACTGGATTGCAACTCGGAAATATTCCTTTGAAGAAGAATATTTCCGAGCTGCCAGATTAATCAAGGAAAAAAGAGAAGTTGATCGAACTTTTAACTGATACTACTTTAAATGCTGAATTCGAAGAAAAATCCCTTATTAACTTTTGGACAGACATAAGCAGAGAATATGAACAGCTTTCTGACAAGGTTCTTAAGTTTCTGTTGCCATTTACAAATATGGAGCTGGTGGAGAGGGCTTTTTCTTCTTATACCTTTGTTTAAAAAAAAACTAGTAAGCTGAATGCAATTCCAGATTTAAGACTGTATCTTACATCAGTTGAACCTGATTTCAAAAAACTATGTGTCTCAAAACAAGCTCAAGGATCACATTGAACATTTGTTGTGTGTTTCATAAATATTATTTCAAAACATAGTTTTGAAATAATATATTTAAAGTTTGGGTTATTTATTTACAGTTACAACATATAAATTTGAAATAACATCAGCTATGTTAATTATAAACATTTTGCTAATATGAAGGATACAATTTATGGAAATGGACAGCCGAGGGGTATGTAAGTGAAAAAAAGATTGAGAACCACTGCTCTAGATGATAACTGATAGCATTACTCAGCCACTGAGTGCTAATTTTATCCTTTGAGCATCTTGTCAAAATTTCAGATTTAATCTACAATTAGAATACTGATGTTAAGTTATGATGATATTCTCCAAAACTTCATTTACATTTCTTGATTGTTAAAACAGGGTTGCTTAAGGATCAAACCCAAATAACTGGGAGGAGACCTCCTTTAAGGAATGCAGAGAACTCACTGGGGCTTCTGACCTAATGTCTAGTTTCCATCTTCACATGGTGCACTTATTAGGTATCCACTGGGTATGAACACACATCAAAGACATATGATGGTACAACATAGATTTCATGCTGGCTAGATCATAGCCCAGTTAACCCCCCCCCCCCCCACATACACACACACTGTCTTCGTCAGGGAACCAGGGTGAACAGCCAAAAGTCAGCTACTAGAACAAACTCCAACTCAACATCTAAGAGAAGAACCGACTCAATGTCATGGGAATTAAAGACAGGAACCATCAACATAAAGAGTATTAATGAAAAGGAAATCAAACTTGCAGAAGAAATAGAAAAGTACAATGTGGACATAATTGGCATTATTGAAACAGAAAATGCATAAGCAGGTGAGATTTTATTAAATAATAAGTACAGGATGTTATATTTGGATTGTAACAACCAAGGAAAGGTAGCAATAGCCTCAAAGCCAAACATCAAAATAAATCCCTGATTGCAAGGCAATTTCAGGTAGCATTATGTGTACAAATTTCAAAGTGGACATTTAAACTTATTTATGTCTATTGTCTCACAATTGTTTTCCTAAGGAGAAAGAAGTAGAATGTTTTGAGTCATTAGAGCTTGAAGCTGACATAAAGAAAATGAAAAAAAAAAAATCCTTGTTGTAGACCTAAACAACAGAGTAGGAATTGAAAGTTTTTTCACTTGGTTATACATTAAATTAAAGATGCCAAAAAATTACATTATTGTTTAATCCTTTATCCAAGCACAAGTAAGCAAAGTTTGTGCATGAAATATCTTCACAACTAGGTTGGTTGTATATAGAGGCTAATGACTTCTCATTAATTGTCTTAGTTCCTTATATGATTCAAAGCACACATCCTTTTGGGTGTGTATAATGCTTTGCAATATGGGAAGTTCTATTCTGGATCTAGCTCCTGCTGATGAGTCCACAAAGGTTGAAACTGGTCTGTGTAGCAGCCCTTCCCATAATGCATAATATTATATACACCCTAAAGGATGTGTGCTTTGCATTATGGAATACTAAGGCAATTTATAAGAAGTCATTAGCCTTTGTATACAAGTAGCCTAGTGGTGAAGATATTTCACACTCAAACTTTATTTGCTTACACCTGGATAAAGGATTAAACAAGAATATAATTTTTTGATATCTTTAATTTAATTTATAACCAAGTGAAAAAACTTTCAACAGCTTGCTCTAATCCAGAATATTTTAGTAATAAGGTGTTATACCTTTTCACAAGAGTGCACAAAGATGCAAGAGCATGCAGAAGATTTGAAATTGGGTAACCATCACTTGTATATGGGAAATATGACTACTGCGTTATCTCACCTTTGGTATCTCTTCTAGGTAGTGGCCCTTCCCATGATGCATACCATTGCACATACACACACACCCAAAAGGATGTGTGCCTTGCATTATGGGATATTGAGGCGTCATTAGAGTCTATATCCAAGTGCCTTGTCATGAAGATACTTCACTCGCAAACTTTGTTTGCTTACACTTCAGTAAAGAATTAAACAAGTGTAAAGCTTTTGGTATCTTTAAATTAAGCAGAGTAGGAAATTAATCCTACCAGGTATATAGAATTGTTCTAGAAAAATTTTGAGAAAAAGGTAAGTCTAATAATAAAGATAAGTATCTGCTCAAAATATGGACTGGTCATTACTAACACAATGTTCCAACATAAAGATGTCAACTTCACGTGGAGAGAAGACACATTTCCTGTGGCTTCTCTTCTTATTGAGAGAAACAGCCTTATTGACTATTCATGAGACTCCCCAAATTTGGGAAGTATGCATTCTAAGATTGTCAGCCCAACTGCCAAGACAACCCAATTTAGCCTGCAATGGGACACCTTTTAGGATTCTAGGACTGATTTCAGTTGCCTTTCTTCAGCCTCATTTGCTTAATGTGAATGTCTGCATGCACATATCATTATTTTGTGATCTCTGAAGTTGGCATTGCCAAAATATAGGTAGTTATTAATTAAAGTTTTTATAATTAATAATTTAGTTTACATTGTCATTTCCTATAAAATTAGAAGAATCTACTCTACAAACATTTTTTAGGAAATAATTAAACATTTCAAAAACAAGAACTAAACTTTGGAGTCCTTGCAGTGAACTTGGAAGAAAGATTATTGATTCAGCCATGGAGGCACATGATTAAGTCATCTGAAAGGATAGAAAAATAAGACCACCATGGTAAAGAAGAAAGCACACTGAAAGTTACTAGAAATAAGTCAGCAAGTGCTCGAAAAGAATACAGAAAAAATATAAGAAAGCTAAATTATGTGTAAAAGTAGCTAAATAAAAGTCATGGCAAGACTATGGAAGATAATATGAAGAAGTGGCAAAATGTTTTGCGGCCTGTTGAAAAAGCTTGCAAATAGGGGAAAGAGTGCTGTAAAAGAAAGTTATGAACATACTTCACATGCAAACTTTTTGCTTACACTTGGATAAAGGATTAAACAAGAATATAATTTCTATACATCTTTAACTTCAACATCTTTACTTCTATGCATTTTTACATCTTTACATTTATACATATTTACTTCAACCTTGTTATCTCTTCCTGTTCTGGCTCCCACTGATGGTAGCTTGCTTCCAGGGAAGTAGAGAGCTTCTGCATCATGGCTGGTTTTTGCCTGTCACTGAGTGGAGCCACCACTGAGTTTCCTGTCCTGGAGTGATTCAGGTCAGGAGTGATGAGTTTAGCAGTGATCCTTTAGGGTCACTCACTGAGATATCTATTTGTGAAGATACTTCAAACACACACATACCTAACTTCTCATTATTGATTCAGCCATGGAGGAACATGATCTCACCATTCTATCTTCCATCATTCTATCCACCTGTATTCTTTGTAACAATCTTCTCCATACTATTTTTCTCACTGAGTACAACCTCCCACTCTTCATGAAACATATCAACAGGTAACATTTTTCTCCTCAGTCACTTTCCCCCACACGAAACTGTAGTTTTTTAAGTCTTGCGACCTTTCATGTGTGTGGGGTCAACATTAAAAGCATTCACGTGCAAACTCTGCGGCTACTGGCTTCGGTTGATCTCCGCGACAAAAAGAAAAACTTCGAGTGAAACTGCCTCTGGTATTTACATTTGCTGTTCTCTCGTCATTCCCATTTTTCTCCTTTGGTTAAAGGATAAACTAAGAATATGATTTCTTGACATCTTTAATTTAATTTATAACCAAGTGAAAAAATTTATAAAAACCATATCTAATCCAGAGTATTTTAACAATAAGATGTTAATTTTAATTTTCACATTTTCATTACTTGTATATGAGAAATATGAATTTTACATTACTTCAACCTTGGTAACTCTTCTGGTTCTGGCTTATAGCCATAATGAACAGCATTATACACACCTGAAAGGATGTATGCTTTTCATTGTGGGATTCTAAAGTAGTTATAATAAGAACTATAAAAAAATGGGTGAAAACTCATATAAAAACTTAATAAAACTTAATTGTAAAATTTTTGCTTGCATGCTCTTAGGCATCAGTCCATTATTGAAAGGAATTTAAGGCAATTAATGTGGTTATTAGCTTCTTTTTATAAGTAGCCTACTTGTGAAGATACTTCATGCACAAACTTTGTTTGCCTTGAATAAAGAATATAATTTCTTGGCATCTTTAATTGTATGTTGTAAAAGGAATCAAAGTTTAAGATGGCGTTAAAGATGGGATATTCCATGTTTGGAGTTATAGTGGTAGAAAATTTTCAAGAGGAATGCAAACATGAGCACATATCAATAGTTGATTTAGAAAACGCCATCAGAAACTTTAAATGTAGAAAGGCAGCTGGAGTAGTTGACCAGAAATGTTAAAATATGGAGGTATTCATCACCATGTACCAGTGTTATTCCATTATAAAGCATATACCTGAACCACAGGAGTTATGGTTCCCTTGTTATGGAGGCTAAGGCCTTGATGAAGCTATACGTGGATTACTGTGTGCAAATTTACTTGCTTGGTTTTTCAAGATGAGAATGCATTGGAATGGGTCATGGACAGTTTACTAAGTAAGTTTTCCCAGTCTCTGGAATGTTAGGTATGAAAAATAAAAGGAGAAAATGTGCAGAGCCTATATGTATTAGAAAGAGGAAGGGGAAGATATGATTAAGACATAAGTTGGTAAGGATTATTATTATTATTATTATTTTTATTTATTTATTTATTTTTTCATAGAACAGAGGTGGTGGTGGACAGAAAACAGATAGAACAAGAAGCTATAAGAAAGGTGTGAGCAAGAAAGAGTTTTTTTTTTTTTTTTTTTTTGTATAAAGAGTGAAACAGTTAATAGTGAAATATTGTAGAAATAGTAGATGAGTTTAAACTATCAAACTATGCCCTTAAAGCATAGTTTCTTGAGCTATGTATTTTACAGTAAGACCTCCCACAGTGAGTGTTTTAACACCATGGAAATCTGATATCTTCAAGGTTTTTGCCATTGCCTTAATGCATTGTTTTGCTTATATATACACTATATGTGAGAAGTTATATATATATATATATGTGTATATATATATATATATATATATATTATTTATTTATTTATTTTTGAAACTAAACGACTATCAATGTCATTACAAACACGATGTTCATAAATCCACAGTGGCCACCCATTGGTTACTATATCTTTTGTTATAAAGAAGGATATATATAAACAAATCATGAAACAGTAGTATAGAACCTGAAAAATGACAAAGAAAATATGCAAAGCTAATTTTAACTCTGATACTTTGAGTTATAGAGTATTCCTTTAAGAAGTTAATGATAGTATTCATTCAAAGGACAATAAATGGTTTGACTTTTGTCTCTCTCTGTGTGTGTGTCATTTCTTATTATTACTCCCCCCCCCCCCCCCCCGTTATTATTACTATTCACTTTTTTAAAAGCTGAATCTTTTGGCTCTGTGATGTGTTGTGTTTGATATAGTCATATTTACAGGTACGAATTTTAAATCATATTACCTGGAAAGCTGTTATAGAATATGGCCATCCTGTCAGTATAACCACTAATGATATGGTATGTAATGGCATGCATATATTTTTTATTTTCTTTTTCATATTGTGATTGTATTTCAGTTTTCTTAAAGGTACTTTTCTTATGTATAATGCAGTGTTCTCTTTTTTTTTTTTTTTCATTTTTTTTTTTTTTTTCACAGCAAATAAGAATTTCCAAAAGTGCCGCAGCAGTATGTATTCCATTATATCTGCCAGTTGTGTTTGTGTGTGTGGTTTGCTTTGTCTGTTTCTTGGGGGAGGTGAGGAAACAGTTCTTGGAGGGGGAAAAAACCCTGTTATCTCCATATGAAATTGATTAACTCACAATCATATGTGGAATTTGAATTTGGGTTTTCCTTAGCTTATTGTAGCAGAAATTTCATAAAGAAAAATGTGATGATGGTTCCACATCATTTTGATATATCAGAGAAGTATTTTTGGAAGTAATACTAACTTTAAATATTTATTTTCTGGTCTTTCTTTTTTTGACATTCCAACCCACCCACAATGGTTGTAAATTTATAGCCAATTAGTGCATGAACGGACTGGACTTCAGATTTAGATAATCTGAAGTCCTGTTGAGAACAAAAATGGACATTTTTCAAGCCACTTCAGATCTCTTTTGAACAGTAGGGTGATCTCTATCTTGAAGAAAATAATAATCAAAAATTAGCCAAGAACTGCCAAAGTAAATCCAAAAGAGTTTTTCACTATTTAGTAAGAGGAAGAATGATTATGGAAGGATAATTTTAATCAATGCTTAGTGGGAGAAAAATAATAGAAGTAATTACAGATCTTGCATTTGTTGATGTGAGAATTAAGGTAGATGAACTGGAGGTGTTCACCATATTGAAAAATATCAGTGTGAATACTGCATTAGGACTGGATGCCATGTTCTTCTGTGGGCTACAAGAATGCACAAGAAAATTAGCATTGCCTCTAATAAAATTTTTAATCATTTAGTTTCTTTAATTTGTATAGTAATGATATAGGAAATGGTTTAAGGGGGAGGGGAGATGGATATTCAGTTGTTTGCTGATGATGCAAAACTAGAAAGGACAATAGTTGATATCCTGCATGATGATTTAAATAAATTGGCCTTATGGGCAAAAGATGCACTTAATGGATGAAAAGATTACTTACTGTGTATCACAAGGATGGTAGTGGATTGCAGGAAATTGAAGTTTAAGAATTTGAGGGTAATGGTGGACAGAGTTAAAATTTCAGGGACATGGCTTCTGCACCAGAGTATCTGTTGTTGGATGGCAAGGATGTCGACATTGCATGAAAAGTGTTTAAAAAATACTTAAATGATGCAATATCAGAATGTGTCCGTAGAGTTAGAAGAATAAGTAGGGTAGGTATGAAATGGATGTGTAATCTAATTAAGTGAGAAATTCATAAGAAAAGATGATGTGGAAGGAATACTCTGTGTGCAATGATGATGATGTCAGTTATGAAAATGATAAGCAGCAGGCCAGAAGAGTCACAACTTTTTACAGCAAGCTAAATCTGAGTATGAAAAGGAACTGCCTCTACAAGCTAAAGACAATTCAAAAGAATTCTATTATGTCGTAAGTAAAAGAAAGAATGAATATGAATGAATAACTCTATTGAATGCAGATGGTATGTAGTAGATATTGTTGAACTTATCAGAGGTCATTTTGCT
Organism: Typopeltis vanoorti; assembly: GCF_054136105.1. Taxonomy (NCBI): domain Eukaryota; kingdom Metazoa; phylum Arthropoda; class Arachnida; order Uropygi; family Thelyphonidae; genus Typopeltis; species Typopeltis vanoorti. Next base: position 122,160,179 of record NC_143550.1, read on the forward strand.
AAAAGTTGTCAACCTGGTGTATGCAACATTGAGCTCACTGTATGAGGAGACAGTACTAGAGCAGTTGCACAAACTGAATAAAAATTCTGCAGTATTGATTGATGGGATATCAGCATGGATGTTAAGAGTGTTCAGCTGAAGTGACTATTACTTTGACCACACTATATAATTTGTGTCTCAGAACAGGGAATGCATGATTACCCCATTATATAAGAGGGAGTGGTGATGGTGCAAATACTGATGTATCCAGCTATCGAACTATTAGTCTCTGGAATGATGAAGATTTTGGAAAACTTGATTAGGGCTCTCATTCGGAAATGAATTGACAGAAAAACTATACTTTGCAATGAACTGTATGGTTGCTAAGGAAAGTTCATGTTTGAGCAACTTGTTCACATTCTATAATAATGATACTGTTGAGTTAGACAAGAGGGATGGTGCAGTATACACCATGATACTTTTGAATTTTGCTGAGGCTTTAGACAATATACAGCATGAGAGACTTGTATAAATTAGAGAATATGGGATTGGATTGCAAATTATTGGCATGGATAAGAGGATGGCTGATTGGCAGATATCAAAAAGTGATATGTGGGGATGCAAGTCTGCAAGATTTAAGGTAACCAGTGATGTACCACAAGAATTAATCCCTTAGTCCATTGTTATTCAGTCTGTACATTAACGACATTGGGAAGGATTTGATATGCAACATACAGTTATTTTCTGATAATGCAAAGATAGGTGGGGCATCAAGATTGCTGCTGATATGTAGTACTTGCAGAACGATTTGAATAGGCTGGAATTGGCATATGAAAATGGCTCTCAGTTCAATGTTAGCAAATGTAAAGCCATGCACTTTGGTGTGATTAGATATCCAGTATCGTATGATATTGGTGGAATTATGCTAGAAGAAAATGATTAGACTAGAGATCTTAAACTTTTAGTAGCTCTATGGCCCTTGAACTTAATAAAGTTCAAGGGCCATATAAAGCAAAGATTGCAGTATAACTCAGAGGATAATTGCAATGCTCGAAATGATCCTCGACAAGGAGATAAGGATCTCATTTTGCCTGTTTACAAGGCCTTGATAAGACCTCACTTGGACTATTGTGCACAGGTTTGCTCCTGTGGTTTCTGTGTTGAATCTGATACAGTGGAGAAAGTATAAAGGAGAGTGTTAAAAATGATATCTGGATCGTGGGAAACCAATCCGTTAACTATAGACACTTGCAAACAGGAGAAAGAAGGGATGATATGGTGGAAATTACAGGATAGAAAATTTTCATTTTATGGAGGGTAGGGAAAGAATGCAAGGGCATCCTTGGAAGTTGAGAATGAATGCTGTCAAGAAGGGTGTGAGGGCTGTTTTTTTATCTCAGAGTGGTGTGTGATTGGAATGGATTGCCATTGGATGTGGTGTGTGTGTGTGTGCGCGTGCGCACAAGTAGTGTGAATGAATTCAAGAACAGGTATGACAGCTGGTACAGATAGTATGGGTTCCATCAGTGAGTTCCTGAGGGTCTCTCTTAATAATAATAATAATGATATTGCAAGAGGTGGTAAAATAGTTCAAAGGACAAATAGGGAGAAAGGAGAGAACTAGGATCACTCCTGGAAGTTGTCTAAAGGTGAGGTTAAGTAAAGGTATGCTGACTAGATTTTTTTCTTGGAGAGTGGTGAATGCTTGGAAAGGATTGTGAGAAGTAGTTGTGAATGAGTTAAAGAGAGGTATGATTGGTATTGTGTGTATAAAGTTAGTGTGTGTGTGTGTGGGGGGGGGTCTCCTGTGATGAGTCTTTTACTTATTGGAGGTATTAATATAATAATAAAACTACAAAAGCATTGGAAACCTATGTAACACAGTTGATGTTGTAAATAGGACGTGTTAAATAAGCCCATAATCCTGTTTTGTGCTGAAGCAATGATAGGTGAGTGACTGAGACTGTGGAGAGGAGAAGAAATGTATGGGAGTTGACTGTGCTAGTTAGAACAAATGATTTGTAAGGAAGTGTGAATGAGGTAGCACGGGATTTACAAGTGGTGTACCACAAGAATCGCAAAGACAGTGGAGCAGAAGAGTGTGAGAGAAAGAATTTTGATTGTCTTGCCAAGATATGTTAGTAGAGAACTGAGGAGAAGAGCATTGATCATCTCCTCAGTTCTCTACTAACATATCTGTCTGAAATAATGTGAATTAATGTCTGAAATAACGTGGGTTCTACGGTCGATTTTCTTGAGTTTATGGGACAAATAACCTGAGTTTCCGGGAGAAAAAACCTGCTTGCCCGTGCCAGAGACCAACTCAAGAACCGGTCGAAAAAAGCATAGAAAAATTTCCTCTAGTCGTCGACTAGATTCGAAACCAAGGTCTTCCTTCGTGCAGTCAAGCACTGTGGTTACAAACACCACATCCACTGAGCTACACAGGCTCCTTAGCTTACTCCCTATATATACAGGAATAAAAAGACGTTAGCTGATTGATTGACATAAAAAAATAAATAGGTTTACTATTTAGGGGCCTAGTTTTACTAACACATATATTGCTTAATATATATTTATTTAAATATGCGATTTTTTTTTTTTTTTTTTTTTTTTGCTATGTCATTAATCATTTCTAAAAATTACAATTTTTGGCAATTTCCTTTTCGATGCTTAATATAGCAAGTGCATTTAAGCGTTCTTCCCACATACTTGACCGAAGATAATTCTTTATCAATTTCAATTTGCTAAAAACGCTCTGCACTTGCTATAGTAGTTAACTGGTAACGTAAAGAAAATTTTCAATACAGTTAGCACATTTGGAAATAGTTCATTATAACTATTATTTAATATATATTGCAATATGTCTTGCGCGTTATTTACATTTTTTTGGTCCAAGATCAATTCTCGTAACAAATCAATTTCCTGGATTAAGTCTTCGTTTGCATCTTTACTATAATATTTTACAAAATCCTTTGAGCGGTTTTCTAGTTCATTTTTTTCTAATGTTTTTATATCAGTGATTAATTTAAAATAAAAAATAACATTGGGTATATTTTTAAATCTCTCATCTATTTGTACAATAACAGTATCCATCTCAACATTGAAAAAGTGACATTTCAATTCCTCTACCAGGTTTAGTAAAACTTCATCTTCTGCTAGTTCGGAAAATAATCATTTTCTTTTTCGAATTCTTTTTTCAGGAAAGTCTTCGGAAATATTCAAGTTTTGTGCTATCATTTTTGCTTCATCTAAAAATGTGTTAAATTTTGATTTTAAATTTTGGATTTCATTTTTAATTTTATTCACTAAATTAAAAGCAGAGTCGAGAACAATTGTTTTTGCTTGAAATAGTTTGTTGATACTATTAATTTTTGACAATATTGTAAACCACACCAATAAGCTTAAAATAAATGGCATTTCTTGTAATGAATCTAGTAGACTTTTAGCTTCAGATACTGCTGTGTTATCGTTAATTGCACCAATAAATTCTTCTAAGGTATTATAAGTTTGTTCAAACTGTGTATACACTGCTTTGACTGCGTCTATTTTGGCTTCCCATCATGAATCACATAATGGTTTAAGCATAATATTTAAATACTTTTGTATAATTTCCCACCTTTTAGTAGACGCAGAAAATATGCAGTATAAACGTTGCAATATTCCGAAAAATTTTTTACAATATATACTACTGAAGCAGCATCACAAATTATCAAATTAAAAGAATGTGATAAACAAGGTACATAAATTGCATGAGGATTTAAACCAGTGGTCGCCAAAGTGGTCAATATAACATTGTTTGAGGTTGATTGGGGGTCGATAGAAAAATATAAGACATTATTGTATGGGTAATTTTTAATTCGGTTAACTTGGATTACCTCCATCCTGAATGACAAAGCAATTAAGAGTGAATCGTAGGAACACTGACATGAATAAGACCTGTAAGATGGAGCAAGGTCATGAAAATAGTTACGGAGGCCAATCAAGTAGGCCAAAATGACATATTTACCAGTAAATGGATGTCTGTGGTTCCCGCGTGGCAGGAGCGTGATGGCAACACGTGCACGGTTGCTTATTTACTTATACTTACACATATTCGATCCCAGTCTCATTTTTGCCATAGACATACAAGTGAGCGTTAATGTTCTAAAATTCATCAACATACATGTTATAATTCAATTGTTATTCATTCACGAACTAAACTTCTCTATGTTGAAGAATTGAGAAGGGCTGGTAGTAATACCAGTGATATTACTAGTGATAGTAATATAATAATATATACTATATTATACATACAATAAACACTCTAACTATAAAATAAACAATCTAAAAACTCGCATTAGCGCCTTTTTCGCTTGTCCTATTATAATTACGTAATAGTAAAATAAGGGGGGGGTCGATAAATCATCAAGAAACTCTTGAAGGGGGTCGACGGTCAAAGAAGTTTGGCGACCCCTGGTTTAAACTAATTATTCTAGATTGTACACCTTTATATATTCCCTTCATATTACTACCGTTATCGTATGCTTGCCCTCTACAATTCATAATATCTAAATCAAGCTCATCTATTCTTTTTAAAAGCGAATTTGCTAGTCCTTCACCAGTCACATTGCTTACTTAAATAAATCCTATAAATGACTCATTTATAATTAAATTTTTGTGTACAAAATTAATAATTATTGAAGCTTGTTCCTTGTGAGAAATATCAGGAGTACAATCCATTTGGATACTGTAATATATGGCTGCTTTTATATCGTCTTTAATTTTATTAAGGACTTCATTATCTAATGCAGCAATAATTTCCTCTTTAAATCTATGCGCCAAATGATGCACAATTCTTTTTTTCATATTTTTAATTCTGTTTACACGATACCCTGTTCATGCAGTATCAATTACATCGGACAGACATCAAGAAGTTTTGAAACAAGAAAGAAAGAACACATAGACTATGTAAGGAATAACAGACAAGATATGTCATGCCTTTCTTCCCACTTCGCCTATACCAACCATAATATTGAATGGGATATGAGTCATATGCCCTACATAGAAGAGAACTACCATTCCAGAACGTTCAAAGAAGCTGCTACAGTCACCTGTTCAACAGGTAACTTAAATAAGAATCAAGGCCTAATCCTACCAGATATATGGAAAACTCTAATCAGATCATTTAACCAAAAGGAAATGAACTTTCATGAAAATTACATTAAATATCTCAACAAATAAAACGTTGTACTTGCGACATGCTTATTGTATCATGCACAGTGATAACTTTATATAATTTTTAGAATTGTCGGTTAGTTTCCTAGTTTTTGTTACTTTCCATTGCTTATCAGTGTATCCCTGAAAATGCTGACAGATATTAGTCAGTGAAACATGTCGGATATTAAACAATTATTTACTTGACTAACATACAGAATTAAGTCTTTAATTTATTAATGAATTAAACCGTTTTAATAATTCTTGCCAAGCAATAAAAGAATTAAAGTGACCAACAGAAAGCTCATGATCTCGAATTACAGATGACAGTTTTCTCCATTTATTAAAACTATATATAAATCGTGTTGATTGATCTTTTCCTCTTCTTTTGGAAAATAATACACAACAAAAACAAAATACCGAATCTTGAGCTTTTGAGTAAACTAACCAGCTGCGAAGCTGAGTTTCACCGTTTGGCATTTTTTTAAATAGTACGATGTAGAAAATGATCTACCTTCAACATTCTTAACGAATGCATCTTGATGATGTTGTTTAGGTCCGGTTTTAACACAAAATAATCTAAATTTATCAGTTATAATATTTGGCCACAAACCTGGATCATTTATATTCACTTGATCACCATCATTATTATTGTTTTCATCGTTATTTGCTGTATCCAAAACATTTGTATAATCAGATGAGTCTTTTTTGATGAATCCCACAGTTTCTACATTTTTGTTGAAAAGTTGTGTAGCTTGTTTGGAGTTTTCTTCTTCAGTTGAAATTTGAATCGCAACTGCTGAAGTCGTAGCAATTTCGTTGTCAGATTTATTTTGTAGCCATGAAAAACAAATCTACTGTGACTTTTTGAGATTTTACTTTTCTTTTCTGCTGATTTCCTTTTTTGACACCAAGAGGGATACTTTCTTGGCATGGACATTATCGGTTAGGCTTTGCCTGTCGAATAAGTAAATAATATTAAATATTTTTATCCCATGAATTAACAAAAAGTTAAATATGTACATACTTTTTACAATATTACAAAATTTTAGAAACACTCAAGGAATGCCTTTATTTTTTTTCGTTTGTTTACTTCAGTACATCAGTTTCACCCTTATCTATCACTATTAACTGAGTTGAAATTAACGTAGTTGAGATCTAATCACGTGCAGATATTAGGAAACCAATGCAAACAGTGAAAAGTCAGTTACTGGAACAAATCCCAACTCAACATCAACAGAGTTCAATATAGGTGCCATCAACATCAATGGAAAAGAAATGGAATTAGCAGAAGAATTGGATAAGTACCAGATTGACATAATGGGCATTGCAGAAACAAAGAACACAAAAACAGGCAAAAGCTTTCTAAGTAAAAAAATACAACACTAAATATGAGGGTAATCTCTTTGAATGGCAAGCAACTTCAATTTTAGTGATGTGGACAAATACCAAAATGGGGATCTTGACAATGAGACTTATTTGTCCCTGTGGTCCCACAGAAGTGGAGGAATTTTTTTGTTAATTAGAGAGGCAATTGACAGAAGAAAAATAAAAAGTTAGTCCTTGGAGATCTAAATAGCAGAGTAGGAAATGATTACCAGACATAGAAATTTTGAGAAATTTTGGAGAAAAAAGTGCAAGGCTTATAATAATGGTAAGAACCTGCTATATTTCTGTCTAGCACATGGACTAGTTATTACTAACACCATGTTTCAACATAAAAACATGCACAAATTCACATGGAGAGAAGATGCAAGAAATAAGACGATGCTGTTGTTTGATAGCAATGTTTTCACACTGGTTCAGCACACAAGAACATACAGAGGATTTGAAATTGGAAGTGATCACCATTTAGTTTTGAATAGGATAAAAGTGCATTTCTCATTGAAAAGAAGTGTTGTATAAGAAAATTTTAAAATGAATCAAAGTCAAGCAGTTTTCAGAGGTGAACTGTAGACTCAAATACACAAACATTATTATTACAATTACCATTATTACGTGACACCTCCAGAGAATTCAAGGACTCATCATGGGAGTGCACTTAACTCTACTTCACTCAGTACACATCACCCTCTCCACTACTACTTAATTCTCCTACTACAACACTTTACTATCTGCTACCTAATCATCACCAACAACAGTATTTTATTTTTGTCTGTAAATTGTGTGTGTGTGTTCTGAAGGCCTTTTTGTCTGTATTCAGGATGAAAAGCCCGAGTTTCTGGGAGGAAAAAACCATGCTTATTTAAGAAAAAATGAAAGATTTTGAAAACAAGAACCAGACCTTGGAGATTCAGTGGCAAACCATAAAGAAAACATTCAGCTAGAAAGGCATGTTTGAAGTGTTCTACAAGGATAGAATATCAGAATTCCATGGTGAACTCAGAAAGTTAGAGTCAGTGAAGGAAAAGAAAAAAGCATATTGAAAGTCTTAAATGTAAAAAAAAAAGAAGCCTGAAAAGGTGCTATTTGACCATAAGTGCTCAAATATGAAGATTATAAAATATGAATATAAAATTTAACAGTGGGAACATTGCATAATTCAAAATGCCTAGTAGAGCTGTTATAGTAACTCCTTTATATATAAAAAAAAGAAATGAAACTGAATGTGAGAATTGCAGAGAATGGCCCTACTGAATGTTTCAGGTAAGGTACATACAAGCATACTTGAAAAAAAAAAAAGACTAAGAAAATTTTAGAGAGGAAACTTGGAGATGAAGAAGCTAGGTTCAGGCCAAATGGAGGTTGTCAGGATCAGATTTTCACTTTTAAGACAAATAGTTCAGAAATCATGGGAATATAACAAGGATCTGTATTTAGTTTTGTAGATCTGGAAAAGGCATATGAATAACAATGCATGTTATCTGCACTGTTATTAATCAGCTATATGGATTGCATTATGACAGAAAATGGCATTATTCCTGACGTAGACCATCAGAATATGTTCATAGATGTTCCACAGTATTTTTGAGTTTTCTGTTTCAGATGACTAGTTTTTGTTGTTAGTGAATTTATGTTATGAGATAAAAGCACAAAATGAATGGTTTGTTTTGTTTAGATATGCATTGTTATCATGTTAATGTGTAGCATTAAATTTTAATGAAGACAAGTTGTGATTGTAAGTTCCTATATCTAATATAAGAATTACGATTTAATATTGGTTTATGTTTAAAATGCATAAGTCAAAAAGACTTAACTTTGTTCACTGAAAGTGTGAGATTTTACTGCTTTCAAGAAAGCACATTGAAAATAACATGTAATGGTGACTTTCCTCACTTCATGACTGAAGTTGAACCAGAAATGTTATGTGAACTGGAGCATGCACAAGTGAAAAGAATATGATAACTAGTAAACATCTGAGGAGCTGTACATGTAGAATATGTACAGGTCTTTCCTCCATATCTCTATACAGATATGTAGAGATATAGAGGAATTTTTGGAAGAAATTAAAGTTCCACTAGTAACAGTCTTACTTAAATAACTGTTGTAGAGTAATTATTTGGACAATTGATCAAGTGTTAACTAAAACCTACTAGTTTCACCAAACTTTAGCTGTTGGCATCTTCAGGGTACAAACACTTAAGTTAAAAAACATTACACAAATATGAATAACTGTAAAATTCTAACGATTATAGTTACAAACTGAAATGGCATTGAACGTGAGTGATACACGTATCGTGTGTACATGATTAACTAGTTGTTGCTAAGGAACGTTCTGTAATTTGCATTGGAGTTCATTTCCTGAGATCTAATTAGGGTTTTCCATTTCTCTGGGAGTATTAAACCCTGGTTCCTGTTGAGGTTATCAACAGAGCGAGCAACTGTAGCTGCTTCTTTAAACATTTGGGAGTGGTAGTCTTGTTCTATGTAAGGGGAACAGCCTTTATCCCACTCAATGACATGGTTAGTTATAGAAAAATGAGATGACAGGCCTGATATGTTTTGTCTGTTGTTTTTGACATAACCAATGTGCTCCTTCTAATTTCGAGGCTTCTTGATGTCTGCCTGATGTAACTTGAACCACATGAGCATGGAATATTGTAAACTCCAGCATATTTATAGAAAGGATGGTTATCTTTTGGAGATCTTAGTAGTTTACGAATTGTTTCTATAGGTTTGAATGTCACTCTTATTTTGTGTGGTTTGAGGAGACTAGTGAGCTTGTTGGAGATGCCACTCACATACGGAATTGCGATAGTTTTGATATATTGAGTATCCTCTCACTCTCTTTGTGGTGGTTCAGAGAAAAGGATTTTGTTGACAAGTCTTCGTAGGTAGCCGTTCAAGTACAGATTATTAGATGTCAATGTTAACTCATCTTGAAGGTCCTTGTTATCTGTTGTGATGCGGACAGCTCTTTTCTTTAATATGTGTATTATGCTGAATTTGTGAGAAATAATGGTGAGAGGAGCTGAAATGTAGATAGCGACCTGTATTCGTAGGTTTCCTGTAAACTAATAGGTTTATATGGTCATTAATTTTCTTCTTAATTAAGATGTCTAAGAACGGCAGTTGTTTGTCTCTTTCAAGTTCCAGAGTGAATTTAATAGAATGATGAAAGGAGTTGATCTTATTGAGGAAGTCAAGTAGGTCATCCTCGTTGTGGTTCCATACAATGAAGATGTCATCCACATATCTCCACCAAATTGTTGGTTTGGGAATTATTTGAGATAGGATTTTATTTTTGAGGTGTTCCATAAATAGGTCAAAACAAGAAGGTGAAAGTGGACTGCCCATTGCCAAGCCAGTTAATTGTTGGTAAATCATATTCTTCCAAGAAAAATAGTTTGAATTTAGGCAATGATCGTATAGTGAGGTTATATCTTGTGGGAACAAGATACCTAGGATGCTGATGACCTCCACCACGGTTTGTAACAAGAGAGGTGACATCTAAGCTAGCTAAGAAGATCATTTTCTGATATGGTAATGTTTTTAATTTTTCCACAAAATGTTCCGAGTTTCTGATGTAACTATCTGAGTTATGGATATGTTGTTGTAGGAGTTTGGAGATAACAATAACTGTTATTTTGATTACTAAATAACAGTTGTGAAAGAAATTAAAGGCACTTTGGAAGTTGATAAATGAAGTTTCTCATTAGAAGAAGAAATATTTATCAGATATTAAAAGTTCCGTCAGAATGTTTAGTATTGGTTTAATGGTTGTTTAGCAGAATGGATGCAGCAAGTTGATTTTTAAGTGTTTGATCATTTTTATTTGGGAAATGATTATGAATCTTGAAGAAGAAGAAAGTGGAAAGGAATGTTTTTTGAAATTGAGGATTTTAACATCCAAGTCCGAATTTTTTTATCTCTTACTATGAATAGTTATTCTACAGTTCTTGTCAATGCTTTCATAAGAGGGAAGTGGTTTGCAGGATAAGGGATTTTTTTTTTCTTAAGAGATAAAGAAACCGTTTCTTTCATAAGAAATTCAGATACAATTAAGATCTTTCTTAAAAGATAATGTTATTTTTAGCTGGCATATTTTGGTGCCCAGTTAGGATTGTTGTTTAATTATCATTGTTCAGTTTTTGTTTTTATATATAGAAGTGTCAAGGCTCAATTCACTTAATTATTATTGAAGTTAAGATGATTAAATTTTAAGAATAGGAGAATCATCAGCAGTTTACATATATCTATAATTGGATTTCAGTATAGAAATCTGACACCACTTGCAGCCAAATTTTTAAAATTGGTGCAGTTTTTGACAAGGATTTAATAACTAAATTTTCTTCACTGACATCATATTTGGAGATGTTGAGCTAAGCTCTTTACTGTCTGCCTTTGCTCCAAGTTGCCAACAGATGCACCACCTTGCCTATGTCCTGAAGATATTTTCAGGCACAAACTTTGTTTGCTCACACTTGGATAAAGGATTAAACTAAATTTATTATAAGCGCTTTACTTTTTGCAGATGTTATTATACTCTTAAATAAATCCAGTAGGAGTCTGCAAGATTCCTGAATAAATTGAATAACTGTTGTAATAAATTTGGAATGATGCTCTGCAATAAAAAGACAGTTGGTATATTCAAAAAATGTTGAAAACATCAATTGCATCCTGAATGGAAAACCTGTACAACAAGTAAAAAAACTAAAAAAAAAAAAAAAACTTTTAATCTATTTAGGCTATAGAAAATAAATTTCAAGAAGGTGACAAAATATTCTGGAGGTAAAACACTTGACCAAAGACTAGAGACTGCAGATATGAGAGTCCTGAGAAAGATTAGAGGCATGAACAGATGGCATCAATGGCAATATCATTATTAAAAACGAGGATATTAGGAAAGAACTTGACATTGTCAATATCCAGGAATGCGTTAGCAGAGCTAATCTCAGGTGATACGGTCACTTAAACAGAATGGGCGAAGAGAGATTAGCAAACCAAGTGTTCTCCGCCAGGTTGGCAGCAAAACGACCCAGAGGAAGACCAAGATATAGGTGGATTGATAAGGTACAAAGTGCCTTAGACGATAGAAATATAAGATCTGATAATGTTGGAGTTTTGACAAGTAACAGACTGATTTGGAGGAAAATTGTAGATAGGAAGTTAGTAATGATGTAATTTTTTTTATGTAGTACTATCATATCCTGTACACCCCTTGAGGGTACATGGCAGGAATTTGATGATGATGATGATCTATTTAGGCACAAGTTTTAGTGAAGATGGCAAATTGAATATGGAAATAAACAACAGAATTAGCAAAGTTGGTATTCTAGAAAGTCAAATGAATGAATTGTATTGAATAAGAGAGAAATTAGTATTCAAAGCAGTTTAAATTTATGGATCTGAGAGCTGGGTTAGAAATAAAACACTTGATTGAAGACTGATAACCTCTGATATGAGAGTTCTGAGAAAGATTAAAGGTGAACAGATGATTTCAATGGCAGTATCGTATTAAAAATGAGTATATTAGGAAAGAATTTGAAATTATTAGCATTCAGGAATGTATTAACAGAGCTAATCTTAGGCCATATGGTCACTCAAATGGAATGGGAGAAGGAAGATTAGCAAAACCAGGTAATATTTGGCAGGATGGCAGGAAAAAGACTCAGAGGAGGATCAGGATCCAAGTGGATTTATGCTGTTAGGTGCCTTTTACATAACAGAAATATAAGATCTGGTAATATTGGAGCCATGACAAATAACAGATTAATTCAGAGAAACATTGTCAATAGGAAGTTTGTAATAATGTAACTTTTTCATGTAGTGCTATCATAAAATCCTATACCCCCCCCCCCCCCCGGCATACATGTCAGGAAATTGATGATGAAACCAGAACTGAATTTTGTGTATGTTCTAAATCCCAAATTTTTTTAAATTCCATCATGCCAGAATGTGTTATTGTAATATACATGTATATATATAATTTAAACATGTTTTACTTCTTTGTCTCTGCAAAAAAAATAAAGTATTTTATAGAATTGATGCAGGGGAAATGTTTCTGCACTTTACTAGTGCAGGCAGAGCAAGCGATCATCTCTGGTCGGTGAAAATTTGAAACTAGGTAATCAATGCAACCCAATTTTTGTAATAAAATTCATCATTTCATCCAAATTTGATTTGTATATATCTGTGCCATTTGCAGAGGCATAAAGAAGTAAAACATGTTTAAATTATATATATACATGTATATTTCAATAACATAGTCTGGCATGATGGGATTTAGAACGTACACAAAGTTCAGTTCTGGTTTCATCATCAAATTCCTGACATGTATGCTGGGGGGGGGGGGGCTACAGGTTATGATAGTACTACATGAAAAAGTTACATTAAAAGTTACAAGTGACCAAGAATATATATATATATATTCTTGGTCACTTGCTTCTAAGTCCTCTCCACCACTTCCTCATACCCAATAAACCCAATTGACCAGACTTGAGCACAGTAATCCAGATGCAATTGTATTAAGGCTTTATAAAGAGAGTGATAACTCCCTTATCTCTTCTTGTTAGAGATAAGGGAGTTATCACTCTGAACTTCAACTGTGTATCCCAAAATGCATAATTTTACACTTTTCCACGTCCAATTGACATCTATTGTGTTTTGTCTGTACTGTCAGCCTATTTGAATCATTCTACAAGCTCTCTCGATCACCTTGATTAACTGTTACCCTTCCTGACTTTGCATCATCAGTGAACAACTGAATATCACTCTTCAAATTATTTCCTATATCATTTACCTATAAATTAAACAGCTGTAGTACCAACATATAGTCCTGCAGCACACCACTAGTCACCTGCCTTTTTCTGGATTGTGCCCCCCCCCACCATATACTAATTTATGATATCTGTCCATCAGCCACCATTTTATCCGTTATCACCATTTCATATCCATCCCCATTCATTGCAGTTTGTAAAACAGTTCCATGTGGTATCCTGTCGAACGTGCTTCTGCAAAATCTAGCAGTATGATCATGTAGCCATTCCCTTGATCCAACTCTTCTGTTACTCTCTTATAAAAATTTAGTAGATTACTAACGCATGTCTGACTCTTCACAAAGCCATGCTGCCCCTCATAGCATATTTCCAGCACTTTTACCACCATTCCTGAGATACTGATTGGTGTATAATTTCCTACCACAGACATAGATCCTCCTGTTTATGTAAAGGAATTATTTTGCCCTCCTTCCACTCTCTTGGGACTTTGCCAGAGCTGAGACTTAAACAGTCTAGCTGTTTTGTTTACATAGGCATTCTTCTTCTTATTTGCCACATAAAGAAAAAAGTCTTTGGAATTTCCTTTTGCCTACTCAGCTAATTTCTTCTCATAAACTAATTTTGCTTTTCTTGCCTGATCCTTGTACTGTTCATTTCTTCTATTCCTCTTGTCCACACATGGCACTAATGTGCTTATAGGTCTTGTGGCCTTTCGTGTGTAGATTAGATATAAAAGAAAAAGAAAAAAAGTCAAAGGCATCTTATTTAGCTTGCACATTCTCTTAAAACGCAAGCCAATATCCCATCCAATCCCACAACTGTATTTGCATTCAGATTCTGCAATATCTTAAGTAGCTCCAGTTCATTAACTTCTGTTCACACATCAGTCCTTGTCACCTCTTCCATAACACTATCTTTATTTGGATGATATATCCTTGCAAAATGATCCCACAATAGCTCAACAATTTTGTCTCTATCATCTGCACACATTAAAGTTATCTTTCCATAGCCATTCTTTTTTCTACTTGTCACATAAAAAAAAAAGTCTTTGGAATTTCCTTTTGTCTGTTACCTATCAAGACTCCAACATTATCAGATCTTATATCTTCTAAGGCACTTTTTACTGTATTGATCCACTATATCTTGGTCTTCCTCGGCATTTTCCTGCCAACCTGGCAAAGAACGCTTATTTTGCTAATCTTTCCTCTCCCATTCTGTTTAAGTGACCATACCACCTGAGATTAGCTCTGCTAATGCTTTCCTGGATGCTGGCAATGTCCAGTTCTTTCCTAATATCCTCATTTTTAATATGATATTGCCATTTGTTCATGCCCCTAATCTTTCTCAGGACTCATATCTGCAGTCTGTAGTCTTTGGTGAAGTGTTTTATTTCTAACCCAGCTCTTAGATCCATAATTTAAAACTGGTTTGAACACACTGTCTTGTATACAGCTAATTTAGTGTTTTGACTAATTTGCTTCTTATTCCATATGAATTTATTCAGTTGACTTCCTACCATACCAGATTTGTTGATTCTGTTGTCTATTCACTAAAAACCGTGCCTAAGTAGTGGAAGTGTTTTATTTGTTCTATAGTTGTCCATGCAGAATGCAGTTGATATTTTCAATGATTCTTTTTATTTTCATTCTTTGTCTTGTTACTGCTGACCTTCATACCAAATCTATTACAACAGTTATTCAGTTTAATCAGGGAATCTTGCTGACTTGTAGCAGATTTATTTAGAAGTATAACTTCTCCAATTTTGATATCAGGTTTAATACCACTTTCCTTCATAATGTGATCCATATAGATAATGAATAACGGAGGGGATAATGTACATCCTTGTCTGACACAAGATTTAACATTAAACCATCTTCCTGTACTTCCTTCAATACTGACTGCTGACTTACAACTCAAATAAAGACTAAGGTATTGCTTGATATAATGCCCCATTGACACTATATGACTGTAGTGTTTTGAATGGTTTCTCTCTTGGCACCTTGTCATATGCCTTTCCGATGATTTCTCAACTATTTGTCGTAAAGTGAAAATCTGATCTTGACAGCCTCTATTTGGCCTTAATCCAGCTTGTTCTTCACCAAGCTTCTCTTCCACAATCCTTCTCAACTGTTTCTCAAGTTTACTTGCATATATCTTACCAGGAACACTCAGTAGAGAAATACTTCTGTAATTTTCACATTCAGTTTTATTTCCCTTTTTTATATGGGTACTATGAGAGCTATACTCCAATCATGTGGAATTCGCCCCCCTCTGTCCAGGCCTTCTGAACTATTCAGTGCGGCCACTGTATACCTCCATACTTAAGCATTTCTGGTCGAATATCATCTGCTCCTGCTACCTTTCCACATTTCAGACTTTTGATGGCTTTTTCTACTTCAAGTATGGATATGTATTCCTGACTGCATGCTTGATCAGTGTTTTTTGCCACTGTGCTGTCATCACTGCTTGTCCCATTCATTCTGACATGGTTCATGTCTCATTAATTCTCATTTATGCCATATCACATATGTATACCTTTCATTTACTTAAATATACCAACTAAATATGAGATTCCCACTAGTGATTGCTTTCTAACAATCTAAGCAAACACATTCTTTCCCCTCCCTGTATAAGTAATTTTGTTTCAGTTGAAGCACCCATGATTTGTGACGTGTCCACGTGATATACGAACAGGAATTACAAGACAAATTTATAGCCTTGTACCAAGGCAAGTGTAGCATGAGATGATTTGTTGCTGCTCAGATTGAATGTGTTATAGGCCTTTATGCAACATGATAAAATACTATAGGGATTTCAAATGCAACCATTTCAGATTCCTAAAGATTTTCCATGTTGGAGCCATAAATTTCATGATACTCTGTTGGTCCATGTTGAATTCATGGCAGTCATCCTTTAGTAGTTGGAATGTTTTAGATAGTGCAAAAGTTAATAATTACTTTAGAAATAATTGAGGTGAGAGAAATTTTGATGGTAAAGATTTGTCATCTTTCTCAGGAATGGGCAAATATTTGCTAATTTCCAAGCTGCAGGACAGAGACCAACAGAACAGGAAGGAAAGAAAGGCAACATATAGCAGGAGTCACCTCTGGAACATGTTTTCAGGACCTTCAGAAAAATGTCATTAATACCTGGTGACTTTGTTTTTGGTTTCCAGTTTGAACAAGATTCTTCTGATCTCTTTCAGGCAAAAAATTGAAGGAAGTGGGGGACATTGATTATTACATTTTTGGAATGGGCAGAAATTCATAATTTACCAAAATCATCAGTGCAGAATCAGAAGAAAAGTAAGAAGACAAAAGATTAGCTTTCTCTCTCTCTCTCTGATGCAGTGGAACAGTTGGTGTTGAAAGCAGGGTGGTCAAAAGTTACAGCCAATAGTTTTGAGAAGAAACAAAGTATGACTGCCATTTGGACTTGATGTTATGTTTCCTGATTTAATAAATCCCTATTAAAATCAGCTTTGGATGTGTCAATCATTTGCCAGCCTGGTTGGCTGAATGGTTAGGAATGGTTAGTGTATCTGCTCTTGAACAACAATCTATGGGTTTGAAAGAAACTCTCCCACCCCATGGTACTAATGTATTATAATGTTTATAACATTTTGTGTGTGTGTGGGAGTCAAAATCAAATTTTAGGTTAATCCATAAAGGAAAAATAAGAGCCAATTGTGATATGCTTGATTCTTCTCTTGTACAATCTTGGCATGTTTCTTAAAAAAACTGGCTTATAAGAGACAGCAGTTTAAAGTGGAATGGGATTGAATGTTTATATACTAATAAGAATTATTTCAATGATGCATTCGTGCAAATGTTTAGATCAGAAAACTAAAAATATTAATCTGCCAAGTAAACAAGGTACAGAATCATGAAGATTAACCCTCTTGGCATTCTTGTAA
Organism: Typopeltis vanoorti; assembly: GCF_054136105.1. NCBI lineage: Eukaryota > Metazoa > Arthropoda > Arachnida > Uropygi > Thelyphonidae > Typopeltis > Typopeltis vanoorti. The sequence goes on from NC_143550.1 coordinate 122,177,429, forward strand.
TGAAAATATAAATAGTATTTTATTAATCCATGGGAACTTCCATGGAGGCTGAAGACCTATTGTTGGAGGCTCACATTATCAACACAGTATCTATTATACTGCTCCTAGAATGCATTGACCAACAAAGCACTCATAGACCTTGACAGCCCATTCTACTCATTCACATTCACCACTTTCCAAGCAAAAAATGCAGCTTCATACCATTGCTAACCATGCTCTTATTCACTTTCTATGAATTGGTGTAGAGGAAATATGAAATATTTCCTCTACACCAATCCTTTTAGTAACCTAAATATTTTTTATCATATCCCCTCTTTTCTACCTATAAAACCAATTTTAGCATTCCATGGACCATTCACCATCTTGGTCCACTTCTTGATCCTTGCCACCACTTCCTCAACCTCAAGAAACTCAGGTAACCCTGAGCACAATAATCCAGATGTTGCCATATCAAGGTATTATAAATTTAGAAGATAACTTCTAAAATTTTGATAACTTCCTTATCTCTTTTTGTTAATGTGTTCTTTAGTAATGAAGCACTTCTATGAACTACCTTGGCCATCTCATCTCATCTCTGCAGTATGCCATCTAAACTTCAACTCCCTATACACCAATACCCCAAAATCCTAGCTTCATATGCTTTGTGAAGTACAGTCCCATCAGTGTTGTACATTGCATACATAGCTTGTAGGGTTTGCATTTTAAAATATCTGTACACTTTTTTTTACCTAAAACTGAGACCTATTATCTTTTGCCTATACTGTCATCCTATTTAAATCCTGCAAGTCTTACCACATTGATTAACTATTACACTACCCAATTTTGCATCATCAGCAAACCATGTTATTTATATTATTTATGTACAAATTAAACAACAGTGGTCCACGCAGAGAAATTGGCACTACTAGTCATCACCTGGATTATGCCCCTCCATGTACATAATATCCATTATCGCCAACTGCATATCCATCCATATTTGTTTCAGTTTGTGTAACAGAGTTAAATATTAACTCTGTTGCACCATCAACCATCAAATGCCTTCAAGGTACAGCTAGAACAAAGAATGTTCTTTGCTTGTGTGTTAAGACTTAGGTGCTGGGAGAAACTGTTAGAGGTTTAATGGAGTTAAACAGCACTGAGAAAGGATTAATATTTAATTCTTCAAATATTTCTTCTCAGTCGCAGAGACATCTTCATGAAGTACAATATGAAACTTAACATACAAAGGTAACGCAAAACTGAGCACTGTCCAAACCATGGTCCAAATATGATATGCAGTCATGACTATAGTCGGTTGGGCCTCAGCCCATGCTTTGGACACAGCATAAAATCAGTTGGAAAAAGACAATCATGTTCCATTGCAGTAAATTCAGAAGGAGAATGACTGCTTTTACAGGGTGTCCCAAAATTCACACAAGATTTAAATTTAGCGCCATTTGTGCGGTAAAGTGTTGCCAACGAGAAAAAAAAGACAGCATGACAGCTGACAGTTCAGGGTTATTAAAAATGACCACACACAGCGAAGAGAGTTCGTTGAATGAATTATGGAAGAACAACAAGTGGATGCTTATTTTTCGAACAAAATCATCTTCAGTGATGAGGCTCATTTTCATCTTGATGGCTTCGTTAATCGATAAAATTGTCGCATTTGGGATTCAGAAAATCCACGAGTGATTGTTGAGAAACAAATGCGTCCACAACGTGTCACTGTTTGGTGCGGATTTTGGGCTGGAGGCATCATCGGTCCATTCTTCTTTGAAAATGCGGCTGGTAAGCCAATAACAGTTAATGGTGCTCGCTATCGCGACATGATAATCCAGTTTTTTGTGCCTAAATTGCAGGATATGGATGTGGACGACATGTGGTTTCAACAAGACAGTGCCACATGCCATACAGCCCGAGAAACAATTCAATTACTGCATGAGTCATTTTCTGGTCGTGTAATTTCCCGTTTTGGTGATCAGAATTGGCCGCCCAGATCATGTGACTTAATGCCATTGGACTTTTTTCTTTGGGGTTTTTTGAAGTCTAAGGTTTATGCCAACAAGCCCACGACCACCCACGCCTTGAAGGAGGAAATTGAGGCGCTGTATCAACGAAATTCAGCCACATTTATGTAAAACGGTCATGGAAAATTTCGACAAAAGAATGCGTATGTGCCTCCAAAGCCATGGAGGCCATTTACCCGATATGCTATTCCATGCATAACCCTATACTGTATACTTTATGAATCAATAAGAAATTACAATTTTTAATTAAAAACCTGTGTTTTCTATCAAAATTACTTCTTGCATGAATTTTGGGATACCCTGTAGAATCTGCAGCTGCTCTCAAAAATCAGCCTAATTTAAATAAATATGATTTCATAAAACTTCCCAAAATATGGGAAACACTAATATTTTGAGATCCCAGTTTACAAGTAGGTACTACAAACAGGTACCCACAGAGGGCACCCCACCTAGTTAGGACTCTAGTCTTTCATCCACATATTTCATTTAGTTTTGTGTTTCCATGTGTGTTACAGATCTCATATTGTACTCCTTGAAGATGTTCTGTGACTGAAATGAATTATTGGAGGAATTAAATATTATTCTTAATTCTTTCTCACTCAGTGCTGTTTCACTTCATTAAGCTTCTAACCTGTGCATTCTTTGTTCTTGCTTCATCTTATTATGCTGATGCACTGTTCATAGCTAGTTAATTTCAGGCTGAAATATTTTCAGTCCTGGTTCATACATGAAAGGCCACAAGACCTATAGTACACTAGTGCCATGTGTGGGCAAGAGGAATAGAAGAAAGGAGGAGGAGGAGTCTGTTCACATTTTGCTTGAACAGCTGAGGGTTGTAATCTTTGGGGGAAGGCAGAGTTGGGGGAGTCTGTTCCAAAGGACATAAGTAGATGAAATAAAAGAGGAGGCAATGAAGTTGATTTGACGAGTTTTAATATGGACTGTAAAAGGGATGTTGGTTAGCAACGGCTCTTGTTTTAATGATTTTGGAGGAGAGTGAAGGAATAATAGTGCCAATTCAGCAGAGCACTGTCCATGAAAGTATCTGTAGAAGAGACACAAGGCAGAAACTGAACGTTTGTGAGAGAGGGATTGAAGTGGGCCTGATAATGAGAGAGGGATCATTAATTAGCTGGCTTGCCCTCTTCTGGATAGAATCGAGCAATCTTAGAGAGGATTTTGGTGCACCACCCCAAATATGGGAGCAATATTCCTGGGCTGGCAGATTTGAGCATTGTATAGAGTTAGCAGCTGTGAAGGTGTAGTGTGTCTTGTGTGAAAAAGTACACCAAGTTTTTTGGCAGCTGCAGAAGCTATAGTTAAAATATGTTTGTGCCAGAAAAGATCAAAGATGCAAGTCAGTCCAAGAAGAGAAATCTGATGTTTGGATGTCTCAGTATTACTGAAGGTAAGGGGAGGGATGCGAGAGAGTTTTGGTGGATTTGAAGTTTACAAGGTTGTCCTTGTCTCACTGGGATATAGCTAGGAGATGTGAGCTCAGGTCCCTGGTCGTGGTAGATCTTTGAGGGTTCCAATACTTGAGCACTAACGGGTTTGTCAAACGAAAAGAAAGAATGGAGTGTAAATGAAAATTTACTAATTTTCAGTCATGGCTACTTAACTCTCTAGGTCACACAGATTCAAATTTTATAAGCAGTGCATTGATATTCAGGAATTAGGCAAATTATTTGACAAACAAAGCAATTTATTCATGCTAATTGAAAGTTAAGACTAAACACACAATTATTTCAGACTCTATACTTCTACAGCAAAATATGCTTGGAATTAAAATTAATCCTTCTAGTTTAACAATTCTCTCTTACACAACGTGTCTAAGGTACTAATTTACACAGAGCAAACTTACACATGCTAAACAATAGACAGGCTTAGCTAATAAACTACACTTAGCATATTAAATTTTCACCTTACATTAATTCTATCCTGTCTCTACAACTGAACAAGTTAATTCAATGATTAGCTAAATGTCTTCAGTCCTCGAACAATATTAGCATAAAAACCTTAGAATTATCTCTGTCACAATTTCCACCTCTAGTAAAATACAATATATTAGACCTTACTTTGTATATAGTCGTCTGGTCCTCACTAATAGATTCTTGAAATCACTATCCTCCATTACATTTCAATCTTGGCTACACATACGAGCACCTTTTCCCTGAGATCGATGAGGTCACTTCTTATTTTCGAGAACGTCAGGAAACTTGGCGGCTGTAAATCCAGGACTTTCTTCAAAACTCAAATGAGTTATCTCACACTTCTGGTGTCTGTTTTCTGGAACGTAGATCACCGACCTTGAATTGGCGCAACATTCTCGAACCTGGATAAGACCTCTCTTTCTATGTGGCCATCTACCAGAAAATGACTGACCTCTACTCCGGCTTACAAAAATCCAACGACGCCAAAGAACCACCTTCTGACAAAGAATATCAAAACTCCTTTTGCCTTCGAAATCTTCCCCTTTTATATCTCTCCATCGACCTTGGGTCTTGCTACCATTTTATTCCCTTGGGTGTTTCATGGGTCTTCACACGGCACCCTTTTTGGTCGCTGCGTTTAGGCGGGAAGCCCCGTACATACTTGACCTTCGCGATATTGATTGCCTTAGGTCATATCTTAATAATCTGTCTAGGATATGTCCTTGTTTTAAAAATCCTTTGTTACAATTTAATTTTTATTTAACTTTCTTTGTTCTTTGTTATTATACAATAATTTGGCAGTTACATGATTTAACAGTTCACCCTAAAATATTTCCATATTACATAAACACGAAAAAATTGCTAATTAAGCACAAGTATTTTGTATGGATTTTTGTTTTCCACTAAAATCGGTATGTAAGGATTTTTTGTCTGAAATTCTTCTATACAAGATTTTACAATATATGCATAATAACATTTGCTGTATTTGAGCTTTTGAAATTAAATATTGCTTCATTATATTCTCTTAATAATGTATATTTTTTTATAAATTCAAATGTCAGAATTTAGAGAATAATTTTTTTCTCTTTTCAAAAAAACAAAACAATAGTAGCCATTTAAAACTATTTTTTTATATAAAAACGAACACAAATAATAGATTATGTAAAAATAAGAAACTATATAATTTAAAGCCCAGCTATATATTGTTTCTTATTTGAAGATATGAGATTATATTAATGTTATTTTATGCTTTCAAGGTTGTCTATAAAGAAATAGAAGAACAAATGACTGAATTATTTTCTGAGAGTGAAGCCAGAGTTTTGCTGTATACCAGTAAATGTAGGTTAATTCAGTTTTACAAATTACTTTCAGTATAAAACTTAGGTTAGGATGATATAAGGATTTGGGAACATATATGCTCCAGGTGCTTCTTTGTTAACTGTAAGAGGCCTTTATAAGACTAGATTTTACATACACACAAGAAATGATTAAAGTGATAACTCTAATTGCCAAATATTTTTAACCTGAAATTTACAGGTAATCAGTGGCAGGAAAGCTAGTAGTAAGTACAAGGTAGAACATTAACAATGGATTATTTAAAAACAGTATGAGCAATGTGGTGGGGGTATAAAAGGAACAAACACAGTGAGTGTGAGCTGTAGTAATTACCACACACACACTGTGTGTGTGTGTGTGTGTGTGTGTGTTGTGATGTATAGTATTGATATATAATTATATAATTATATATTTTTTATAATTTTTTATAAAATTATAAAAAATATATAATATATATTTTATATATAATTATATATAAAATAAGAATGAGAATTTCCCAGATTTTTAATGAGAGGCAGTCATTCTAATACAGATTAGGACAATGAAGAAGAGTTTTGGTGCTCTCCTTAAACATTTGAACTTGAAGCAACATCAATTGTGTAAGCATGTTTTAGACCAGATGATTCTGTTGTTGGTGTCATTTCCATGCTGCACTAGGTCAGATTTCTTATCAATGATGTAAGATTAGTGTTGTAATTATTTTTTCCACAGAACATCCAGTTTGCCTGAAATAGGAAAGATGGCAGTCACAATGAACTTGGTAAATGCCAAACAGAGGGAGTGAAGACTGTTATCTTTAGAAGAAGGAAACTGATGGAATAAATGTAGGCACTAGGTGCCTTGAGGATTCTTGAAATTAGTTTGAAAGTGCCAGAAATATATGGCATTTTTTTTGTACCAAACTGTTTTCAGGTTGTTGGAGGGGAGGAGGATTGTAAGAATGAAAAATGCGTTGTAAAGTCCATTTCGAGAAGCCATTCAATTGCATAATATGTTGGATGTTGAAATTTCTTGATTGACTTGTGGATTAGAGCATACATTGTGAGCAGAATGCAGTAGAGTTTACATAATTCAATTATTTTCACTTTCCTGTGCTGTAGCACACCCAAAAGGCATGCAGCATTAAGGGCTGAGGCTGTATAGAGGAGAAAAGGATTTCTTCTAAATGTTTCAGATAAAAAATTGCAAGAGCAGGAGAAAGAGTTGGCTTCCCATCAAATCTGTTCTATTTGTCAAATTTGTTTTGACAGATGGAATAATCTTCATTTGCTTGACAGATATAGTCCAAGTATTAAATGCACACAATAATTATTTTGTATGTTTCTTGTGTATATGTCCAATCTAGTGATATTTACCATTATGATACAGGTATCTCTCAAGCAAGAGTTTTTATAGTAAACACAAGCATTACAAGTGTTTTATGTTTTGGCCATCTAAATTATTAAATATCATTTTTTGAACTTTGTATACTAGTCCTGACTACATCTCACTATAATTTTATTTTTATGTTCCTGAAACTATTTCACTTAATTATTGGTGTATTTGATTTAAAAAAAAAAAAAATTCCTTTCAAGTGTCACCATTATTATTATTTATTTTTATTGCATTGTACATATTACTAATTATTATATAAAAAAAAAAAAAAAGAGCCAAAAGGCTTCAGTTTGGTGATGCAAAATTTATAAAAATCAAGTGGATATTAAATCCAGCATTATTTCAAAGCCAAATACAGAAAATTATAAACGTTTCATATGAAATATGACCAAAGAGCTTACAGGAATACACTCGCTGGCATTTACGAGTTGCCCTAGCCAGATCTTATTAGGTGACACGATACAAGATCACTAGCATAGGCATGCCTATATTCGTCTCCACTTGATTTTTTTTTAAATTTTACTAAAAGGCTCTTTATTTTAGTAAATACTTTTAATCACCGACTGAGAGTTTGCTTACGAAAAATATAACTCTCCGATGTTTCAAGTTCCTTAGTATTGAAAGAGAGTTTTTGCTCTCTTAAGGTTTCTGTGTGGTCTCTGACGAAAACCAACCAGTTGGAAACAGCTTTAGGCCAGTGAAACCTTATCAAAATGGACCAATAGGAGATGAATATACAGAGGCTTGGGCTAGTGTGAGCTAAAGGCTCGTGTCACCTCTAAGGTCTCATAAACTAGGGCAACTCATAAATGCCGGCAAGTGTATTCCCATGAGCTCTCTGGTCAAATTTAATAAGAAACTTTTATAGTTTCTGTATTTGGCTTTGAAATAATGCTGGATTTAATATCCACTTGATTTTTATAAATTTTGCATTGCTGAACTGAAGCCTTTGGGCTCTTTATTTTAGTAAATACTGATTATTATATATTGCATTACTGCTTGGCTGAGCATATAACATCTTTTTCTCTCTCTCTCTCTGTCCACCAGAGGGATAAAGATGCTGTGAGTTCAACCCCTCCCCATGTGGCATGTATTTTGTGAATAACTATAGGTAGCAGAAGAGTGATTTTCATCACCAAGTTTGAGACCTTCCTCACTTCTTAAACTTTAAATAACTTGAAAAGTACCACCCACTGTATGAATGTACTATAGGTTTACAACTTTTTTGTGGTTGAAATTAACATATATTTATAGATGCATGCATATATATACACAGTCCAGTCAAAATATTATGACCAGTTTGCTAGATTCAGATCCAGCAAATTTGGCTGCCATGGGAACACTTGAAAGTTGTCATTTTTGGCAGATCACTTTCATTTAAGTGTGCTTAGCCGAATATGACAGCAGGAGCATGGCATTTTGCATTATCCTGCTAGAATACATCAATCATCTGGGGAGACAGTCACTATGAATGGATGTATTTGATCAACGGCAATGGATAGGTAATTTGCAGCATTCATATTAGTCTGTGGGTATTAGGATGCTAAAAGATTCCAAGGAAAACATACCCTAACCATAATGCTGCCACCTTCTGCCTGTTTCTGTAGGACATTGACATCAAGATGAACCTCTTGCAGAAATCTGAAATAAATCTCAATTATATCAGATTTATTTCAGATTCAAGCTATACAAGATTCATTTCAAAAGAATCGTATATAGCTGATATGAGATTCATCCAAAAAAGGTAACCTTTTATTCAGTCTTCATTGGTCCAGTGATGTCTCTCAGATGCAAACTAGAGATGTAGTCATCTAAGTCATCACTTTTACATGTAAGCTTAGGTGGTTTGAGCACCTATTTCAGAGGCCCATACAGAGGAAGGTAAATTGGATTGTAGTCTGAGAAACAGCGTCATTTGTTCACCAATTGAATTCCATGATTGGCCATTCCTATTTTTGTCTAGTGGGACATCCTGCAATATGGGCACTCACCATTGGCTTGGTGACTGCTATTCTTCCCAGTATTCTTCCACTCTTGGAGCACCTTGATTACAAGAACACTGCTGGATACCGTCACCCTTCATCTGGAATCCCTGCAGTTGTGCCTTTTCAAAGTTCAGATCATGTCCTGTGACCATGTTGACAGCAGTTTCAATGAATGGTACATTACACACTTTATTATATATAGTGTTATTATTTTACGGTGGGATGCTTAAGGATCAAAGCTGTACAACTGAGAGGAGACCTCCACATAGCCTTTAAAGGTATGCGGAGAACTGACCTAATGTCCAATCCTCACCTTCTCGTGGTACACCCTGTTGGGTATCTACTTGGATACTGAACGAATGAGGATGGGCTGGCAATTTGGGATTTAGCCGACCAAATTGTATTCTTATTGGTTAAACCAAAATAAAAAATGATGGTACAACATGACAAAATTTCATGCCAGCTGGGGCGTCGCCAGGTTAAACAAGACCCCCCGTTGTTTTCGCCAGGAAACCAGGGCGAACAGCAAAAAGTCAGCTACTGGAACAAATCTGAAAACACACCCCAACTCAACATCACCAGAGTTAAAGATCGGTACTGTCAACATAAGAAGCCCAAATGGCAAAGAAATGGAGCTAGCTGAGGAATTAGAAAAGTACCAGATCGACATAATAGGGGTGACTGAAACAAAAAAGACAAAAACTGGTGAGATCTTTCTGAGCAGTAAATACAAAATGTTATATTCAGGCAATGACAATCAAGGAAAGGAAGGAGTAGCCATAGTATTCAACACAAAATACGAGGCTAATCTTCTTGAATGGCAGTCAGTCTCAAGTAGAGTAATGTGGGCAAATATGAGAATGGCGAACTGGACAATGAGACTTATTTGTGCCTATAGTCCCACAGAAGGTTCTACTATGGTAGAAGTGGAGGAATTTTTTGATGCTTTAGAAAAAGCAACTGACACAATGAAAAAGGAAAAGTTGGTCCTTGTTGGGGATCTAAATAGCAGAGTAGGAAATGATTGTGAGACATACTAAAATATTTTGGGAAAATTTGGAGAAAAGAGCAAAGCTAATAATAATGGCAAATATCTGTTGGATTTCTGCTCAGGACATGGACTGGTTATTACTAACACCATGTTCCAACATAAAAATGTGCACAAATTCACATGGAGAGAAGAGGCTAGGAATAAGAAAAGTCTCATTGACTATGTTATTGTTGATAGCGATGTTTTCTCCCTGGTGCAGGACACCAGAGTGTATAGAGGATTTGAAATTGGAAGTGATCACTATTTAGTCTTGAGCAGGATAAAATTGAATTTCATATTGAAAAGAAGAACATGTAAGAAAGTTTTAAAGCGAATAAAAGTTGAGCAGCTCTCAGATGTGAACTGTAGACTAAAATACAGAAAGATTATTGAAAAGAAAATGAAAGAGTTTGAGAACAGGAATCAAACCTTGGAGATTCAGTGGTGAGCCTTGAAGAAAGCCCTGATTGATTCAGCTAGAGAGGCATGTGGTGAAGTTGTCTGCAAGGATAGAAAAATTAGAACTCCATGGTGGACACAGGAAGTTAAAGAGGCAGTGAAGGAAAAGAAGAAAGCATATCAAAAGTTCCTGGCAAATAAGTCAGCTTGTGCTCTTAGAGAATACCGAGACAAATGCAAGAATGCTAAACACTGTGTGAAACTTGCTAAACAAAAGTCATGGGAGGACTTTGGCAAGAATATAGAAAATACATATCAAGAAGGTGGGAAAATATTCTGGAGGTTGTTGAAGAAGCTTAGGAATGGAGGAAAGAGTGCTGTAAAAGGAGTTAGAGATGATAAAGTGACATGAAAATAGAAGAAAAAGATATCCTTGAAGTAGGGAGTAATTACTTTGAAAAACTGCTAAATGAAACAAGCAGTGATGACAGCACAGTGGTAAAAAACACTGACCAGGCATGCAGTCAGGAATACATATCCATACTTGAAGTAGAAAAAGCCATCAAAGGCTTGAAATGTGGAAAAGCAGCTGGAGTAGATGATATTCGACCAGAAATGCTGAAGTATGGTGGTATAAGAGTCTTACAGTGGCTGCACTGCTTAGTTCAGAAAGACTGGACAGAGGGACGAATTCCCGATGATTGGAGCAGAGCTGTAATAGTACCCATATATAAAAAGGGAAATAAAACTGAATGTGAGAATTACAGAGGTATTTCCCTACTAAGTGTTCCCGGCACGATCTATGCAAGTATACTTGAGAAATGATTGAGAAGAATTGTGGAAGAAAAACTGGGTGAAGAACAAGCTGGATTCAGGCCAAATAGAGGCTGTCAGAATCAGATCTTCACTTTACGACAAATAGTCGAGAAATCATGGGAATATAACAAAGATCTGTATTTAAGTTTTGTCAATTTGGAAAAGGCATATGACAAGGTGCCAAGAGAGAAGTTATACAATACACTACAGTTGTATGGTGTCAATGGGGCATTATATCAAGCAATACTTAGTCTTTATTTGAGTTGCAAGTCAGCAGTTAGAATTGAAGGAAGTACAGGAAGATGGTTTAATGTTAAATCTGGTGTGAGACAAGGATGTACATTATCCCCTCTGTTATTCATTATCTATATGTATCACATTATGAAGGAAAGTGGTATTAAACATGTTATCAAAATTGGAGATGTTAATGTCAGCTCTTTGCTTTATGCAGATGATGTTATTACTTCTAAATCCACTACAATCTGCAAGATTCTGTGACTAAATTGAATAATGGTGTAATAGATATGGTATGAAGGTCAGCAATAAAAAGACAATGAAAATAGGCAGAATCGTTGAAAATGTCAGCTGTATTGTCAATGGAGAACCTGTGGAACAAGTAAAACATTTCAGCTACTTAGGCATGATTTTTAGTGAAGATTGTAAATTCAATATAGAAATAGACAACAGAATCAGCAAAGCTGGTATGGTGGGAAGTCAATTGAATAAATTCATATGTTATAAGAGAGAAATTAGTCGGAACACTAAATTAGCTGTATATAAGACAGTGTTCAAACCAGTTTTAACTTATGGATCTGAGAGCTGGGTCAGAAGTAAAACACTTGACCAAAGACTAGAGACTGCAGATATGAGTCCTGAGAAAGAACTCAGGACTCTGATATCTGCAGTTAGAGGCGTGAACAGATGGCATCAATGGCAATACGATATTAAAAACGAGGATATTAGGAAAGAAATTGACATTGTCAGCATCCAGGAATGCGTTAGCAGAACTAATCTAAGGTGGTATGGTCACTTAAATAGAATGGGAGAGGAAAGATTAGCAAAACTAGTGTTCTCTGCCAGGTTGGTAGGAAAACGACCTAGAGGAAGACCAAGATATAGGTGGATTGATACAGTACAAAGTGCCTTAGACAATAGAAATATAAGATCTGATAATGTTGGTGTCTTGACAAGTAACAGACTGATTTGGAGGAAAATTGTAGATAGGAAGTTAGTAATGATGTAATTTTTTCGTGTAGTACTATCATATTCTGTACACCCCTTGAGGGTACATGGCAGGAATTTGATGATGATGATTATTTTACGGCATCTCCATTTAGTCTCGGAGACTCATTGTGGGAGACCCAAATCAACTATCATACGCACAAATCCTGTCATATCTCTCCTTTAATCCATTCCACTCAAAAAATCTGGTCTGCACACCCCTACTAACTACTCTCTTACACAACTTCCACGGATGGCCCCTAGTTCTCTGTTTGTCATGTTTTGAAAAATTTCACTTGTATCAATTTTATAAAACCTCCTTGAATATCTTAAAAGTTTCTATAATGTCCCCTCTTTTCCGCCTATCAACTAAACTTTTCAAACCAACAAACCTTCAACCTATCCTTCTAAGGAGTATTCCATAGACTTCTTACCATCTTGGTCACTCTTCTCTGAATTCTTTCTACCACCTCATGGTCCCCAATTAACCCAGATGACCAAATCTGTGTGCAGTAGTCAAGATGTGGCTGAATCATAGCCTTATAAAGAGGGAAATAATAATGTTCTTATCTTTACTTGTTAGCTGTTTTTCAACATCCAATTAGTTCGTTGAGCTATTTTACCAACTTTTGCAATATGCCTTCTGAGTTTCAACTCTTTATCCACCATTATCCTCAAGTCTCTAGCCTCATCAATTTCCTGCAAACCAATGCCATCATTATGATATGCCATATGCACCTTTTCAACCCAATGTGCAATCATTAATCATTATCCTTTCCCACAACACCCATTTATCTAAATCATCCTGCAGGATATCGATATGATCTTTATCAAGTATTGCTCTCCCCAGTTTTGCATCATCAGCAAACAACTGAATATCCCTTTTTAAATCTTTCCCTATGTCGTTGATATACAAATTTAAGAGTTGTGGCCCTAGTACCAAATCTTCAGGTACTCTACTAGTCACTATTATTCTCATAGACTCCACCATATGCTACTGTCCAGTGTCTATCAGCTACCCCCTATCCATGCTACTAGCCTCATATCCATTTCCACCCTCTCCAGTTTTTATAATAATTTTCCATGTGGTATTCTGTCAAATGCCTTGACAGAATTGAGTAGTATCATGGTGTATCTATTACCTTTATCCATTTCTGCTGTCACTTCATTATAAAATGTGAATAAGTTACTAAGACAGGACCTATCCTTTACAAAGCCATGCTGCCCCTTATAGTGTATTGCATCCCTATCTTCACCCACTGTTGTTTTACCTTTCACCAACCTTTCCAATACTTTAACAGTATTTCTTGATATATTAATTGGTCTGTAGTTTGATACCTCTGTCTTGGAGCCACTTTACGCAGTGGTACTATCTTGCCTTCTTTCCGCTCCCTCGGAACCCTGCCAGAGCTGAGTTTTAGATTGAATAACTTCATCAGTGGCAATGCCAATTCTCTTGAACATTCACATAGTCCATAGGTTGATATGCCATCCACTCCTACAGATGTTCACATTCATATTTTTTAATATGCTGAACACCTCCCGTTCATCTTCCTCATTGTCAATATATATTTTTCTAACATCAACAACTGTAATGGTCACTCAGCAACTCAACTATTTATTTTGGTTCAGTCACCTTCCTACCATGGGCATTGTTAAAGTTATTCTATCATAGTCATATTTCCTCTTCTTTGCTACATAACAAAAAAACTCTTTTGGGTTTACTTTGGCCTGTTTGGCTAATTCTCTCCCATAGTCTGATTTTGTGACACTTTGTACTGCTCATGTGTATGGTGATCACTTTTCTTTATATTTCCTCTACAATGTTTTCTTTTTTTGCAACTCTTGCTTTAGATCCCTACTCATCCACTGAATTCCAACTTGGTTTAACCTCCTAACCTTGGGTATGTGGTACAATACTACTACTCTCAAGCAATCCCTGACCACTTGCCATGCACTACTGACATTCTTTCCTTGTAGCTTCTCAAGCCATGCACTGTTCCAAGATGATACCTGAGTCTCTCATAATCACCAGCCTTAATAGTTGAACATAAACCCCATTTTGACAGAGAGCTCTACATGTTTGCCAACTTCTCAGAGCATAGACTGCATTGTCACTTTCCCCAGTTGGAGGCAAAGTTTATGTATCCATAACCAAGGTTATGGATACATCTTCTGATGTTATTATCAGAATTATCTGATAATGTCTGATTATTATCTGATGCTACAAGGAAAGAATATTTTATGATGATATGAGTGCCACCTGGTAGGGTAAAATAGCCAGTTGTATGTGTGTGTTTGTTGTATTATATGTTAGTATATTCACGATATTTAGTTTATTATTAATTATTTTGAATTTAAATAGATGAAGTGATAGGAAGTAGACCTGTATCGGTGCCTTCTATTTCTCTGGATCCTTCCAAACCATTTCCTAGACATGGTGTTGGCATTTTAGTATTTAGCTCTGATGCCAGGTATTTAGCTTCAGTCAATGGTGAGTGATGTATTTTATTTCTAGTTCACTTTTAGTATATGTATTGTTATATCTATAATGTTTCTGAAAGAAATTAATATACAAAACATGTAATTAGTATTTGTACTTTAATTTAATATATATATATATATGAGGGTGGTCTGTAAAGTTCTCGGCCTTGACCATACATGGCAACACTATTGGCAAGATTTTTTTTTTTTTCCCTAAGTTGGTACATCTATCATAAGCATCCATGTGAAATTGCAAATCATTCTATCAAGCAGTTTGTTTTATGCAGCTGTCTGAAGTAAAAGTATTGTCTTGTATCCCTTGAAATTGATAAAATTGAGTATCGTGCAGTTATAAAATTCTTTGTAAAAGAAGGTTTAATGCCAAAAGAAATTCATTCGAAGTTCATAAAAGTTTATGGGCACTCTTCTCCTTCGTTTTTGACAATTAAGAAATGGGCTGCCAAGTTTAAACGTGGCTGTACCTACCAGCTTTGAAGATGATCCATGTGAAGGATGTCCAAAAAGTATAACAACACCAGAAATCATTGATCAGTTGCACGATATGGTATTGGATGATGGGCGAATCCAAGTGTGTGAAATTGCTGAGACTAGAGGCATTTCAAAAGAACATGTAGGATATATTTTGCAAGAAGAATTGCATATGAAAAAGCTTTACACAAGATGGGTGCCACACTTGCTCACAGCAGATCAAAGACGCACTTGCATGAAAATCTCTGAACAGTGCTTGGAGCATTTTAACAAGAATAGAAGTGATTTTGTGCATCGATTTATTAGTATGGATGAGACTCGGATTCACAATTGCACATCAGAATCCAAACAGCAGTCAAAACAGTGGACAGAAGCCGGTTGTTCAGCACCAAAGAAGACAAAGTCAGTTCCATCAGCAGGAAAGGTCATGGTATTGGTGTTTTAGGATGCTAAAAGCATTTTTTTTATTAATTATCTTGAAAAGGGTAAAACAATAAGTGGGGAATATTATTCCAATCTTTTAACCAGACTAGACAAAAAAAATTGTGAGAAAAAATCCAATTTGCAGAAGAAAAAAATTATTTTTCATTAGGACAATGCACCTGCCCACAAAGGGTATTTTGGCTATATGAAAATTAAGGGATCGGCACTATGAATTGTTGGAACTTTCACCCTATTCCCCAGATTTGGCTCCCTCTGACTTCTATCTCTTCCCAAAACTAAACCTCTTCCTCGTTGGTCAACGTTTTTCTTCGAATCAAGAGGTGATTGCAGCTGTAGAGCTACAGAGATGGGATAATAGTGCTAGAGCTCCGCTGGAATAAATGTATTAGTCTTAAGGGAGATTATGTTGAAAAATAAAAATAATTTTGAAATTCTAAATTCGTTTTTTCATTGTTTGGCTGAGAACTTTTCAGACCACCCTAAATTGTCTGAAACTGAAACATTAAAAGTATTGGAAATAAGTAATTTTAAAATGTTTAAAGTAAAGCTGCAGTTTTTTTTTTTTCCCCTCACTTTTAAGGCAACTTTTAGCTTTTAAATTGTTGTGCAAAGATGAAAATATGTTCTTCTTTACAAATAAAGGAACAAACTAAATTTGCAGATTTCTGTAGAAGAATGAACTACAAATGATAGTTTTTCTCCTTGCTTATTTGAAGATTAATTTTCTGTTTTACAAATATTTAGTAAACTACATATGTATAGTTCAAATGATATTTAATTTTTGTTGTGTGTATATACAGCAAAAAATAAATATTGTTTTGCCATTGACTTGCATACTTAAGAAGTCACTTAAGGGTCAAAGCCAAATAACTGGGAGGAGACTGCCACATCACCTTTCAGGAATGTGGAGAACTGAGTGGGGGCTTCTGACCTAATGTCCTCACCTTCTCGTGGTGCACCCTGTTAGTTAGTATCTACTAGGTACTGAATGAACAATGATTGGCTGGCAATTTGAAACTTAGCCTACCAAATTGTACTCTATTAGCTTAAACGACAAATGCATATGATGGTACAACATAAATGATATCTCATGCTGGTTGGGACATCACCCAGTTAATCAAGGCCCCTGCTGTTTTAATCAGGTTGGTTTATAGGAATAGCAAAGGTTACCAGTACACAAGGTCAAAAGGTTACAGCAATTCATAAATAGTCAAAAAGACAAACTAGTAAACAATATGCATGTACAAAAACCAAGACAAGCAGTGCAGTTTCTACATATAAAAAAAAGTATAGCAAAGGTCACAGCAGTACATTAGGTCACAAGCTACAGCATAACATAAACAGTCAAAGAGAAATTAGTAAATAATATGTATGTACAAAAATTAAGTTAAGCAATGCAGTATCTACATATAAATAAAATTAGAGTCAAATGTGTTTGTACAAATTAATTCTATGTAAAAGGCTAAAAACATCATGCAACCTATCTGAGTCTGATAACATTGCCTGAGGGTACACAGCTTGGCTAGAGATAGGTAAAAAGTTCATTCCTTTCTCGTGTAAAGTGGTGGTACTCCACCAAAAGATGACAATTATTAAGACACATGTTGCATTTTTCACACCTAGGTGGATCATCAGCCCTCAGTAAATAAGAATGTGTAAGATGACTACAAACTTGTGGAGCTTAGCGGCAACAACTTCTCTTCTCTTTGTACTTTGACTGGAATGCCAATTCTTAATGTCACTTAATGTCATGTAATTTGTTTGTCAGCGCTTTCTGCCATGATGACGGTGATTGAGCATGCTTCTGGAATTTGTCCCTTATATAAGTTCTTAAACGGACTAAATAGTTGAAAGTTGAACAAGTCTATAAAAGCTGCATTGCATATTGGAGTTTTTGGATGTGTGGAAGTGAGTTTGAGGGAAGAATAGATTTGTACAAGCGGGACAGCCTAGAAACTAATATTTGGTATTATTAGTTTTTCCAAGTTAATAATGAGAATGGGCATTATCATGGAAATGATTATGAGGAGAGAACAATTTCGATTTTTTGTTCATTTGGTTGGTATCCATCAAGCATGTACAAAGATGTCCGTTTTTATCCGCATAAATATGCAGACAAAATAGATAAAAACAGACATCTACAAGTTGTCCAACTGTGTCACACAAACTACAGATAAAAGAATACAAAAAAAATTTGGGTAGCTTATGTATGTACACGGATGCCAGGAGTGATAGAAGTAGAAGTACTAACTGGTATTGAGTGTAAAGGTACAGTATTTTTAGGAAGGACAGACAGGAGAGGAGGGTGGGATATGCCACTAATGATATAGGATGACTTGAATCCAGTTAGTGTTGAGACCTATGACTGCAATACTAGTAACATTTTTTCATCTGGTAGCGAGTTTGAAGCCAATCTGGTGTGAGATGGAAATTAACAAGATCAAATACATAGTAGGTTGTTGTTGTTACAGACCTGGTGGTCGATTGGTTACTAGTGAAGAAGAAATGCATCACCAAATAAAGATGATGGATATAAAAAGTAATCATAATGGGAGATTTGAATTATCTAAATATTGATTGGGTAACAGTAAAGTCTTAGAGAAGAATGAAACTGAATTTATTGAGCTGTTGTGAGACAACTTTCTCAATCAGCATGTAACAGAAGGAACTCTATGTCAAAGAGTGTTAAATTTGATTATAGTGTCAGAGGGAATTTCATTTAAAGTGTGACTATTCTGCCTCTGGTTGGTGACAGTGAACATGCAGTACTCACTTGGGAGGTGAATGAATGTTCCACTCAGAAAAGGATATTTGCTGAGCTGGCTACAAATTGTAACCACCTCAGGAGTATGTTTGATTCTGCACCATGGTATCAGTTGTTGAATCAGAAGGATATTGACAGTGCATGAAAAGTGTTTAAAAATTATTTAAATGATGCAATATCAGAATGTGTCTCTAGAGTTAGAAGAATAAATAGATTGGGAATGAAATGGATTTGTAATCTTATCAAGCAAGAAATTTGTAAGAAAAGGATGAGGTGGAAGGAATAATACCATGTGCATAAGGATGCCCATTATGAAAATTATAAGCATCATGCCAGAAGAGTTGAAATTGTTGTATGGAAAGCTAAATCTGAGTATGAAAAGAAACTTGCTCTGCAAGTTAAAGGGACAGTTCCAAAGAGCTCTATCATTATGCTGTAAGTAAAAGAAAGAATGAATATGAAAGAATAACTACTAAATGCAGATGGTGCAAGGGTCACAGATGCAGAAGAGGTTGTTCAACAAACAAGTGCCCATTTTGCTAAAAGCTATCAACCTGGTGTATTCAACATTGCTCACTCACTGCTACCTCTTTATTGAATTAAGAAACTCAAGTGTATGAGGAGGAGGTATTAGAGCTGTTGCACAGACTGAATAAGAATTCAGCAATGGAAACTTATGGGATATCAGCATGGATGCTAAAAGACTTGTTCAGCTGAACTGGCTGTTTCCTACTAGGCTATATAATTTGAGTTTCAGAACAGGGAAGATTACATTCATCATACATTCTTTCCACAGAAGGTAATATCTTTCCACAGATATTACCTTCTTTTCTATATTAGTCTAAAGATGTGCAACCAATTTAGTCCTGAACTGCCAGAAATTGAATTGCCAAACAAAATCTTAAACACATCATGTTGGCAGCATTCACAATTGTTTGTTTTATATTCTATGACATTGTGGGTAGAGATTACAAAACAGTTTATTTGTATTTTGGTCCACACTGAACCACATTGTAAAGAATGCTTAAAATGTGGAAATTTTACTAATATTAGTATTTAAACAAATTAAAAATGTCAGCTAAACATAGTCAATTCAACATCTTCCTCAGCTAAATAAAGCAGAAAATCACTTAACATTGAGGAGAAAAAATGGAAATGATTCATTGCATTGAATTAGGCGAGCATCGTTCTGATGTTTGTAAAGCATTGAAGGTAACATTCTAGTTTCAACAGTTGTAACCAGTGCAATTATTCAGGAATTGTTAATGCATAAGTGTCAAAACATATATTCAAGGTGTGAAGTAATAGAAAAAATGGAAAAATTATTGGTGATGTGAGTTAACAATATGAATCAAAACAGTCATGGACAAGGCAAAGTCTTTGTTTAATGAAATGAAGAAGCTGGTTAATCCAGATGATCCATAACTAGGTCTATCACATTAAGGCTTCTCCATCATGCCATTATACATTATTTATATAGAATAATTATAAAACAATCACAATTCTTTATAAAAAATTGCAAAATTATTAATTTGTAGACGTCAGTTTCTGTATTGAAGGAACTAATATCATTTAAATCTTCTTCTTTTTCAGCCACTTTCTGTCCACTGCTGGACAAAGGCCTCCTCCAATTCTTTCTAGTGTTCTCTGTTCTTGGCAATGGTTGACCAATTTTTCCCAACAAAATTTGACAGTTCATCACTCCACCTTCTTTTAGGACGTCCTAGGCCTCGTTTCCCTTCTTTTGGAATCCAGTTCGTTAGTATGGTGGTCCATCGCTCATCTTCTCTTCTGAATAGATGTCTGGCCCATTTTCATTTTAGTCGCTTATGGTGAAGAATGATGTCAGCGATGTGAGTCTGGCTTCTTATCCAGCCATTTTGCTTCTTATCTTTTAATGTGATGTCTAGCATCAACCTCTCCATTTTTCTTTGAGTTGTTGTTAGTTTATTTGCCAGTACTTTTGTTAGCAACCAAGTTTCACAACCATATGTGATGACTGGAAGTATACACTGGTTAAATGTCTTCCTTTTTAAACAGAGTGGGACATCATTGTTTTGAAAAATGCTTTTCAATTTTCTGAATACACCCTAGGCAAGTTGAATTCTCCTATTTATTTCCTTTTGGAGAGTTCACAGTTTAGATCAATGAGATGACCTAAGTATGCATATGAAGACATTTTTCAAAAAACATAATAATAGAAAACAAGAAATCGTTTTCTATTATTATGTTTTTTAGTGTTACAAAATGATTAAACATGATTTTAGTTTTTTCTTTTTATTTTTAGACCGACTTTTCTGTTTTCATGATATAGTCTTCTATCATTATATTAGTATTCTGGAGTGTTTGCAAAAATTATGATACCATCTGTATATCTTAGGTGTGTTAAGTTTCTGTTATTAATTTTTATACCAAGGTTTGTCCAGTTTATATTATTAAATATTTTTTGAAGGACAGCTGTAAAGATTTAGGGTGATAGAGAGTCTCATTGTCAGACACCTTTTTCAATTGATATTTTATTGCTACTTGTGTGAAGTTGGATTGTTGCCGTTACAGTGTGGTATATTTCCTGGAGGAGGTCCATATATTCTCCAGGAACTCCCTGATTCTGGAGTGCTTTGATTATTACATTAGTTTTCATGGAATCAAATGCTTTTTCATAATCAATAAAGGCTAAACAGAGAGGCAATTGGTTTTCTTCTGCTTTTTCTATTATTTGTTTTACTGCATAAATATGATCAATTGTGTTAAAGCCACTACGGAATCCTCCTGCTTGTTCTACTGGTTGATTTGAGTCTAGAAGAGGGGTTAACCTGTTTGTTATTACTTTTGTGAGAATTTTGTACAGATTGGAGAGAATACTAATTGGTCTATAGTCCTTTATATGTTCTATTTAATAAAATGTTCTATATGTTCTATATATAGAACATATTCTTTATATGTTCTATAAAATAAAATAATCTATTTCATTTTTTTCTATTTCAACTTCTTATTGCAGTTATTTGACTTTTGTCCCCTTTTTTAAATGACAGTATCAGAGTAGCATTTTTCTGGTATCTTCCCCTCTTTTAGGCATGATTTAGTAAGTTTGTGAAATGGTGAATTATATTGTTTCCTTCCCATTTAATTAATTCTACGTGAATTAGGTCTTCACCAGGACATTTTTCATTTGTTTTAATGCTTGTTTTATTTCATCTGAAGTGAATGGGGGGATGAATTCTATATGCGATAGAGAACAGTTATTTATATTTGATTTATCTATTGAAGGATCATTATAGAGTTCTTTATAAAATTCTTCTAGCCTGCTTAGGATTTGTTCTTGGTTCCTTATGGTAGTTCCATTCTTATCTTTTATTGCAGTTATTTGACTTTTGCCAACTGATAAATGTTTTCTTAGTATTTTCATATTTTTATTGTTTTCAATTGTTTCTTTTATTTTTTTAGTGTTATAAGATCTTATTTCGTTTCTTATCTTTTTCCTTATTGTTTTGCATAGTTATGCATATTCTGTTTTAGAAATTAAGTTTTTGTCTTGTTTCATATTGCATCTCTTTTTTAGGAGTTGTAAGGTTTCCTCTGAAAGTTTATGGTCTTTTTGTTGTTTGTTACTTTTGAATTCATTGGCTGCTGAGATTATTACTTCCATTAGGTTTCTGCTTATTTTATTTATGTCTTCTTCAAATTATTAAGTCTAGTTTTTGATTGAGTTTTTCTTCGTAATCCTTGTTTTCAATAGGTTTTAAGTCAAAACTTCTTGATTTTTTGTTGTTTAGACATTTTATTCTTTCCAATTTGAGGATTATTTTAATTTTGGCTCTCACAGTCAGTTGTCACTTCTTATTTCTTTATTATTACACAGTATATAATCTATTTCATTTTTTATTTCTCCATTTGAACTTTTCCATGTCCATTCTCTTTTGAGGGCTTTCTTAAAAAATGTATTCATAATGTAAAGCTTGTTATTAATAGAGAATTCTGTAAGAACCATTCCTGAGTTTCTGCTTGTACCATATACATGTAGTCCTATTGTGTCTTTGATGAATGGGATGACCTACTTTGGCGTTAAAATCGCCCATTACTATAGTAAAGTTTTGATTGCTATTTCTTTGTTTGTCTAGCATGTGCTGCAGTGAGTCATAAAATGCTTCTATTTTTTCATCAGTGTGGGATGAGGTGGGAGCATATATTTGGATGATCCTGATTTTAAGTGTGATTTCTATTATTCTTTCGTCTGTATAATTAAATTCTTCTATAAGGTCTGCAGTTGTTTTCTTAATTAGAAATCCAACTCTGTATTGTCCTTTAGTTTTCCCATAATCGTATAAGTAGTCTCCATTTTTTAATTTTATTAAATGTTCATCTTGCCTGCGAACTTCACTTAAACCTATGATGTCCCATTTAATGTTTTAGTTCTTGCTGTAAGATGGTAAGTTTTTTAAATACATCACCATAATTTTACCTCAATTTACAACAGATTCACTTTATGAACAGCAGGCTGGGAACCTAATCTCTTCGTAAACTGAGGCCTCCCTATATATTCATTCCAGTTTATTTCAGTATGGCTTTCATCTTTGCTTAACAGGCCTCTGAAATAGTTTCCACATCATTGTAATCTCATCCCCTCCCCAGTAGTCAAGAAATTTCCATTTTATTAAAAAACCTGGTTGCTCTGTTCTTATTAAATTCTTCATTAATCCATATAATTTTTTCTTGTTCCCATAATTTCAACTTATGTGTAAATTCAACCTAGCTTTTTATCTCTTCTTTAATAATTATTATTATTTTTATTTACATTTTTTGCATGGCTTTTACTCTGATTATATATGCTTGTCATCATTTGATCTAGTCTTATGAACTTCTGAAATTTTTTTTTTCTGACTTAACTGCTTTTTTTTTTAACTCTCTTATTCCACCAGCATGCTCCTTTTCTGCTGTTCCTATCATTACTACATCTCAAAACTTTTCCTGTTCCTTATATGTTATCTACAGTTAACTCATGGGCCTTAGACTTTTCCATCAGTTTTCAATTTTTTTTTATTATTATTATTGCTAAAAAAATATTCATATATTGATGTGCATTTTCATTTTTCCTGCATGTGATATTATCATTTATATCATCATCATCATCAAATTCCTGCCATGTACCCTCAAGGGGTGTACAGGATATGACACTACTACATGAAAAAATTACATCATTACTAACTTCCTATCTACAATTTTCCTCCAAATCAGTCTGTTACTTGTCAAGACTCCAACATTATCAGATCTTATATTTTTATCGTCTAAGGCACTTTGTACCGTATCAATCCACCTATATCTTGGTCTTCCTCTAGGTTGTTTTGCTGCCAACCTGGCAGAGAACACTTGTTTTGCTAATCTTTCCTCTCCCATTCTATTTAAGTGACCATACCACCTGAGATTAGCTCTGCTAACGCATTCCTGGATGCTGACAATGTCAAGTTCTTTCCTAATATCCTCATTTTTAATATGATATTGCCATTGATGCCATCTGTTCATGCCTCTAATGTTTCTCAGGACTCTCATATCTGCAGTCTCTAGTCTTTGGTCAAGTGTTGTACTTCTGACCCAGCTCTCAGATCCATAAGTTAAAACTGGTTTGAACACTGTCTTGTATACAGCTAATTTAGTGTTTCGACTAATTTCTTTCTTATTCCATATGAATTTATTCAATTGACTTCCCACCATACCAGCTTTGCTGATTCTGTTGTCTATTTCTATATTTAATTTACCATCTTCAGTAAAAATTGTGCCTAAGTAGCTGAAATGTTTTACTTGTTCCACAGGTTCTCCATTCACGACACAGTTGACATTTTCAATGATTCTGCCTATTTTCATTGTCTTTGTCTTTTTATTGCTGACCTTCATACCATATCTATTACAACAGCTATTCAATTTAGTCAGAGAATTTTGCAGACTTGTAGCGGATTTATTTAGAAGTATAACATCATCCGCATAAAGCAAAGAGCTGACATTATCATCTGCAATTTTGATATCAGGTTTAATACCACATTCCTTCATAATGTGATCCATATAGATAATGAATAACAGAGGGGATAATGTACATCCTTGTCTCACACCAGATTTAACATTAAACCATCTTCCTGTACTTCCTTCAATTCTAACTGCTGACTTACAACTCAAATAAAGACTAAGTATTGCTTGATATAATGCCCCATTGACACCATATAACTGCAGCGTATTGAATAGCTTCTCTCTTGGCACCTTGTCATATGCCTTTTCCAAATCGACAAAACTTAAATAAGATCTTTGTTATATTCCCATGCTTTCTCGACTATTTGTCTTAAAGTGAAGATCTGATCCTGACAGCCTCTATTTGGCCTGAATCCAGCTTGTTCTTCACCAAGCTTTTCTTCCACAATTCTTCTCAACCGTTTCTCAAGTATACTTGCATAGATCTTGCCAGGAAAACACTCAGTAGGGAAATATCTCTGTAATTCTCACATTCAGTTTCATTTCCCTTTTTATATATCGGTACTATGAGAGCTCTACTCCAATCATCGGGAATTCGTCCCTCTGTCCAGGCTTTCTGAACTACGCAGTGCAGCCACTCTAAGACTTTTATACCACCATACTTCAGCATTTCTGGTCGAATATCATCTACTCCTGCTGCCTTTCCACATTTCAAGCCTTTGATGGCTTTTTCTACTTCTAGTATGGATATGTATTCCTGACTGCATGCCTGGTAAGTGTTTTTTATCACTGTGCTGTCATCACTGCTTGTTTCATTTAGCAGTTTTTCAAAGTAATTACTCCATACCTCAAGGATATCTTTTTCTCCTGTTTTCATGTCACCTTTATCATCTCTAACTCCTTTTACAGCACTCTTTCCTCCATTCCTAAGCTTCTTCAACAACCTCCAGAATATTTTGCCACCTTCTTGATATTTATTTTCTATATTCTTGCCAAAGTCCTCCCATGACTTTTGTTTAGCTAGTTTTACACACTGTTTAGCTTTCTTACATTTGTCTCTGTATTCTGTAAGAATAAAAGCTGACTTATTTGCCAGGAACTTTTGATATGCTTTCTTCTTTTCCTTCACTGTCTCTTTAACTTCCTGTGTCCACCAGGGAGTTCTGATTTTTTTATCCTTGCACACAACCTCACCACATGCCTCTCTAGCTGAATCAATCAGGGCTTTCTTCAAGGCTCACCACTGAATCTCCAAGGTTTGATTCCTGTTCTCAAACTCTTTCATTTTCTTTTCAATAATCTTTCTGTATTTTAGTCTACAGTTCACATCTGAGAGCTGCTCAACTTTTATTCGCTTTAAAACTTTCTTACATGTTCTTCTTTTCAATATGAAATTCAATTTTATCCTGCTCAAGACTAAATAGTGATCACTTCCAATTTCAAATCCTCTATACACTCTGGTGTCCTGCACCAGGGAGAAAACATCGCTATCAACAATAACATAGTCAATGAGACTTTTCTTATTCCTAGCCTCTTCTCTCCATGTGAATTTGTGCACATTTTTATGTTGGAACATGGTGTTAGTAATAACCAGTCCATGTCCTGAGCAGAAATCCAACAGATATTTGCCATTATTATTAGCTTTGCTCTTTTCTCCAAATTTTCCCAAAATATTTTAGTATGTCTCACAATCATTTCCTACTCTGCTATTTAGATCCCCAACAAGGACCAACTTTTCCTATTTCATTGTGTCAGTTGCTTTTTCTAAAGCCTCAAAAAATTCCTCCACTTCTATCTTAGTAGAACCTTCTGTGGGACCATAGGCACAAATAAGTCTCATTGTCCAGTTCCCCATTCTCATATTTGCCCACATTACTCTACTTGAGACTGACTGCCATTCAAGAAGATTAGCCTCATATTTTGTGTTGAATACTATGGCTACTCCTTCTTTTCCTTGATTGTCATTGCCTGAATATAACATTTTGTATTTATTGCTCAGAAAGATCTCACCAGTTTTTGTCTTTTTTGTTTCAGTCACCCCTATTATGTCGATCTGGTACTTATCTAATTCCTCAGCTAGCTCCATTTCTTTGCCATTCAGGTTTCTTAAGTTGATAGTACCGATCTTTAACTCTGGTGATGTTGAGTTGGGGTGTGTTTTCAGATTTGTTCCAGTAGCTGACTTTTCACTGTTCACCCTGGTTCCCTGGCGAAAACAACGGGGGCCTTGTTTAACCAGGCGACGCCCCAGCTGGCATGAAATTTTTTCATGTTGTACCATCATTTTTTATTTTGGTTTAATGAATAAGAATACAATTTGATCGGCTAAATCCCAAATTGCCAACCCATCCTCGTTCCTTCAGTATCAAAGTAGATACCCAACAGGGTGCACCACGAGAAGGTGAGGATTGGACATTAGGTCAGAAGCCCTGGTTGGTTCTCCGCATTCCTTTAAGGGCTATATGGAGGTCTCCTCTCAGTTATACAGCTTTGACCCTTAAACACCCCTATCTATTTAAGTGACCATACCACCTGATATTAGCTCTGCTAACGCATTCCTGGATGCTGACAATGTTAAAATATCATTTATATATATGATATAATAAAATTTGGCTGTGTTCCTCTAGTTTTGTTTAACTAGAAATAACAGGCAATTCTGTGTAAGTTTAAATTGCTTACTTTAATTACTCATCAAGGAATTACTTTGATTATGAGTTATTCATTTAAGTGCACTAGATGTTTCACACCTGCTGATGAAAATGATTAGCTTACACTTTCCACTTAAAATATCAACAATGTTATCATTCTTTTTGAGAGATACATCATATCCTCAAGTGTTAAGGTATGATGGAGACAAATGTCATGGTGATAAAATAGGTGATAAAATTTCAAAATTAAAATATATTCAGCAAATCAACTGTATGTTAAGAGTATTGAAATGGATTTGTGTTGTTACTTGTGGGTTTAATTAAAAGTTAATTATTATAGCATAGATAATTTTCTTCAAAATCTTATTACATTTTACTCCTAATTTAAAACCATATCAAAAATATATTGTTGTAAATTCTGTTGTCATTAAAAGTAAAGTAATTTTTGCTTGCTTGTATTCAGATAACATGCCAACAACTGTGTGGATATGGGATCTCAAGAAACTGGCCTTGTCAGATGTGCTGATACATTTGCAGCCAGTGAAATGTGAGTTGTTAATTATATATATATATATATATATATATATATATATATAATTATTTATAACTAAATGCATGCACATTCCAGTTGTTTTCTGAAAGGGGCAGGGAATTAATGAAATCTGAAGCAGAATCCACAGAACAAAAGAAGTGTTGTCATCTTTAAAAAAATTGTTTGACATACCTTAGGTAGTGCTGTAGAAATATAAATTTACATAACTTGCCTCATGTAATGCAATGCTAAAATTATGGAAATATATACATATGTAATAAGCATTAATGAATAAAATAATGCTGTATTTTGTATTTATACTTCTTTTATTTTTCTAATGAATAATTTCAATGAAAATCAAACTCTCCATTGTTTCCATCCTTAGTGTATAATTTATGGTTCATATTGACACAACCATGCAAATCGGGTTCATGTTCACTACATTTTTCATATTTGGCGAGTTCTTCCTTAACATTTACCAGAATATCAGTTTTCTTAAAACATAGGAATAGATTTTCTCTACAAGCTTTCAATCGTATCCAATGGTATAAATTTCACAGGTTCCATTAGAGATTTTTTGATGCCTATTAGCTCTGAACTATTTTACAGATAGTACATTCAGAGGGAGTGATTAATTTTATATTTTTCAAATTGGAAACATTTTTAGCTGTTGGTGTCTTTGAATGAGAAATTATAGCTATAGCCATCTTGTTGACTATGTTACAGAAAAAATAGAATCCATTTGCTCATTAGCTACTTAAAATTTATCATGCACTACAACCTGGTCATTTGCAACTTAACACTGATGATGAGCTAGTTGGTTCAGCTACTGGTTACTCACCAATCTGATCAGTTGGCATCCAATGACTGGTTTGTAGTATGAGTTGAATATTCATTATTTAAATCGGTATTTTCATTAGTTACAAATTTACAAAACAAAAATAGTTTTTAATATTAGTATTCTAGTATGTGGTTCTTAAGGGTCAAAGCTTGATAACTAGGAGAAGACCTCCTTGTTGCCTTTTAAGGAATGCAGAGAACCAACCAGAACTTCTGACCTAATATCCAGTCCTCACCTTCTCATGATACACTACACCCTGTTAGTTATCTTCCTGAATACTGAATGAATGAGGATCGACTGACAATTTGTGATTTAGCCTACCAACATGATAGAATTTCATGCCAGCCGGGGTGTTGCCCAGTTAAACCAAGGTCCCAGTTGTTTTTGTCAGGGAACCAGGGTGAACAGCAAAAAAGTCATCTATGAAACCCATCCCAACTAAACTTTTGCAGAGTTCAACATAGTCACTATTAACACAAGAATTTCATTGATGTTTCTCAATGGGAGAAAAAAAATGCAACTAGCAGAAGAACTGGATAAGTACCTGATTGACATAATAGGTGTTACCAAAACAAAGAACACAAAAAAAAAAAAAAAAAAAAAAAAAAAAAAAAAAAACAGGTAAGATCTTTCTAAGCAACAAGGTGTTTCAGTCAGTATCAATATTCAGGCAATAACAATCAAGAAAATGTAGTAATAGCTATAGTATTCAGCGCTAAATATGAGGATAATCTTCTTGAATGGTTAGGCAATATCATGTAGAATTATGTGGCAAATATTAGAATGGGGAACAGGACAATGACTTTATTTGTGCCTGTGATCCCATAACAGGTGATCTAAAGAAGAAGTGGAGGAATTTTTGGAGGCATTATAGAAGGCAGCTGATACAACAAAAAAGGAAAAGTTGATCCATGTTGGAGATATAAACTGCAGAGTAGGAAATGATTGCCAGACAAGAATTGTTTTGGAAAAATTTGGAGACAAGAGCAAAATTAATAATAATGATAAGTACTTGCTGGATTTCTGTTAGGACATAGACTTGTTATTACTAATGCTGTGTTCCTCCATAAAAATGCGTATACATTCACATGGAGAGAAGATATAAGAAAAGTCTCATTAACTATTTTTGTTGACAGGATTTAAAATTGGATTAAAAAACAGATAAAATTGAATTTCATATTGAAAAGAACAGCATGTAAGAAAGTTTTAAAACCAATTAAAAGTGGAGCAGTATTCAGAGGTGAACTGTAACTCAGATACAAACTGTTATTTAAGAAAAAATGAAAGATATTGAAAGCAATAACCAAACTTTGAAGATTCTGTGCAAACCCTGAAGAATTGATCGATTCAGCCAGAGCAATGTGTTGAGGTTGTCTGCAAGGATAGAAAAATCAGAACTCCATGATAGACTCAGGAAATTAATGAGGCAGTCAAGGACAAGAAAAAAGCATATGAAAAGTTCCTGATATGTAAGTCAACTTTTACACTTTTAGTTAAACTAGCTAAACAAAAGTCACAGGAAGACTTTGGTAAGAACATAGAAAATAAATATCAGAAAGATGGCAAAATATTCTGGAAGCTATTAAAAAAGCTTAGAAATGGAGGAAAGAGCATTGTAAAAGGAATCTGAGATGATAGAGGTGGCCTGAAAACTGAAGATAAAAATATTCCAGATGGTCAGAGTAGTTACTTTGAAACACTGCTGAATGAGACAAGCAGTGATGACATCGTGATGGTAGAGGAGTACACACAACAGGAATGTAATCAGAAATATATATCATTACTTGAAGTAGATGACACTTTAGTGAAGATAGCAGATTAAATCTGGAAATAGACAACAGAATAAGCAAAGCTGGTACGGTGGGTAGCCAGCTGAATAAATTTATATGGAATAAGAGAGAAATTAGCCAAAACACCAAACTAGCAGCATGCAAGACAGTGTTTAAACAAGTTTTAAGTTATGGATCTGAGAGGTGGGTTAGAAATAAAGCACTTGATCAAAGACTACAGACCACATATATGAGGGTTCTGAGAAAAATTGGGGAGTGAACTGATGGCATCAATTGCAGAATCATATTAAAAATGAAGATATTAGAAAGGAACTTAATATTATTAGCATTCAAGAATGCATCAGCAGAGCTAATCTAAGGTGGTATGGCCATTTAAATAGAATAGGTGAAGAAAGGTGTTCGATGCTAGGATGGTAAGCAAGAGACCCAGAGGAAGATTAAGTGGATTGATTTGGTAGAAGCACAAAATGCTAGATATTACAATGTTAGAGTGCTCGCAAGTAATAGATTGATTTGGAGGAAAATTGTTGATAGGTGATTAATAGAAAAATTCTCTGTAATTCTCACATTTGTTTTATTCCTCTTTTTATAGATGGGGAACTATGAGAGCTCTATTCTAATCATCTCAAATTCACCCTTCTGAATTATGCAGTGTAGCCACTATTAAACTTCTGTAATTCCATATTTGTGCATTTCTCATCCAATATCATTACTCCAGCTGCCTTTCCACATTTCAGATTTATGGTAACTTTTTTTCTGTCTCAAGTATTGATATGTATTCTCTACTACTGTTCTGTCACTACAGAACAGTAGTAGAGAATACATTTAACAGTGTTTCAAAGTAATTATTACAAACATCTAAAATATCTTTACTTCAGTTTACATGTTTGTGTTGTGTTTTGGCTAATTTCACCTTTATCATCTTTGATTCTTTTTTCAAAGATGATAAAGGTGACATGTAAACAGTGGTGTATTGGGACCAACTCGCACCGGCTCGTGCGAGCTGGTTGTTAATGTTTTTAAGTCGGGCGAGCCAGTTATTAAAATTCTTTATGAAAGGATAGATGATGAATGTTGGTATATACTTTTTCTCGTAAATATTTTGAAATGGTATAATAAACACTTACATATATTATTATTATTATCAAAAATAAATGCATAAAGGAGAATTCACAAAACACAAACTCAATTTACGAATGAGAATTTGGAAACGATTTTATTTACTAAACAATGTCTGTAATAATTAAAACACAATCACATTATCAAAACTCCAGAACTGGGTATTTGAATAAACAATGCCTTATTTTTTGGCGAATATCATTGAACTTGCAACATTAAGTTCTTGGAAATGCAACATTGTTGCGCTATTGATAAATACAAAAATTTGTCACGATGGCTACAGTCTCTGGTCATTTGATCAACTACAAGTGGTAATGTTAGTGTTACATTTTTTTTGTTCAGGATTTCATTTGATAATAGATAAGTTGTAGGTAATATAGGAAAATTTTCTTTAATATATGTTTTTATTCTGATTTTTTCTTTTTTTTTTAATAATTAAAATAATCTTAATCAGGGTTAGAGTTTTGCGGTCGAAAAAGCGGATAGCCGTTAGTTGAAAAAATGAAATAGAACAAAACTTCTTAAACATTAAAAGGACAAAATTTGAAGAAGCAGAAACAAAGACATCTGAAGATACAATAGAACTTTGTGAAGAATCAAATTTTTCATAAAGCGAGCCGGTTGTTAAAAATTTACCAACGCACCACTGCATGTAAACCATTTCTAATCTTTTTTTTTCAATAGTCTCTAGAATATTTTACTATTTTTCTGATATTATCATCAAATTCCTGAATGTACCCTCAAGGGATGTATAGGATATTATGATAGTACTACATGTAGAACTTACGTCATTACTAACTTCCTATCAACAATTTTCCTCCAAATCAATCTGTTCTCTGTCAAGACTCCAAAATTATCAGATCTTATATTTCTGTCTTCTAAGGCAATTTTTACTGTATCAATCAACTTATAGCTTGATCTTTCTCTGGATCTTTTTCCTGCCAACCTGGAAGCTAATGTTTCCTCTCACAATCTGTTTAAGTGACCATACCACCTGAGATTAGCTCTGCTAACACATTCCTGGATGCAAACAATGTCAAGTTCTTTCCTAATATCCTAAACGATATTAAGAAATTCCTGATTTCTCAATATAGTTTTTAATATGATATTGACATTGATGCCACCTATTCATACTCCTGATCTTTCTCAGGACTCATATCTGTGTTCTTTAGTCTTTGTGTTTACACAGTGTTTAGCTTTCTTATATTTGTCTCTGTATTCTCTAAGAGCACAAGCTGACTTATTTGCCAGGAACTTTCAATATGTTTTCTTCTTTTTTTTCACTGTCCACCATGGAGTTCTGATTTTTCTATCCTTGATTTATGTCTCATTATTTTGATTAATCTTTTGGATGTAGTTAATGGTCTATCTCTTTGATGATGTCCATGTAATATTGGATGAAATATACTGGAGATTTTGAATCAGTTCTATATAATTTTTGTTACATGTGTAAGCCACGAAACTTATTTTAATTTGAACTTAGGTGAAGTGTTCCACTTTGAAAACTAATACAAATGTTAATCAAATCCTGTTATTAGATATGTACAACTAAATAATGTGGCTGAACAGAATGTCACAGATATATATTTAGATTTTAGTTGAGTTTTAACAGTCAGTACATGGGACATAAAAGCAAATATCCTCAAGAACTATAACCTACATTCATTGCATAACACAAGTTTAACATTAAGTAAAATAAAAGCAAATATAATTGCTAAATTGTTAAGAGACTTAGAAATGCCAAATTTTGATATAAGTGAGTGTGTGTGTATATATATATATATATTAGAAAACTTATTTTCCATTACGTACTGTGGGGAGACTCATATGGAACTATAATGCTCTGTCTTAAGATATAGGGATCTGTCATATAAGTCACCTGGATATGTTCACAATTAATAAGGTGATCTGTAGCTGGATGACCTGAATTATTTATCTTCTGTATTCTTGATGAGCTTTGCTGTCCTACATTTTTCTCTGTATTCTTTTAGGGCATCTACTGACTTATTTGCTACAAAATTTTGTGGCAAATAAGTCTTGCTTTCATCTTTTCCAGGACTATTTTTTTAACTTAATTTGTCCATTATGGGATTATTATTTTTCTATCCTTACAGGCAACCTCACTACATGCATCCCTAGCTGAAATAATCAATGTTTTCTTCATAGTTTACCACTGAGACTCTTAATTTTGCTTCTTGTTTTTGAACCATTTCATTTTGTCTGAATAAATTTGTATAGTTGAATCTATAGTTCATATGTAAAAGCTGATCAACTTTAATTATTTTTTGAAACTGTTCTGCATTTCTCTAGGGAGCTTCCATATCTGTCAGTTTCAGTGATACCCTTTGGTTTGAAAAACCTGGGTTCAAATCCCATCTAGGTATGAAGAACCTTTATCAGAGCTTCTCAACAGAAGGTGAGTTAGCCAGTCTCATATGAAGGTGGCGATATGATTTCCCTCCCAGAAACTCTGGTTTTTCATCTGGCAGAGCAGGCAAACTGGCCAGTGGAACACCTGCAATTAACAGACATTATATATTAGTGTCATAGCCTGAGTTGACAAAGCAACTCAAGCTATGAGGCCTGAGTTCTTTCTTCTGCTGGATTTCCATTCAGAAATCCACCAGAGGTTACCATTATGATTAGCTTTGCTCTTTTCTCCAAATGTTCTCCAAATCTTTCTAAATCTCTGGTAATCATTTTCTGCTACTCTATTTACATCTCCATCAAGGACCAACTTTTCATTTTTCTTTGTGTCAGTTGCTTTCTCTGATGCCTCAAAAAATCCCTCCACTTCTTCCTTAGTAGAACCTTCTGTGGCACCATAGACACAAATAAATTTCCCCAATTTTCCATTCTGGTATTTGCCCACATCACTCTGCTTTATATTACCTGCCATTCAAGAAGATCAGCTTTCTAGTTAGTATTATAGCTATAGCTTTAATACTAACTTAATACTATAGCTACTGTCAACAATATACTATAAGTACTGTCAACAATATATTATAAGTACTGTCAACATTTTACTGTAACTATTGTACACTATTATTAATATGAATAGTAATACAATGTTAGTAATACTATAGCTGTGATGAATATGCAGATTTTTGACCAGTAAAATCAAATTCTTTGTATAATTTGTATTTATATTTTTATTTGTATTAATTGTATTTGCATTAATATGGCCAAATAAATCTAATGTATTCCATCTTATAATTTAATAGTATAGCTGTTATTTGGCATAGGAGATGTTGATCTCAGCTCTTTGCTTTATGCAGATTAAATAAATCCATTACAAGTGTGCAAGAGTTCTAAGTAAATTGAATAACTGCTGTTATAAATTTAGGATGAAAATCACCAATAAAAAGACAGACCATGAAAATGAACAGAAACATTGAAGCAGAAATACTTCCTGAATGGACCTATGTGCATTATTAGGACATA
This sequence comes from Typopeltis vanoorti, assembly GCF_054136105.1. NCBI lineage: Eukaryota > Metazoa > Arthropoda > Arachnida > Uropygi > Thelyphonidae > Typopeltis > Typopeltis vanoorti. Next base: position 122,212,039 of record NC_143550.1, read on the forward strand.
ATGGATTTTTAAAAAATTTTTTTTTATTATTATTTTTTTTTTTTACGATTGAAAATTCAGTGTTGCAGTTATTATTATCATCAGATATCCATGAAATCAAGAGGCTCATCATAGTGGATCCCACTCCTGCACACACAGGTTATCATAACATGAGTTTTAAATGCATTCACTGTCTCTGCATTAACTTTCGGGCAGTACATTCCAGTCACCTGCCACTCTCCACACAAAAACCTACTTCTCACTACCTTGCTCACTACAGCTTCTAGGATGATGGGGAGAACATCTCTTCTAAATACAAACCCCTTTGGAAGAAAACTTAATCCTGCATAATAGCAAATTTCTGATGAAAAGGCTCTACAAGGAAAGTTGTGAGACATTATTAAATCATTAGAGTGATTACTCAAATGATAACAAACATAGGCTATCAGTTTATGTTAATCATTTCTTTTAGGAAATATTACAGGAAATCATTCCTTTTAGGAAATAATATAGGAGCCTTGCAGAGGCAATGTCTGAATTTATTTCAAAGGTCAGGAGGTCAAATAAGGTAGGTATGAAATGTATGAAGAGCATGCACTTTGAATGAAGGCATTATGAAGGAAGCAAAAGATGAGAGATAACTTGCTTGGTAAGTGTAGTAAAAGCACAGTATGAGCAGCAGTCAGATCAAGCAAAAAAAAAAAAAAAAAAAATCCTACCGAGTTTATTTGATATGTGGCTAGTAGAACAAAGATGATTTTGGAAAGATAATATTTGTTAGCAAAAATGATAATCCATATGGAAAGTGATAACCACTGTGGAGGGTATAGTTGAGATGCTAAATGAGCAATTCACTAAGGTGTTTCATCTTCATTAATATAATATCATGCAGAACTTGATAGCAATGGGAATAGGAGAGGAGGAGCCACAGATTGTGAGTGAGCAGGAGGTATATGAAAAATTGCATAAACTTGATGTCAATAAAATTGTAGGACTTCATAGTATATCACCACCTGTCTCAAGAGAATGTTCCAGGGAATTAACAACAGCTTTAACATACCTTTTTAACATCTATCTTTGATTGTGCAAAGCTCGAAAGAGGACAAAATTCTTCCTTCAAAAGGGAGGTGATGAGAATAAAGCTTTGAATTACAGGGCAATCTATTTGTTTGGATTGTGGTCATAGTGTTAGAGGGGGTTAATGAAGACCGAGATTCAGGATTAGGTTGATGATTATTATTATAACAAGGGGGGGAGGACACATATACAGTGGTATATTTAGATTTTGCAAAGGCCTTTGATAACATGTCACATGACAAGTTGGTAATTAAACTGGAACAGATGGAGTTGGAAAGAAGAATAGTGTGCTGGATTGGAGATTAGCTGTCTGATGTATCAGACAGCCAATGACAACATATGTGTATGTTGTAGCAGTATCCTAGAAGAGGGAAATCACTAGTGGTGTGCCCTCAAGAGTCTGGTTTGGGGCCATTACTGTTTAATTTGTTTATAAATAATATTGAAAAAGTCTTTCATGGTGGCATGTAGTTATTTCCAGATGATGTGAAGTTGGGAGGAACTGTGAGAAGTAGAATGGATGTTGTAGCCTTGATAGAGGACTTGAACAGACTGGGTGAATAAATGGAGTTACAAAGAGGTAAGGTTTTAAAATTCAGGAAGCAAGGTAATGGTGGATAGGGACCTGAAATTTTGGAGACATTTTGCTAAAATTGTAGGGGGGAGCACAGCAGATTATGCAGAGAACATTGACATGTAGTGGTAAGGATATTACAATTCCACTGTATGAGGCTTTTATCAGACTGCATATGGATTATTGTGCATGTTAATCAATGGATGGTCTAATCACCTAGTTTTCAAAAGGATGAAGAGATGCTGGAAAGGATTTAGAGATGATTCATTAAAATGGTTTTTGGAATGTTGAGTATGAAGAAATGCAGAGTCTGATGAATAGGAGAAGGGAAGGACATGATCGAAACATATAATTTGGTTAATGATTATTGAAAGATTAGCATGGAACATGGATAAGATTTTCATAGAATTGATGGAGACAGGGAGAATATCTTGAAACAAAGCTGTTTGGAAGAAAACTGGGGGGTGGGGAATAATTCTTTGGCTGATGAAAGAAATGAGGAAATTTTGCAAGCAGGATAGAATGCTACTCAGATATTAAGGGGGCCTCAGAATTTTAGAGATATGTTCAGATATTCCTTTGAAATAAAGCTTCCTCTCTTCTGAAATAAGGCTTCTCCATTTGCTTCCTCTCTTAAGAAGAAATCAGCTGTATTTTCCTAGTTCTGGTAATCTCTTAATCAGCCAAATGCAATTTTGTTGGATATTTTTCTGTTCAAGATAAGTTATACTAACAAACAGAAGGCACAGCTATGAAAAGTCCCCTTTCCCACATGCTTGTTAATTATTTTTTTATTGAACATTACGAATAGTCTTTCCTCAATGATATTTTTCTCAGACTTACCATGAGATATAAGTATGTTAATGATATCTTCACTATTTGGACTATTTTTATTTCAGAGCTCCATACTTTTGTTAAACAGATTAATGCTCTTCATCTGATTCTTTGTCAATCTAATTGTGGATATCAATTTTCTTTTTCTTTTTTTCAGAACATGCACTAAGGGCTCTACATCCATGTACAGTTCACTATCATCATCAAAAAATAAATAAATAAATAAATACTATTAAAAAGCTTGCATACATGTCCTGTATTTTAGTGAGGTTTCGTTACATTGGGAAACGCAACACACTTCTGTTACCATTTATCTGACTACAGCGGGAAGTCAGATAAATGGTAACATTCTTAGCTAATGGTTTCAATGAGACTTTTATCAACAAAGAAATCAGCAGTTACCTCCATCTTCTTCCTCTGAAGAAGAAATCAACCATATTTCTGTCCTTATGTCAAGAAATATCCAAATGTATCTAACACATTCTCTAACGTACGTAAGCCAAATCCCAAACACACAGATATTCCATGCTCTTGTGGTGTATCTAATTTTGGTCTGGAAGATCTGCTGCTGTTCATTGCAGAGAACATAAAATTACATCCAGTATCATAAACCTAAGCAGTCTGGCCTTGCAGAACATACCATCTCCTCTAAAGTCAAAATCTTTTTTTTTTTTAAACAAAAAGAAAGTAGAGTCCAACACAAGAGCAGATTTCTGATGAAAAGGCTTTACAAAAACTAGTGTGAGACATTATTAAATCACCTAACCTCAACATATTTGATGGTTTACATTATCACCACTATGGGAAATATTGCTCCTTAACTCTGCTTGTCGTCTGCACAGTTAGTCAAGTGGCTATGTATTTTTGCAACCATATGCCTGAAAAGGAGTGTCCTGGGTTCAATTCCCATCACTGACATGAGGAGCTTAGGATCTTTCTCAAACATGGCCAAGTTAGCCGGTCTTGGGTGTGTAATGCAGGGTTTTTCTGCCAGTTTATCTGGGGTTTTTCTTCCTGCAAGCAGGCAAACTAGCCTTGAGAACATAACGCTTATCCAAACATGGGATACTCTGGGAGGCATAGGGCCAATCACCTTATCCTCGTATAATGGTTGCGGTTGTAAGAAATAGAAACCCTCAACAGCGTAAAGGTAAAAGAGAGAAAGATTAAGAAAGAAAGAAAGAAACTCTGCTTGTTATTATTTATGTTTTGTTGTTTTACTGAAACAATTATCTTACATTGTTGAATTTTTCCACTGTGTGCTCGTGATTCTGTTCTATTTATTTCACACTGAGGATGCCTATGAAACAGGAAAAATTTTATGCTATTAAATCCTTAATTGGCTATGTAAGGTATTTATATTCTTAGCTCAGTGTCTTCTCACATTTCCATTGTAAAACAACTATTTCACATAACTTAGTTTCCAACATTTTTCTCTATAGTTGATAAGAATAATATACATGTTGACTTACTAGTTGAGGAACTTTCTGTATGATTTCTTCTTTTCAGTGACCGCAACCATATTGCTAAGTTCTTATTTTGCTTTGCACTTGTTTTCCAATATATTTTCCCTTGTTTTCAAACTGTTTCATACTTTCTGTCCCAATAATTGTATATTCAAGGTTACACATCTAAAAGTTGTTTGACTGCAATTCTCTTCTTAACTTTAACCTCCCAACCGGCTGGTGTGGATGATACAGTCAGCTCTCCCTAGCTTTTTTCATGGATCAAAACTTTGTCGGCATTCTGCCTTTATCATGCCATTACCTTCCTCCGCCGGTAATCTCGTTACGGCTATTCTATAGCCATTAGTGGATTAACTGTTGCTGAGTGACCTTTGTGTCCCCCTGTCTTTACGTCTATTGTGTTGCTTAGAATTTCATTTACTGTCCTAAGTTATTTGACCTTTCTTGCCTCTAAAATGATTTATTGTGTCTCTTCCCAAAAACTGAAACGAATTTCACATATGTGAAAAAAAATCGATCCTGAAATGACCACTGATCAGCTTTTGCAATGAATCTATTTAGTGATAGTAAATTTTGTGTATTTTATTCTAGAAATCAGTGCACCGGAAGAGTTGCACTGATTGTTCTTTCACTTTACATATAATAATTGAATAATTTTTTTTCGAATTTCAGAATTTTCAAATGTTTGCTTTGAAAATATTATGTCAAATATTTATATTTTTAAATAATATTTATTGAAATAAATATGTCCTTTTGCTTTCGTTTCTAGCCAAATAGCATTATATGGATCATCACATTTCAATTTTAGAAACAATTTTTTGTTATTCATAAAGACAAAATAAAAAAAAAAATGTTAAAATGCTAAATTGCATTACTCGGTTTCCGATTGTGTCTTTTTGGTATCAAAAATTTATATCCAATGATATTTTAGCAGTGATTCTTCGCCTTGGTCTTTTATTTATTTATTTATTTGTATTATGCATATCCTCGTAGATATGTTGAAAATATGTGAAAAATATCATATACGGAATGATTCAAAATTTTTGCTCATTTTGAAGATTTTCTAATGCTCCCCCCCCCCCCCACACACACCTCCTTATTCTCTCCTGGAACTCAATTGCATAACTACTCTAAATTTCTATACAGGTTTGAAAGCTTTTCTAGACAGTATTCAAAATCAATTACTTCATTTTACCATTTTGACAAAAGATATACGGCAATCAGATTGTACCGTGAAGCTTCTAATTCTGTTCTATTTATTTGCAATCTAAAACCAGCTGTTCTACTGTCTGCTGAAATTATGTGAAATTTTAGAAATAATATGCTATATTTTCACCATGCAAAATTGTTTATATGCATACTACACAAAAGAAAGTTCAGTAGTATTATTTTTGTTTGTTTTTCTTTAAAAAAAATCTAAATATTACTTCTGCTGCTGGAAGCTATTTCTGAAATAATCTACGTCTTATAAATACTTAGTAATATCCTCTTAGCTGGAGGAAAAGTTGAAGGCTTATTACTCTCAGTGCTATTGAAAAGAAAGGGGAGAATACTAAAGTGCCTCAGGCTGTAGTGCAGAATATGTCAAGAATGTCTTGTTTCCTTTTCGATTGTTGATTACCTATATCCTAACAGAAATACTGACATTTCGTTTACATGCTTATACATTATTTATGCCAAAATAATTGCTTAATTTATAATAATCAGTTTCAGTTTTATTATCGAAAAATTAGAAATTAAATCATACAATTATCTTGAAAAAGAGGATTTGAATTATTTTCAAAGAAAAGGTGCATATGCGTTTCATAATCTTTTTTTGGGGGAGGGAGGGTATAGACCTAATCAATCTGCGGATATTTCAGATAATTTATTTCATAAATCGTTCGCAAGACAGCTGTTACAAACGTAAATCACTTGGGGAACATACCCATTCATTTTAGTGTAAAATAGTAGCAAAGGTTTAGTTACTTTAGCTATGTAATCTAGAAGAAAATGTTATGTCTGCTGATATTAGAATCTTACGTGAATAATTTTTCTGACATGATTTCTCTATTCGTTATAATGTTACCAATTTCCAGATTTTTTCCCTCATGCAGAGACTCCATGTTATATGCAGTGATTTCTTCTTTGTACTACAAGAAAAAAAAATCAGATAACAGAAGAAAAATCTGGTATTTTCTTTTCCACTGGCTGAATTTACAATGTTCTTTCTTTGTGTTTTAAAGAGAAAGTGCAAATGACTTTTTTCTTACTATTTTTGCCATTATAACATCTCATATAATTATAAGAGTGACATTTTACCGTATTTTCTTCCACACAAGAAACAGAAATAAGGTATACAACAATAATATTGTTGATTATGTCAAATTTCATTGTAGCAGAACTTTTTATTACAAAACTTTGTAATATATATCTCCGAAACAAGAAATTTGGAACCCATATCACATCAGTGTTGAGTGTTGGCAAGGTGAAAATGTTCCCGTTATTATTTATATATTTCATTTATTAACTAGGGGGGATATGCCCCCCCCCCCCCCCCCCCCCGTGTTCCGGTCTGGTAGGCCAGTTCTCCTTCAACTGTGATAACTCGAAAGGGGGTTCCGCCCCTGAATTCTGATGACTCTAATTTTGAAGACTCGACACTCAGGGTAGCCCCTGAGTTTCAAAACGTTTCGAAAAACATGACATAAAAAGGCTTATCATTTTATATGTATATAGGGTAGATTTTATTTTATTATTTTTTTATTGTTTTGGTGAAATACTTTACCTGGAATACTCTTTCCAGTTCCAGAGGAACTGGAAAGAGTATTCCAGTTCCTCTTATATTTTATTCCTTCGAAAATATCATTCTGTGTCATAAAAAGAACTTAAAAATTCGCCTTCAAGATGAAAAGGAAACGGTTCATTCAGGTATCCCTCTATCAATATTTGTAGTCCTGAAAAGGACTGTTTTGATGGCCTTGAAAACAAACATTTTTTATTTCATACTGTTCAGAATTTAAAATTCTTGAACAGTGTGGAACACCTTGAAGCAAGGGTAAACGCACAAAGCAGTTTTACACTCAGGGCACCAGATTTTTGTTTCCTTTCTGATATTTTTTTATTACATACATAACATTTGCGTGCAGGTTTTTTTTTTATTAGCCGTTGGTGGTAGATTTTCGGAAAAATGGTTGGAGTTAGCAGCGTTCAACCTCAGATGTCTGGCAGGATTTCCCGTTTTTCTGCTTGCTGAAGAAGGCACATGTGCATGCAGCAATGCTTTCGCAATTTCTATTCTGTATTCTAGATATGTTATGGTAGACAAACATTTTTTCTTGTGCAGGAGGAAACTGTTCCAAATAACAAAATCTAATACATGTCCAAACACTTTTTTGTAATATTTTTTATGCTGTTTCCTCATTACAGAGTAGAATGATAACTGCTGATCGCACCTGTCGACTCCATCCATAGTGTCGTTCTATGCACATACAGCAATGGGTTTTTCTTTCTTCAAACCATACTTCTCCACGGATTCCATTGATGGATTGTGCAGGGAAGACAGCAGAAAAACATCTTTTTTTGCTTTCAAACGTAGTGCAAAGACTTTCCCTCACTGATAAGCTCAGATTTCCCCCTTCGATAGCTTTCCTGAAGCCAGATCTGGAGGCATATCTCGCCTTTTTGCATTTACAGTACCATAACTATCTGTACAATGCTGTAAAAGCAAATCAGCGAGTTCAGGACACATATAGTAATTATCCATTGTAATGCAGTAACCTTTCCCCAGTAAAGGGTCTCTCAATATCAGACAATATACATAAATAATATGTATATTGTCTGATTTATAATTTGCTAATTTACAATAATCATCACATAGTTTCAGTATCGAAAAATTAAAGTTATGTGGAACAATTACTAGAGAAAAATAATGAATTAAATAAAAACTGTACCTATGTTTCATAACAGTTTACGGGTGTGTGATAGTAATGCCATGGGGGGGGGGGGGGTTAAACTATCAGAGGTGAAATAAAGTTCAATTCTATTGTGAAAGGAAATGAAATTTTGATATACATATTTTGAATGATAAAAATAAGCAAATGTATCGCTTACTTTAAAAATTGGAGAATAAAATATCTGAATTATGCAGAAAATATAAATTTAAATCATAACTGTTAATTTCATTTTGTAATGACCAATTATACAAGGAAACCAAGAAAGTGAAAAGTACAAAGAACAGTAGATCACTATACAACATGAAGAAAAAATTTAGTAATAAGATTAAAGAATTTCATGTTATTCTCTATAAAGCAAGGTTGCTCAAACGTGTCCTAATGGAAATCTGTGAAGTATTATTCGATTTCGAAGGTTTTGTACAAAAATAAAAATAATATAAACTGGAACGTCGGCAGCTGGTAAAAGAATATTTCAAATAATTATCGTGAATTAATTTCTTCGAGAACAAAGAAAAATCTTTTGTCTAGTAAGCGATTAGAAAAAAATTAGTGCAAAAAAATAAAAAATTAAATTGGTTCTCCAAGGTAAGGCTTTGTTCACTTAAATATTTTTAAGTGAACAAATTATACAAGATCTTTATTTTGTCCAGACATTAAAATTGTATTGTACAATAAAAAGAGAAAACAAAAATATAAATAATTTCTCTATTTTTAGTCTATCGTATATAACTAAAATCCAGTTGACCAGCATTGAACAAGGACGTGCATTTCTTGTTATAGGCAACTGAGAGACATCTACGAACGCGAGATAATCCGATTAACCGTTCTCTTCAGCGTGAGGGTTTATCACACTTTCTAATGGACATGACAGTCAAATTGCACTTCTTATCCAGGTTCTTTAAACAGGTGGGCTGAAACATATCCAGATTTAGTTGGACGTCTATAGACGTCCTAACCGTTTGGGAGGTTAATATACATTTTTGTTTTCAATGTGTTATTTGCCTAATTTGAGAGTGGCAACTAAGCATTAGTTGCCACTCTCAATTCCTGTTTCAGATTGTTTATACACTTTTGTGATTGGAATAGTTTGAAGATATCACTTATAAAATAGCATAATTCTTTAGGAACCTAAAAGTTTCAATCAAACCATAGGCACAATTCAAGTCCCATTGCTCAGTTTTCAGTTTGAAAATTTACCCTCATCACTAGTTGAATTCAAATGGAGTTTGAGTATAGTATTGAACTCTGTAGCTACTTCCTCCTTTCCCTGATTCCTGTTTACTGAAATAAATTGTCTTATACATATTATTTAAATTTTTGCTTATTTTTAATTCTTTCTCAGTAATACTTTTTACACTGATAATGCATATCTTCATTTCTGTTGAGGTTTGACTTTTCAGCCCTTGTTATACAACAGCAATGATGGATTGTTGTATAACTGTTATGTGAAGCATGCTATCTGATTGTTGTACCATATGCGGTTTAAGCCAATACAGAGTTCAGTTTGGTGACATCATCATTTATTTTACATCCAAGTGAATATCTAATACTGCAGCAATCCACAGGAAAGTAAGGATTGGGCATTGGGACAGAAAGTGCCATTTGGTTCTCTATATTCATTATAAGCTATTGGATATTTCTCTATTTTTGCAGATTTGACCCTTAAGCAACTTCTATTACAATATGTATTGGAAGTAATGCAATAAATATTCACAATATGGAAATTATGATCCTCCTTGTTTATATTGCTTGCTTAACATTTTTACTTTTTTGAGTTCTTGTTAAAATATTTTTCATAAAGTTCTGATGTATATATTTAAGTTCTTTGTAGCTGACAAGAACACAGTGTAATTCTTTTGCATATATAGTTTTGTGATTTAAATCATTTCTACATGCAATGAAAAATTGCCAAGCATATTGTACAATTCAACTACAGGAAACAAACCTGCTGTCAAAGAATTTATCAGAAACTTAGATTTAACTATATTAGTTCAACTTTATAAAAGTAAACTGAAGAATAATATATGTACACCTAAACCTCTTTTTACGTGAATTTTTTTACACTATTTGAAGTTAATGCGAATTGGGATATCAAAAATAATTTTTTTTACGCGATTTTTATTCACTTTTACGTGACCAACCTAAAGTCTAAGTTAGGAAAAAATCTGTAATTCAAGAAAATTCTGAGAATTTTGTAGAATTGCATTCTCGTTTCAATTAAGAAAATTCTAAATTCTTGCGAATTTCATTTATTGGGAATTCCCCGAATTACAATAGATAACTGACTGCGCATAAAAAAGCAGTTCTTAGCAGTTTGAATTTGGTGTTTGAGTAGACAACACAGTTACCGCTTTTTTTTGTATTTGCATTTTTTAAGTGAAATCAAATTAAAAATCGCATTATAAAATTAAGAAATAATAAATGGTAAGCTACATGTAATTTTCAAACTTTCATTTCTTTAACCGAAGATTTTAATCCAGCCCTCACATGATGTTGCCAATAAAAAAAAAATGGAAAGCCGTTTCCTTGGATATAAAAATTCAAATTTTAGATCGTCTTCAAACTGGGAAAGGTGCGACGGCTGTGGGTAAGCATTTTAGAGTGAATCAACTGTCAGATCTATAAAGAAAAATGAAGAGACTATTAGAAAAGCGGTTTGTTCTGGTACAAAATCGAGTGCGAAATTATCAACAAGAGATGTTCTAGAAAAGGTCATAAAAGGCTTTAGTGATGTGAATAGAAGATAATGTACAAAAAAAGAATTTTATACATTATCTTTTTTAATCTATTCATTTTACAAACAGATTAAAAAACTGCAGCCAGATACTTCATCTCAATCGAGGAAAAAATATGAATTTCATGCAAGCAATGGTTGGCTGGCTAAGTTTATTAAAGGACATGCTCTTCATAATATAAAAATTAAAGGTGAAACAGTTTCTGCTGATGAAACAGCTGCTAAATCATTTCCACAAAAACTTGCTAAAACAATTAAAGATGGAGTTACACTCATGAAGAAGTTTGGAATATGGATGAAACCGGCCTTTTCTAAAAAAAAAAAAAAAAAAAAAATGCCAAACATAACTTATTTATCAAAAATGTAAAAAACTGATGGTGGGTTCAAAGCAGAAAAAGATTGCATAACACTCCTATTTTGTTCGAACACTTTAGGAGATTGGATGTTAAAACCACTGCTCATAAATCGATCATTAAGACCACGACCAATGAAAGGCATAGATTTTCAAAAATTGCCAGCTCATTGGATGGCCAACAAAAAAGCTTGGGTGATGACCATTGATATTTTCACTGAGTGGTTCCATAAACATTTTGTGCCAGAAGTTAGACGCTATTCGAATGATAAGGATCTCCCATTTAAAGTGCTTTTGATTCTTGATAATGCACCCGGTCATCTTGCCATAGAACACCCAAATGTGCAATTTTTTTTTCTGCTGCCCAATACCACATAATTGCTACAACCTCTAGATCAGGGTATAATTGCGACTTTTAAAACATATTATGTCAGATGAACGTTTCAGTACATTTTGAACAAGCTAAATGATGATGAAACACTGTCAGTTATGGATGGATTGTATTGATCAGGTTCAGTTATCATTATCTGAATTGAGACCAGAAATTATGAATGCATGCTGCTATTTGGCCCACATGTGTTAAAGAGAATGCTTATGTTCCCCTCAACCATACTGCAGAATTCCTCAATATAATAAGTTTGGCATGTGAAATTGGCAGAAAAGGATTCGATGATTTTATGTCGGCAGATATCGAAGAATTGTTAATTGATAAACCTCTTAGCGAAGACGAAATAGTGGAGATTGTTTCTGAGACTCCTGAAAGTGAAGAAGTTAATGATAATGATCAAGATAATCCTACTTTCATTGCTGATATAATTAAAGAAGGTCTTAAACTGGCCAGTAATTTAGGCAATTATTTTGCCTGACATTATCCAAATGAAGAACGTGCTGGGAAGTTTTCACGTGAGTTTAAGTTGTTAATAATGTCTTCATACAGAGAATTATATCGCGACTTATCTAAAGCATCAACACAGCGATTAATAACTGAGTTCATGCTTAAAACTACTGAAACAACCAGTGGTACTTTTGTTCAAGACATGACAAGAAGAATTCCACAAGTTGAGGCAGAAGTCGATGACGATAATACCATATCCAGTAGTTCTAGTGATATTACAGTCTCACGAAAACAAAAGCTTTCGCATTTATTGTCAGAAACTCATAGCGAATAACATAATTTTTTTATAGAATCCTTAGCAAACAATTGAAATGAATATGTTTTTTTTAAGTTATTAAATTCATTATATGTATGTGTGTTCTCCATGAAATGTAAATAAAAATCTTATGATCCTAACGAATTTAATGTTTGTTTGTTTTTTCATTATTTTGCTTATATTTCAGGTTTGGAACCAATCTTCACTTTTTCTATTAAGTCAGTAGTTCTTTTTACGCGCATTCTATTTATGCGTAATTTTTAGGAACGTATCTATCGCGTAAAAAGAGGTTTAGGTATATTTTAAAAAAAAGTCAATTTCATACTTAAAAAATTGGTTAAATGTTTAAGACTTTTAGTCATGTATATCTGAACTATATATTAATAATTGAGAATTCTATAGCTTTATATTATATTATACTGTGTCATATGATATTTATACTGTATATAATTCTTGCTTTAGATATTGAATGGGATCGTCATCAGACCAGGTTAGCAATATGTACTGGAACAAATAAAGTATTTCTTTGGTCTCCAGCTGGTTGCCTTTCTGTTAAAACGCCTTTTCCAGGTATCATCTTTTAGATTGTACACTTTTCTTGAAAATTAAGTTAATTTCCTGTTGTAGAAATTATAATTAGAATACAAACTCATATTAACTAATGTAAATATACTTTCCTGGAGTAGATTTTTTTTTCCAGTTAATGTGTTGATGCATTTTCAGTTAAAATAAAGGTTTTATTTTTTTGGGCCATTTCACTGGACTTTATTAATTTCACAAACCAGACATATATACTTCCTCCCCATCACTCCCTCTCAAAAAAATAAAAATCTCTGATTGATTATTTTGTACATCGAAGATACCAAGAAATTATATTCTTGGTTTCATCCTTTATCCAAGTGTAAGCAAACAAAGTTTGTGCATGAAGGTTACACTTTGTTTGCTTACACTTAGATAAAGGATGAAACCAGAAATATAATTTCTCATCATCGTCATCATCAAATTCCTGCCATGTACCCTCAAGGGGTGTACAGGATATGATAGTACTACATGAAAAAAATTACATCATTACTAACTTCCTATCTATAATTTTTCTCCAAATCAGTCTGTTAATTGTCAAGACTCCAACATTATCAGATCTTATATTTCTATCGTCTAAGGCACTTTGTACCGTATCAATCCACCTATATCTTGGTCTTCCTCTGGGTCGTTTTGCTGCCAACGTGGCAGAGAACACTTGGTTTGCTAATCTCTCTTCGCCCATTCTGTTTAAGTGACCATACCACCTGAGATTAGCTCTGCTAACGCATTCCTGGATGTTGACAATGTGAAGGTCTTTCCTAATATCCTCGTTTTTAATATGATATTGCCATTGATGCCATCTGTTCACGCCTATAATCTTTCTCAGGACTCTCATATCTGCAGTCTCTAGTCTTTGGTCAAGTGTTTTACTTCTGACCCAGCTCTCAGATCAATAAGTTAAAACTGGTTTGAATACTGTCTTGTATACAGCTAATTTAGTGTTCCGACTAATTTCTCTCTTATTCCATATGAATTTATTCAATTGACTTCCTGCCATACCAGCTTTGCTGATTCTGTTGCCTATTTCTATATTTAATTTACCATCTTCAGTAAAAATCGTGCCTAAGTAGCTGAAATGTTTCACTTGTTCCACAGGTTCTCCATTCACAACACAGTTGACATTTTCAATGATTCTGTCTATTTTCATTGTCTTTGTCTTTTTATTGCTGACCTTCATACCATATTTATTACAACAGCTATTCAATTTAGTCAGAGAATCTTGCAGACTTGTAGCGGATTTATTTAGAAGTATAACATCATCTGCATAAAGCAAAGAGCTGACATTAACATCTCCAATTTTGATATCATGTTTACCACTTTCCTTCATAATGTGATCTATATAGATAATGAATAACAGAGGGAATAATGTACATCCTTGTCTCACACCAGATTTAACATTAAACCATCTTCCTGTACTTCCTTCAATTCTAACTGCTGACTTACAACTCAAATAAAGACTAAGTATTGCTTGATATAATGCCCCATTGACACCATATAACTGCAGCGTATTGAATAGCTTCTCTCTTGTCACCTTGTGTCGTATGCCTTTTCCAAATTGACAAAACTTAAATACAGATCTCTGTTATATTCCCATGCTTTCTTGACTATTTGTCATAAAGTGAAGATCTGATCCTGACAGCCTCTATTTGGCCTGAATCCAGCTTGTTCTTCACCAAGCTTTTCTTCCACAATTCTTCTCAACCGTTTCTCAAGTATACTCGCATAGATCTTGCCAGGAACACTCAGTAGGGAAATACCTCTGTAATTCTCACATTGTTCGGGAATTTGTCCCTCTGTCCAGGCTTTCTGAACTATGCAGTGCAGCCACTGTAAGACTCTTATACCACCATACTTCAGCATTTCAAATCGAATATCATCTTGAAATGTGGAAAGGCAGTACTCTTGCTGCCTTTCCACATTTCAAGCCTTTGATGGCTTTTTCTACTTCAAGTATGGATATGTGTTCCTGACTACATGCCTGGTCAGTGTTTTTTACCACTGTGCTGTCATCACTGTTTGTTTCATTTAGCAGTTTTTCAAAGTAATTACTCCATACTTCAAGGATATCTTTTTCTCCTGTTTTCATGTCACCTTTATCATCTCTAATTCCTTTTATAGCACTCTCTTCTCCATTCTTAAGCTTCTTCAACAACCTCCAGAATATTTTGCCACCTTCTCGATATTTATTTTCTATATTCTTGCCGAAGTCCTCCCATGACTTTTGTTTAGCTAGTTTTACACACTGTTTTGCTTTCTTACATTTGTCTCTGTATTCTGTAAGAGTAAAAACTTATTTGCCAGGAACTTTTGATATGCTTTCTTCTTTTCCTTCACTGCCTCTTTAACTTCCTGTGTCCACCAGGGAGTTCTGATTTTTTTATCCTTGCACACAACCTCACCACATGCCTCTCTGGCAGAATCAATCAATGTTTTCTTCAGAGTTTGCCACTGAATCTCCAAGGTTTGATTCCTGTTCTGAAACTCTTTCATTTTTTCTTCAATAATTTTTATGTATTTTAGTCTACAGTTCACATCTGAGAGCTGCTCAACTTTTATTCGCTTTAAAACTTTCTTACATGTTATTCTTTTCAATATGAAATTCAATTTTAACCTGCTCAAGACTAAATAGTAATCACTTCCAATTTCAAATCCTCTGTACACTCTGGTGTCCTGCACTAGGGAGAAAACATCTCTATAAACAATAACATAGTCAATGAGACTTTTCTTATTCCTAGCCTCTTCTCTCCATGTGAATTTGTGCACATTTTTATGTTGGAACATGGTGTTAGTAATAACCAGTCCATGTCCTGAGCAGAAATCCAAAGATATTTGCCATTATTATTAGCTTTGCTCTTTTCTCCAAATTTTCCCAAAATATTTTAGTATGTCTCACAATCATTTCCTACTCTGCTATTTAGATCCCCAACAAGGACCAACTTTTCCTTTTTCATTGTGTCAGTTGCTTTTAC
This sequence comes from Typopeltis vanoorti, assembly GCF_054136105.1. Lineage (NCBI taxonomy): Eukaryota > Metazoa > Arthropoda > Arachnida > Uropygi > Thelyphonidae > Typopeltis > Typopeltis vanoorti. The sequence continues at coordinate 122,227,692 of NC_143550.1, forward strand.
TAAAGCATCAAAAAATTCCTCCACTTCTACCCTAGACCTTCTGTGGGACCATAGGCACAAATAAGTCTCATTGTCCAGTTCCCCATTCTCATATTTGCCCACATTACTCTACTTGAGACTGACTGCTATTCAAGAAGATTAGCCTCGTATTTTGTGTTGAATACTATGGCTACTCCTTCTTTTCCTTGATTGTCATTGCCTGAATATAATATTTTGTATTTATTGCTCAGAAAGATCTCACCAGTTTTTGTCTGTTTTGTTTCAGTCACCCCAATTATGTCGATCTGGTACTTATCTAATTTCTCAGCTAGCTCCATTTCTTTGCCATTCAAGATTCTTATGTTGATAGTACTGATCTTTAACTCTGGTGATGTTGAGTTGGGATTTGTTTTCAGATTTGTTCCAGTAGCTGACTTTTTGCTGTTCACCCTGGTTCCCTTTTTAAGACAATCTGTATCTGCTTAGAATCAAGATAAAGTAATTTAAATAAACCAGACCAAACAAACCAACTTTTTTTAAAAATTCAACTGCTCTTTCCTCCTTCCTCAAACAGGTGCTTCCAAAGTTTATAAAAATTTGTTAACAGTTTAGCTATATTATGGAGTTAAGTTGGTTTAATGCAGATTGACAATAGAAATAAATAAATGTTTAAACAGCATAAAAGTTAATAAAAAGACCTAATGATTATTTTCTTTCGATTTCAGAGCCTTTTCAAATTCAAACCCTAAAGTGGCATCCATATCAAGATTTGTTGGCTTTGATAGGCAAGGATAATATGTGTTTTTGCATTCTTACATCCTAAATTTCAAGTTTGAGATGGGCAGTAACTTTTTTACTATCCACCTAATATTGTCTAGTTTGTCAACTGATCATGTGGGTGTAAAGTCTGTTAATGCATACTAGAGCAAAGATATTTCAGAATGCTTTGTAAATGTTGCGTTTTAAAATTATCTGCATTTATATGAGTAGTTAAGTAAATAAAGCTGAAATACTTTTTTAATATAGATGTGCAGAGAATCAGATATGTAATTTCTTTATATTGAAGTATTCTGCCTTTTTAACTGTGTAAACAACATGAACAAAAAAAAAATTTGATATTTGTAGCTCTTACCATATTGAATCAATGCACTTTTTTCACTAGAAGGTGATGAGTATAGAATTTTATGAATAGTTAGAAATGGGCCATAGCACAGAGAAACAATTAAACACATGTTTAATGGATCCTGTATTTCATCTCTATCACAGAGACATCATCAGGGATACGATTTTAAAATTGTAAAAGCACACACAAAAACGCTCAAAACAATCAGTGGATAAAAAGTTAAACCTAATAATCAGCCTAAGAGCATATAGTGAAATCAAACATGAATATCAAGACATAGTTGGTCCTTTGCAGATGATCCACAAGAATTTGGTTAGGAGTAGTCCAAGGCAGTGGCCCCGTAAATTCTTTTTTTATAAGACGAGGGTCTGGTCCCAACAAATTTACTCATAATACTTCTATAATAAATACCCTTTCCAATTTTTTTTTAAAGTTCATACATTAAATTAACATAAGTATTAATAATTACATACATACATACATATATCTTCAAGGCCCACTCTTCCTAATTGGGTTGTGGGGGGCAACAGCTGCAAGAGGAACTTCCAGTGGTCACGATCCTCTGCCAACAAGCTCAGGTGTGTTCTGGTGGGATTCCCAAATGTGTCCACCCAAGGTTTTGGATATAATCTATCCAGAGAGTCCTTGGCCTTCCACGTGGCCTCCCACCCTCTGGCTTGGCAAAGAGGGCCTGCTGAGGGAGCCTCTGTTGTGGCATTCTGACCAGGTGCCCGTACCAACGTGACTGTGATCTCTCAACATGGAGAAGCAGCGGTTGAATATTGAGGGTTTCCCGAATTGCAGAGCTTCCGACTCTGTCGAGTTTTGTCAGCCCCGCAATCCCTCAAAGGAACCTCATTTCAGCTGCTTGGATTCGTGTCTGCATTCCTTCGGTCATTACCCAACTCTCATGACCATAGGTGAGGATGGGGACATAGACTGTATTGAAGACAGACAGCTTTGCCTTCTGGCTTAACTCTCGCTTCAATACTACCGAATGGCCAAGCTCCCGCAATATTGAGCTTGCTAAGCCAATTCGAGTATCCAGCTCTACATCCCATTTTCCATCATTCATGAATACGGACCCAAGGTATTTAAACTTCTCCACCTGCCTCATTGGGACTCCACTTACATTTAGAGTGCACTGGGATGGTTGTCTTGAAACCACAAATGTTTCAGTTTTGGCCACACTGATCTTCATTCCGGCATCTGCACAAACAGCTACAAACTTATCCAAGGTCTGCTGGAGGTCATCTGTGGAAGAGCTAAGCAGAACTAGGTCATCTGCAAAAAGCAGACGTCCAATGCTACATTTTCCAATTCTGACACACTCACTGCCTCAGCTGTGCCTATCAATCCAGTCCATAAATATTATGAAAAGGAGGAGTGACAGAACACACCCTTGGCGGAGGCCAGCGGAGACTGTGAAAGGTTCAGACTTTGTGCTGTTTACCCTGACACAAAACTCTGGGCATTCATACAGGGACTTGATGGCAGCTAATAGTTGACCATCCACTCCATACTCCTGTACTATTTGCCAAAGCGTATCCCGAGGAACCCGGTCATATGCCTTCTTCAAGTCCACAAAACATGTGTCGGCATTCTTGGCATATTCCCAAGATTTCTCAAAGACTTGCCTTAAAGTGAAGATTTGGTCAGTCGTGCTTCTACCAGGATGAAAGCCACATTGTTCTTCCTGAAACTTTGACTCAACTATGCTCCTGCACCTCAAAGCACTTAGTATACACTTTCCCAGGTGAAGATTTTTCAAAGTGAAGATTTGGTCAGTCGTGCTTCTACCAGGATGAAAGCCACATTGTTCTTCCTGAAACTTTGACTCAACTATGCTCCTGCACCGTCTTTCCAAACACTTAGCATACACTTTCCCAGGCCGGCTAAGCAGAGAGATGCCACGATAGTTACTGCAATCCTTCTGGTCTCCCCTCTTAAAGACGGGTATTATTCCTCTCTGCCATTGCTTTGGTGCTCGCCCAGATAACCAAGCAGCCTGACACACTCGAGTCAGCCAAAGAACACTGTCTCGATTTAACGCTTTTAGCATTTCGCGCTGAATTTCATCATCGCCAGCAGCCTTGTCCGATTTTAGCGATTTTATTGCTAAATGGACCTCTTCTGCTGTGAGACTAGTCATTGCCCCGATCTGCACCTCTTGGATGTCCACAACTGCTGGGCCACCCGGGTTAAGAAGGTTCTCAAAGTATTCCTTCCATCTGTAGAGGATATCCTTCTCGGTTGTTAAAAGTGCACCATCAGAGGCCTTAATTGCCCTTGCTGTGCACAATTTCCTCCCTCGAAGGCGGCGGATGGTCTGCCAGAATACTTTGTTTGCATTTGCTTAGGATGAGTCTAATCTTTCTCCAAAGGATTCCCAAGCCTTCTGCTTTGCTGTCTTTACTGCCTTAGCAGCAACAGCTTTTTTGTGCCTCAGCATACCGCAAACGCATCTCAGGTGACCTGACTCTAAGCCATGTTAGGTAGGACTCCTTTTTTGCCCGGACAATTTTTTAGACTTCTTGGTTCCACCAAGGTGTCCTTTTCTCACTGCTCGTTGCCACGCCGAGCTGCTTTCTGCCACACCATGAGAGTGCAGAGGCAGTGACAGCTGTTCTGAACAGCTTCCATTCCTGTTCAACATCTGCAGTATGCTTGGGAATCTCTCTGAACCTGGAGGAAATGTCATCTGCAAAATTCTTCCTCACAGCCTCAATTTCCAATGTCTCCCATTTCACGCAGTATAGCTGCTTAGGCCTACCAGCGTTGATGGTAGCATCTGTCTGAAGCCGTAGAGTGCACACAACAAGGTGGTGGTCAGTTGACAGTTCTGCCCCTCTTCTCACATGAATGTCCAACACTGAGGAAAATAGGTTTGCTGAGACTATAAAGAAGTCAATCAGAGACCTTTGTTCTAGTGTATCCCTGTACCAGGTATACTTATGGACTTCTCAGTGTTGGAAGAAGGTATTCATTATGGACAAGCTGTTAGTACAGCAGAAGTCCAATAATTTCAACCCATTCGTGTTAAGGTCAGGGGCACTGTTCCTCCCAACCACACCCCTCCATGTCTGGTTATCTGTTCCAACATGTGTATTGAAGTCACCCATTAGCAGGACTGATTCCATGTCTGCCACCCTGTCAAAAGCAGCATCCACTTCCTCTAGGAAGGCAGAGTATTCTGACTCCAGATTAGGTGCATAGGCTTGCACCACAGCCAAATCACAGTTTTTCATCTCAAGCCTTAACACACATACCCGTCCCTCCAATGGGATCCACTCAGCAACACAGTCTGACTGCTGGGGGCTTGTGAGTATCCCCACACCCGCATGAGCAGACATTGTCGTGCTCACACCAGAGTAGTAGAGCTTCCACCTCTTATCCAGGTCGACAGTTCCATCGCCTCTCCTCTTGGTTGAAGAAAGCTCGACTAAGTCTAGCCGGTAGCGCTTGGCTTCCTCAACTAGTTCCAACTCCTTCCCTGTCAGAGAGAAGACGTTCCAGTTGCCTAAAGCCATAGTCTGGTGCCATTATCTTTGCCATTTCCGTCCTTTTGCAGAACCATTTCTTTGCGTTCCCCCTAAACACCTCCCCAAACAGGTAGCGGGCCCATTAATGAAGTTTACTCTAGCAGAGTGCTGAGGAGTGGTGTCTAAGGGAGACTGTAACATTTTTCAAACGGGTCTCCTCTGCCTAAAACCTGAACACGTCCCTTGGTAACCCGCACGACTGACGATGCGGTATGAACATTTTTTGATGGCCTGATCATGTTACAGTGTTTGATAATGTCCTGTTAGCACAAGACAAAATGACATAGAAAGATAGGAAAGATTCCCCTCGAATACTCTAATAGCACTCGGGGGGGGGGAGCAAGAAGAGAGAAGAAAGAAAGAAGCAAGGGAGGAAGAGGAGGGACCAGTCTACAGATAATATAACAGATGTATATTACATGAAGTAAGGCATGGTCCAGCATCAGGTACCTCGGGTTTGCCACACCTGTACTCACTAAAGTGAGCCCCTGAGGAGTAATTAATTATTGCATAATCATAAAGAGTATTAGTACACTTATGTATGCGGTGTGGCATGTTGACAAATATAAAATTACATTTAAATTAGTTATCATTCACTGGACTAATGAAATCTTGTAACATGTTGTTTCCTTAGGCCAGCATCATTAAATTAATTTGTGCTGATTTTCATTGACATCCCATTCTGATCACTAAAAATTTATAATATTATTATAAGTACTTACGAGTGAATGCAGACTTTTTCTCCTGTGTGTTGGTAGTTTTCCCCTCCTTTTGTACATTCTGGAGATCACTCTGTAGGCTTGAGGCAGATGAATCACTATTTGTTGTGTCACAAACACCTTCAGTACAAGATTTCTTAATACCAAAATTAAACAAAGTCCCTTGTCTCTTATTCATATTAAAATTTAAATCTTTAGGCCTATTACTTTTTTAAAAAAAATCACGGCACTCTGGTTTTGAAACAAGCACTTACACACTGCAATACAAACTTCGAAGAAAGTATTCAGCATTATTAGATTTGAGAACTGGATATAAGACTACCTTGATCTACAATTTTAGTGGAAAAGTTTTCTTTATACTTCCTTGCTGATTGGTCACCAACATTTGCAACACAGATGTTATTTAATTCAGTTTTGAGAAAGAGGATATGCTGCCCATTGTTGTAATTGGCTTGCAGGAAATTTTTATGACCGTTCATAAACAGCGGTATTCCTTTTCCCGAATGTTAAAAGATTTCTATGTCTGAAAATTAACAATAATTCATGAATACTTCCATGTTTAAAAATACACGGCTTGGTCACCGACATTTGCTACACAGATGGTATTTCGTTCAGTTTTGAGAACAGAGGATACACTGCCCATTGTTGTAATAATTAGCTTGCAAGCAATTTTTATGACCGGCCATAAACAGCATTATTCCCTTTCCCACATGTTGAAAGATTTCGATATGTGAAAATTAATGATAATTCATGAATACTCCCATGTTTAAAAATATGCGGCTTGGTCACTGACATTTGCTACACAGATACTATTTAGATGTTCTGGGTCTGAGCTTTTCGACACACTCATGAATATTATTGTCCCCAGAATATTTCCACTATAAAATATTTATTCGTGAAAAATGCTTAGAAAACTAAAATGCTAAATTCTAGGAGAACTTCTCGCAGCCCGGTATAATTGATGCCAGGAACCTGTACCAGCCGTGGCCCATTGGTCTAAGGGATTAGAGATATAAATCTCTGTTGAATTTGCCTAATGGAAAATACCTGAATATGAATTTTTGATAGTAGATGAATTCTTGCTTATTGGAGACTCTGAAGTGGTTTCAAAGAATTTCCTGCTTGATCTCCAGAGCAATGTTTTTCAGATTATCTGCTATTTAGCTATCCATGGTGCTAAGATCTTCTTGGTTCACCATGTTTTGTGGGGGGATTCATGTAAAATAAAATAATGTTTTACCAAAAAAAATAAGTGCCTTCATTGTTTGATGAAACAGCTGCAGAGCCTGCCAATGCATTTTCACAGAACAACATAAGTCTGATTAAGAGAGAGAAAAATTGAATACTTGGATTAAAGACTGTAAATAGGAGCTTAAGAAAGAATGACTTTTAAATATGTGATTTGGGAGCCACCTGAGGACAACTTCAGGAGACCAACCTCTCTCTCTCCCTTCCTTCCCAATACAGTAATAGACCAGCCAACCAACCAATGCCTAGTTCTTCTCTGAGCATATTGAATCAAACTATATGCATGTGGGTTTGACAGCTGAAATCTACCACATCATGATTATTGTTTTCATAGCAGGAGGATACATACTTTTTTTTTTTTTTTTTTTGCATATCTGGATGTATTTTGTGAGGGTCAAATTTAAAAACTACTTTCTCAAAAAGTTATATTTTCAGTGCTTTTCCATTGACTATATCCATAATACTTCATATTTATAAAATTGATACTGATGATGAAATAGTTGGCATCATTGCTGTATTTATATAAATGTTTACCTTAATGACTGAAGGTGACAGAATTCATAAAATAAAGATATTGCAACTCTCAAAGTTCTGTTTAACTGCCTTGAGGGAAAAGCATCTCTACTCTCCAACTTTCAGCTGTGTGTGTGGAGGAAAACTTTCTACTTGGGAAGTAGTCCAAAAAATAACACATTAAAATAATAGCATGAGATTTGAGAGAGATATCTTTAGGAAGTCTTTCTTGCAGTAATAAGGACAAACTCTCTTGGAATGGTCAGTAAGTTAGCCACCATCTGCTACATTGGAAAGTGAAAATCCTCATGATGTCATTGAATATTAGCATGCTTCACTGAAAGTCAATGTATGGGATGCTTTGATGAAAAACAGTTATTAGTATTATTTTTTAAGAATCTGTGGGAATTATTGGCACATTTCTATTAATGGAAAATGCTGCTTTATGCCATATCCCCTGAAGAAACGGTTTTTCTGTTAGATGGAACAGCACCTTTTCTCATTATGTTTCTGCATTACAAGGCAAGGCATTTCTAGGTTGTTGGATAGCAAAGAGCTCCACTCTGTTCTTAGATGCAAGAGATACTCAGAATCAAGAGTTCAAAGACATGAGCACAGTTGAGAAATTTGACTGACCAAGTTTGTATTGCAATTTCCTTGATTTAAGATGGTGTGTTCAGTTAGGTCATACACGTTTAAACTCTGCATCCCTTCATTTTCAAATTACTGCTATTACAATTACATGTATTGAGAGTCATAACAGCTTCAAGAGGAGAGATTAAGTGACAATTTAAAATTTTTATATAATTATTCTTTAATTTATGATAAACCATTCTAAAACCTATGAAAAGAGGGGAAAAAAATCTGTGTTGAATTTTCTGGATGGCTCATTTGGGTTCACATTTCAATATACATTAGAACTATGTTTCACTTACAAAAATAAAGAAAGATTTTCATTTGTTGACCAGTATAATGTAATGACAGCTACCTGCTAGATTTCTAAGGACATGGAACTAATCATTATTAATTCCATGTTTTAACATAAAAATATGCTTAGATTGTGGAACACACAAAAGAAAAGTGTTGTCACTCGATTTCGTTATTATAGTTATTATAGGGACCACTGTCATGTTCACATAATATCTACCAAGTGCTCTGGCAGTTGATAAGTAGCAGTGAGACCAAGATTATCTATTTAGAAGTTTGGAGTTTTTACAAATCGGCACATATATCCAATGTGCATTTGATTCAGCTGTTTGAGGATTAAGTCAAGTGTTTCAAAAGGTTCACTGTGACTAAACACTCCTTTCTGGATCTCCAAATGGGGGTGGGGGGGGGTTGTGCGACTAGAAAACGTTTCCTAAAAATAGTCTACCTCATTTACTCCTTACTGGATGACTACGTTTGGTGAGATCACCATTCAGCATTCCAAATGTGTTTGATTTATAATCTGGAATGTTCAGGCTGTTTATGGAAGGCAGCTATACTGACTATATTAATGTTCAGTCTCTTCAGTTAATAGGTGACAAAAGCAGTCCATCTTTTGGGTCAGTAAGAAGTATGATCATCTGACCATGCTTCTTACTATGTACTTCTTTTTTTTTTTTGGAAAGGTAGAACTGAAAGAAAAATATTGGATTGATTTTGCTAATTTAGAAATGAACTTGCAACTATCTTCAAGTACCATTTGGAATCATCGAGCACTTACATGATTATGTCTGACCAGGAATTGCCAAGCTGCAATTATCACTGCCTATATCCAAACCTTTGTTGCTGATGATGGCTCAAAATAATTCTATGCTAAATTGGACACTATCATGTGTAACATTCCAAGATTAAGTGATTCTCCTTGGTGACTTCTTATAATTTTGTCTCTCTATTAAATATAACAATCACAAAATCACTGACTGCATATTCCTCTGGGTTAAACTTTTATAAACTGGCAGGATTATTTGCATTTGTTGAATTCTAAGTAAGAAAAGTTTGACTGACTTATTGGATTCTAATGGCACTTCATCAGGATCATCATCAGAGGAACTTGAAGAAATTTTTCATGAAGTCGAAACCTATTTAAATGATGTAACTTCAGCTGGGGAAAATCACTAGCCAAATTACCTCAAAACAAAAATAAGTTATGACAAATATAATCAAAGATAAATTTTTTATTATATATTCAATTTCTATAATGTGAAAATAAGATATTATGCTTACTAAAATTCCAAAGCATTTCACTTCCATCACACTGGTGAAAGTTTTCAGATAACATTTATTGCCATGTCACCTGAATAATACAAGAACAGCTCTAGGAGTGACAAATGTATGAACCAACAGAAAACTAATAAGTGAAGCGAATGCTCCTACCTTCAAACTGACGTTGGAATAATCGAATTTGGTTATTCCATTGCAGAATCATAGAGCAAACAACCTTATTCTAGGAGGTGGGTCAGTTGACAGTATTAGGTTATTTCACTGAAACAATAGCTTTGTCTTCAATCTGACTACGTGTAAATGAATTATTATTTACCCCATAAAAATTGTAAATGGAATAATTCTTATTCCTTCCCTTCTCTTTTACCTTGCAGTGTCGAGGATTTTCTACATTTAACCGCTACTGTATCTTGAGGATAAGGTGGTTAGTCCTATACCTCCCGGTGTGCCCTGTCTGTAGATGTGTATGTTCACAGGCCAGTTTTCCTGTTCTGGTGGATAAAAAAAACCTAATTCTGTATGAGACTGGCTAACTCACTTCGAAAGAGACCAGAAAAAGGTTCCTCACATCACTGATGGGAATCGAACCCAGGGGGCTTAGTCTATACTGACTGAGCTTTTTTTTTTTTATTAACAACTTTATTATCAACTTCTGCAATTATTTACATCATAATGAATTATATATACAATACATACAATTGTTATACTATTATTTCAATCGAAGTTTCATTTTATATCATATCATCATGTTATAATGTAGTTGTTACATTTCTGTTCTCTTAAAATGCTTTGACTTCCTTTACTTATAAACAGGGAATCTCATAACTAGTAGTTACATACACATTACTTTCTCTTACATCAATTAAGGTATAATTCAGCTTTGTTAGCTTTTTTAAAGAATATACAGTTAATTATATTTACATACCACATATATAATTATATATCACACATTATATATTTAACAATCTATATATTCTACAAGATAAATCATATATACATCTGTACAGCGAAATAACATTCACATGCAATGAAGTAGGAGAGCACTCTTTTTTCCTGCAGTAGGAGATCTGTTCCAAGTGACTCAGGTGCTGTTTCCTCTGATGGAGGTGGAGAGTTAGTATCCTTCCGAATTTATTTCCGATTTGCCCCATTTCCACTAGGAGTGATGAAGGTGTCGTTCTGTTGTTGGTTGGAGGATTCATCTGATGTAAGGGTGGAGGTTAAGTGTGTCCATTCTTCTGTAGTCATTCTTCTAGACTGGACTGAATTGGTAATCTCCTCCTGGATGTAGTGATGTAATTTTGATATGGATCCGGGACTGTCTTCCCTTCCATATGCTTGGTCGCACCTGTGAGCCCAAATTGCGTACATCGTTAGGATTAGAACAATTGTTTGCACCCTGAGCTACAGAGGCACGAATAATTCTATTTAGCATTAAATAAATATAATTTCATGACGAATAACAAATATCGAGCATAGATCTCTAACATTGTCTTTCGAACATTTGTCATTGACATTGACAAGTCATTGATTTCTAAATACAGGCAGGCGGGTTACGAATGAGATACGTTCCTGAGAACGTCTTTAAGTCGGATTTGTGTGTAACTCGGATCCCTGATGAACAGTGCGTATACGGTAATAATAATTGTAATAAGTTACAGAAACTATTGTGCTCTTTTTTTAATTCACACAAACAACATAAAAACAAACTCATACAAAAAGTTTAAATAGGAGAAATTTCAGAAATGAATATTAAAGGTTAACACTCACCTAATGTTGCATCAGTGTCTTGCTTACTGCATGGGACATTTTTGAGGCAAGAAGGTAGGCTCACATTGATCAGAAGATGATGGAGATGGTGCTGGCGAATCAGAATTTGATTCTGTTGCTGGAGGAGGAGAGCTTACCACTGAAGTCGATTTCTTGAAAAAGGTATCTAGAGGTGTTTGCACAGCCTTTTTCTTTCTTTTTTTTTTTTTAATCATAAATGGCCTTGTAGCTGTTAATGCACTAACTGCATGGTAAACCTTTGTAAGCTGATAACTGTTAGGATATTGCTCTCAAGCTTAGCAAATACTACTTCAATGAGACGAAAGGCTTCAGCTAATTCTTTTGTTGTAAACTTTCTTGGCTCCGGATCTGATTCTTTGTGTTCTTGTTTCTATCAGCTGCTTCTCTATCTCCATAAGGTCTTCATTGGTTAATTCTTTTGAATGGGACTAGTAAGTCAATGACATCATTTTCATTGATGTTCAGTTGCAATGCATTGCCACTATCCACCACAGCTTTTCTGGCTTCGGCAATGTCTTCTTCTGTGAAGTGACATAAATCATCACAGAATTGAGGACACAGTTGTTGATTGCTTCACTTCCAAGAATCATAATGTTTTTGATGGAATCATGGATGTTATAATTCTTTCAGAACTCTCTCAAGGACATCACATTGTCTTCTGTAGCCCCGACTGCTTGCGGGAATGTATGCCATAAGTAATAAGCCTTGAATGCAGAAATGACTCCCTGATCCATTGACTGTAGTAACAGTGTAGTGTTGGGTGGTAAAAATACCTTTACATTAAGGTGAAGGTCATTTAAAGATGTTGGATGTTCAGGAGCATTGTCCAGCACAAGTAGAGTTTTAAGTTGAATTTTCGTTTCTGAACAATAACATTCCACAGCAGGATAAAACAGTTCAAGAACTTGTTGGAAGTTTTTTTTCCCCACTTGATTAGACTATAATAAATTTAGTTTAATCCTTTATCCAAGCACATCTTGTAGACATGGTAGGGGCCTTTCCCTTAATGCATAGCATTATACATGTCCGCAAGGAGAAGTGCTTTGCATTATGGGAGATATTAAGGTAAGTGATGAGAACTTACACCACCTTTACCATGAGTTTCCCCAGTCCTGAAGATACTTCAGGCACATTTACACTTGAATAAAGGGTTAAACAATTTATTATAGTTCAAGAACCAATCTTCAAGCACGGCAAATATGACCCAGGCCCTTAAATTTGACTTCTAAATAATGGGAAGAGCTGCTTTAATAATGTGGCAAAGTGCGGGTTTATTTACATGAGCGAAAGAAACTAGTTCCCGAATTATGAATTTAATTATATTTAATTATTTCCTTATGGTGAGTCCGTAAGTACGGAACGGCGTAGGTCGGGTCCTCTAACCTGGCGACCGCCTGTATGTAGTTTGCTCGACATTTCAATTAAGCCTTATTTGATATCTCACCTCCTCGATTTCGATTTTTTCTGATTATGGTAGTGGTTGGATTTATTGCTAAGTACCAGAATGTGTATACTTCCTGTATGTGTTTAAATGATAATCACTTATCGGCGGTCTTTTATGAGCATATTGAGGAACTGAAAGTTATTTCTGTCTTCATGATATTCGGCTGGAGTATATCAAGCATTTGATGTGCTCTTATATTCTTGAAGCCATATTAAAAATCTACGTAACTCCACCACATGACAGGTTTTAGCTTGACTTGTATGATACATCGACGTACAATTTAGATACTGAACGGAGACAAGGTTTCGTCTTCTGGAACTTCACACACACACACACACATATATGTATATACTGAGAACGATAAGATATGCGAACGAAATGTTCGGCAGATTGCGTTTATTTTGGCAATCCAAATATACATTTATGAAAATAGTAATCAAGTATAAATGTCCTTATATGCATGTGTATGAGTCTTGTTACTGAAAACGCAATAAATATTCTTTATGAAGCAGATTATATTATAAATTTACTATTGAAAAAATTCAAATATAATATCTTAACTTTCACAGAGGGCATCTTTCTGCTAATGAGTTGTTTATTCACACTTTAGAAACATTTTCGTTTGCCACATAAATCATAAACCTAAATTTCTAATTTTCATGTGTGAAACACTGTTGAGCAATCTTATCTTTTCCATGAGCGCGTTAGCAAAGTATCTGAAACATGCATACTGAATGTGGACTTCAGTACTGTTTGTTTAACTGTTAACAATCTCGAAACAATTATAAGTTTTAATTAACACGTTGAAGTTTGTACCATCATCGACTTAATTGTGGTTGTTTTTTTGAGCTTCGTATGACAGTGCATAAAATAATTCAAAGTTGAAAATTAAAGTGATATGCAAGAAATAACACAAAAATGAAAAATTTCTGACTAATAACGTGCATAATTCTCCATTAAAAACACGCGTGCGTGCTCGGTGTTATGCGCTGCAGAAAAATGCTACCGATAAGAAGCTGGTTGAACAAAAGTAAAAAAAAAAAGGCATTGAATTGAAATGTGTTCACAGAATACTTTGTGAGAATTAAAATTGGAGACTAAAAGTTAAGGGTCTCGCTTGAAAAATGCATAGAAAAAAAGTCATATTGAATCGAAGTTTTTAATCAATGGCGTAAACTACCATATTGCTAAATGATAATGATAAGAATACGCAGTGAAATCTTATGTTTGGGAGGGGGAAAAACATTTACGTCACTGATATATAACACTGACACAATTCAGAGTTTTGGTTCATATTAAAGAGCCCGTTTCCTTCCAATTCCAGTAATGCTACATAAATCCAAAACTCTTATGCCCACAAAAGAATATGACTTCATCTTCGTCAATGATCGGTGAAAGCAATCATTCAGTTTTGATCTTGGGAGGTGGCTTAAAAATGTGGAATTTTCAATAAAGAATAGTTTCATGTGGAATTACAAAGCTGAAAACAACTAGAAACTTGGAAAATTGCTTGGCGCAGTATCATGGGAGGATATACTTCAGGGAAAAGAGTACATGGGAGGTAGTAAAGGGATGTTTGAAGGATCAAATAGCTAACTAAATAACTAATTAAATACCAAAAATTAATAAACTAAGAATTAAATTGAAGTTTAATTATTGAGTAACCAGTTTGCAAGAGTGCATCAATAGATATACTGGTGTCTGAAAGTTAAGGACGAACTACATTTTTACCTGTAAATAAATTTCATTACTACAGCCAAATGTGGAGATTTCATAAATTTATTGCCAGCATACTAATAAATTATATTACACAAAAAATTTTATTTTTTGTGTAATAGGGTGGAAGGCCAAGGACTCGCTGGATAGATTATATCTAAAACCTTGGGTGGACACGTTTGGGAATCCCACCAGAACACCTGAGCTTGGTGGCAGAGGATCGTGACCATTGGAAGTTCCTCTTGCAACTGTTGCCCCCACAACCCATTAGGAAAGGTGGGCCTTGAAGATGTATGTATAAAAATTTTATAAATTTTGTACAAATTAAATTGCAATTTGTTTTGGGCCAAAGTTACACATTTTCTAAGGACGTAGTTAAGTAATTAATGTATAATGCTTAAGAAAAGTATGCGGAGAGACATTTTAGTATGTAATATGTCCACTCCCGAACTGCGATGCAGCTCTCACGACGTCGTACCATGCTTAGCACCAAGAGATTCAGGAGTTCTTGATGGAAACTGGCCCACTCCTCAAACAAGGATAAGACCTTGTTTATTTTCTGCAGGGGAATTTCAAGCAGCAATCTGTCTCCTATTGTGTCCGAAATGTGTTTCATGGGGTTGAGATCTAGGGAGTGTTCTGGCTACTCGATTCGATTAATATCTCCACTGCTCTTGTACAATGTGGTGTGGCATTGTCATCCATAGAAATGAGTCTTTCACCTAAAGCATCACGGAACAATCGAAATTAACGATTAATTCGTTGCAGTATTGTTCGGCATTCATAGTTCCTTTTTCCGGCACTTGTAGCTTGGTGCGTCCATTAAGCATAATACCTTCCCATCCCACTATGATCCCTTTCGAGAACATTCTTGCGATGGTAAGCAGTACCACTTTTACGCCAGATCAAGTGTCATCTAGAATCGGAGGAAAAATGAAAACGACTCTGTAAGGAGTATATTAGCCAATTTGTCTTGTCCAGTTTTTATGGATGCATCATCACTGAAAACTTACTCTATGATGAGCTGTGGATAAAGAGATGCAGACTACATGCCTTAGAGCCTAGATGGTGAACTTATGGCATGCATGCCAGAGATGACACGTCAACGATTTACAGGTGATATCCTTTTATACACTTATAAATTATTCAACTTTTTTTAATTGTTACAATACGTACAAGTTAAATTTTGTTTTACACGAGAGAGCAGCTATGAAGACGTGTGCATATCATTAGTGCAGTATTAACAAAAGATCGTGCAACCCAAAGACAAGGACAACCGACAATTTTTGAATTGAAATGCTAATTCTCTTCTACCGAATTCCATAACATCTGAAACCGTCATAACAACATTCACTATATATTTCTTAGTTTTAACACATTCACGACGGGATGTCATTTATTGTTCCAACATAACTTTTCATTACTGGCAGGCTCAACTCACACAAAGTTTCAATTATTGGTTGAATTTTATTGCTGCTTGTTTGCGTTCAAGCTGGCAGGCGAACTCACACACTCATATGTATGGCGTGTTTTAATTCGTGGTAGAATTTTATTTGAAGTTAGTAACTTCAGGACTGGGGTAAAGTGGTACAACACCAGGCAACTCCTTACAAAGGTGGAGCAAGCTCCCAACACTCCTATCTCAGTATCTCCCATAATGCAAAACACATCTTGCAGATATGTATAATGTTATGCATTAAGGGAAGGGCCACTACCCAGACTAGTTTCGACCTTTATTGAGGTCTCTTCAGTGGGAGCCAGGCCCAAGTGGAGATACCAAGGCAGAAGCATTAGCAAGGTCCACTTGGATAAAGGATTAAACTAAATTTATTATAGTCTGACCAAGTGAAAAATAAACTTTCAACATATTTGAAGTTAGCTTTTGTGATCTGTCATAATGACATTGAGAATTTCAAATGCAATAAAATAAACACTTAATGTAATTGAACAATAGTTTTTAGTTAGATACTGTGTTTCTGGTGCAACATATGGTTTTGTATGAGTCTACAGAATATGTGAGAGGGGACATGTGATTCATTAGTTAGCGCCGTTTTTATTCCAGCTGTCTCTAATGCACTATTTCTTGAGAAATATATTACACAGACTGCAAATGCCTCTGTACTTTGTTCAGGGATACAATAAAACTACTTGTTTTTCTTGCATCAACAGGATAGTGGCTGTTGGGGAAGGCATGTTGTTAACCATGGGGAACGAGTTACTATCGCCTCGCGTGAACATGTTTAAACATTTTTGGTGTGCAAGGTATATGCAAAACTTTTTAATGTCTTTTTTCTTAAAGTAAAATCGCGAGTGCGAGTTATACGCGAGAGCAAGTTATATTCGAGTAAATATGGTAAGCGTTTTGCTGACAAGTTGACATCCTTCTGCTGCTCCTCCTGCTCAGCTGACTTGTATGTTGAGTTACAATGCATAAATATTTTTCTCTCTACCGTTTTTTTATTTTTTCAAACCAACATTATTAAAATCAATCAGTAATATAGTAATCAATTTTACAATGAATAATCTTGTAAATTTTTGGTGATCAGATGAAAATTAGCACAAATTAATTTAATGATGTTGGCCTCAGGAAACTACAACATGCTACAAGATTTCATTTGTCCAGCAATTGATAACTAATTTAAACGTACTTTTATAATCGTTAAATTCTTCTTCTTTCTTTCTTCTTTCACTATGCGTTATTCCCGCTTCCTATGCAGGGTCCGCGTGTTACTTAGATGCGACTACTTGTTAGTAATACTCTCAACTGACCTGTCGCCTAGTCTGCCACTGGTGTGGGGGGAATATATATATATATATATATATATATATATATATATATTTTTTTTTTTTTTTTTTTTTACTGTAGAAGCGTATGTGCATGGGGCCGGTTTGTCTGTTTGCGGGATGAAAAACCCTACTTGTCCTACTTGTTGCAGACATCTTGCCACAATTTGTTGAGATATCGGCATACCTGTGTTTTAATGGAGCCGACTTGCAAGGTGATCTGCTGTGGTGCGTTGATTACGTTTTACTGTTATAACCAAAAATATGTCTTCATGATTCATGGTAGAGTGAGTATGACCTCAGCAAACGTCTGGAACAGAACACATTCCATTGGTTAGAAACGCTGCCCAGAGCCTGGATGCAACGCTATGTGACATTCTAAACTCTCTGGCAATATCAGTAATTCTGTGGCCTCAAGCTTTCCAATAATTCTTCCCTGTCTAGATGATGTGTTTGAGACATTAGTGATAGGACATCCAAGTTGGCAAATTGATTCCTTCGCAAAAAGAGCTTCCTTCAAAGACAATTCACTTAATGCAGCCTTTTGCCTTCTATCCTGTTAAGTGCTACCACGTGACCCCTTTGTGTGCGAAAATTTCACTGAGTACCCGCTTTCTACTCGAGATCGTCAGTTATACAAATTGCCACCAACTGATTTTTCTGAATTTGTGGTTCTAATCATCAGACAGTGTTCGTCTTAGGTTTTGGACACCAATTTGCAACAGGGATTAATGTGGAAGTAATAATAGAGGAATTCGAGGTACATAGCATATTACAAACTCTGGATGTCAATACAGCTATGGGTTTGGATGGCATATCAACTCGTGTATTACGAGAACTTACTAGGAAACTGGTAGTCCCTATGACTAATTTGTTTAATCTGAATCTCAGCTCTGGTAGAGTCCAAAGGGAATGGAAGGAGGTGAAAAGAGTTCCATTGCATAAAGGTGATTCCAATGTAACTAATTATAGACCATTAGCATTTTCAGTAGTGGTGGTCAAAGTATTGAAGAAGTTGGATAAAGACAAAATCCCAGAATGGGTTGATAGGAATGAAATATTCTATGGGATGAGCAGCATGGATTTCTGAAGGGTAGGTCATGCTTCAGTAACTTACTTTCTATAATAGGGTTACAGTTGTGTTGGATAAAGATAACGGCTACACAGTCATACTGTTGGACTTTGTAAAGGCATTTGCTAGGAAACCACTTGGAATCCTAATACATAAATTACATCCAGTAGGTATGAACGTGAAGCTGGTGATGTGGATAAGTAATCAGTGTGGATAGGTGATGTGGATAATTGATGGAGAAATACCAGGTGCACATTCCTATAGAAGGCCTGTGACTAGTGACGTGCCACAGGGCTCTATGCTCAGTGTATATAATTTGTTTATTAAAAATATATAGGAAATGACTGAGGGGAAATATTTAGTTGCTTCAAATGATTCAAAAAGAGGTAAAGCAATAGTTAATAAGGATGATGTTATCTTACTAGATGATTTAAATAGACTGGCAGTATGGGCAAAGAAGAAGAGTTGCCAATTTAATGTGGAAAAGTATACAGTAAGTTTATGTATTTTGTAGTAAAAGGATTACCATCTGTGTACCATATTGATTGGACTGTACTCCAGAAACTTGATGACGCAAAGGATTGGGGATATTGGTAGGAGTTGAAATTCAGAGGGCACATTGCAAAAGTAAAACAGCTCATAGGGTTTCTGGTTATTGAAGAACACCCTTGCATGCAGAGATAAGGCTATTATACCACTTTATAAAGCTTTGATAAGGTATCTGGATTCTTATGCACAGATCTGGTCCCCTGGGTTTCTTGGAGATGTAAATGAGGTGGAGCGGATTCAGAGGTGAGTAACTAAGATGGTGGCAGGAGTATATGACCAGGAGAGATTGAAGATTTGTGTTGCAGAAGACGGTTGATCAGCAGATAAGGGGGTAATAAGATAGAAATATATAAGTTGGGATGGGGGGGGGTTAAAGAATTGATGTGGACACCTTTGCAAATATTTTAGTAAATGAATAATGTGAGGAAAACTAGAGGTCATCCATAGAAATTGAGTCTGAGTGTGGTTAGTAAGGGAGTGATGACTAGATTTTTTTGCTTTGAGAATGGTGAATGAGTGGAACAGATTGCCAGAATCAGTTGTGTGTATTTGTCAGTGAATGATTTCAAGGCAAAACTTGACAGATATTGTACAGCAATGGACAGAAAATGGTTGATTCCCCACAAGTCTTCAATTCATTCCTGTCTTAATCTTTTCTATGCCACTGGGTTCCTACTATCTGTTGAATCTCATCCTCCCACCATAACTTTGGTCTTCCTATCGCTCTCTTTCCATCTCTAGAATACCATTCTGATATCATCTTTGTCCATTTTTGAGTGTTACTTCTTGTAATATGACCTGCCCATTGCCATTTGGATCTTTTAATGGCTGTTATGTCTCCCACCCTAGTCTGAGCTCTGATTCAAGTATTGTGCTTTCTTTTGGGGAAGGAATGATATACTGATGACTGAGATTTGTTTTGTCTAGAATGGTAATACAGCGAGAATCTTTCCATTTTCCTCTGATTAATCCTCAATTTGTTGACCAATTTTTTAGTCAAAGTCCATGTTTCACTATCATATGTCATGACCAGAAGTATATAACTGTCGAATAGTTTTCTTTTAAGGCAGATTGGGATGTTTCCTTTTAGTATTTTTATGGTGTTCTCCAACAAAGTTGAATTCTACATATAATTTCTTTTTTACAGTTACCCCTCTACTGTGATCTTTTGCCCTAGACAAATATAGAAGGTCACTATATCATTTTCCTGGTGTTCTACTTGTACTGGCTTTTTGGTAATGTATTTATTATGCATTATTTTTGTTTTGTCCTTGTTTATGTTTAATCCCTTTTTTTCTAACTTTATCCATTCAATTCAGTGATCATTTGCCGAAGTTCTTCTGTAGAGTTTCCTAAAAGAACAATGTCATCAGCAAATCGTAGATGATTTAGTTCTTTTCCATTTACCATAATTTCTTCATTTTTTAAATCCAGGTATTAAAAATTTCTTCTAGGGCTGTTGTAAATAATTTAGGTGAAATATCATCTCCCTAACTCCAGGAAATATCATATCTGTTCCTGATTTTAAAGATGCAGTTGAATTAAATTTATATGTGACTAAGTATATCGATATAAGTTCTTTTTTTTTTTAATTCCTTGATTTTCAAGAGCTTCTAAAATTGCTAATGTTGAGATTGAGTAAAATGCCTTTTCAAAATCAATAAATGCTAGAATCTAAAAGTTTTTGGTATTATTTGTCTTTTTAATTTATTATTATTATTATTATTTTCTCAATACAAAATAACACGTCGCCGCTGAAATAAGTTATTTATGCATTATTTTCTAAATATTTTATTTTATTACATTTTAACGTTATCCTAAAATGTGCCAGCAGCTGTGTTTCGTTTTACACTTGTCAGAAGGAATTATCATCAATGGAACAGAAGTGCCATTCATTCAAAAATAGCCAAAATGGTTCATTAGAGTATTTTAGCACTGCAATCATAAATTTTGATGATCCAAGGACAATCATAGAATAGATGAATACCTACTATTTTTTTCAGTGACTAAGTAAAAAAAAACTGTCATTTTATCATTTTTATTCATATTTATAAATGGTATGTATAATCCCACTTTAAAATATCTTACGCTCTTAAATTAACCACTAATCTTATATAATTAAACGTAAAAAGACCGTATTAGTTTCGTTTTTTTACTGATTGAATGTGTTATGAGTTCAGCGGCGATTAAAAAAAAATAAAAAACACTTTTCATAATAAGAGGAACTCTTCGGAGTGAAAAACAAATTTCAGACTTTACTCATGCGAATTTTTATGCAGCTTAGTTTAATCTAAGCTGCAACTGATTACGAAATTTAAAATAAAAGTTAATGGAAGAGAGAGATCCGAATGAACTACAGCTTAATGTAGTACTGAACAAGAAACAAATGGCGATATAAAATTAATAAAAATCGTGTAAGAAAAAAACTCATTTCTTTTACTGATTTTGCTTGTGTGTGTGTGTGTGTGTGTGTGTGTGTGTGTGTGTGTCGATTCTAAAAATACTCCTCATGAATGCAGTTCACCGGACTTCGGCAGTTAATCTGTTTTTCCTCTGATGCTGTGTTGACTAAATGGCCTGTGAAATAGTTTCCGTGTCCTACTTTGCGATTAAAATCACTCAGCCGGACATTAGTGGCTTGAAACTTTTCCATAAATCACTTGCTGATATTCCATCGATCCTACTCAAAGCACTGTACACAGAAGTCAATTACGACCGCTTGAGTAGCGAATTTGGCTATCCAGTTGTCTCTATCTGAAGTCGATAAAAAGCTTTTATTAATTACACGACTTCAGTTAATGATAATAGCACCGTGGGAAATGATTTGAATGGTTACTGGTGCTGCATTTGGAAATAATTTCTTGTTAAACGCGTAGTTTTATTAACATTATTCGCTATAAGGACGCTAAAGGTTGCATACCTATTTTCTTAGTGCGGGGTCTCAAACTCAAACGCAGCAAAGAGCCAGTCAATTAGATGTATATCAGACGCTGGCCGTATTCAATATTATTCTGTGAACCAAAAGAAAAACTTAAAAAAAAGAAAGGCTCTAACAGAGGCCTTTTTGTTGTCGTCCTTACGACTTACGTAAACAGTTACATCACCATTTAAATTTATAACCATTTTTATTTTTTAATTTTAAAAATATAACAAGTTTAGAAAATATAAGTTCAATTACATTTTATTCATACTTTAAGAAAATTATTTAAATACATAATTTTGACTTAAAAAAATAAAGATTTTTATCTACGAGTCTTTTTTTTTTAATTTGATTTTGATCCTGAAACCTGACATCTTTTCCTCTGTACTAACATGTCAATATCTGCTTTTACGTTTCGCATTGCAATATGAAGTATTACATTTAATCTAGAATCTTTTTTCCGTGAGCGTTGACTTATTAAGTTAACTTTTTAAGTTTCATAATTGAAAATAATTGCTCACATACATAGATGCTTCCAAAGATTGACAACATTTTTGCACAATAAATTTTATATTTGGGATATTTACTGCCGAGGTATTTATAAAAATTTGGTATGCCAACTTCGTTATATTTATTTTTTATTTCAGTATTGCACTGGAGTTCAATTACTTCCATTTGTAATTCTTCGTCAACATTTTCAATATTAATTAAAAAAGGTGAACTGAATAATAATAATTCATTTTCAAACTGGTTGAAATCATAAAATCTTTTTTCAATTTCAATTTTCAATTCTTCAATTTGAGGAATGTACTTTTCAGCATCATTATTATTTCGAGAAATCGATTTAAGTGTAGAAAAGTGGGCTAAATTATTCTTTGCCAACTGGGTTCGCCAAAGATAGAGTTTTGCCAGAAACGACTTATCAATTGTTCACGTCCTTGCAGAGCAGCATTCAACGTGTTTAAGTGGCTTGTTATGTCAACTAAAAAGGCCAAGTCTTTGCACCAATCTTCATCGGTGAGTTGAGGAATCAATTTTCCTTTGGATGAAGTAAACATGTGAATTTCTTTTTAAAACGACGCCACGACTAAGCCACCTAACTTCCGTATAATATAGCAAACTGCTGTATTGTGAATCCAATTCATCCAACAAAGCATTGAATTGTCGATGATTCAAGGCGTGAGAGCGTATCCAGTTTACTGTTTTAATTACTACACTCATGACGTGTTCCATCTTTAATTTTTTGTTTAGCACAAAGTGACTACTGGTGTATTATGCAATGAAACGATTTCGGTTTGTCCTTGCACAACATTTCCTTTTTCATTTGAAGTTTTGTAACAAGTCCGACGTTAACACCAACTATAACAAGAGCTCCATCTGTAGTCACAGTTACTAATTTTGACCAGTCCGCGTGAGCACATTTTCAAGACTTTTCTCAATACACGAAAATAAGTCATTTCCTGTCGTTGTTCCTGACACTATATCCAATAGTTCTTCAATAGGCACATCCAATAGTTCTTCAGTCACATTCATATCGTCACCAACGCCATGAATAAATATTGCTAACTTAACTGGGAAGTATTAATAATGCCTATACATTCGTCAACTGCAATGGAAAACGCTACAAAACTTTTATTTTTGCACGCAATATATCTTGGAAGTTCTCTGCTATATCTTTAACGCGCTCCGAAACTGTATTTCCTGATAGGCTTATACTTTGAAATGCTCGCTTTTTTTCCAGACATATGATTTCGACTGCACTTAAAATACAATTTTTAATAAATTCTCCATCAGTAAAAGGTTTCGAAGCCAGCGCAATTTTTTCACTTATGACGTAACTACATTTAACAGCAGCATCACTTGTTGTGATGACATTCGAAAATATCCTCTGTTGAAACTTCAGTTGGTTCTTTGAATCTTTAAGTTTGTCATCACGCATCTTTTCTGTACATTTATCACAGTTCTTATGGTTTGTTTCATAATAGCGTTTTAGGTTATATTCTTTCACCACGGCGAAACTTTGTCTACATATCAAACATGTTGGAATATTTTTTTACTTCCGCAAAGAAATATGCCTTCTCCCATTTTTCTTGAAAAGTTCTGCTTTTTTTGATCTTCCTTCCTTTTTCGAGGGAGGAAATCGTGCAAGGGCAATTAAGGCGCACTTTTAACAACCGAGAAGGATATCCTCCACAGATGGAAGGAATACTTTGAGAGCCTTCTTAACCCGGGTGGCCCAGCAGTGGTGGACATCCGAGAGGTGCAGATCGGGGCAATGACTAGTCTCACAGCAGAATAGTTCCATCTAGCAATAAAATCGCTAAAATCAGGCAAGGCTGCTGGCAATGATGAAATTCGGCCCGAAATGCTGAAAGCTTTAAATCGAGACGGTGTTCTCTGGCTGACTCCAATGTGTTAGGCTGCTTGGATATCTGGACGAGCACCAAAGCAATGGCAGACAGGCATAATAATACCAGTCTTAAAGAAGGGAGACCAGAAAGATTGCAGTAACTATCGTGGTATCTCTCTGCTCAGCCGGCCTGGGAAAGTGTATGCTAAGTGTTTGGAAAGACGGTGCAGGAGCATGGTTGAGTCAAAGTTTCAGGAAGAACAATGTGGCTTTCGTCCTGGTAGAATCACAACTGACCAAATCTTCACTTTAAGGCAAGTCTTTGAGAAATCTTGGGAATATGCCAAGAATGTCTACACATGTTTTGTGGACTTGGAGAAGGCATATGACCGGGTTCCTCGGGATAAGCTTTGGCAAGTAGTACAGGAGTATGGAGTGGATGGCCAACTATTAGCTGCCATCAAGTCCCTGTATGAATACCCAGAGTTTTGTGTCAAGGTAAACAGCACAAAGTCTGAACCCTTTCACAGTCTCCGTTGGCCTCTGCCAAGGGTGTGTTCTGTCACCCCTCCTTTTCATAATATTTATGGACTGGGTTGATAGGCACAGCCGAGGCAGTGAGTGTGTCAGAATTGGAAGATGTAGCATTGGACATCTGCTTTTTGCAGATGACTTAGTTCTGCTTAGCTCTTCCACAGATGACCTCCAGCGGACCTTGGATAGGTTTGTAGCTGTTTGTGCAGACGCTGGAATGAAGATCAGTGTGGCCAAAACTGAAACATTTGTGGTCTCAAGACAACCATCCCAGTGCAGTGTACATGTAAGTGGAGTCCCAATGAGGCAGGTGGAGAAGTTTAAATACCTTGGGTCCGTATTCATGAATGATGGAAAATGGGATGTAGAGCTGGATACTCGAATTGGCTTAGCAAGCTCAATATTGCGGGAGCTTGGCCGTTCGGTAGTATTGAAGCGGGAGCCAGAAGGCAAAGCTGTCTGTCTTCAATACAGTCCATGTCCCCATCCTCACCTATGGTCATGAGAGTTGGGTGATGACCGAAAGAATGCGGACACGAATCTAAGCGCTGAAATAAGGTTCCTTCGAGGGATTGCGGGGCTCACAACACTCGACAGAGTCAGAAGCTCTGTCGAGTGTTGTGAGTCCCAATTCGGGAAACCATCAATACTCAACCGCTGCTTCTCCGTGTTGAGAGATCACAGTCACGTTGGTACGGGCACCTGGTCAGAATGCCACAAGTGAGGCTTCCTCAGCAGGCCCTCTTTGCCAAGCCAAGGGAGGCCACGTGGAAGGCCAAGGACTCGCTGGATAGATTATATCCAAAACCTTGGGTGGACACGTTTAGGAATCCCATCAGAACACCTGAGCTTGGTGGCAGAGGATCGTGACCATTGGAAGTTCCTCTTGCAGCTATTGCCCCCACAACCCAATTAGGAAAGGTGGGCCTTAAAGATGTATGTTTTACTTTAAATTCAGACATTGTTACGGGCAAAAAAACATATAAGTTATTGAGGTCACTTTTAATTAACACACTATCATATTAAGTGGTAACCTGTAAGTTATTGACATTGTATCAAGTGGATTAAAAATGGGTGCGTGACAAGTAACTTCCATAGAGTGTTGCCAACATATGATGATAGAAACATGGTACAAAGAATTATAGTAATATGTTTTACTTTTGTTTAAAGCTGTCAAAAACATTTAGACGTTTGAATTTTTTTTTTCTGTTTTAATCCCCGCAGGATGTTAGAAACATTGATTTTCAGAAAAGAAATCATTGATGTCGAGGGCCGGATACAAAGCCTTCGTGGGCCGTATCTGGCCCGCGGGCCGCCAGTTGGCGCGCGCGCGCGCGTGTGTGTGTGCAGGTTTAATGCATGCCTTACTTATATCCTCTGTAATATTAGCTGGTAAAAACATTTGCTTGATAAAATGTTAGGATCTCATCTTAGTAAGGAACGTTTATAAGGACTTTTTAGTGTCATTCGACAAACCGAAAAACACATGAGGCTGACGAGTATAATGCACTGCCCGAAAACAAAAAATAAAGTTCGACAGTTTGACAGGATGGTCAAGGGAAATCATGTCGATTTTAGCCGACCTGATTCTTGAGCACCACATAAAAACTTTAAAATCATATTCAAAGAGGTGAGGGATTGGCATATCATTTTCCTCTATAAATAATGAACGTGTATTAAGATACTTAATCCTCATTAAAAATGCAGTTTACTGGAGAGACATTAACGATTCTAATTCAACCAAAGTTGCTGTCAAAACATCGAAAATTCTCATTTGGCAATTTTTCAGAATTAAATTTCCAAGTCCACGGCCAAGTGAACACAGCTCTTCACATTTTTTAACCATAACGTTAGCAATTAATGACGCTGTTTTTCTTTACATTTAATTTCCCGCTTAATTAAATATTTCGTACAAGTTTTAAAAGCACACCGAAACAGAACACTTGCGATTGTTTGACATGCTGACGAAGATTAAAGCACGCATCTCTTGCCATACTAGATTAGTTGTAATTATTCTTGTTCCTTTACTAATTACTCATTAATTACTGAATTTTTTGTTGCTTTCACTTTTGATAAGTTGACTGGAAGTTGCACATTTCATTGGATAAAATATTAATGAACAATTGTAATTCGAATTTATCTTAATTAAATTCAATAAATGATTTTTCTTATGTTTTTGTATTGGGGAGGATGAGATGAAGTACTGATTTTAGAGTTTTTCCCTACCGCTAAAATTCCATTTTACAGCTCCGGTGTTATATACAGAACCATAATAAAAATCATGAGTTCTTTTTCAATACTTTAATATATATTGTAACCATCTTCTCCTTACATGCTAGGTTCAATAATCCATCATGGCGAGTAACTTCGCTTCACAGAAACCTAATTAATACGAATCAGATAGGTTAATCCTATTTGCATAGTCATCTGTGTCTTTCGGTTGCTATTCTTTGGCCAATAGTTTATGTTTTCTAGCATGTAAAACCCTGCTTCATCCGTGTGACAGCTTATACATCTTCTGCTGAAAAGAGCGTATAAAACTTTCTTACATCCTATATAGGATTCGAACACAGCTCTTTCCAACCAAAGATTATCTTCGTTACTAACTGAGCTACGGAGAATCTTATATATTTATATTAGACCAAATATATATTTTTTCCCTATAAAACAGTGTTTCCCGACGTGGGGCGTACCCCCCCACAGGGGGCCAATTTGAATATTTGGGGGGGGGGATTAGAAGTGATGTTGCATTTGTCACCTCATCACCGATATACTCAAAAAAAATCCCCATTGTCGGCGATAAATTGTCGATGTTGCAATCCTGACTTTTCGAGGGAAAAAAACTGACATAACTAGTACATCAGTCAACATAAATATAGTATCAAGAAGAACTCTCAGAAAAGCAAAATGATGAGTCTATTAGAACTTTATTCAACATAAAAGGAACAACGGCATGACTTTCTGACGAGGCAGAAACGAAATACCGAAATTCAATTAGTTTTGAAAAAAAATAAAAAAATTACTGTTGCCCTTCCCGTCGTCATATTTAGTTGAATGTGGCTTTCGTGCTGTAAATGACTTGCTACTGAAAAAAAAGAAATCGTCTAGATATCACAAATCGTGTGGATTTGAGATTGAAATTGACTAAATTAGTATCTCAAAAAGTCTTTGCAGCAAACATCAAGCTCAAGGATCACATTAACTTGGATTTTATTTTCCCGAGTTGAGTTCGATTTATGTTTTATATTATACAAAGTGTAATATAAAATTTATATTCATGAAGAAAGTCAAATTAAAAACAGTTTTACGTATGTTTCTTTTTTTATTTAAAGTACATATTTATATTATACTTTTTCAGAACTTGGTTGACTCTTATGCTAGAGGAGGCATCAAAATCTTTGAAGCGTTGAGGCGGGGCATGATCCAAAAAACGTTGGGAAACATTGCTATAAAAGAATTTAACTTTCTTTTCAGAATTATCTAACTTACTTTAATATTTTAAAAATTATTACAATTCAACAAAAATTGAACTGCCACTGGATTTATCACACCTGTAATAAAAATAATTAATTATTAACCTTTTTTCCTATGAAATGCCAGCATGCTTGTCCCCTTTCGATGGAAAAGACCTGTATCAATAGCCTGGGGGATGGGAGAAAAAAACACATGCCTGGGTTTTTCAGAGGAGTGATTTAGCCGAATAGATGGGGTCTCCGCTTTCTGACATAACGTTGTGAATTCTTCGACTGTGGCATGAACGTTCATGAAGTTTGTAAGCGGTGGATGAGTTTCATTACACGGTGATAGACCACCACTCTGCTTACTGGAGGCTAAGTAGCTTGAAAGAGTTCTATGTTTAGTTTCTAGAGCTGGCTAACTTCCCGAATTATCTCACTTAGACTGACATGCAGAGTAGTGGCGAACATCTTACCATTCCGCCACGGATTGTCGTCATTTGCATTCTTGACAGTGCAAAGCTCAGCTATCAGCAGTAAAAGCAACCAGAATATGTTGTTCTCATCTTGTCAATACTGAAGCACAATGTCGCATCCATCTCAGTAAGTTAAGAAAAGAAAAATAATTGTATAGAAAATGATTTTTTCAACGGAAAGTATCAGTTGGTGGTCTCATATGGAGAGTTCATTAGTTTTCCTATCAGGAATTCGGATGTTCATGTTGCCGACAATCCAGCTTGGAAATAAGCAGTAGAAAAAGTCATAAATATCGGGTAGCAGGGGATCTGTAAAAATGGCATGTATTCAGTAGGAGGAGCATAGACTTATATTTAAGGGATTAGTCGAAGTAGAACCTATATTAAGATCTGACTGATGTCATGAACTTTCACGGGATAATTTGCAGTCATTGAGCCTCTGTTAACACCAATGAGTACACATCGTCGATTTGCATGGACCAAGACACATAGACCTTGGAACGTGAGAAAAGGAAATCAGTACTCTGGAGCGATAAGCCGCTATAGATGCTCCTCGAGTCTGATGGATAAATGTGTCTGGAGAAGTTTTTCACCTGAGTGTGTTGCCCTATCGACAAAGTCTGGAGACGATAGTAATTTAATGATGTGAGTTTGATTCACGTGATATGGATTAGGTCCGCTGGTTATAGTACTCTTAGATTGACGACAGACCTAGATCCTACATTGATGTTCTGAACAGTGTCTTACATTCTAACATAAAAATTCTTATGACACAATGTACACCGTCTTACCCTTTCAACATGATGACTGTCAATTTCACAATGTAGTCCTTGGGAACATATGGTTTGAAAAGAATAACCTCAGAATGAACCAACAGCCAGCACAAAATCTAACCCGAACCAGAGTGCAGTCGAAAAGGACGCTGACAAGATGGTCCTCTTCCTAGCAAAACTTAATAATCATCATTCTTACATAAATTGGGAAAGTCTTCCACCACTCAGTTACAGCCATAGGCGGGACAACAGATTATTAATTTCTGTGAATTAACACAGAAAACATTTTATCTGCACTTATATAAACTACAACTGTTGGAATGACATTCTACATAGCTACTTTATGCGAAATAATCAGTTTACTACATAACCTGTATTATTATTCTTTCTGGTGGTATTAAACCTAGAGTGAAATATTCAAGGCTAGATTCACAAATTACGTTCTAAACATCAAGTGGTAATTTCTGTATGCTTAAAACTGCATAATTTGTTTATTGAATTTGGGATTTTTCTAGTTGCATTAAGTATGCAAGTGGATATCGATATTTGGAAAAATAAATGATTACGTTATAGTAAAGACCACTTTTGTTTTCAATTTCCCAATCAGTAGATAACATTTTCTCTCTCCGCTAGTAAGCTTTGAGATCAAATCCCACTGAAACTTTGTTGTTTGTGAAGCCGTTAGGTGGTAGATGAATTTCACCACTTGTCTCATTGGAGATCTGAAACGGTTTGAACATGTCATATATTTGTGATGATAATTAAATAATCTCTAAATTCTAGAGCAGGGTTTACACATTATTCAAAATGTCTTTTGACATGCCAGTGAAAAATACATTCTACTTATCGAATACACTGACTTCTCTTCCCTCTATTCGTGCACTGATATTATCCACATGTTGCGCATCAGTGTACAATACCGCTCATGCCAGGCTTTCTCTGACCGATTCTGATCTGATTTTCCCTTTCAGTCGTTTCCGACCGTAGGTGACTCTATGGGCATTGCCCACAAAGTATTCCTGGTGAGATTTTTACAAGATAGTTCATTATCGACCCCCCCCCCCGCCAATTTTTCCTAGCTCAGGACCGGCATATTGCTGGGACATGTAATCCATGCGTGTTCACGGGGCCGGTTTCCCTGTTCTAGGGAACGAAAAACTCGAGTTTCCGGGTGAAAAAAAACCCTACCTCCGTGTGAGACCGGCTAAACTCACCTTTAGTTGAAAGAGACCACATAAAGGTTCCTCGCGTCACGGACGAGAATCGAACCCAGATCTTTTCGACCAAAAGGCTTCGTCTATACCGATTGAGCTACGGAGACTCTCCCTGACCCATAATTTCCTTTTAATCCGATATTTGAACCCAATATATTTCTGTTTTGATTTTTTAAGAAGCTTTTTCAGTCATCGCTTGTGAAATACCAAAAAACGACACGTCATTAAATAGAACATTAATTACGATATTTATCTTTTCAGTACGTTTCGATATGATATTAAGAGCATCAAACTGATAAAAAATATACCAGTATTTCAAAATGAATACTATTCTGTTCTGTTGTATTCTATATAATACTGTTCTATACGTCTGGTATTTGGACACTCACAAAACATGAGAAAGACAAATTTGAAGCTTTCGAGATGTTGAATCAAAAAGGTTATTTTGAGGAAAAAAAAAATAGAGAAGTTTTAGAAAAATGTAGGCCCGAAGAGCAAAATTCTCAGCATCATTCAGGTGAGGACTGAAATAGTTGAGACATAACCTAAGATTAATAGCCTTAAAGTACAAGCCATTAGGAAAAAGAAAACCACGACGTCCTCTTAAACGATTCAACGATGACTTCTAAGGCCGGAACTGGCCATACTAGGCCTAAATCCTTGATACGTATGATGATGATAACCTAAGATATGATTGTCTGCTCGTGGTGATACTCTGTGGAAAACTAAAGGAAGACTAAAAGGACACTCAAAAAGAACATTTATCCAGAATTGAAAAAGAAAGACACAATGGAAACTTTTCAGAGATCAAACTTGGTAGCTTATAGAACTACTTGGAGAAAGATGATGAAAGTTGCTGCCAGCAATTCGATTGACTTGAGAAACCTAAACTCAATACACTAATCTCATAGCTTTAGTTGTTTCGGTCATGATTCCAACTGATTGAACCTAATCCATCCGAAGCCAGTATTGTCTACTCGTAGCTCGCATAAATAGTTGTTATCTAAACTGAAATCGAAACTAAACGTAAATTGGCTTCTAACTAGCGCAACATCCAATTGTAATAAATATACATCTGTGAGTAATCTGCTACTTATCGCAGTACTGTGCGATTCCCATGCTGCTGTTCCATTTGTACTTGCTAACTGAAACGTATCAATGACAATCCTTCTATTACATCTATCAATTTCTGTTACAAAATAAGACGTTTTCTCTCAGCTTTGTTGGTGTAGAACACTTAATAAAGGCTCTATATGATATCGATGCATAATGGACCAAATGAGTTTCTTAAACTAGTTCTGTCATATTCGTTTGTATGTTATATCGTATAATTTTAGTCTTCTTCTAGGATCAAAGACTGACAAAAGGATCTTCTCTTCTTCTTCTTCAACCTTTTGGTTCTGTCCACTGCTGGACGAAGGTCTCCCCCCCCCCCATGATTTTCCAGATCACTCGGTTTTCTGCCTCTCCCATCCATTTTACTCCTGCAATTTGTTCCAGTTCATCTCTCTACCTTCTTCTCGGTCTTCCTCTTTGTCTTCCTCCATCCATTGATCTCCACTCTGTTGTTTTTCTAGTCCATCTCCCATCATTACATCTGGTAATATGGCCAGCTCATCTCCACTTAGCCTGTTTAATGTATTTTATAATATCCATGACACCTGTTTGAGATTTTATCCAGGTATTTGTCTTCCTATCTCTTAATGTTATTTTTAGCATACTTCTTTCCATGTGATGTTGTGTTGTTCTCAGCTTTTTGTTTAGGGCTTCTGTTAAAGTCCATGTTTCTCCTCCATATGTTAGGACAAGAAGTATGCACTGGTCAAAAGCTTTCCGTTTTAGACTCATAGGGATGTCACTTCTGAATATGTCTCTCATTTTTTCATAAGCCATCCATCCAAGGTGAATTCTTCGTTCAATCTCTTTTCTTTGGCACTCCTCAAAGAATAATAATTGACCCAAATACACATATGAAGTAACTTGTTTCTATTTCATGGTTTTCAACTTTGACAGTTCTATAGTTGATATATTTATTCATCATTATTCTTGTTTTTTCTCTATTTATTTTTAATCCAATTAATCTGGAGGCTTCATTTAGCTGATTTAGCCCTTCTTCCAGATCTTCAAGATTATCTGCTATTAGGACAATATCATCTGCGAATTTCAGATGTGCAGCCCTTCTCCATTTATGTTTATTCCTTTTGTTTCCCAATCAAGGCTTCTAAAGACTTCCTCTAGTGCAGCTGTAAATAATTTGGGAGATATGGTGTCGCCTTGCCGGATGCCTTTTTGTATTAGGAACTTTCACTGTTTTTATATAATTTAATTACAGAAATTGCATTATTGTAAATATGTTTTAGTGTTTCAATATTTGGTTTCTCAGTTCTCTGGGTTTCAAATACTTTTAGTGTTGCAGATGTTTTAACTGAATCAAATGCTTTTTCGTGGTCTATATAGGCCAGAAACATAAGGATTTATTGTATTCAATTGATTTTTCAGTGAGCTGTCTTAATGTGTGAATATGGTCCAAAGTATTGTAATTCTTTCTAAATCCAGCTTGTTCACAGGATTGCATTCCCTCTAGTTTAGATTTTATTTTATTATTTATAATTTTTGAAAACTTTATATATGGTGGGGAGTAGGCTTATAGGTCTATAGTTTTTAATTTCTTCCTTATTGCCTTTTTAAAAAATTAATATTAAAAGTGAATTCTTCCAATTTTTTGGAATTTTTCTCTGTTTTAGGCATTTATTAAAGAGTCAGCTGTTTGATGACAGGGCTTCCTCCCAGTTTTAAGAAGTCTACCATAATTCCATCTTCTCGTGGAGCCTTTCCATTCTTCATTTCTCGCAGTGCCATTTCCACTTCGCCTTGTAAGATCTCAGGGGCATCATGTTCCTCACTTGAGTTATCCATAGATGATTCACGGTCTTTGTCTTCATAGAGTTCAGTATAAAATTCCTGAATTCTTTTGATTATTGCATCTCTATTTTTTTATAAGTTCGCCATTTTTTCCTCTTGCAGCAGCTATTTCTTTGTTCCAACTGATAATGTTCGTCTTAGGACCGTCATATTACTATTGTTTTCTATTGTTTCTTTAATTTTCCTAGTATTATATGATCTAAATATGATTTAAGTTCATGTTTCATCCTTTTACATATAGTTTTATTCATTCAAAAGTGTCATTCAAATCTCTTTTCATATCTCTTCTTTGCTTCATCAGATTTAAGGTTTCCTGTCTTAGTTTTTCCTCTCTTTGGTGCCTTTTACACCTCCTGTTTCTATGATGCTAATGAAATATTAACATCATCGATGGTGGTAGGTGTGTTCAACTTTTTTAGTTAATTTTTGAGTGATTCTCTATAACAGCTTTTATTATCTTTATAGCTTTTATTGTGATAGAGGTTTTGTAGATTCACTAAATTGAACTTTTCACTTACGAGCTTATTCCGTTCCCATTTTTTGTTGATCCATACTTTTGCCCTTACTAGTCTGTGGTCACTTCGTGTATTAAATCTATTAAGCACTTCGGTATTATTTATTATATATCTTCTGTTGGAGAGGATGAAGTCTATTTCATTGTGGTTTGTCCATTTGGGCTTCTCCAAGTCCATTTTCGGTTGATTTTCTTCTTTAAAAAGCTGTTCATAATAAAGAGGTTATTTTCTTCCGTGAATTCAATAAGTCATTCTCCTCTTTCATCCCTCTGTCCAAATACAAATTTACCGTTGAAGTTCAGATGGTCATCTTTGCTTCCAATCTTGGCATTAAAGTCACCCATTATAATTATGTAGAATTCTTTAGAATTATTTAATGTGGATTCTAATGTTTCACAGAAATCTTCTATCTCTTCATCTGGATGGTCCGTAGTTGGGGCATATACTTGTATAATTTTCAGTTGGTATCTTTTATTTATGAAGAGACTTAGTTCAGCTAATCTTGATGTTATTTTATTAACAAACAGGACATTGTCCTTGGTTGTTTTATTTATTAGGAATCCTACACCACCAATTGAGTTTCTGTCACATTCACAGTGGTAAAGTAGATGTCCCTCTTTTAATCGAATGAGAGTTTCTTCTTTCCTTCTTATCTCTGAAAGGCCCACAATGTCCCATTCTATATGGTCCAATTCCTTCAACAGTTCTTCCAATCTATCATCATCCCGTAGAGATCTGCAATTATATATTCCTACTAATATCCTTTTATCATTGTGCACTCTAGGTGGACTCATTGTAGCTAGTGGAGACTGTAGCATATTTTTCGACCTAGACCCTCTGCCTAAGTCCAGGACGCGTCCCTTTTTATGCTGGGCGACGGACGAGCCAGTATGTAATTTTCCTATTTTATTCATCATTCCCATTATCTTTATGGGGAGGTATTTGGCCTTATAGCACCACGCTGGCCAGACGGGTTGGTGCCTCACAATAGTGCATAAGATAAAATGACACAGCAAAATAGGAAAGATTCACCCCTAGCCCTCGAATACTCTAATAGCATTTTGGGGGTAAGGAGTAAGAAGAGAAGAAAGAAGCAAGGAAAGAAGAGGAGGGACCAGTCTACAGATAATATAACAGATGTATATTACATGAAGTAAGGTATGGTCCAGCATCAGATACCTCGGGTTTGCCATGCCCGTACTCACTAAAGTGAGCCCCTCAGGTGGACAAAAGGATAATAACATCCTTTTTTAATTGGCGTGCTCTAGTTTATGCGTAACTCATGTCAATCATTGGAGGACTATGTAAATTGCATTCTGTAAATAAATGGTCTCACATTTAAATATGATGTCATTAATGATAGGAATAAAGCCTGAATATACTAATTGCAGTTTGGTGTACAATAAACCAAATGAATGAGTCGATACAATCAAATTATGTTTTGCTTGCATAACATAATATAATTTATCTGATCTGACTAAACTTACCTGCAATATTTTCCAGTCCAAAGTCCTTTTTTAAGTGGTTATTCATTTTTATTTCGTATTATTCATATAAATATTTTTTCGTATTATTCATATAAATATTTTTTCGTATTATTCATATAAATTATTCATTGATATTGTTTAGTAAACAAAGTTTACTAAAATATATTCTCAGTTTCTTCTGATGACCATTAATTTTGGAGGGATCGTATTAACACGTGCACATATTTGCGAAGACTGAAAGTATTGTTATTCTTCAAAACATTATTATTTTAACAAACTGCGATTAAATAGTTTCATTTATGCCTGAGCTACGACGACTAAAGCCTGATTTAACCAAAGTTAAATGAAGAAATAAAACAGACAGTAAGATTAAATACACATCAATAATGGCAATCTTATAAAATCGAGGTGCTAATTATAAGAAAACTGCGTTTACCAAACAAAATTAAGGATGTAATTGTTGTTTACGGATTAGATATGTTTTGATTAGAATATCCGCAAATACATTAAATACAAATACAGTACAACATACCCGTACATCTCCTAACTTGGGTAATTTATTGTTTGTCAAGTGCGGTTAAATGTGATATTAAAAATGCCCTTAAGACTAACAATGCATTTGTGTGTGGAAACTAAATGGGAATCGAAGGTTGGTTTTTCAGTTTTCTAATGAGATCAACAAACTAAACCCCGCACAGAAAAAAGTTGGTGTAGACAATCGATTTTCGGACTGACCTTTCTGAACAGATGAAGGTCATGTTAACTAATTATTATTAAATAATTAGTATGCTCGTCATCTGTTCAGAAAAGAGATCCCGAAATTGAATCTCGTTGAATTTTTAGTTTGTTTAGTTTAGTTTGTTGACCTGACAAACTAACCTTATTATTACAAGTTCCATTCTAATCCTGTTTCAGAGTGAAATTTCTTTGCATTTGTGCACAAGAATCGTACGAAGTGAGTCGTTGTCAAGATTTTGGTTTAAAATACCTGTTGAGTGGATTTATTACACAAACAGACTTATAAAATGCTTTTGAACTTTGTGGATATCAGAGATCATTAGAAAAGTTTATCTACCCGAATACGGATGAAGATGAAATTTTAATATTTCACGCTGTTTTTCGTTGTGTTCTTTAACTCAATAGAGTTAAGTGTTTCACGTCTTTTTAAGGGGGCAGATCTTTGATAATAATAATCTTTTGAGGAAGAAACTTGGATTTCTTATCCCGCAAAAAAAAAAAAAAAAAAAAAAAAAAACGACCATACATACACAAAGTACATGCAAATAAATACTAGTTTATATTAAGAGCATTTGTTTCTCAATTATTAGGTAAATTATTTTTTTCAATTGCAATCACAAACCATCAAATTTGCTAGTGTTTTGTTTTCTTATTCCAAGAAACCGTAGTTTTCTAGAGAAAATCACTCCCATCTTTTTCTGAGATCAGCTTACTGCATATATTGATAAGTACTAAAGAGATATACGAAAAGAAAAAGTAAAAAAAGAAAAGGAAAGGTGATCCCGATCGGTGTTCAGTCTCTTTAAATCCATCTCGCACACAACCTCCATTTCACTCTGACATATGGTTGCTAAGAGATAGAGATAGAGAGAGAGAGAGAGAGAGAGAGTTCTGACGGCAACTCGTTTCCTATTCACAAAGGTAACTTTTCTATTGTCCCTAGTGAGATTAGCTATTTAACATCACCTGATGTTGCAATCGAAAAATCATTTACCTAATAATTACATTACTGAATATAGAAATTAATTATTATTCAATACAATAAGTGTGTTTGGAAACTTTAGAGAGCAGTTATCAACGCTATTAATTGCCGAATGTTTTTTGGAAGTCGTGATCATCTCAAAAATAGGAGAAAAAGAGGGGTGTAATTATAGTTGTGCTAAAATTGCTGTGATAACCACAATTATTTATTCATTACCAGACTAGAGATTAATGAGGCATCCATAGTAAGGATGCCTCATTAATTTTATGGTTAACTCACAGTTGTTTCGAATCTGGTAACTCAGTGGAAGCGCCAGGAATGGAAAAGCATCGATGCAGACTAGTAATGAAAATAAAAAAGTACACGGTCAAGTCCAGGGATGATCGTCTTTGCATTTGTGGGCTACTTTTCAAGGCTTTGTTCCAGTTGCTGGACGATATCAGTGTTGTGCAATATTTCATTTATTTGTCATTTACTTGTCATCTGAGCCTGCATTTTTTAGTTGAAATATTTCCGCATATAAGGAAGTAAAATTATGTCACATTTACCAATAAATAACACAAGAAACACCCGCTAAGGGTACGTTACATGAAGGAGCTCTTGTAATTAACAAATGAATAAAACAATGCAATGAAATAATAAAACAATGTTGCTAAACATTTGTCTTTTCGCTAAAACTATAGAGAGAATAATGTATTCAACACTCTTTCAATCATTATTAGTTATCGTAAGCGGAAGAACAGCTCTCCGTATCTAGTGAATCAGTTTTATTCAAAAAAGTTTGCACAAAAATAATATCGACACTTTGACTGCACATTTAATGAAATCTGGTATTATTAAATATTTCTGTTAAAATGAGTGGAACTGTCGCAATTTTGGTTATAGGAACTTCGGGTGATAAGGAAGGTGTCTTGCATATAAAGTACCGAAGCTTACTGGACTAGAGTGGAAATAGTAACTCCTTTCGCCTTCTCTTGCTTCCAAGGAATTACTTTTATTCGAACTCCCGCTTTGAATAGACATTCTTTTCCTCGTCATCCGTATTTTGAAACATTTTACTGGTAAGTTTTTCAACTTTGATATCCACTAGTATATTCCACATATCCTTATCGTCTTGGCTATCTATACAACAAAGACCGAACTTCATTTCAGCCTAGTTTTCACGTTCCTTTTGTCTCTCATTTCATGGCCACGTCACGAGTAATTCAAAAAGGAAGTATATCGGGTGTTATGGAATAATTGGCATATTATATAGAATATTTAATATAGAACAGTTGGTAGATTTGAAGTGGTGTTCAAAACCTTATGTGTATGGCTTGCAAAAGTCATACAGGCTACAGGCTTTAGTTTTTTTTTTCTTTCTAGGATTACTTTTTTGTCAGTTTTAATTCATAAAAACGCGTATTGCCCATTGTTTTGGATGGGGAAAAAATCTCGTAGTATCCCCCTCATAAAAGAGATAAAGGAAATTTGTAAACAGCAGTTCAGGTAAAAACCTTTGGGGTTTAAATCTTAGCAGAGAGAGATTTAGTTCTCTTTTAGCAGTTTTCATTTGATCTTGCAAAAACAAAACGGTATTTCGTATTACCCGAAATTTCTACATATTTGGACAATCTTTTAGCGGCAAAGTTCTAGCGAATGAATTATTTTTTTGGAGTCTCCAAATGGATTACGTTTGAACTAAGTGTACTATAAGTTTACAGCTTTCATTCGTCGGGATTCCCATAAACATATTGCTGAATGACATCGCTAGATAAGAAACATACCAGATTACGATTATCTCGGATAATTTCTATACTTTTTCTTGGCAAACAAGAATGAACTTAGAATGCTTAAAGGTACATCGTGTACAGAGAAATATAGACCAAGTTCCGAGCTCTTGTAAATGTACACAGGTTCGAACCCTATCCAGAACATAATATTTTTAGGTCGTTTTCGGCTAAAGTTATTTATTGTTGCAGATGCAAAGTTTTTTTCCCTCGTGAACACACAAATCTGGAGATGAATCGAAAAACATCACACTCGTCTTATGACTTTTGATAAGCTTTGGAGATAATTCCATCAGTCCAGCTCTTAGAAATATAAATTATCTTATGAGATGAACTCACTTCTTTGCAATCCTGCGTGCTTTACTTCGTGTGGAGTCCAAACAGCGGATAGCATTTAAGCACGAGCATAGTAGAATATGAAACCAACACTACTTAAATTTAAAATATGTACATTACTGAAGTATAAAATATTTTAAAGAAATTACATAATTTCTCAATTTACAAAGAAGTCTCCACTGTCGATTTTCACTCTGGTTTACTTAGTTTTTCATTTATTTATTTTTATTTATTTATTTAATTATTTATTATTTTTTTTTTTACGTTGGGAAAAAGCAAATCAGGCTTTCAGCACTGCTGCATATAGTCTTGGTTGTTTTAGCCGTAATACTATTCTAACAAAACCAAACTTCACTGGTGCTGTAATATAATACTTTTTCTGCTTTTAAACGCATATTTTAGTGTTACTGTCCTGTTTTTCTGACGTTTTCAAATATATTCAAATTATATTAAAACATACAAAGAAATAATATTTCTGCCGCATTTGAACAGCGCCCTCTTACGCTTTATGTTTTCAACGCGTGCTTATTTATTTATTTAGAATTATTTGTTGAAAATATATTTGCGTCGTCTGCGTATTTTAATTTAAACTTTCATGAGTACATAAGGAAACACGATCATAAACTATTCAAAGACTACATGTCAGTTCGGTTATTGTAAGTGCATTCAGATCAATAAAAAAATGAATCTGCTCAATTATATACCTAAGACATTTTAATAAAGCATGTCGTAAAATTCGCGACACATTCTCAGCATTCTGATTTATCTCAAGACTCAGTTTGTGACGAAACGGTATGATCTGCTTACGGTTTTTATTTTATTTGATTTTTGTTTATTTTTATTTTTGAATTTTTTAATAACGAAAAAGGAAAACGAATATAGTATCTATCATTTACTGGCTTTTATCGAGTCTTTTACTAAGCTACTACAATAACTGCAGCCTACAACTCTTGTCACCGTCAGTAAGAAAATATGCAGTCTGCCAGGTTTACAGTGCATATTCGCACCAGAAGTTAGCAAAATTATATTCATTCTGCACTAATTTAAATTAACAAGTAATTTAAGAATATAGTGCTTATGTAGGAAGCGAAACATTTATAGGTCTTTCAACTAACGATTTGACCCCTCTCATATGAAAGTAGTAGATTCTGTCTCCCTTTGTAAACTTGAGTTTTGTCCCTTTCCGATTCCTGAAAAATAGATAAACTGCCCCAGGAAAACATTCCATGGACAGAAAAAGCAAAAAAGTGCGGATAATATTAACTCTACCATTGAAAAATTCTGTCTAAATGAATTCAAGTTGCTTGGTTGTAACAGGCCTTCAGGTCTAAATAAGTAAGAGGAAAAATGAAAATGATGTTTGTGCAAAGAGGTATCGTTTGAATTAAGAGTTTCAACTTATCCAACATTCCACTATTGAAAAAAAAAAAAAAACTCGATTCGAGGTTCGAAATGTTTAGAATAGTTTTATAGTACTGAATTTGAATAGTAATGAATGTCAATTATGTCTCGTGATCTACACAGTAAAGGCATCCTGATCAAAAATAAAGAAAGTTTTGAGTAAAGAGAGTTTGAGTGAGGAGGGAACATCTCTGGGTTTCCAAAGGGTTCAAGCACATGTTTTGACATGTGTTCGAACATGCTTTGTTTTTCACAAACATGGAAATTAAGGTAGATACACCTCCCCCCCCCCAAAAAAAAAAAAAACTGTTTTTCTAGAGGCCAGACTTGTCTTTCTACGCACTTGATAGTACACTGACAATGAACGAGTATTGCCTAACATCAAACTCCTTAAGTAACCTTTTAGACTAAACAACATGAAATCACTTATTGTGCTCAACAGCCGCGGATATTAAGAAAGAATTAAGGAGGATACGATAGACTGCAGAATTATTTAATAATTCAGCAATCTGTTTTCTTAATTATTAAATTAATTCTGTTTTCTTAATTATTAAAAAAGGTATTAACCTTGAGTTAAATTATTTCATTACTAGGAGATCGACGATCGATTCAATGCAGTTAACATTGACCCTCAAGAGTGCCCCGTTTTTAAGATTTGAGTCTCCCCGTTTTCATTAGTTATACAGAGATCCACGTGACAATCACAAATTAAAAAAAATAAACGAAGAAAGAAAGAAATTTCTTTACTTTTAATAGATTTTGCTTTTAACATTTCGAAATAATTGTATTTATTATTTATTAATTTTTTTGTGCAATCTCAGTAATCGTAATTATTGGAATTGCAAATCATACACGTATGATTTTGTGGATATTCACACAACCACATTTTAGAATCAACAATTACGAAAAAATCAACAATTGGATTTGTTCTTAATCAAATTATTGCAATTTAAAATAAATATTTAAAAGGTCCTTTTAAGGTCCTAATTTTTCTTTCGTAATCTTCACAAACGATATGTAACATGATATTTCGTATCGTTTATTCAGTGAACACCTGTCTGTTCACACTCTTATTTCCTTTTTTTTTTTTTTTTTAGGTCAATTAGGTCTGGAACTTTTGATGTACAAACAACGTGAGATTAACTCTTCAGGGAATTTCCTGACTTGTATACACTTATGAATATACAAGAAAATTAATTCAGATTAACCTGTCGCTGTCAAAATACAAATATTTATTTGCCTTGAAGTACGTGTAAAACCAAAGGATTTTATTCAGTCATGCTCTAATCAGCTTATTCGCCAGGTCGAACCTATTTAGGCTTTCTTTTTATAATCAGAATTCGCAGCTTTTCTGAAAACAGATATTCCCAAAGGTGTCATTCATCACTTGCATGGACAAAGGATAATAACCAATAGCACAGCTCTTTTTTATTGACAAGAATGAAGAAAAATATATCATGACATGCAACCACATCTTGTAAGTGGCCTATCAAGCTGAGAAAAAAAATCGGGAAGAATAACTTTCTTTTTTTTTCTCTTCTTCTTCTTCTTTAGTCTCATAAAATTGATTGGAGAATCTTAACATATCTACTGAAACAGAATACGCTCTCGACATGGGTTGTCAGATCTCTCAAGTTTCTTGAGACACTTCAAAAGTGAACTTCTCTAGAAGTTCAACATCTTGACAAGATGAGCATCACTTGGTAACGTCTCCTTTGTTGTAAAGGAATTCCGAAATCAATACTAGAAACAGAAGGCGATGTCGAGTGACTGCTTCTCGATAGTTGTAAAGTTCCAAAAGACGGAGAAAAAAAAATGCATCCTTCAGTTTAGAACAAGTCTCTCGTAATGGTAATTCTTTCACTTATTTCTAGTTAGGATCGATATCACCTGAAATGCTAAATTCAAAGCCACACTTTTAATAAGAAATGAAATATAACTTATAAATTCTTCTTATTCATAAGTTTGTCGAGTTTTCCTTCTCAGACGGCCAAAATTTCCGATCTCCAGACTCAAGAGCAGGTTTCAAAACATTCCATTCTGCAATCCATTTCGCCACACCAGACATTTGCGATCCTTAAACCGTTCAAACTCTACAGGCTAGGGAGGGAGGGTGAAGGGGGAAGATTAGATGTAGCGTGCAGAACTGGTTATAAAACAAATAGTCGGAGAAGCATCCGGATCTGTCACGTCAAATCCAGCATTGGTGGTGGTGTTGTGAGGTTTATTATTTCAAACACACTGGCAATTCGTTGTCTTGATTCTAATTTAAATTGCTCCAACTTTTATTCTAAATATGATCACTTTTGTTTCTTTGCATTATTTCAGTTCTTTTTTCGAGTGTTAATTTTCCTCTGTTGAATAGTATTAGTACCACAATGGCTATTCAACTGTCTAACACCAGTACTCACTCTATTCGATGTTATACAGGAAATACTAAACATCAAATGCAATTATAATTATATAGAAGTAAGACGGCTCCATTTCGTCTCGCTGTTCCTCATCAATCTTTAATTCTCTAGTGGGTGGCGTGTCTCGAACATTCACAAATCTACTGTAGCTGGTATATTTGTTATACCAGCTACAATAGGTTTAGTTGCTATTTTCGCAGAAACTTTATCAAGACATTTCTTCTTTTTTTTCTCCAGTTTTGTTGTCTTTTACGGCATTCATCTTCATTCAAATAACTACTATCCCCTCCTCTCCATTCATTCAACGCAGTAAAGTAACCCATATAAACTGTAAATACATGGGATTATTAAGTTCACTTTTATTTCCGATAAATATTTGGTTTCAAGTGTATGCTGAAATATGGTTGTTAGACTAGTTATACTTTGGTTTACTTTAACACGAATGTCCCTGTTGAGGTTTATTAGCGATGCCGTCGGTAGAGGTTAGCCAACTGAGGATAACACTACTATGAAAATATAAAATAGAGAGATTTTGTATCTATACATCTCTCTGTCTGTGTATTTCACAAAAAAACACGAGAAACGGTATATATAAAAGATTTTAATTAAAGAAATTTTGCGTGATTGTGTCTAGGTTGTAGCTACTCTCAAAATATGTAATGCGGATATGCAAACACAATTGTTTATCTTTTTTCGAACTATCTGAGTTACGCTGTCTTTTTAAATAGTTTCTTTTTGCCCAGTGCTAGACATAAATCAATCAATAAATAACCCAGTGTAATGGCACGTATTGAATTGTTGATTCTTCATGAATTGGCAGTGCCTTGAAGACTTGAACGTCGGTGCACCCATGCGAAATCACTGTCGCTGACCTTGTTAGTCGATACCATAATGCGGATAGAGATCTATCGATTGAGATAGCCATAAACATGTGATCAAGTTAGTCTTTATGTTATAAAGAATATACTGGCCTCTTGAAACAAACCGGTTCGATTAATGTGGATGCAAATGATTTTTCAGGAAGGAAGAGGATGGCAGTACATAAAATTAAGTTTATATTATTATTGATTTCTTAAACAAAATACAGATTTCTTAAACAAAAAATGTACACAGTTCCTTAAATAAATAACGAAAATATGTAAACAATTATAAACAAGTCAATAATTTGCCTCCAAATGATTCTGCCACTTGTCAGCATATCAATGTTATCACACCTTATATTTCAATATTTGTCTTCTAGAGCACTTCTCAAGACTTCTGATATCTTTTTCCTGCCATCTTAGCACCAAACATCTGTTTTGTTAGTCTTTCCTTTCCCATTATGGCAGATGAACTATGCTTACGCAATCATCTAAAATGCTAACACCATCAGATTCGTACTTAATATATTTATTCTTCCACTGATGCCCTCCGATCATTCCATAATTTTGTCAAAGCTCTTATGTCTATGACCCTTTGATTGGCTGTTTTATTTCCAACCCAACTCTCAGATCCATAACTTAAAACTGGTTTGTAAACTGTCTTGTATACTCTGCTAGTTTAGCGTTCTGGATAATTTCTTTCTTATTACATATATATATATATATCCTATAGATATAAAATGATAAGCCTTTTTATGTAACGTTTTTGTGTCACGTTTTTTGTCAAGTTATTTGAAACGTTTTGAATCTC
The DNA here is from genome assembly GCF_054136105.1 of Typopeltis vanoorti. Taxonomy (NCBI): domain Eukaryota; kingdom Metazoa; phylum Arthropoda; class Arachnida; order Uropygi; family Thelyphonidae; genus Typopeltis; species Typopeltis vanoorti. Next base: position 122,272,334 of record NC_143550.1, read on the forward strand.
AGGGAGCTACCCTGAGTGTCGAGTTATCAGAATTCAAGGAGAACCGGCCTACCAGTCTGGAACTCGGGGGAGGGGGTGTGTAGGCGCCAGGAGGGTGGAACCCCCCCCTTTCGATTCTTCAAAATTCGAGTCGTCAAAATTCAAGGAGAACTGGCCTACCAGTCCGGAAATGGGGGAGTTTGGCGCTGCAGGCCCCTTTCGAGTCTTCAAAATTCGAGGAGACATCAGAATTCAAGGAGAACCGGCCTACCAGTCCGGAACTCGGGGGGGCGCCGCAGGTGTCAGGGGGGAGGAGCCCCGCCTAGTATACATATATATTTCAATTGGCTCATCACTATAAGAGAGTTCGTTTGCACTCTCTTACACCTTGGTTTTACATCGAACCATCTTTCGTTACTTCCTACAATTCTGTTTACGTACTTCTTAAATATGGCGATATATTGCTGTTTATTTACACCGCTCTATCATTTTCTTTCTATTTTTTTTTCTTTCAAAATCTATAAAATTTAAACAGATTCTTGTTATATTCCCATGATTTCTTAATTGTTTGTCTTAAAGTGAAAATCCGATTCTGACAACCCGTATTTAGCCCAAGATTGGCTTTTTCTTTACTAAGTTTCTTTTCATAATTTTTCAAGTATGCTTGCATAAATCTTACTTGGAACACTTAGTAGAAAAATTCCTCTGTAATTCTCACATTTAGTTTTATTTCCCTTTTATAGGTGGGTACCACGAGAGCTCTTTTCCAATAATCTGCAATTCAATTCCCCCCCCCCCCAAAAAAAAGGCCTTCTGAATTATGCAATGAAGCTACTGTAAAATTTTTATACCCCGCATTTAAGAATTTCTCGTCGAATGTATTCTACTTTAGCTGCCTTTCCACATTTTTGATGGATTTTTTTATTTCAAATATTTGATTTGCACTCTTGATTCCACTCTCGAATATTTCCAACCGTAGTTCTGTCGCTGCTTATCTCATTAAATAATCTTTCAAGGTAATTATTCTGGACAACCAGAATAAACTTCAGTTTTTATAACATCGTTGTAATTTCTAACTGCGCTTTTTACCCCATTTCGAACATTCTTTCAATAGCTTTGAGACCATTTTTCTACCTATCACGAATATTTACCTACGTTTATGCTCGTTTGCTTGCTAGGAACTTTCGCCATATTTTCTTCTTTTTCCGTGACTGCCTCTTTAACTTCGTGTCCAGCATGAATTCCAGATTTTTCTCTCCTTGCAAACGACTTCATCACATGCCTCCAAGCTAAATCAATCAATGGTTTCTTTAGCGTTTGCCACAGAGATTCCACGGTTTGATTCTTGTTTTTGATATACAGTCGAGTCTTTAAAATCTGCTGGACTTCAATTATCTTCAAACCTTTCTTATATTTTCTATGTTCAGTATGATATTCATTTTTATCTTGCTTAAAACTCAATGATGATCACTTCCCGTTTCAAATCCCCCGTGTATAATATTGTTTCTTAACCAGTGTAAAGATATCGCTATCAACAATGTAATATAGTCACTAAGACTCTTCTTTTTATCTTGTGTCTTCTCTCCATATAAATTTTTTTTCTGTTTTAATCTTCATCTCATTAACATGAATTGTGTCCACCTAGTATGTTTTTTCATCATGCTACTGCTGCTAGTTTTAAACATATCAATGTTGTTGTTTCGTATATGAAAATTTTAAATAAATAAGTACTTCCTTAAAAATACAAAAGATTGTATGAAATCTATTACGGAATATAAAGAGACCATCTTGTCCACGAGTAGTGAATTTCGAGTCCGAAGATTTATCAAGTCACACGACATTCCTCTAATATTAGGAAGTCCTTTAAGTCAATGGAAATTTTTATAATTTACTTTGGGTTGACAATAGCCATAAATTAATTGTTTAAAATTAAATGTCACAGCTGATGATGATGATGACGGTGACTTTCATTACAGTTTATGTGCTCTTAAGCTCTGGTTTTGTCGATGTTCTTAGACCACACTCATGCTCATCCCCCCGTTATTGCTAGTGAATTGGATATGTTTCCTTGTTTTACTTTTCCCAGACTGATATCACATTTGAAACAAGTGAATATCTCTGATGCATGTGCTGATTAAGTTCCGACATAGATTAAACTCACCAGCGAGTTTGAACATTTTAATTATGCACTGTGAGAGAAAGATCTGTTGCGGTTATGCTGGCTCATCATTAAGTAATTGAGCTATTTTTTACGACAATTAATTAGTACTGTTCTTTCTTAGGTACTGTATAAATTATACGGCTTGTGTCCCAAACTGTTTCCATGTTTTCTGCTCTCAGTTGTATTCCCGATAAGATGTGCAAAGCTCTTTACTATGCCATTAAAAACATCCATATTTATAACCAGCACATTTTTATGAAATGCACTCGAAAATCGAATGTATAATTTATGTGAAAACATTACATTTCGGACGTAATGACCGAACATAAACAATAGTATGCGAGACAGAGGCAAGAGAGGTTGTCTAGCCAAACGTCCAAATATCTTCAGTATATTTCACAAATTTAAGAGCGCTTCTTTCGTTCATAGAGATTTCTGTCTTTCAGGCATCTAAGTTAGTGACAAGAATCCTATTTACCGGGAAAGAATAGGAAATACAGTCTTGTCTTTCTAGGGACTCGCGAGCTGTACATGCTTTTAGTTACGCGTTAATAGTATACAGTAAATCACTGTGAAAAAATCAGGACAGGATTTGAAAAGAAGGTCAGTTATCGTCAATGATACTACGTTTATCACACTTCTTAGAAGGGAAAAATATTTTAATCTTATATATATATATATATATACATATCGGCAGAAGGAAAGTATTACTTCCATTCTCGCAGGTGTATTTTGTATACTTTGTTAATTTATTCAAAGTATTCTTTTATTTCAAATTTTATAGTTTTGCCAAACGTCAAGGATAAAGTGAGACAATGAAAAAAGTGTGTATAGATTTATTTTAATCCAATTAATATTTTCGTGTATGACCTCGTTTCTCATCTCATCTGGTTTAAGGATGAAGAATGTATGACGATCCCGATGATGTAGAGCCCGCATCTGTGTTGTGTTTCCTCTGCTTTGAATCTGTTTATTATAGAAAATCGAAGGCGAACAACTCACAAAAGTAGACGTAATTGATATGCTCCTAAAATCCCATTTTGCAATTGTTTTCATTTTTTTCCCAAGTCTTTCATTAATAGACTGAAGATAAAATAAATATGAACTGTTTAAAAGTTCAAGGCATTGATAAAGGTTTTAATTGCCATAAGATTTGAAGAAACTCGTGTGGTTGCTCTTAACATTTCCAGGGCATTTGATTGGTCTGACATAAAGGCCTACTCAAAAAGGTACCATCCTACGCCTCTTGCAGATGGAGCGCCAGTTTCCTGCTGGTCACTCGCTAAGTGTCATGGTAGACAGTCTTCACTCTTCAGATTTCTCCATCAATGCTGGAGTATCCTAGGGCTCTGTACTTTTACACACAACACACGTTTATGAAACCTCCTCCTCCTCCTCCTCCTGTCTCTCTCTCTCTCTCTCTCTCTCTTTCTCTCTCTAACCAAAAAGAATACACAGGCAGAATTACCGGCAAAAGGTGCCCTACTTAGATCGCACCATACACAAATAAATCTTTCAGATGCCCCCACAATTTTTTTTTTCTCTTTGGAACCAAAATGCCAGGCAACAAACTCCATCTCTGCTATCAGACTTCAAGATGACAGCATCACAGAAGATCCAAGTAAAATCACCTCTGAAATCCTACAATACTACAAGAATGCATACAGCAATGCAGGAACATCCCATCATGCCATTCACGAAATACTGAAAGAAACAAAAAAAAATCTCTGCAACAGATCGGAACCACTTAGAAAACAAAATCACGTTAGATGAACTGAAAACCGCATACACATCTTTGCCAAAGAACAAATCTCCTGGCCTCGATGGTCTCACGTCAGAGTTTTTCCAAGTCTTCTGAAATCAACTCGGACCACTTCTCCTCAAAACACTGCAAGAAGCCTACATCAATGGCCTCCCACAATCCGTCACGACCTCAGTAGCACGATTGATACCAAAGAAGGGAGACCACATGGATATCCGAAACTGGCGCCCAATCTCCCTAATTAATACCGATTGCAAAATCATTTCAAAATTTATAGCAAACCGAATAAAGCCAACACTGCCTGAAGTTATTGGCCAACATCAAACGTACTCTGTCGCAGGAAGATCAATACAGGATAACCTCCATTTAATAAGAGATCTCATCCACATCGCAAACAGCCAACATGAAAACCTAGCACTCGTCAGCCTTGATCAGGAGAAGGCTTTCGACAGGGTAGAGCACGAGTACCTTTATGAAGTTCTAAAGGCATTTGACTATGGTCCTCTCATCATTGAAACAGTGCAATTGATTTACAGAGATGCACAAGTCTGTTTAAAAATCAACAACAGGCTCACTCGCACCTTGTCATACTCTCGAGGGATCAAGCAGTGATGTCCCCTCTCCGGACAATTATACACACTGGCCATAGAACCCTTCTTAAAAAAAGTACACGACAGCATCATCTCTAAGCAAATCAGCATAATAGAGCCACATCTCTATTTTTCATATGCTGATTACCCTATCAGCATATGCCGATGACGTCACTGTAATAGTCCGAAATGAAGAGGAAATGACAGTAACCGAGGAAGCATATGGACTATATGCACAAGGCTCAGGGGCCAAATTAAATTCTGCAAAAACCACGGGCTTGTGGTCAGGCAGATGGAAGTCTAGAAATGATTCTCCGATCAAATGTACCTGGTCAAGCGAAGGACATAGATACTTAGGTGTGCACCTTGGGAACACCAAAATATATAACACACTGAACTGGACACAGCTGCACAACCATTTTAAACAGGTGCTAGGTAAACGGAACAGCTTTCGTTCCATGTCTTCACTTAGAGGAAGAGTACTAATAGTTAACCAGATGGCTGCGAGTGTCTTATGGCATACCCTCAAAGTACTCCCACCTCCTGAAGAATTTCTCTACCATATTCAAAAGGAAATCAAACGTTTCCTCTGGAACAAAATTCACTGGACAACATACCCTCAACTCTGCAAGCCACTCAGCAAGGGAGGTCAAGGCCTGATTTCCCTTGAAAACAAGATTAGATCCTTCAGGATAATTCTCCTCCTAAAGACACTTCAATGCAATCACACTTATGTAACCACCTTCGATTACATCACGCAATTATCCACCACAGGATTTACACTTTCCACAATCCTCCGAATGGCCAGTCCTGCACCATCTCCTCCTAAACTACTTCATTTTTACAAAGATGCTCTACAGCGGTGGAAAAACACAGGACTTCATCACACACTTACAGGATCAAGTCAGCAGTACTTACAGAACCACTATTTTCGAACAGGAACATAACAAGTCTCACAACTGGGAAGCCCTTTCTTTTCCCTACATGGAACTGGGCAGGAATAAGAGTCATAGGGGACCTCCTAACCCAGACCCTAAAGTGGAAAGTATTCACAAGCCTACCAGCAAGCCTCTATTACAAAAGCCTATCCAGATATCGCTACACCTCAGGAAATCCGTATTCCTTCTAGAAACTGCTCGGGGCCGATATTTCATCTTGTACATTCTGAAGTCTCACTTCCAATTCTTCCCTCCAACTACAAGAAAATATAACACTTTCTCATGTCAGTGTCTCCAACCTCGCCCTTCTTATATTCATCCTTAACCCTCTCATCTACAAGGCTTCATATGCCACTCAGTTTTCAGTGGGATCTGCCATATGAATCGAAGTGTGCCAAACCAGATTCCGACATACAGTGGAGACTATGTCATATCATCTTGCCAACCCACTTCTACGTTCTACCAATTTCAACTTAGAGGAACGATTATGTGTCTATTCTGTGACGTTTCAGGTACCTTGGAACACACATATCTAACCTGTCCCACAAACAAAGCGATGATCACCTACTCCCTGAATACTGCTTCTAACACCTGTAACTACGCACACAGCCAAGAAGACTACTGGAATTTAATTCACACAGAAGAAAACAGACACAGAACATGCAATTTCCTCTTCATCTGCGCTAAGGCCGTCATCTACAGCTTCTACCTAAAACAGACAAGAAATAATCAGCACCCTTCCATCACTGAAACTGCACAAACCCTCATGTATATCCTCCGTCGGAAACTAAAAAGCAGGCTTTTATTGGAACTTGAATACTTCAAAGAAACAAGAACTGTCGCGAAATTCATAGAGGAGTGGAATCCAACTGGTACCCTCTTCTGGATTGACGACGACAATACGCTTCGTCTGAAAAATAATTCAGACTGAAACTAAACTATAAATTTTGAATTCATTTATTGCATTCTCTATTGTATTCCTGAAAGGAAAATCTTTCTTTCTCTGTAATATATGAGTCTAGAAATATATATATATCGATATATATATATATCGATATATAAGTAAGTATATATACACAGTTTGGCAGATGAGAGTAAACTCCATTCTTCTTCGTCAATTCATAAACCTTATAATGCACTTAGAAGCTTCAAGAGATTAAAAAAATTATTATTTTTTTAAATGGCGTTCTTAAAAATCAATATTGTAACAGTGAGATAGTTCAGATTCAGGCTGTAAATGATAATTTTTTTTTCAACCAGAAGTACTTGTGTTTGTACGTTTTTACCAGATATATTCATTCGGATAAGTAAATTAAAAGAAGAAATGGTAATGAAATATTTCCTCAAGCACTTTGTGCGTTATTTCTACCTGTCCTCCCAAATACTATTTTTGTATCTTTTTAAATTGTTGTGAAGGGCGTTCTGAAAACGGATATTCTCTCTCTCTCTCTCTCTCTCTCTCTTGATTCAAAACTATGTAATTCATTAATTTATACATCTTCTTGGTACCACATTTTTCTTTCAAAATAATTTATCTCCATGATAATTTTCAGAATCAGTCAAACGTATTATTGATACACCATTTGGAAGATCGTACGTGTAACTCTGAAACCTCAACATATGCAGTGCTGTAATTACGATTTTTTATTATTTGAACCTTCATGAATAAAGAAATACAACGCTAGTGAGACACACTTTTAAATCCTTCTTTTTATTCAGACGTTTGTGTTACAAATTACTTACTGGGCACTCCAAAATATCAGTTTAGCAGGTAGCTTGGCGACTCTATAACAGCTACACCTACATATATTATCACTACTATCTTATTTCTCATATAGAATGATAAGCGATTAGGAGATAATTATATCTTGATGCATTATACTATTGTTTTTTTATTGTGAATACGAAAATAACTTCTACCAGGACTGGAATAGTTTTTCCTTCTAAAATATTCAAACTTCATAAAAACTGTGTCTGCTTAGAATAAACGTAGAATGACCTAACATGCATATCCAATTCTCTGAGACACGAGAAGTGTTATATAGGAATAGATTTTAAGAAAAAAAAATTCCAAGAGAATCAGTTTTCTGTTCTGTTATTTCATTCGTTTGTTATTTCATTCGTTTTCGTGATCGTTTGACGTCATATTTGACTTGAGAGAATAAACATCTGTGATATTTAATTTAGGACCATCTGGCAGTTCTGATGATCGTCATAACGTTATTTCTTAGCCAGCAGTGGTTCTTCATCAGTAAATTATTACAATACAATATGTTCACGACAAGGCGAGTATTTTAAGTTTTCTGTTAATATCGTAGTCAGTTTTGAGTGTCATCTCTCTCTCTCTCTCTCTCTCTCTCTCTCTCTCTCTCTCTCTCTCTCTCTCTCTCTCTCTCTCTCTCTCTCCAGTCTATTAGAAAGTATTAAATAAAATAAATCCGATGCCGTTTAGTCCTAAATAGCTTTTGGAAACTGGAGGAGGGGGGAACAGGCAAGTTCCACCCTTAGCCAGTCATAGACAGCGGGTTCAAGACTTTCATTTATTTTAATTGGTATTAGGGGAAAAGGGTGCTAAACTGCTGCTACTCTTGGTTCCTAAGACTGTATATTATCGTCTGAAATAGTACGAGTTCTACGGTCAAATATCTTCTTCACTTGCGAGATTAAAAACCTCGAGTCGGGAGATAAACCTTACTTTTCTAAAGAGATTGAATTACTCGGGACTGGTCTATGAAAGGCTTACAATAAGTTTCTTTAGTCGGCGATTAGAATCGAACTTAGCAAGGTCTTTCTTCGTTTCCTCCCCCCATTGCCACAGCACAGGCCTTTAGAAAACATCTATTATGAGAAAAGACTCTCCCGTTAATTTACCTTCTTATATTAAATAAAAATAGTTACTAGAAATAAGGATCTCTCTTTAAGCCTGTATTAAATAAATAAGCGATTACTATGGGCAGATCACGTGATTTTAAGGATTGTTTGTCTGAAAAGTTGGTCGAAACAATTAAAAAAAAAGTAAAGGAAAGTATAAAATGGGCACAAAGTAGTGTTTAACGTCACGTAATTGTTTTACTGAAATTTAATTAACTGCCATAATAAATGCAAACAAATGCGTTATTAGTTTAATGGTTCTTGCAAGAAAAAAAACCGTCTACGAACTTTTTTTATACTTCGTAGAAGTATCAAAAACGTGTATTTTTGAGTGCATCAAAAAAGTGTATTTTTTGATACACTCACTCTACATGACATCTGAAGGTCATTTGGGAAAAGATGTTGATTTGAGCAGCAGACGATAAATTTTGTCTTTGTGTTAGCAACACTGCGCGACAATGAAAACTTCACTTGGCAACCGTTTGCGTGAAAGTGTCAAGGAAAGCGTATGTAGTGAATAAATTCTTTCCATTCAGTTTGTAGGAAACATTTTCCTGCCCCCCCCCATCCTTTCAGTTTGTCTCACATTATCTGGCACTTGCAGCTTCTTGACAGCTGACAAGCTTCTCTGTATTCTATCTGTCACTGCTTAATGGACACAGCGTGAATGGCTTGAAACATCACACGAAATTTCTCCCATTGTATTCCTTACTGCAAGTGACTTACCGCGGTCACGAGATACCAATGCCGCGTAAAGTGAGAACAGGAACGAAATTCACGACTGTGAAGCACGGACGAGACGTTCAAATGATAATAACTGTCCGTCCATAAGATAAAGGATGGAAGACAGTTATTCAGCTGAAATTCAATGGAAACGCATACCAGCGTGTGTGTGTGTAGGGAGGTGAAGAATTGGCACATGTCCAAGATCCAGGGTTTAGAAACAGATTCAGATTAAGCTATTAGCGCATCAGTCAAGTAACTGTACAAGGACGATATTAATTATAAGACATTTCGGGCAAAACTTCAGAAATAAAACAAGCATAGACATGACCAGGCATTCTTAAAATTAACATTGGCGTTAATAACGTTAGCAATAACATTGCATTTTCGATGTACTTCATTAACACAGCAATTGAACACAGCCGTTTTTAGCACGCGTGTGTGATTTATTTATTGTTATTAATAATATTACACTGGCCTAAAATAAACATTGCGCAGCACTAAAAGAAACTTAATTTAACGTGCAAGGCCCTCTTTAACCCTAATCATATTGCCGCCCTTGCAATGAAAACTCACTGCGAGTTTGTGATAAAGTCAAGTATGGTGGATCAATCGTCCGTCAACTTGGCTACCACTTCATCCCAAATGATTAAGTTCAGATCAGATTCTGTAAAGATCGTGAAAGGAAAAGGATTAACATGATTATTCGTTCCATATCCGGATTTTCAACATTCTGAGGACCAATCACGAGGTTCTTTACATCATTGCAAATATGCCCTGTTGGTTGTATGTTCAGTGTTTGACTTATGTGCAGATGCCTCTTCGTACAAACTTCGACTGTCCAATCGTTTGTATAGTATCTTACTACTAAACTAAAGTATATTCCTTAACTCTTGGTTGATCATTTTTACAATGGACTATTGAAATTTCCTTATTCTGCTGAGCATTCTTTGCTCCCTTGATGTTAGTTTCTGGGAGATTTTCCTTGCATTTCTTTGCCACAGTGATCACCTCGTTCGTATTTCCATTGGCTGATAATCTTGCCAATGGACCAATAAATTTTGGACGATTTCGTCTTTTTTTCAATGTCAGGAATAAACAGACCCAATTTGACATCGTTTAATAATAATAATAATAATAATAATAATAATAATAATAATAATAATAATAATAATAATACCTCTTTCGCGTCTGTAAGTTCGTCTCTGCCTGCCATTTTCAAAATATATACAGTACGTGTCGACGCTAAGTGTGTGTATCTGCTTATCTTATATAGCATTGGAGGCAACGTGTGTTGACTGCAATGTTTATATCGGTATCTTTCATTTTAAAACAGGAGGTGTGTCCTGGATTGGTGACCTATTCCGACACAGTGTATATTTTATCGTTTCGAATGGTGTTTAGCTACTTTCACCACTAAAAAGTTCGATAAACCTAAATTGAAATGTTTCAACCCAATTTTATGAGAGACCCCAAGTTTTATTGATTTCATCTCTGCAAGTCAATAAAACTAAAAAAGGACCAATAAAATGATCGTCGACGAGTCTCCAAATATTCCCTGTATGAATAAAACTATTACTTGTATATGAGCTTTCACAGCTCAGTTAATAAAGACACTGTCCTTTGTTTAGAAAGATATAGGTTCGAATCTCTTCTAACCTTTGAACTAGAGGTGAGTTACTAGCCTCCTATGCTGGATTTTTGCTCTCTAAAAATTGAATTTTTCATCCCCGCAAACGAAGAAAGCGGCCAAAAAATGCAGTTTACAGACAACATAATCTAAAGCATGGAACTAAATCATTTTAAGATTACCAAAACCAAGGATACTTCGCAGATCAAGGGCCTTAAAAGCCCTGAAAAGACCAAAGAAGATATGTTAATATTCTCAAAACAGGATAAGAATATGCAGAATGCGACCAGACTACGCTTTTGACAACTTCCATAGAACGTGCATATCAACATCACAACAACAACAAATATAAATAATAATAATAATCGTTATTTTTAACGTGTCATCTGTATGTTGTAAAAATAGAAATTTTGGAATTCTTTTTCATTTTTGATCGTGTGTTGTTGGATATATGTCGATTGATATTTATTCTTTTCATGAATTGTCATGATTTCATAAGGACTGTAGCTAAAAGTGGTTGATAACTCAAAATTTCGGATTGAAATGCTAAATGTGCCAAATTGAAGAAAACGATTCAAATTTGCAAATAAAACTTTGGGTTTTAGAACATGTCTGCAAATATATTATATGGAAAAATCTTATTAGTAGATAAAGATTCTCCCTATACAAAGCTACTGTTAATTAAACTTTCCCTGCTTCAGTTGAGTTAAGTTACCATGTGAACCCAACTTTCCTCTTCATACCTTTAATAAAAGAATTTCCCGGACTCTGAATATGAAGTTTGGACATTCAGATTGCTCTAGAATACAAAACATGCCCGTGAATGTGTTTTTAAATGCAGAATTTTTGGGTATTCTTGCATAATTAACAGGAGAGCTTTACAAGCATGATACAACTGTGCCCCTGTGAAGTTGTTTTCTAGCTTGAATGTTAAACTAAAACTGATGTAGCCGCTTACTTTGATATCAGAAGAACAGAATAGAGAGAGTATATTTGAGAAATTATACAAATTCTTTCCATGAGAAAATGCGGATTTTATGAGCAAACTGGAAAGAACGTCAAAGATTAGAATTCCAGTAACCTGGAGAAATATTAAAAAAAAGCACAAAATATGTCGAGAATTTATTCTTTAGATTTTACTTACTCCCTCACATCAGTCTAAGTACATTACTTACAAACACAATGGAGATATGACTGATTTTTGGGTTTCTGTCAATTCTGAGCTAAAATCTGTATTGGAAATATTGGAAAATAATCCTCAATCTGCCATAGAACAGGTTTCTGGAAAAGATCAAAGCTTCTGACATAAATTCCGGAGCTTCCTCCATTTAATTGCTTTTTGATTCCTTGATTAAAGTGTCTTCAAAAGATTCAAAAAGCAAAGATGATGATGGCAATGTTTCACTTGATATAAATCATGATGAAGATGACTTATTGAACTCTGCTATCAAGAAAATGTTCAAGGAAGAGTGTGCTTAAATGGCACTAAAGAAATACTAGGTTATCATTGGTTGTATTGAGAAAGTGTGCCGTGCACTTGTATAAAAAAGGATTTTGTACAAAATAATCAAGTCTGTGCTCTCTATAGCGGAGAGGGGATTTTGTAAGCTTACTGTACAGAAACAGGTGAGTTAGTAGCAATATAATTCAAATTTATGATGGACTTTTAAACCCCTTTAATGAATTTCAGGTCTGTTATTTGTCACTTGAGATTCTTGAACAATAAATAATAATTTGTCAATTATTATTTAACAGCTTAATTCTAAAGTTGTATGATTTATAAGGGATGTTTCTGCTATGCACTTTCAAATTACACTGCTGTTATAAAATAATAATATTCTTGAATGAGTTTTTATATTTTTGTACAAATATTATATCTTTCACAATTACCTACTAAATTAGATGTTTACCAAAAATAAACAAATAAAATACATAATAATAATAAATATTATTATTATTATTATTATTATTATTGTTGTTGTTGTTGTTGTTGTTGTTGCTTTATTCACGCACACCTGATACACAGTCAAAACAAGATATTTTACAAACAACAATTTGACTGGTGATTTAGAACAATTCAGATTCTACCCAAGAGTCTTAGAACGGCCCGTCAGGTAGCGTCGTAAAACATGGACTGTTCCAATTAATGTCGTTTTTTGTACATCATATGTGGTTACTTTTTTGATGTTCAATTCTTATAAATAGTTGGATAGCTTCTTTGTAGTTGCACCAGGTGCACCGATAACTATTGGGATGACTTTGGTGTGTTTAAGTCACAGTCGGCCAACTTCGATTGCCAGATCTCGATATTTAGTAATTTTTTCCAGTTCTTTGTTGTTAATGTTCTTATCACTGGGTACTGCGATGTCGGTTTATTATGCCTACAGTACGTCCTCTGGGGCGCTGTGTAGGCATATGAACGGTTGCATGGTGGTATCGTCGCTCCCGTTTTTTATAGTTCTAAATTTTTGGTTATAACTCCTGTTTTTAATTTAAAATTGTCGTAAAGTAATTCTGCATGCCACGCTGAAGACAGTGATATATAATTCATCGAAATCGGCCAACTGGAATCCAAATTTTGAGTGTGCTGAAAATTTAACAGAGTTCACCGCGGTCACTAACGAACATGGAACAAAGGACGTCGCCATCTTTACAGTTGCTCGAGGGAAAAAAGGTAAGTCATGAAGTGCAACAAGTGCCTGAAGGAATTACCGTCCGCATAATAAACCTGCATGAAATGCCTTAGGCATCTTCATTTTTACATGTTCCGGAGTCTCAGAAACAACATGGCAACGCAAATCCAATGCCAAACGAGAGGAATGGAAGGGCACATACTGCAGAGAGAACAACGAAACGCTGCCATCCACGGCGCAACCGATTACGCCAGAGGCAGAATCGGACGATGAACTGAACAGACAAAAAAAAAAAAAAAACCGATGAGTCTTATAATTTGAGTTCCGTAAATTTATTACTAGAAAAAGGTTTAGAGAATATAAAAGCCAGCTTATTAGATCTTGTCCAACAACTCTTTGATGAACAAGATAAACAAATAATAAAAAATATTAGCGAATATGAAGAGTTAGTTAAATATAATAATTCAACAGTCGAAGAAGTCTTACAAAAGACATTAAAATCAGCATTAACGTACTAACTGGCAGGCAACCAAATTGATGAAAGACACATTCGAACTTCGTCAAGACCTTAATTTCCTAAAACTACAATACGAACTTTTAAATCAACAACAACATAAAGAAGATCTTGTCATAAGCGACCTTCCAGAAACTGCATCCACAGAAAACCTCAGAGATGTAGTTTTAAAGTTATGCCATGAAATCGACATCCCCCTACAGCCAGGGCCGATTTTATCATTAGGCGAACCTGGGCAATCGCCTATGGGCGCCAAGACTTTGGGGCGCCAGATTTTGCTACATATAAAACTATCAGGAACTCCTGTATTCCATAAAATTCATGTATGTAAGCGTACCATTTCTTTGCTGGACGTATATACACGTCCAACAAACCTGGATAATATTCTGTCCACCTGCTGAAAGAACATGGATAAGAAGTGTAGTTTGACAGTCATGTCCATTAGAAGGGGCAATAATCCTTCCCGCTGAATAAATTAAATTGATTTTTCAGTTCATTTTTTGTGCATCAAGATGCTAGTTATTTTAGGGTAAAATGTTGAGTTAATAAATAAATAAATATTATATGCTTTTTATTTATGTGAATCCCAGGCCTTCAGTAAGTAAGATGGTCTCGCACTAGGCGATAAAATTTACCTTTCACCTAAAGTTGGGTGGTTGGAAAACAGATACGTTAACCATTCTGTCAACCATGGAGGCATACTGTGCATGTTACTGCAACCTGAAACGTTTTATATTTATATTTAGATCCATGTTGTAATTCCATAAATATAATGATTTTTGCAACAATTTTTATTATCGTAAATTCAAAATTTTTATTTTTAGTGAGAATATCTGAACTTTACAGTTGATGAAGCTCCTATTTTTACCTTGATTAGCAAGCTTAATTTGATTGCATTTAAATTCTTTTCTTTTCTTTTTTTTTTAAAAAAAATACTTTTATCCTTATACAATTATTTAAGAAGCAACTTGCACCAAAATAAAACAAGTTACCTGTCGTTATTATGCATTGAATCAGATGTAATGGACTCGATCAATTATGATGACATTATAGATATATTTGATAAAACCAAAGCCAGAAAGAAAAAAAAATTAGTTATTGATTTTTTTCATTTAAACTTGAACTGATTTATTTTAATACTTTTTTAAAATGCAAATATATGTATACCGATGTTGTATTGTGTTATTAAAATTAGTTATCATGGAAATGTTGACTTTTATTTTCAATAAACTAAAATAAAGTGCTTATTTTTGAGGCCTCATAATGATGTTGTGCCTCGGGTCTCCAAAAGTATAAATGCGGCCCTGGACACTGCCTGTTTGTAATGCTAGCGGTGAACGCTCATTTTCTGTACTTACACGCATTAAAAATATTTACACAATTCGTTAAGTCAGATGCATTTGAGAAATTTGTCAATTATGTTCAGAGAAAACGATATTGTGAATTATTAGTTTATAAATGTATGATAGATAAGTTATATAGTTATAACTTATAAGGTATATATATAATTGATAAATACTTCATGAAGTAAATGAATAAAAATTTATTTGTGAATTACTGAATAGTTTAAAGTCCATATTTTTTATAATTAAGTTTATTTTTATTTATAAATATTTCAGTTACTGGATTTTAAAAATGAAAAAAAAAAAGAAATCGGGTTTTCAATATCGCAAACGTAAAGCGGAAAAAGAAGAAAGATTGAAAAAACAAGAAGGTGCATTTTTAAAATATCTTTACCGAGAAGATCGTAATCGCATACAAGAAGAAAATCTTCAAGATTATTCGTTGGATAATTCGTCTATAGTTTCGATTAATGAATTGGAAGAGAATTCTACAGATACCAAAAATTCGATTAAAACATCGAAGGAGAAATCTACAGATCATATGAGTATTGTTGATTCTGAAGCTGGTCGTTCTACAGATCCAATCATAAAAGGATTCGATTTTACAAATTTAAATTATAATGATCCAGCAACTTGGTGTCCTGTAAAATTTTCCAATATCAATCAATTATGTCAACTATTAGTTGAACATGGACCCGAACAGATTCATAATTTTGATTTTCCGAAAGATAACAATAATAGAAGATTTTCAATGACTCATTATACTCAAAGACTATTTAACCGCAAGACAATGTGCAGCGTTTGTGGTTATTGTATTCAAAATCCACGGATTCTGCATTTTGCTTCTGCGGTTTATTATTTGATCAATGGCGAAATTAACCTTGCTGATTCTGGATTGAGGGACTAGAAAAATGCTTCTATTTTAGCTGCGCATGAAAAAAGTCAAAGACACGTTGAAAATTACCATAAGTGGAAAGAATTAGAAATTCGAATAAAAGAAAAGAAAACCATTGATGAAGAGAACTTGCTAGTTATGAGAAGAGAGGAGAAGCATTGGGTGCAAGTATTAGAACGACTCTTTGCTTTAGTTAAGACGTTAGCTATTCAAAATTTATCATTTCGAGGAACAAATGTGACATTATTTTTTGCATGGAAACGGAATTTTTTTGAAATTTGTCGAATTTCTAGCCAGGCTTGATCCAATAATGAATGAACATCTTCGAAGAATAAAAGATAAAGATACATATGGGCATTATCTTGGAAAAGATATTCAAAATGAAATAATAAACATTTCTTCGCCAATGCGATAAAAAAGAAAATTTTAGAATCTGTTGTTGCCGCAAAATATTTTTCCATAATTATTGACTGTACGTCCGACATTGGTCACACGGAACAAATGAGCATAGTACTTCGATTTAGATACTAGAAATAGCACGGTTTCTATAAAATAACACTTTTTGGGATTTATAGAAATAAAAAATACCACTGGAGAATTTTTATCAAATGAAATACTAGGAACTCTAGGCAAATTTTCATTACCAATACAAGATTTACGAGATCAAGGATACGATAACGCCAGTAATATGAAAGGTGATGTAAAAGGTGTGCAGCGACAAATTTCAAATATTAACCCGAAATTTCAAAACTCCATTAAATTTAGTAGTGAATTGCACTGCTAATACTTTAGGTGCCACAGTTTTTTGACGCGGTACATCGTCTATATGTATTTTTTCCCGGTTCGACTCGTCGATGGGAATACCTCAAAAGACACGTAAGTAATTTTACACTCAAACCAGTCTGTGATACACGATGGGAGAGTCGAATTGACTCATTAAAACCCATAAGATATAATTTGTCCGATGTTTGCAAGAAACGCTGAACAAAGATGGGGAGAGTCGAATTGACTCATTAAAGCCCCTAAGATATAATTTGTCCGATGTTTGCAAGAAATATCTCAAGATGATAGTTTATTTGGATTAAGTGGAAATACCATGAAATTAGACGCAAGTATTCTTCTTAAAACTTTAAGGAAGTTCAAATTTATCTCATCCTTAGTAATGTGGTATAATATACTTTTTGAAAGAAACTTTACAAGTAAACAACTTCAGAATACAAGCCTTGATATAAATGGTGCCAAGAATTGTATTAATGATACAAAGAATTTCTTAATGAAAATCCGAAATGAGGATGAATTTGAAAAGATGTTAACAGATGCGGAAAAAATCACTGAGGTCTTAGGTGTAACCCCTAATTTTGAACAAGAAACAGTTAGACTTAGAAAAAAAAAACAATTTGCGTATGAAGCAGAGGATGAATTCATAACAGACTTTAAACAAAAATTTAAGGTAGATTTTTATTTTTCAATTATTGATACCGCAATTGCATCTGTTGATGAAAAATTCAAGCACATGTCTACAATTAACGAAAAGTTTGGTTTTCCTTTAAATATATATGAATTTCAAAAAATTACTTCAGCAGAACTGCTTAAAAAATGTTTGATATTGGAAAATTATTTAACACATGATAATTCTAGAGATATTGATGGAACAGATTTATGTAGTGAATTACAAATAATAACAAGGCGGATTTCAGAAAAAACTTCCTCATTAGATGGCCTCTCATGCATATGCAAAAATAATTTAGAAAATAGTGTTCCAAATGTGTTTATTGCTCTGAGAATTTCTTCGACATTGCCAGCATTTGTATCAAGTTCAGAAAGGAGTTTCTCGAAATTAAAACTTAGAAAAACTTACACTCGCTCTACGATGGCTCAGGAACGACTCACTGGCCTAGCAATAATATCTATAGAGCATAAAATTGCATCTATTTAATAGATGAATTAATTCAAAACTTTGCCAAAGCAAAAGCCCGAAAGATTAATTTTTCATAATTTTTGTATTTAAGATGTAATAATTTTCTTCTTATACAGATATTAGGAGTAATCATATATGTATACACATGTAATGTTTTTAATATCATTATGAACATTTATATATCAATGTTTATTATTATTTATAAATGTTCTGGGTCCGAGTTTTTCGACATATTCTCGAATATTATTCTCCTCAGAATATTTCCACTATAAAATATTTATTCATAAAAAAATGCTTAGAAAACTAAAATGACAAATTTCAGGAATTTCTCGCGGGATACAGTTTGGAAAACCCTGGTATGCATAGTGTACATGGAAGTAGTGTAGTATGCCATTAAAAATAACTTCGTAAAATGTTTTAAATCGGTAACTAAATTATTTCATTCTGGTGAGTGATTTTTTAAAATAGTTAGCCATAAAAATCTATAGATAGAAAATTTTTAAAATCTGTAACATTTATATTTAAGATGTTTATAGGCGCACTAATCGAATTTGGGTATCGAAAAAAATGACGCACTAATTACTGCATAGAGACATTGTATAGGGTCGCCTAAATTTTCTTTGCCAATTGGCGTCCGATACCCTCGCACCGGCACTACCTACAGCATAATGATATTCAGACCATAAATCGGATTCCCAGAAAAAACAAAAAACAAGGCTTGCCACAACCCGTACCAGTCAGAGTTCGTCTGACAAGCAAGGTTACAAGAGACAATCTCATAAAAGCTAGCAGACTGAAAAAACTAGTAGTCAAGGATTTAAATGCATCGCGAGACAACACGCCAATCTTTTTATCTCAGTATTTAACACCATTCAATCAGAATCTGGTATACCAAGCAAGAAAAACAAAAACAGAAAAAAATATCCATTTTTGTGAATCAAAGACGGCAAGATATTCTTGGGAAAGTCACAAACTTCAAAGTCGATACAAATAAAAAGCTCAGAAGACATAGATAGGCTGCCAGAGTGAAACAAAAGACTACAAATTTGTTCAAAAAGAAGATCTCAACACAACAAAAATGACTGTGAACCATCAGATAGATGTAATTACACCAGAATACAACAGCAATTGTACTTTCGACTCGCTTGATGCATGGAAACAACACACAGTACAAGCGAGAGAACTCTCAATGTTGCATATTAACATCAGAAGCATCCGAAAACATTGGTTATTGTTACAGGCTTGTCTGAGGAATTACACCGGTTATTGATATATTGGTACTAACAGAAGTATCCATAACTAATGACGAAGCGACTGCTTTCCAAATTCCAGGCTTCGAACAAAAACACAGATCATGCCGCCAAACAAAAAGAGGGTGTGGAATATTAATATTTATCGAACATAAATTAATAGCAAAAGAAACTGCCTATCAGTTTGAGCACGCTGAAACCCTTTGCATGGAAATCACTAATAGCACCAATAGACAGCATCCCGTAATACTAAATGCTATTTACAGGCCACCAAACTTAAACATGATAAAATTTTTGCACGAATTCAATTGCTGGCTTTCATGTCAAGAAATATGCTCAACCAAATACCTAATGATAATCTTCGACATAAACATAAATATTGCAAACGCAAACCAGAACAACACTGTACAATACCTAGACACACTACCCATGTATAACCTAATATCAACAATAACATCATGTACTAGAGAAGAAATATTCGGAAATACTGTCCCTGCTTCCTGCCTAGATCATATAAACATCCGAGCACCAC
This sequence comes from Typopeltis vanoorti, assembly GCF_054136105.1. Classification (NCBI taxonomy): domain Eukaryota; kingdom Metazoa; phylum Arthropoda; class Arachnida; order Uropygi; family Thelyphonidae; genus Typopeltis; species Typopeltis vanoorti. Next base: position 122,292,073 of record NC_143550.1, read on the forward strand.
CAAACAGTTACACTGCATCAGTCATAAAGTTCAAAGTAGCAGACCATTACTTCACCGCTCTAAACCTGCATACTAAGACAATATCCATGCAATGCCCCACAGAAGAAAAGCAACACAAAACAATAATAGACGAAGAAATAGTCAACTACGAAATAAGAAAAACCGACTGGGAACACATCGCATCAGATTCAGCAGATATCTTATACAACAACAACATTAAACTCACACTGAAGGAAATATATAAGAAAGCCGCAACGAAAGTCAGAATTCGTTCAAGAACAACCCAAAATCCTTGGATAACACAAAACTTAATCCTAGAAATACACAGAAAGGACGCTTTATGGAAAGAATTAAAGCGATATCCAAATAACACAGCTTTAAAAACTGAATATAAGATAACAAGGAATCGCCTTACAACAAAAATAAGAAATGCAAGAAGAAAAAACTACAGAGACAAAATAACCTTTGCACAAAACAACATGAAACAAACCTGGCACCTGATCAACGAGATGCTAGATTGTGCTCCCAACACCACCTCCTCCGAAACCATAAAACACAGCTTCGTGAAAGACGCAAGACCTTTCCAACAACTAGCAAATGACTTTAACCAATACTTTGCAGTCTTCATCCAAGAACTGCACAGAAATATTTCCCCAATCGCAAAACTATGTATCTATGTATGTAATTTATCTGAGACATAATAAAACGTTTAAATGTGAAAAAAAAATTATTATCATTATTATTACTTTATACAGGGGAAAAAAAGAAAAGAAAGAAAAAAACTGTACGAATTTAATTGTTACAAAAAAACAAAAACAAAACAAAACAGAATTAATCTTATATTGTAAATATGTAATCACAATATTAATCATAATTTTAATTAAAAAAAAGATTGAATTTTTTTAAAAGAAAAATATGTAATCAGGTATATATCATATGTAATCAAATGCATGTAATGTTGTATCATATGTAATAAAAAATAAATAAAATGAAATTAAAAATATTATTATTATTATTATTATTATTATTATTATTATTATCGGAATTTCAAGGAACAATCGAATGATTTGTTTTACCCTTTCTCCTCGCTATTCTCTCCATCCCTGCTACTATCGTATACCAGTGTGTGATCGACAAGATGAGCCTCCGTAGCTCAGTCGGTATTGACGAAGTCCTCTGGTAAGAAAGACCTGGCTCGATTCCTGTCCATGACGTGAGGAACCTTTATCTGGTCTCTTTCGACTAAAGGTGAGTTAGCCGGTCTCATACGGCGGCGGAGGATTTTTTCTCCGGAAACCCGGGTTTTTCTTTCCTCAGAACAGGCAAACCGACCCATGAACACACACACACACGGATCTACAGTCATGAAATACATACTTAATCCCTCACTAGGAGGGCTCAACCAGTCCTAAGGGACGGTCGAGAAACGGAGGAACCCCACACGAATAAATAAATAAATCGACAAGATGTGCGGGATTGACAAGGCGAATTTCACTTCGTTGTTATTGTATTCTGGATAAAAGTTACCGTTCTGAGTTCGTTAATCACTTAAAAACTAAAGTTGTTTTGTTTCTTCTTCTTTATACAGACAAACGAGTTGCAATGCACAGAGCAGAGCAGAGTTGTCAAGAAGTCAAGTTCTATTATAACTAGAATTAAGTATAATACTCGTTTCCATTAATGGTATTAACTTACAACACCGCATTAGATCAACATAAATTATGTAATTGATGAAGCTGCTGATATTTCTCTAGAATTCAAACTAACGTCTTTGGGGAACGAAACAACTTCAGAACAAGGTACTACAATCAAATGATTAATGGAAGCAGTTGTAAATTGCAACGGAAATGAGGAGAGAACTAGATTAGGTAAGCTGTTGGACTAAAAGATGATTCCAGTGTAGATACTTGCTAAAATTAGGATTATTGAAATATCAGTAGCGTAATAAATTAGATAATTTATTTTGTTCTTATATGATATTTTAAATTAATATCGATTAGTTTCATTACGATGTGAATAATAACTAACACCTAAGCTACCTAATTGGATTGCTTTGTCTAATTGTGAATAATAGGCGTTGAGCTATACAGCAAACCTCTCTCTCTCTCTCTCTCTGTGTGTGTGTGTGTGTGTGTGTGTGTGTGTGTGTGTGTGTGTGTGTGTGTGTGTGTGTGTGTGTGTGTGTGTGTGTGTGTGTGTGTGTGTGTGTGTGTGTGTGTGTGTGTGTGTGTGTTAAAGCAACGAAATGGAATGAATTTTAAATAGGATTTTCCGAAATTGCATTACAACTCCGTTTGCTCTTCAAAAAGAATAATCATAATTACGTAAATTCAGCATGAAAACACAGGATAGATAACTGACACGCGCATCAGTCGGAAACAATGCAAATTACTATTCATGTTAGGTTTGGCGGTATTACACACGACACCACATGGACAAAATAAATATGATATTTATAACAACTTATTTTACGGTACACACGCACAAATGATGAAGTACTGTCCGACCACAGATCCTAGATCCTAGTCTGGGAACGTTCCAAGAAGAGTCAATTCATGCTGAAGGGGAGAAAGAAATAAGCTGATGTACGAATTGGTCACCAACACGCGAAATCACGTGCTTTATATGTAAGAATTTCCAACTGTTATACAAGCAAAATAATTATCACTTTAAAAACTGCAATGATCATAAAAGAGAAGTTGATTTTCCAACATGTAATAATAACCCTCATACCACAAAACGCATTGATTACCCTATTATCGGAATGGATTCTCCTTCTTCTGACATACGCAACTGTCGAAGGGTCTCGCATCAGTAGGGGAATAATTTTAGCACCCTCTAATTATTATTATTATTATTACGTGACACCTCCAGGGAGTCCAAAGACTCATCGAGGAAGGACACCTACTCTACAACACTCCCTCTCCACCACTCAATCACAACGAACCGCAACTGCCATCATCATCTACACCAACGCCATCTATCGCCAACCACCAGTATTTTCACAGACAATCACAAACATCCATGCCCACGGCGGGATTCGAACCCGTAGCTTTTAGGAGAACGGATGCGTTAACCACTCAGCCCAACAGAATCTTAGGTCATTGAAAAACGTTAAGTCTTGGTCCAAAGCAGGGTTTCTTAAATTTTGCGTAGATGAGACCGGTTTTTCCCCATGAGATAACATATAATACGTATTTATGTATGTAGTTTGCTGAATTTTCTGTTGTCTAATGTTATTTTATAAAATCATTTATACCTTGATTTTCTCCAATACAGCTCACGTGCCATATTTGATCTTTTATATTTTTTTGGGACCAGCATTTTTTTCCCCATGGACCAAGCTAGGATATAGGAATATATCCTTACATTGAAACACAAATTTCTACATAAATTATATCATGCTCTCATCATGATTCTAAGGTCCTTTCTCTTTCTCCGCTAAAGCAGAATTCTAGGTATTCCTACACTAACATAGCTAGCGCTTACGGACAATAAGATGTAACTTTACCTTATTAACCAATTATTCTATCAACTGTAATATATATACATGATAAGACAATACGTATGGTTACGATTAATAGACATTTTGTCTTATAACCATTTTGACAACTCAGAAAAAAAAAACTGCAACACAATATCCTGTTGTATTCATAAATTGCAGAGATCTTTCAGCGAAATGTACTTCTATAAGATAGTTCAAGGATTAATGGGCTATTCAACTCCGCATTTAAGGAACGATTTCCTTGCATCAGTGCCTATTCTTTTCTTTTTCTTTCAGTATGATGCAAATGTTTTTTTTAAGTCGAAAACCATTACTTCTGCAAAGCCTTTTTTCCATACCAGCTCTGAAACGATAACTGAATATTGTTTTCTGTTATCCCACACTATTTTGAATGCAGTCCATGAAGAAATTCAATTATTTTTAAGTTTTACGACCGAGAAAAAGGGCAATTCTTAGTAATAAAAGCACTAATATTGTCTGACGGTGTCGTTTATTGTTCAGAACAAATTAAAATGTCCTTTTTTTTTTTAATCTGCAAGCTGCTTTAATTCATTGCAAATGAACTGCAAGCTATCAGCTTTTTAAGCACACAGGAACGAGAGTATGTTTATTATAGCAATAATTCTTTGGGAAGTTGTTGCGAATATTAATTTAGCTCGCAAGCAACGCATCAAGCTTTATGAGAATGAAATGCACAGTTAAAGTAGAAAACTGACAGAATCCAGAATGCTTTGCAAATATTTATGAAATTCTCAAATCAATTTGATGAAGCATTGTCCAAACGATAACTGCGCGAATTTTTTTATGATAATTACAAAAAAGGTTAATGAACTACTTAGGAGCCATAAAGTTTAGTCCGGGGATTAACAACACAACACGCTACGCTAGCTTTATTGATGACTTCATTAATAAAGTAAATCGTCAATTTTGATATGTTAAAGAACTGCAATGAAGCAACAACAAAAATGGACTAATCGTAACAGATACCAGACAGGTTGTCATTTCACAAGCCGTTCTGTGCAATGTCAGCCATTAAGAACAAAAATTCACTGAGTAAAATGCGCTCAGTGTCATTTAGTGTTATAATTTCAATTACAATCGGTTTAAATAAGAGATTCTAAAAGTGCGTGATTAAGCATAAACACAATGAGGAACGTTCTGTCAAAATTTGGTCAACTTAGACCAATGTGATAATATAAAAAGAACGAGAAAAATGAACTGTGAGAATTACATAGTAAGTAAATTGAATGCTACACTAAGTGGTGAAAATATTAAAGGCACTCTTCTATTAAATGGAATCCAGCGACATGCTACTAACAATACTGGGAACAATATTGGGAAGAATTTGGCAAGCGACATGCAGTTATTGGTTGATGATGCAAAGATATGTAGGGTAATCAGGAATGCTGCTGATATGCAGTCCTTGCAGAATGATTTGAATAAGCTGCAATTGTGGGCATGAAAAATGGGTGTGAGTTCAAAGTCAGTAAATGTAAAGTCATTCACTTCGGCATGACTAGATATCCAATGTCGTATTATATTTATGAAATTATGCTAGAAGAAACGGATCAGGCCAAGGATCTTGGAGTGTTAGTAGATAGGAAGTTGTAGTTTAGTGGCCATGTGGCCAAGATTGCAAATACCACTCAAAAGATAATTGCAACGATGAAACGAACTTTCACAATTAAAGATAAGCATCTTATTTTGCCTCTTTACAAGGCCTTGATAAGCTCTCACTTGGACTATTGTGCACAGGTCTGGTGTCCTGGTTTCCGTTGTGATTCTGATATATCGGAGAGGGTTCAAAGGAGAGTGTTAAAAATGATATCAGGATTGTGGGATATTCATTATGAAGACAGATTGAGAATTTGTAGACTGCAGACACTAGCAAACAGAAGAAAGAGGGGTGATATGATTGAGACTTACAAACTTCTAAAACGGTCAATTAGGATTTCAGTTGATGGAAATTTTCAATTTATGGAGGGCGAAAGGACGAGAGGACATTCTTAGAAGCTGAGAATGAATGCTGCCAAAAAGGGTGTGAGAGCTAGATTTTTCTCTCAGAGGGTGGTGCGTGATTGGAATGGATTGCCATTGGATGTTGTGAGTGCAAGCAGCGTGAATGAATTCAAGAATAAGTATGATAGTTGCTGTGTGTAGTATGTGGCCTCCCTCGATGAGTCTCTGACTCCCTGGAGGTCTCTTAATAATAATAATACATAGCAAACGCTGGCTATTCATAGACAATAACTTGCTTCCGAGAGAAAATGTTTACATTCCGGGGATTTATGTGAAACTGAGCAACGATCATGATTGAAAACGTCAGAACGAATGTGACAGGCTGATACGAATATCGTGGAAAACTTACCCTGCTACGATATCCCCTCGCAACTGTGTCTCAGATATATCAAGCAAGTGTGATAAAAATGGCCATATACCAGGAAACAATGGATCACTGCAAGAGACGGACGAAGAATTGAAAGGATAATAAAAGTCCAACGGATGTAATATATTTAATCGAATGAGTGCGTGGCATATAACCAATGTCTCTTTCCCGAATAAAGTAGCAATAAATTCCGGACATAACATCAGACAACCGCTGAGGTCGCCACGCCAATCCATCAAAAACAAGAAAGCACCGCTAAGGTGATCTAAGAAGAATTAGCATTGAATCCCAAAAGACTGGAATGGGAAGAACAAGAGACGACAACAACACGAACCAACAAATCGAAAATAAGCTTGGTCATAAAAATGCAAGGCACTGGCAGTTGATGGTCTTGGACATGTTTTCTGCGCTTCTTAGACCCTTTAAATATCATTGCTGACTAAGTATGCCTGTTTACGTTGACCACTTACCCTATAGGTGATGAGTTCTTTCCAAATGGATGACACATCGTGTGACAAGACATATAACGTACAGGAATGATTACAGAAACAATGTGGAGCGTTGTTCCTGGAACTTTGCTGAATTGATGTCCCAGAGTGTCGAGACTTCTGAAGTTTCACGGAAATATCAATACGCTTTTATTATTGGTATTTCTCTAGTATTGGAACACTCATAAAGTGTTCAACATGAAGAGAAAGACATCTTCCTTGAATTTCTTCAGTATTTAGTTAAATGTTTGATAAAAATGAAAACGACTGTTTATCAATAATTTGGTTAATTGTGATATCCAAGAAGCATCATTTTAATTAAATGAAAGTCATAAAAGAAAATTTGCCAAGCATTTCAAATTTAGCGATAAGAATAGCGATAGGGTGTAGCTACTAAGTACAGTGTGTGGTCAAAACACTCTTCCATATTGTAAACTTGATATGTAAAGAAAGGCCAATTCAACTGGTGTTAAAATTCTGAAGTTATTTATGCCTTTTATTCTGACACCAGATTAGCTAAGAAAGAACAAGATGCCAATGGATCCATTACTATGAATTATTAATTTCGTTCTACGTTCGATTCTAGTCGGCGACTATAACTTTTTCTATGCCTTTCTTTGGCTGGTTCCCGAGTTAGTTGATCGGATGAGCAGTTAGGGGTTTCTTCACCCCAAAATTTTGGGTTTTAATCTCACAACTCAAAACAAATCGATAGCATTCACAGTTTCGGATTATAATAGTGTTAGGATTAGGGACAAAAAGATGGCGACAGTTGTCTACCGTACTCTCTCTTCCTCAAAAGTAATTTAAATCACCGATATTCTCATGCCAGCTATTTGTCTGGTTAAGGGTAGAGCTAGCTACCCTGTTTCCAAAACTGAGTAATACTAAACAGACTCGTTTACTTCCCTTGGGGAATAAAAGACGTTCTCGAATTTATTTTTATAAATACAGTAATAATAATAATAATAATAATAATAATAATAATAATAATAATAATAATAATAATAATAATAATAATCAGCTAATCCCTTTTAATTACCTTATAGGGAGTAAACGAGACCATTAATCCTATCTAGCTTTTGAAGACTGAGTGAACAGTTCAATCTCCACCTGTGGCCAATCAGAATTAGCTGGTCTATGAATCGCTAATTATATGAGGGAATTGATGAAGAGAAGCAAACAAGTGCTGCCATCTCATGGTACCAAACCCTAACAGGATTATGTCACTGTCTGAAATAATATGGGTTCTTCGGTATTTTCTTGGGTTTAAATCCCTCTTGCTCGTTCCAGTTAGAGATCGACTAACTCGGAAGCCGGTCGAAGAAAGACTTAGAAAAAGTTCCTCCACTCGGCGACGAAATTTGAACTTAAGTCTATCTTCGTGGAGCCTAGCGCTGAGGATGCAAACGTCATTTCCACTGAGCTACACAGGCCTTTTTTATTTGTATTTATTTATTATACATTTATGTTTATTTGACACTACAAGTAAATGCATTTGTGAATGGATACATAGCAAAATAAAGGATACATAGTAAAACTCATCGAGAGGTGCCCCTCTGGCAATATTTAATAATTCGAGTTCTTGTGTTCACTTCAAATAATGATGATTTATATTTGATTACAGGGAACTTCAGATAATCCAATTCATCGTTCGATAGTAAGATTAAATTCCGAACATTTTAATATTGTTAATAATTTGTCGTTTTTTTCAGTGTTAGAGTAAAGAAACATGCGGTTTGTATTAACGATCTTTAAGATTTTATTTATGCTCAGAATTCTTACATAGCTTTCAACAAGTATTATACACAGACTATATAGCACCAATACAAAATCAAGTATACATTTCTGCTTTATTTATTTTTAAATATTTATATATATTGCACAAGCGATTGAAAATTTGCTACTGTGTCTGGAACTAAGTAGATGACGTCATGAAACCTTAATGATGGTTTAGTTCATCGTTCGTTTTTCTGTAAATAGAACTCGCCGCTCTCTGTTATATAAACTTTCCAAAGAATATACATATTTTGCATACTTTGATAGGCGAACATCACAGTACCAAAGAGCACTCGGGCTCATAGGACTCCATGCTTGCACCATTACTAAGACCCAGGAATGAAGTCAAAACTTCGTGTAACTTTTATGAGTGCTTTACAAGTACGAGTATTTTTTTTAAATTGCAGAGTATTTTTTTTTACTTTATTTATGATGATTTGCGTTTTATTATATTTCGCTCTGCCATGTTTTTCCGAATATAGAGTAAACGAAATTCCACGAGATGATTTTTAATTAATTTATTTTTTATTAAGAAGACAGTTTCACTCATTCTGTTATTTTATAATTTTTTTGTATTGCCTTTTGGTCATTTGATGACGTCACTTTTAAAGGAATGGAAGTTTGGGAAAATGCAACACAAAAATCGCGTCATCCACAAAGAAGTCGAACCCGTTTTCTTAAAAATAAATAAATAAAAATAAAATAAATACAAAATTACAATTTGCATATTAGAAAAAAAGCACCTTAATATTTAAAAAAACATTCAAACTCTTAAAACTGAATAGAAATAGAATCCAATCATTCCTTTTACGTTCTGATTTTAAAATACAACTAAAACTGAGTTTTATATTTTCAGTCTGTGTGCATTTCAATGGCCAAGTGCCTCTCATTCCATCGTATTGCAAATTGCAGTTGCCATTAAATTAGTGTGTGCAAAATCATCGTGTTGGGTCGATGGGATTTATTTTCAAATTTAGACTACTCTCCTGATGAAACAGCATTTTTCTCGCAGATTCATTTTTCGGGTTTCATTATTAGCAGTAAACAGAAGGAACGCTCAATATCCGAGTAATCGAGAGTTTTATTAGTAAAGCTGTAAGAAAAATTCAAAAGAATACTGATATGCAGTAATGGTGGATCAGCGGATTTAGGCCTAAAGCGAAATAGCAAAGTATATTTCAAGTTTCTTTCTATATTTGCCTATAAAATATCGATGGATCCATAATAAAGAAGAAAACAAAATGTGGACCATAGTGAAAAAGAGACTAGACTTGGTAAATGAAATTGTGATACAAAGAGTAACTTAATGCAGTTAATTACAAAAGTATATTTCGAGCTGCAGAAATAAGAAAAATGTGTTCTACGTTGGTCGAGTCCGTGCCTAAGCGAATTAATTAACTTATTATGAACAGAGGAGCACATAGAAATTAATCGGTAAAGTTGGAGTTTAATTTCTTTACTTATTTTCTTGCGAAATTGAAAAATTTTTCTTTAAAATGTGACTGTTCTGATTAATTTGTTCTCTTAAGGAATTGTTGTTATAAAGATGATTACTGTATTAACTAGGCGTTTTAAATTAAGTCTCAGCTCAAGTGTAGTTCCAAGAGTGGAAGGAAGGTATGATAACTCCATTGCATAAAGGTGAGTCAAAAACAGAGGTTGAAATCTCCAGACCTGTTACTACATCGCGAGTGGTGGTTAAGGCTTTGAAAAAGTTGGTTAAAAGTAAGTTGGGTGGATAATAATCTGATACTTTTTAGAGATCAGCATGGCTTTGTTAACGGAGGTCATAACAATTTGTTACGGGGAGGCCTTAGCAATTTACTTTGTTTCAATCATAAAGTAACGCTAGAGTTGGATAAAGGCAAAGCCCATGCTGTTATATTGTTGGATTTCGCAAAAGCATTGGACAGAATACCGAATGCGAATTGCTACAAGGTTGGTGAGGTGGGGAAGAAGGTGGTTGTCAGATAGACGTCAGAGAGTAGTGTATGGTGGAGCGGAGTCAGAGATCAAAAAGTGACCAGTGGTGTTCCGCAAGGCTCTGGTCTTTTTCCATTGTTTTTTAATATGTATATATTAATGATATTTGCGACAATTTACCGACTGGTATTCAGTTGTTTGCTGATGATGCTAAGTTAGGAAGAGCTAAAGTACATAAAAATGTAGCGATCCGGCAGAATGATTTGAATCGGGTGTCATTGTGGTCAAAGGAATAATGTTTTTTTTTTCTTTTAATGTGGCAAAATGCCAAGTTATTCATTACGGATCGAAAAAGTTTCATTCTCTGTATTCTACTGATGGGATTTCGTTTCTTTCTGGGAATTGATGAGGCTAGGAATCTGGACGTTATGGTTGATAGGGGACTGAAGTTCAGAGTTATATGGCAAAGATTTTGATAACAGTTCAGATCACTTGGATAGTCAAAAATACGTTGACTAGTATGGAACGCAAAGTCATTATTCCACTTTATAAGACTCTGATACGTCCACATCTGCATTGTTGTGCTTAGATTTGGTCATTTCGGTTTCTTGGAGATGTGAAGGTGGTTGAGAGGATTCAGAGGCGAGTAACCAACGATTGTTTCGGGCCTGTGGAATGTTGCGTATGAAAAAGGATTGAAAATTTGTGAGTTACAAAAAATTGGCGGATAGAAGGAAGAGAGGTGACATGATAGAAACATCCAAGCTTCTAGAAGGGTTTTATAGAATGGAAGTAGGGAAACATTTTCAGTATATGGCAGGTGGCGACAGATCAAGAGGTCATCATTGGAAGATGAATAAAGTCTCAGTTAGCATGTGAGATCTAGATTTTTTTTCCCTAGAAGGGTGACGAATGAGTGGAATGGGTTGAGTGAAGTAGTTGTCGGTTGTTCTGCGGCGAATCATTAAAAGGAGCGGTATGATAGATACTGTATTAATAATTGTAGTTTCTTGCTCTCATAGTGAAATTTTGGTTACATTGTGAAAGATATTTCTGGGCCTCCCGCGATCAGTCTTTTGGACTCCATGGAATACCCGTTAACAAAAACAACAATAATAATAATTGTATACAGCGGGATAGCGGCAACCTGTAGTTTCGTGGTCAAGAAACAGCCATCATCATTAAAAGGAAACAAAAATATGCATATTGTGACTGAGCATGCGCAAACATAGAATGTTAATATAGACATCGGTATACAAATCCGAAATATAATGTATTAGGATCTTCTGCAATGTCAGCGCCATTTATTTAATGGTCATCAGATATGCTTTATTACCAAAAGAGAATGGAACAATCTTACAATGGCACAATTGTGCCGAGCTATAAGTCCAGTGGCAGCTCGTGGCTTGAAATCGCTGGGGTGCTACAACTTTCGAAATATGCATACACACTGTAAGTGCAGCGTATACTTGTTTGGATAAAATATCAAAATTATGGTAAAAATTAAAAAAAAAATTAAACATGAAAAAATATCGTTCATTATCGATAAAATTATACAGTTTGGTATAATTCAAAATTACTTAAAAATAAAATCCATTATCATAACCCCAATAATGTTCTAAAATAAAAACTATAGAAATGTTATGTCTTTAATTGTAATGTCCAAATATTTAAAGAGACGGAATAAACACGATAAGCACTACGAACACTCTACTACTGGCGCAAACTGCATATAAACAACAATGGAACTGCGCGACGGACAGCGCCGCATTACGCTAATAGCTCGCATTTTACTATGACTCATATTGCAAATACTTGCGCGTAGCAATATGACACTGTGGTAAACACAGTGCGGCTAGCGTCCTCCTAAGTGCTACAAGATGGATTTTTATTATTTTTTATACAAAACAAGAGAATTATATAGAATTGTTGATGATAAAATTAAATATTACAAGCAAATATAAATAAATTAATAAATATATTTATATAGCGAGAAAAACTGGGGGTGCTGCAGTTCAGCAGTACCTGTGCACGAGCCGCCCCTGGCTATAACCAAATAGAACCTACCAATGCCAACGAATTGTTAATTATGGTTAACAAGAAATTACATTTGTGTTTTTAATTCTGTTGTATTTTTATTTAATGGTATGTAAATGCATATTTGCTGACAATGTTTATGCAACACGTTTTGAATACATTCTGGGAAATAAAAATTATTATTATTATTTTGTAAATTTAATTTTTTTTAAATTTTGTGCTGACTGTCCTCATATTATGTATAACATGCACAGTAATTCTAGGACCACTAGTATGACGTTAAGCATTGTTCAAGTTATTGAAACCCTCGCTAGAGGGGGGCCACAATCGAGATCCGAAAAGAAATCGAATCTTTTCTCTCTTCCGATTGCAAGCAGATATTGTTACTCCATTGATGGTATATAGATAACACCATCTTTTATAGATCGCAGTCCATGCAATTAAGCTTATGTGTCGCGGCTGATTACTCTGACATAAGTACACAATCTCTCTCTCTCTCTCTCTCTCCCCGCCTCAAGCCACTTTGATGTATGTCAGGTTGCGTTAATAAACTGAATACAGTAACTGTTAACTTGACAAGTTCTTTGTTTTAGAAGCGGTCTGATTTGGGGCATATACAGCACGCTTATCTTGGAACCATACTTAACAGAGGTTCACTCGAGATAATAAAAAAGGATTTAGCTTCATTTTCTGCACTTGACTGCCATGTGTTATCTTAAGTGGTGCTTCGAAAGAGGAAATTCTTACTTTATCTAGTACTTCACATCAGGCAAACAGCAAAATTGTCGCCCCCCCTCCCCTTTAGATGAATAGCGTGATTTAATTTATAAAAGAAACTTAAACAAAGAATTACGTAACTGGAACATAATCAATGCCATTAAGGAAAGTGGATTTCTCTATCAGAAGTAAGTATCGGATATAAAACACCAACAGTCCCTAGAGTAAATAAAAAGTACTCAGATATCAGAACCATTCACAGAATAAATATCACCAAAACACAATGGTGACGTCAGAGAATACAAATTATTTTTGTAGAGGCTTTAAAAGACGCTCCACAATTATGCTCCACGATAGTTTGTCACACACAGGAGGCGAGCAGCTGATTGCTTCATTTTTATTCTTCATAATGGCTCTCGACTTCCGATACAGGGATATTTGTAATGACAGTAAAGGGTGGAAAATAATAGTCACTTTTATTGATTTCTAGACTGGTCACACGTCAAAATAAATTACTTTTGGCACAGACATGGTTCGAAGATAACGAAAACAATAGAAGGAGGAGAATTTCTGAAGGAGCACAAAGGAGCTTGAAAGATGTTAATGCGTGGGCTTGAAACATTAGTTTTCTATCTTTACGCTGGTCCCAATTTCATGTTTAATAATGATCTCTCTCTCTGCCTTCCTGCATTATCATATATCACGTGATAAATATCATATGACAATTTCGAATGATAACTTCATAAAATGAAAATTTAGTGACAGTTCTCGTGGTTCCATTTTCCAGAACTGCTGCGACAAATTGTTTCGTTGTGTTAAACAATATTCGAAAATATGGTGTGTTCTCGGATTATCTCTTACATTTCGAATTTTTATTATATCAGGATAGTATTTAATTTTAACATTCATGTAAGTTTGTATTACCAAAACATTATTATATTACGTAATAATTTCTAAAATCAGAGATAAATGATTATGGATCACAAATGTATTTTATTAATTATTGAAGTTATTTAGAGATAGCTCTAGTGAAATTCTCATTGCCATTATTCAAAAAATATTTTAAATAAATACACAGTAAAGTTCGTTTTCCTTCTGCATGAAAAATTCTTCATTAAAGCGCTTATTATTAAAAGTGTAATATCGTCTGCAATAAGTTTTAAAATCGTTTGCCAGAGTAGCTCTTGTATGCTTCACGTTTATCAGTAATTAACTCATCGCGCATGTCCGGAAATAATAAAGATTTTAATGTTATTTGGCTTATCAATTGACAATTAAAAAAAATAGCTTTTTGTTCTCGTTAATCTTTTGGTAAAACTCAATGAATCAAAAAAAAACAAAACACGTAAATAAAAATAATGATAATACTTGTTTCCTGTAAATTTTCGAAACAACTACATATTAAATCTGCTTAATTGATATTCGTATTTTAAATACGTTTGGTGACAATGTCATTTATATTATACACCCTCTGTCCAAAAAGAAACCGACTTTTCGAAAATAGAAGAAACTAGTAGCGCCGCCTGTTGTATCTTTTTGTTGTCGAAAGCGGCAACCTTTATTAGTGTTGTGTCAACTGTTTATGACATTTCTTTGATTAGAAGCCGAATTATAGTGCTAAGAGTGACAATGCGTTTTGACGAAGGGTCGGAAAATGAGTTTCAAACAGAGAGCTGCGATTGACTTTTGTGTTAAACTTGGTAAAAGTTTTACCGAAACTCATCAAATGCTTCGAAAAACATACGGTGATGAATGCTTATCCCGTGCTCAAGTTTACGAGTAGTTTAAGCGATTTCAAAGTGGGCGTGAGACGCTTGAGGACGACGAAAAGCCGGCACTCCAAAAACTAGACTGAGCGAAGTTAACATCCAAAAAGTGCCTGATTTCATCAAAGAAAACCCGAAATCGTCGGAGGGATTGCTTGAAGATGAATTGGGGATTCCAAAATCAACTTTGCACAACATTTTGACCGAGAGTTTGGGCCTTCGTAAATTGAATTCGCGATTTGTTCCCCACAAGTTGACAGACGACCAAAAAATGTATCGAACTGAAAGTGCAAGGACCTCATTAAAACCGCTCGTAAGGACTCAAACTTCCTTGAAACGATCGTTACTGGTGACGAAACGTAGTGTTTTGAGTATGAGCCCGAAACAAAGCGCCAGAGTGCTGAGTGGAGAACACCAGAAGAGGGACATCCGAAAAAAGTCGCTTGGAGAAGTCAAAAGCAAAGACAACGTCGATTTGTTTCTACGATTCCAAGGGCATTATCCACAAAGGATTCGTTCCTCCTGGCCAAACGGTCAATGGTGAGTTTTATCTCGAAGTTTTGAAGCGAGAATTCGTCGCTTACGGCATGAATATCGTGACGACCGACCGTTCGTCAAAACACACTGTCATTATAACTCGGCTTCTAATGAAACAAATGTCATAAACAGTTGACACAACACTAATGAAGGTTACCGCTTTCGACAACAAAAAGATACAACAAGTGTCGCCACTAGTTTCTTCTATTTTCGAAAAGTTCGGTTTCTTTTTGGACAGAGGGTGTAGAATTGATTACGTGAATCGTTTTCGATAATGACATTAGGAATGAAGACATCTTATCAAAAATTGCAGAAATGCTTTAAATAAGATATCATAGCTAATTGGCTGTCCTGGTGATGATGCAGTGAAAAAAACACTTATTTTATTTATTTGATTTTACAGTCCCTATCACATTCTTGTCTTCTGAATTCACCCTCACGAAATGTTAAATCATTTAGCTCATTCGGGTGTTGACCGATTCGTCCAGTCATCGCTTTATAGACCATGCTAGTAACTGAGATCTCCACTAGAGGGCAGTAGACTGTAAATTATGGTCGCTTATCTGCACTACCAGTGATTTGATGTCCTCTGCACTCTTCACCTTTCTCGGCATTCCCATTTCAGACAGGTAGGACGTACTGTACGGACTCCCCACGAACACTGAATTTTGTCGAGGTCGCATCCGTTGCATATTATACGGCGGAAGGGCATTAAAGTTCAGCCGCTGAAGTTCTCGATCGAGCAACGTTGCAGCTAAGGGTTCGCTAACCGAGATTTTGGACGTTTTTGGCAAGACGGAATTAAAAGTCTGGCTGCGATACTGAGGCTGGTAGGGCTCCAACATCCGTATTTTACCCCATTTGTTGAAGAATAGCAGGATGACGGCAACCCACACAGCTAAAACAATAACCACGATCACCACCTCTTCTTCTCGGACGGTAATGGAGGGTCTTTCCTCTTCCAGCAGTGTGGGAACAGCCTGCCGGGAACTGTCATTGTCTGGAAATTAAAAAAAAAAATTTAATGGATTAGATTTTCTTAACATTGAGAAGTACAGCTAACTTGTGAAATACGAGATGTTTCAAAGAGAATGACCCGATTTCAAATAATTATATTTAATAATGAAAATGTGGTACAGTTACAAAATAAATTACCAAGTACGAAGTAAGGCCTGAACTTTAACTCACTTGTATGAAACTCTGGGCCAAGGCCGTTCACATGGTACAAGTCGCATTCATTTGTGGTTTGTGGTTGCAGAGATGTACAATTTTCAAATCGGGACATTCTGTTTGAAACACCCTGTACTGTTCGACATACCTTTTCCTCGAAGACAAACGATTACAAACAGTTCAACATTTATTTTAAATTCTTTGCAGTCACCGTAATTTGAAAATGCAATTTTATCCAAATAAAAGCCATCTTGAAAAGGGTTCGACGGTAGTGTTAGCAACAAGAGAGCGACAATGTCGTTTTCGAGAAAAGAAGAAAAACGTAGGTGATGCAAATATTATTATAATGGTGATATTAGTGATAATGACGTACAATAAGAAGTCGTAGAATCCAGAGCGATGACCGTAAGATAATCCACCAAAAATGAAAGCAATTTAAAAACAAGCTGAAAAAATGTGACTGAAGAATAAGAATATAAAATGAAAACAATGGTTACTTCGATCTGTTAAATGTAAACACACTCCTCAAATATCCATGAGTTTATCGAGTGTGTTCTAACTGCAATTTTCCATACTACGGGCAGACTGAGAAATCTATTGAACAGCGCATCAAAGAGCATGCTAGAGACATAGAGCACCATAGAGAAATAAGGCCGCAGCTCTATCATGCACATATTTTCTCGAAACGTGCTAAACGAGGTCAAACACGGTACTGCGGTACTGAATTAGAAACTTTTATTTACCGAGTTGAACTCCCTTAGCCATAATGACAACACATATGGGGCATAAGTTTGGCATAAGTTCCACAAGATGTTGGATTGCATCTACGTCTACAACATACCAGGAGTTCACCAGACAGTTCTTTAACTAGCTAAGATTAGACGGAAGAGGACTTTGCCCTCTGATCTGTTTTTCTAACGTGTACCATACGTTCTCAAGAGGATTCAGATTCAGGCTTTGTGGTGCCAGGGAAGACAGTGGAAGTCGCTGTCATGCTAGGTGAACCACTGCTCAACAATTCTTGCTGGATGAACAGTAGCATTGTCGTCCATGAAACAACCGTCACCTGCTGGATAACAGTCTTCCAGTGTCCAGTCACGATGTTCCTGACACCACTGTAAACGAACTTTCCGGTTCTTCGTAGAAAGCAGTGGCTTCCGTATAGGCATGCGACTGCCATTACTGATCCTCTTCAATTCTCTGCGCATAGTTTGGAGAGATATGGGTCGGGACCAGCCTTCATTAAATGCTTCGGTCAACTGCTGCACAGAGGAAGTTCTTTTTGTCCGTACAAGCCTTCTCGAGACGACGGTGGCTCCAGCCGGACAGACACCCACAACAAGCTCTTTATCGAACTCTGAAAAAAATCCTTTGTTTTCCCTATAGTGATCAACACTATTGACGATTAATGACCAGCAGCATTAAATAGTTGCCTAGAATAGGTGGTGACGCAAGTGACTAAATATTTTGCATATACGCTGCGTAAGTGATGTTTACGTATATCTGCATAAAGGTTTCTAATTCACTGGACTGTATTATGAGCTAATTCGCATTATCGATGAAAGGACATCGGGTTCTATGGAATGATTCCAAGATCTTAAACCTCGGTTATGAAAAGATACAAAGAACAATCTGGAAATCTTTAGAGGTGTTATTGAACCAAATACACTTGTATAGAAATGCTGGCGTTTATCTAATTGAATGTTTCCAACGTGCGCAAGAATGCACCTGCTCAGAAATAATTTTAATTACTAGAATCTTACATAATATTCCATATTTGTTATTGCCGTGCTATTTTTTTTTTTTTTGAGTTTGAAAGTTTGCTTGATATTTTTTACACCTCAAGAAATTCTATGAAAATGAAACTAGCAATATTCTTAAAAAAAATTGTCAAAACTCTTATATCAAAGTGTCACGAAGTTACCGTTGCCACCCTCTCCATATAAGGTATGGCGATAAAAAAAAATACTGAACTTTACTCCATAACATATATCGCTATCAAAAGGCAACGTTTACATTCTATATTGTATATGGACAAAGATAGGGAGGAGGAGGAGGAGAACAACGATAACTTCCTAACACTTGATGTAAGAGTTTTGACAATATTTTTTTAAGAATATTGCTAGTTTCATTTTCATAGAATTTCTTGAGGTGTAAAAAATATCAAGCAAACTTACAAACTCAAAAAAAAAAAAATAAGGTTCTTATCCACCATTGGTGATTTTCTTGTAGCGTTATTTGTAGGAGCATGGCAAGATCAATGCTCCAATTTGCATCTTGCAACTGAAACTGAGAATTGAAACGACCATCATCAGCAAAACGATGATGGAATTGGAACTTTTTTTTTCACCTGCCGTTCTCTGCTGGCTGTTTTAATGGATGGCTTTCTGTCTTCTCCGTGTTAATTCAGAAGAGAATTAAAGCGTTCTTAAGTATTTCTGAATTAACACGGAAGAGATAGAAAAATAAGAAGAGATAAAAAAGAGAGAAGCAAAAAAAAAATGTCCACCCAATCATAAAAGGCAAAAGCAGGACCAAAGACAGGAGTTTGCTAAAAAAATAAAAATAATAAAAAAATCGTAAACCCATATCGAATTAAACTGGAAATGCGAAAAGCGATAGCTTCGGTTTATGTAAAGAGTTTTGGCAGATATCGAGAGGTGGGCGACGTGGGAAAGAAGAACGTTTTACATGGAGGAGGACTTCCGCTTCCGAATTTTTAAGGAGGCCACAACAGTTGTCCGCTGTATACAAAACCTTAACAGGAACCAAGGACTAATCTTTCCCGTGATCTAAAAGCCCTTATCAGATCCTTCAACTCGCCAAAACTGAATTATAGTGCCAACTATAGAACGTTCCTAAATAACAACAAGTGAGATTATCCACGCTCTATGCATGTATTGTACCGCTCTGTTCTTTGTTTAATATAATTGGAATCGGTTGATTATAGTTTGTAACAGTTTTTTACTTTTTAGTGCCTTACATCAGTTATGTACCCTGCAGATGCCAACAGCCTTAGTTGGTATATAATAAACAACTATGTTATACCAACTAGTTTAACAACATAGTTGTTTATTATATGCATTTGATCAATATAATCCCATTAAAAGTCTTTCCAAAGTTTGAAATTTGTTTCAATAAATATATAAACAGCAATCATTCAGTTTTAGCAGTCATCAGTTACCTTACTAGTTGTAGTCAATCTGTTAATTACATGTTAATACTATTGTATTTGCTTTAATTTAAATTAATTCATTTCTATATTGATTTCAATGATTTTTGAGTATCTTATTTGAGTGCTGCCATCTATCGATCAATCGTAAGAAAAAAAGTATAAATTTAGTTGACTTGCAAGAAGTTGTAATCCTATTGCTGCACTGTAGTGACATCCTGTCCGGGCACGGATGATAAATAACAGGTAAAAACTTCAACAACTTTTCTCACTTTCTTGCTGTCAGAGAAGCTAAGATTGTAAATCAAAGACGACAGAGATCTTCTAAAAAAATCTTCTAAAAAATCTTCTAAAAAAAAAAGACTTTCGCTCTCCCGAGGGCAGTTCGGCTCTCGAGAAGTTGCCGTTCGCCAGTGTTGAAGTTTCGGATAGCATTCCGAAGAAAAGGAAAACATAGTCTGTTGACTGATAGAAGAGCTAGAATAGATCTAAATTACAAGAGCAAGCATCAGGACGTCAGCGTGGTTCTATTGCTTTTCTATTTCTTTTTTTTTTTTTTTTGTGGACCTTATCTTATTCCCTAGAGTCATGTTTTCGTGTGCATTTTCTACAGACTTTGATTAATATTTGACGTCCATTTCACTTTTCATGCCTTAAAAGAAAATTCAAATTGTTCGAAATAAAACTACAGAAAACTTTCTGTTTTCTGAACCGCCCTCCAACGTCAAAATTCACATAATAATATTGCAAACAAATATGGAAAATGATATTTTTATGAAACCGACACATTTTCGTTCGAAATAACAAGAATTAAGTGCTGGACATCACCATGGTAACCAATGCAATGGTTACTATGGTGATATCCACTAGTAATGTAATAAATTTTATTTGCATTACCATTGTTGAATGGCGCTGATAAAAAATTTTACTTAATATTTTTCTGAAACATAACACATTTTTAAGTATCATGTATACTAAACGATTCTTGTGCAGCCAACAGTGCAAGAAATAGAGCTGTTTCTTTTAAATACTTACGGACATCTGGCGATACAAAATAGATCGTTCTGCTAGTGTTGCCCAGCCCGTCGTCAGAAACTGCCACTAAGTGGAGTCTGTATTCGGTGCTAGGTAGTAAATGGTCCACTCTTACAGAACGCGCCTCCGGGGGAATGTCATGGACTATGCGGTATCTTAAATGGAGAGTGGAAAAAAATGAATAAAAATGTGTTTGTTTTATTAAGGAAAAAAGATAATGCAGTTAATAAAAAATAAAGAAATAATAATACAAAACAAAGTCGTTTTTATTTTGTATTGATGCAGAAAAAAATCCTTATCTACAGAGGAAATGTTTCTTTTCATTTCTGTATATACGTATCGTTTTTTTTTTTAATTAATCTCGTTATTCTTCTCTGCCTGACTCCATTAATTAAGTAAATGTGAGGGTTTTTGTTTTCTCAGAGTTTTAAAGAACAAAGCAAAGCTCTCTCTTACAATCATAATTTGATATAACCACTTTAAAAAGTTTCGCCATTCACCCTTTTTGCAAATTAATTAATTATTGCTTCGTCTCTTTATCTCTGTTTTCCACTAGTTCTATTTTAAACTCGCCCCTTCTCATTCCTTTTACATATTTAGCTGACTTTTCCTTTCTTTTTGGATTTTTTTATTATTTATACTCTCTCTCTCTCTCTCTCTCTCTCTCTCTCTCTCTCTCTCTCTCTCTCTCTCTCTCTCTCTCTCTCTCTCTGTCTGTCTGTCTTTTACTTCGCATTATTTCCTTTTCTTTCTTATCTTTCTCCATCCTCTTTTATTTTTCTTTTAAAGCATGAGCAGTTCAATCCGAGAAATGCTTGCCCTCTCAAAGCTGTCTGTATTGCTGTATTGTACGTTTTATACGGATATTGACTCACCACTCGTAATTTCTCATTCTTCAGCTTTGCTTCAGCCACTAAACGACTTGGTTGGCGCTGTCTGATGAAATTTACTTCCTTTGACGAGATGCTGGCTGTTACGAGAGATCCTTTATGCAGAAAGGGGAAAAAGAAAACCTTTTCAGAAGGGCAATGTCAAAGCACTCAGAAAAGAGATAGCCCAATGATGGGAAAAGTCAGACAAGAGCAGCAAATTTAATTTAGTGATATATGATACTGAAATTGAGTATCATATACAGGATACAGGGTTTATTTGCCGTGCAAAGGAGATAAACCAGCCGGCGGATACGCAGTTAACACCGACAGCACCTTAACTTTCAGCAAAGTATATTTTATGTAAAACTGCGTCTTGTTCGCTGCCTCGTTAATAATAATTAATAATAATAATAATAATTATTATTATTATTATTAATTATTATTAACGAGGCATAATTAATAATAATAATAATTATTATTATTATTATTATTAATTATTATTAACGAGGCAGCGAACAAGACGCAGTTTTACATAAAATATACTTTGCTGAAAGTTAAGGTGCTGTCGGTGTTAACTGCGTATCCGCCGGCTGGTTTATCTCCTTTGCACGGCAAATAAACCCTGTATCCTGTATATGATACTCAATTTCAGTTGGAAAAAGTCTTTAAAATGGTTTTCGATCAAAGATTGAATTGGAACTGAAGGACGCCTTCGTTCGTGTAACTGGGCTACGAAGAAATATTCGGTTTCGCTTGGTTGAGAGCGCAAAATATCTTTCATATCTGCATGTGTGTGTTATCTGGCTGGTTTATCCTATTTTAGGAGAGAAAAAAAAACAAGTTTTCCTTGAGGGGGAAGAAACACTAGTAGCACTTGTGCATGATACCAGCTAACTCATCTTCAAAACTTTCTTTGCATTTCAAGACGGGATTTGAACCCACGCTTATTTAAACGTATTGTTCCGTCAACTGCGCTCACAGCTGACTCACAACTCTCTCTCTCTCTGTTCTGTATATAACTGTTCAAATATCTTCGATAATAAAACTTTGCCATTACCAATATATGTTTAATTGTGCAAATAGTAACAAATTCGCGTCAATCAGCGAGATAAGGGAAATATCTCACTGATTATCCAAAAAGGAAGAATCTTCCCACTCATCATCATCATCATCATATCTCTCCAGAACATTACATCGCCTTTTTCTTCGGCATATTCATTAAACAGGCGTATTAACGATGAAATAATAACTGCTCTGGATCTAAATACCCAGGCCCACCCAAAGTAAAAGCACGCATTTACTTCACTTTTAAGCCTCTTTTTACTACAACATGCTTGCTTAGCGACTTCTTAAAAGCTTCGTAGATTCTTTGTTGTATTTTTTTTCCTGAAGAAACACAAGAGGATTCTTAATTCTTTAAGACTTTACACAGCCCAAGTTTTGTTTATTGTTTCGAGCCTTTTGCGTCGGTATCAATAATAAATGACGCCGCTTTCGCTTCGAGTAAAGTGGCTTGATAAAACTGCAAGCGAAGGAGGAGACCAATTTAGATGTTTTTTCCGCGCTCTCTTTACAGTTTCCAACTTATAAGCCAGGTCGCTTTAAGAATCAAACCTCTTTCTCTTCGTTCATTAACCAACCCATCGTCTGAAACAGCCGTCAAGGTAGCGGACATTAAAATTCTTAAGTGGTTCTCATGAGCACAGGAGAACCTTTCGCAAAATTATCAAAACTTTTCGACTCTTTGCAACCCACGCATGAATGTTTTCAGAGACTGCACGTATCGAAATCAGCGAACTCATTTTTTTGGGGGGGGGGGAATGCGTTAACAAATGACTTATCACATCTCCGTAAGGATCCCGTCATTTAGGCGAATGTTCCATGTGAAGACTTGTATTTACTGTAGAGTGAGCAGTTTATTTCCTCCTCCTGGCATCGGTCCAGATGTCATGTGAGTTATGGTTAGTTCTCCCCCCTCCCCCCCCCTCCCCGAGTCAGTTTGGTGGTTGGCGAGCTGCCAGAATCCTACCTCAATGCGTGCATTCGGTCGAAATGTTGCTTTAAAAGAGTCGATATCAGCACCTCTTCATTGGGGCACCAGAGGTGCACTTTTTCTTTTGAACCAACCCGTGTTCGCACAATAGAGAGTGAATATTTTTTTCTTCACACGATACCATATCTCTTTTGGTTTTTTATACACGAGGTAGGCAACAAAAGACTATAGATGCATTACGTGCACCATTATTACGAAACTGTAGTTAATCTTTGCCAAAATATTGTCCCATTTATTTATTCTTTTGTTTATAATGTCAAGTGAAGTATTATTACTATTGTATCCTGTATATGACACCCAATTTCAGTTGGAAAAAGTCCTTAAAATGGTTTTCGATCAAAGATTGATTTCCTACCTACTATTGAAAAAGTCGAATTTATGTAACCACAGTGGACCAAATTTAAATAGAAAGATTTGGCCAAATGCCAAATACTGTTTCTTCCTTTGTCGTATTTGCATAATCTTCTTTGATGATTCATTTCTTCATATATAGGTTTGATTTTATGGCTGATACTGGAACGAGACTTCTCTTTGATAATTAGCTGAACAAGCAACTAAACTTGTATGACTTTATGGGTAAAGCTGAAAACAGATATGGAAAATATGGATTAATTCTGTTTACGATTAAATATTTATTCATAATATTCTCGAAACTTTTCTTTATTATTAAAATTAATATAGCTGAACTTGTGATGGTAAAAATCATGTTCACACGTCATTATCAACCACAAACTTTAGCCATACAATTAGCTAAATCACAAATTCTAGATAAAGCAATCTGAACAGCTTCAGACTTTTATTTAAGGGGAAAAACAAACTAAATGCCATACAAGAATAAAATTTCCACTATTCGACTTTCAGTAACATCAAAGAACCACGAAAAAACTCAAACCCACAGCCTGTTGAGTGGATATCAGGTACACTACCTACTTGTCCAATCAGGCGAATATAACACCAAAATAAGAATAGCATTACAAGACAGGGCTCGCTAAAAGGCCAATGCAATCATCACAAGTGAATGTTTAGGAAAGCTGTGACCTCTTCTTTGGGATAGTGAAACCGGATAGCGCTTACTTCTAATAGGATGTGGGCTAGCATCAGAAGTCAGCGAGAAACATACTCTTCAGACTATCCCTAATATATTCAGTCGTGTACGGATTTTTAATTTCTCAATACTTAAACATTAGGTGAAGTGGAAGGTTTCCCCAGTACTAAAACAAATTTTAGACAAACTGGCTTCCTCTGCACCAAAGACAGTCCATTATGTCACAGCACATTCATCGCATAACACTTTGTCATTCAGCGTAAATTCTGCAACTTTTAAAGAGATGGGGATATGACAAGTGGACAGAAAGCAGTGTCAAACACCACTGTCTCTATCTTGTATAACCAGCTTGAACTTTTTCGTTAGATGCAGCCAATACCACTGTTTCTGGGGGGAAGTCCTTAAGAACTCTCCATGTGTGAATTCAGTAGTTTTCATGCAAAACTTCCTCTGGAAATCCTGCTGAATTGTAGTTAGATTCTGTGAACATGAACTCGAATACACCAACCCCTTCCAAGGCTGTGTCAAGATTTGTCTCTAGTGATCATTATTAGACTTCCATCTCACTTCCACACATGCCACAAAAATATTTTTGAATTTCTGCTTAAAAAAAATTGCTGCTCGAAATTGCAAAGATTTTTTACTACGTATTCCCCTTAATATATATAAAAAATCTTCCACATAAATCTCTTTTCAAAATTTGGCTTAGGTTACTGCAGTATTTTCTTGTGATTTCTTAAGCTTAGATCTTGACTATGCGTAGATTACATCGCAAATTCACAAAGTGAGACGAATCTAATTTGACCTCATCCTTACTTTCTTCTTGTGTCTATAACGATATACTGAGTTCATTTCAAAAGTCAGAAATATTTTTGAGAGAATAGTCATTAACTAATAATACGAAAACCTGGTAAGAGGGTTCATATTAGGGTGTAAGTTATACCTAAACCGTAAGCGTCTTCTGATTTTTCACAGGAATCATCTCAAGTGAGGTTTACGTCTGTAGTGATGTCTTCATGGTTTCATTAAGCTTTTTAATACGTCCAGTAAGGTCTGTGTTCTTGTTGTTTTCTATATTTGTGTGGATTTTATTATTTTTTATGCGAATCCAATCCAGGAAATAAACCTACAGCGCATTATTACCGCGAGTGGCTACGTATCTATGTTATGATACAAAGATCCTACCTTAGAAATGAAACAACTCTTAATTGATCAGAACATAATATTCTATAGTAGTGACATCTGTAGGATGATTTTTTTTTAAAAAAAAATAGAGGAAGAATTTACCTTGCATTAACAGGACGGTAGGTAAGCTCGAAGCGTCTGAGGACGGTTGTGACGTTCCCACCACAGAAAGGCAAATCAAATCTCCAGGCTACTCGGACGGCTGGTGGCGACCAGGAAATGAGGACGATTGAAATGTTATAAGGAGAAGGAAGCGGTTGGCAAGTGGCTAGAACTGTACCTAAGGACAAAATAAGGTGATTATTATAATAATAATAAAAAAACCGACAAACGATTATCAATCTGTGAACAACAATTGCATGAGAATTTAGGCTTAAATGCCATCTGCTCATATTCCACATGACATTGAGAATGGAAGCAGACGCCTGCTCGAAACAGCATCATATGATAGCATCAGAAGCCTGTCGAAATTTAATTAGAATCTTGTCCTCTCTGACAGCCAGTTACTCCAAGTAATTAATTTTGTTGAACGACGGCTGATCTTGACAGGATTAACTGACAGCGAGTGTGTCTTGTTCGCAGTGGTTGTTGAGTGACAAATGCAGGAATGACACACACACGCGCGCGCGCGCGAAAATCTGATGATAGCCAAACGCTCAATGTCTGTTCTCGCTGAGTGACATCAAATAATCAAAGTCTCCATCTCAAGCCAATATCTTCCATCGACCTTGAAACTCTTCAACTGGAACAAAAACCTATCACTGTATGTGTCCACATAAGACTCGTCACCGCAAATTACACCATTTTGAACACAACGAAGATGAAACTTTGTTTGTTTGCTTGGTTTCAATAATTTTAGAAGCGTCTCAAATCTTTCTTTGCTCATTGTATTCCGAAACAGGTACATACTTGGTCCGCGCGGTTAGCCTAGTGGCTTTGCGCTTCGCAACCATATGCCTGAAGAAGGAGTGTCCTAGGTTCGATTCCCGTCGACGCGTGAGGAGTTTAAGGATCTTCCTCAGTCATAACCAAGTTAGCCGGTCTTGGGCGTGGGCTTTTTCCGTCAGTTTATCAGCGGTTTGTCATCCCCCAAGCAGGCAAACCGGCCCCGTGAGCGCACAGGATACAGCCATAGGATTTAGTACGGCAAGGAAGGCAACGGGAAACCACCATGCTCATAATCATCTCCCTAGTATGGTAGCATATAGCTTCCCCCCCCCCGGCCGTATGGCAGAAGGGAATAGATAGATAGTACATACTTTCGGATCCCATAATAAGTAACGTGGTATGCCATAACTAGAACAGAAATACGTATTACAAGTATGCTATAACCACATCATTGAGCTGTTCGGTCTGTTTCCTTCACTGAAGAACCGAAAAGAGAATTAAATACTCCAGATTCAGAAATATGCCGTTTCAATTCATGTGTGAAAGATGAAATACAATTACATTCGGATTCTCTTTATAGCAAGACATTGCAACAGTTAAGTACTACGCTTTGTTTATATGATTATGAGGTTTGAAGAATTACGAATACAGTGGTTAATTAGTATGACAAGTATATGTAAAGGACCATCGTCTTCTTCTTGCTTTAAGCTTCAA
This sequence comes from Typopeltis vanoorti, assembly GCF_054136105.1. Taxonomy (NCBI): domain Eukaryota; kingdom Metazoa; phylum Arthropoda; class Arachnida; order Uropygi; family Thelyphonidae; genus Typopeltis; species Typopeltis vanoorti. The sequence continues at coordinate 122,319,345 of NC_143550.1, forward strand.
CTTGTTGATGACACTGTTAAAGTGAGTAGGAATATAACGGCATTTCAAAGAAAACCTAAAAAATATTTACTAAAGTAAAGAGCCAAAAGGCTTCAGTTCTGCGATGCAAAAATTATAAAATTCAAGTGGATATTAGATCCAGCATTATTTCAAAGCCGAATGTAGAAACTACGAAAGTTTCGTAAAAATAAGTCGACCAGAGAGCTTACGGGAATACACCCGCCGGCATATATGAGTCTCCCTTGCGCGGATCACCTTAGAAAACATGAACGCCAAGACATACTGTATATTCGCTTTCTAATTTGGTCCATTTTTGATAAGGTTTCGCTGGCCTGACAGCTATTTCGAACTGGTTGGTTCTCTTCGGAGATCAGGTAGAAACCTGAATAGAGCACTTGATTTTTATAATTTTTGCATTGCCGAACTGAAGCCATTTGATTCTTTACTTCATTAAATGCTTTCACGCACCGACCGAGAGTTCGATTACGAAAAATACACCTTTCCGACGTTTCAAGTCCCTTAGCATTGAAAGAGGATTTTTTTTTCTCTCTTAAGGTTTCTGCCTGGTCTCTGAAGAGAACCAACCAGTTCGAAATAGCTGTCAGGCCAGCGAAACCTTATCAAAAATGGACCAAATTAGAAAGCGAATATATGTCTTGGCGTTCATGTTTTCTAAGGTGATCCGCGCAAGGGAGACTCATATATGCCGGCGGGTGTATTCCCGTAAGCTCTCTGGTCGACTTATTTTTACGAAACTTTCGTAGTTTCTACATTCGGCTTTGAAATAATGCTCGATCTATTATCCACTTGATTTTTATAACGTAAAAAATATTTCACTCGCCTCAGTAGCGTAGGGCCCTTCTTTGGCTATTATCACGTTTATCTTCCTTTTAGGCAAGCTGTCTACCAGCTTAATAATACGAGTCGGATATTTTGGACCATTCCTCGTTCAAACCTTACCTAACCAGTCCTCGTCAGATTGCCCAGTTGTATGTTTTTTGTACGCTTTAACTTTTTGATCAGACACGCCATCCGCCCAAAGTCTCATTTAATGTCTGCCCTTTTTTCCCCCAAGAACTTTACCTTCTTTTATTGTTTTTAGAAGTCTTATTCCATCCTTTCAATGTGTCCAAGGTATTTTAATTTTCTTTTGTCAATATCCTTAAGGAGCCTTAACGTTCTACTGATCATTTCTAGCACCCATCCATTTGTCTGCCTTTCAGTACATAATATCCTCAACAGCCTTCTGTAACACCACATCGCAAAAGCAGTTTCCTATCAGACTTCTTTAGGTTCCAAATCTCACAGCCATAAGTCGCTGGTGAAAAACAACTGCATCCAAAATCCTCAACTTTCTTTCCATGGAGACAGATTCATCTGTCCCGATTTTAGGCAAGTTTCTGAATATTGTTTTAGCCATTCCTAATCTTCCTCTGACGTCTTCTGAACAGGCAATTCTTCATACTAATAATGAATCCCATGTGCTTGAACTTTCTGAATTGTTCAATTCTTTCTCAATAAAGGTAAACTTGTTTCTCAGGAGCTTCTCTGTCTCTGTTTCCTTTGAGAACCATAATCTTTGTTTGCTAGGATTGAGCTGAAGTTCTCTGTTCCTACTGATTTCATTAACTTTTCAAGACTTTGTCCTAGTTCTTTCTTGTCATATAAAGGAGCACTGTATTATCGGCATGCCTCAGATTACTGATCAATCTGCCACCTATCCTAATTCCTGTCTTATGCTCATCCAATGCATGATGTCTTCAGAATAGATACTAAACTAGTGAGGAGAAAGTATCCTTGCCTAACTCCCTTTCTAACCTGAATCCAATCAGTTAATTCCACACCTGTTCTCACTACGACTTCTTGCTCCCTGAACAAGGTAGCTATCAGCCTGATAGTGTGTTGAGTGTTGAAGAAAACCTACTCTCTTCATTACTTTCCACAATTTCACATTCTGAATACAGTCAAAAGCTTTGAAGTAGTCTAAATTTTTTATACTTTTCTATGATCTGTCTAAGACAAAGGATCTGATCTCCGGTACACCTTAACTTTCCTAAACCTGCTTGTTCCTCAGGCATCTCTTCCTGAACTTTAGTTTTAATCCTATTTAGAATAGTTCTATAGTTCTTGCAATCCTTCACACCTCCCTTCTTATGGGATGAAAACCAATTTCTTCCAATCTCTAGGCCATTTCAATCTATGGAACACTCTTATTCCTCCATCCCCTGTGGCCTTAATTAACTCTGCTGGGATTCCATCTGCACCAGGGGCCTTATTGCTGTTAAGCTGCTTAACTGCTCTTTCAACCTCATGCCTAAGTGAGGAGGTTCCGATTTTCCTGGTGAGAAAGCTCCTCCGATCTCTTATCCTCTCAGCTGTACAGTTCCTCACAGTATTCTTGCCATCTGTTTTTGATTTCCAGTTTTCTACTAGTACCGCTCCATTCCTATCTTTGACTATATTCAATTTGAGCTTAAACTTGTGCTTTAGGTCACACGTATGCACATATTTGTGCATACATGGTAGCATAAGGTGTTCTCCAACTATTAACATGCCCATTCGATTAGAACTTTGAACTTTTGGGAAAAACACGGTTCATTTTAGTGTTTGTTTTTTCTTCTCAATTTATTTAAACTTTATTTTTAGCAATAGTTGTCATCGGAAGCAAAGTCAGACATACAGCGTGGGTGATTCAGCATATCTAAGTCGAACTTTTGTTCACTGAATTTTGAATAGAGAATAATGAATCTGGTCAGCTTTTATAAAACGTTTTATGAAACTCCTATGATGTATGCCTTCATTATACTTGCTTAGTCTACCGAATGCATAGCATCTCCACTCTCAGGAGACACTATACACTCGGTATAGCGTCAGAGATGTTTGGAATTGTCTTTAGTGGTAACCGATTTTCATTATCTGCGGGATTACCATCCTGCTTATTGCAGAGTTTGAAATAGTTCCACGTTTGTTCTCTAGAGGCAGGGTTCCAGGATTACTAAACTTCTAGACTACCTATTGTACTTAATACAGTACATATATAAAAACTTCCAGTGGGTGGAATTCACATAAAAAATTCTGTTACTTATGTCTTCGTAACTCTACTAAATCTGCCGTAACTTTTTAAAACTGCAACGACTGGCATCGCTCTGTAGTATTGCTCTACAATACTACAGAGCACCTCCTTGATATTATGGAGGAGTTCTCAAATACTACAACTCTAACGAAGACAAGATAAAATCTCTTAATTAGAGAATGAAGAAAAAGGAGGATCTAAAGGTGGTGTACAACATTCTATAAATGTTCGATTTTTGAGAGCTTTTCTATCAGATTAGAAGGATCATTAATGACAGTGTAAGTATGACATGGTGATTCCTCTGCAATTTAGCTAAACATTAAGAGAACTGGTAAAGATTCATGACATTTGTTTGCTCCTGGATTATGAAACTCCTAATCTACCACTATAGTAACGCACTGTATGTTTAAAAACCTTCCTCTAGTGGGTGGAATTCACAGACAATCTTCTGTTGAGTATTTATTCGTGACTATTAAATCTGCCGCTTTGGGAAAGTGATGTTGATAAGGGATATGCATTAAGTCAACAAGTCGGAATTTTAGTTCATTTGAATGCTATATTATTATTTACAAATATGCAAGGTCATTTCTCGCATGGAATAATTGTTTCACCTCACACATAGACCTTTTAAATACACTTCCTGAATTCAATCCTGTTTCAAAACGCATTAGTCAAACTTCTCTTAAGATTTTCTTATTTGCAATATCGATTGGATGATCTAAACACTTTATTGAGATTTCATAATGATCCCTCATCACAAAAATTAAATTCACTATCAAAAAACGAAAGGAGTAATACGCTACTTGATGTATAAATGGTCTCGGGGGAGGCAGCACATCACTTGATGTTAACATACTTCCTTCTCATGCAGGTCAATATCTTCGTGCTAGCTCGTTCCCCATCAGCGACAAAATTCGACATTATTATCACGCTAAAAATAGGGGCTGTTTGTATTTTAGGAAAAGATAAAGATAAAAAGGAGTTTGACTGCAACTAGTTCATTCTTAGCAGATACTCAAACAGAGCTATTTATAGGTGACCATATACCTGCTAGGCGCATCGCGGATTGAAGATACAAGAACTCTACTTCTTAACCATACTGAGGTGTGCTTTTAAAACGCGTACAACACAAAACGTGGACACGACTCTCTTGTAAATTCAGAAACTTCAAAGTATTTTAGATCTCATAAAGACAGCATTCCTTCAAGAAATAACTAAGCGCTTATAAAAGATATTATTTTGTGGCTTATAGTCTAATAGCTTATATAGGTTAGAACGAGGAAAGCTACTCCCCCCCCTATGGTCCATCAATAAGAATTAGAATAAAACTATTCGGACTTACTGTTCGATATTCTCATTGTGGATGAACAAGCGTTTCCTTTGATTTTCCTAAACGAAGCAATTTTATTACGAACGCATTTGAACAAATGAGTTTAATGAATTACATCAAATATTCATTAAATTCTTGGTTAACGCATTTAATGCGATGGCGTGTGATAATTCTTTGCAATCTCTGCAATTCATTTTCAAAATTTCGCACGCGATATATTTCTTCATTTCTTAAGAACAACGGATATCGCAAACTAATAGAAATTGCAGAAACCTCATTAAAGGTCTATTCAACTACTTCATCTTAATATTGATTCTAATTGAAAGAATGTTTCCCTTGTAGGCACATTAATAAAACAGATGCTGATGTGCGTATTGTGTGCAACAGAGAAATGTCGAACTTCTTTTCCATTTTGCAGGGGCTGTTTCAGTATCTTTCACAATCATCTTGTAGTGCAAGAATTTACTTTGAGAAAAGTGGGTCATTAATTAACATAGAAACTGAGGTTGGCAGGAAGCCAACTAATGGATTAATCCTATATTGAACTAAACAATGTACAACCTCTCTCTATCACATACACGTGAGTGAGCATGGCATTTCAAACATGAGTGTTGTATGGTAATTGTTAATCCAGACGTTCAATTGTTTGCTTAGAAAACGTTTTTTTTTTTCTTTTTTTGCAAAATATAAATTTAAGCCTTTGGAATACGATAAGAAGAAATTACAATAAGAAGACTAAGAAAAATGACACGAATTTTCAGTGTGTGTGTGGGTACACTGTAGCAATCCATTTTTCGATATTTTACTTTTCTTACGAGAGGCAAACTTCTTAAGTAAAATAAATGTACCGTCGATAATCCGTCAGTTTTGGCATTGACAACATTAAAGAAATCCATACAAATGGGTAGAAAGAATTGGATTCTCGCCAAACTGACTACTCACGCCACGCCAACTTATTGGTACTTTTACTCAGGCAATTTCATATAGGCATACCTGGCAAACGCTAATCTTGATTTATGTCTCTTGCTTTCCTTCCGTTATTCTTTGAGTTATTTTTTTATCTTATTTTTTTACTGGCACGTCCTTTGCAAGTTCTTATACACTCTTGAAATAAATGATAGTTTAATATAGGGCAAGCGTTTTCATGCTAAAAACAAGAGAATTTGGAGATAAAATAAACAAACAGTATCTGAAGACCCCTTTACAATAAGCCAAGAATTTTTGAAGAGTCAAGTTTTTAACTTACTGTATCATGTTAAGTGACCATCTTGAAAAACGTGAATTTAAAATTTTATGGAGAAAACAATAAAGAATTTACCAAAAGTTTCTTGGACTAATTCTGAAGAACTTCATATTATTTATGTCTTTCGGAAGAATTATGAACGAAGGTAAAATGAAAATCAACTTCAATAATTCAGCGAGGAGAAGGTCAGTAAACACTCACTGCATCCATCTTCAGATAAGTAAATATTTACGGAGGTGAGAAACGTTTTAAGATAAATTTCAGGCATTCCCTTCTCGCTGGTTATATTCTGCGTGTTTGTGAGTAATAAATAACAAGGGCCAGCAGGAAATATGCAAATATTATACGATATTCTCGTCCTCTGCGAGGAAGAACTCTTTAAAACTTTTAGATGAAGAATGGTTCTCTAAGACTTGAAAATTATTTAAAGCTCACAAAGATGTTGGAGTCCGTGGAGGTGGGCACGTACCGGAAGAAAAAGGAGCCAATTTATTTGCAACATTCCATTTCTTCTGATTTTTATTATCTTTTCCTTTCCAGCTATTTTATCTTCGGTGGTAAAACGATGTATTTTCATTTTTAGATATCTTTAGGAACCTTCAGTCATTTCTTTATCATGGCTCAGTCTTCTATGATATTTAAATTCAATGCGGGTTTTGTATTTTACCCTTTTGGATAAAAGCGACGGTTTCCATTGATCCCTTCTCCTCTTTGTAGATGGTTATGTATTGTGTAAGAGGTGGAAATGTTATGTATGACACACACACACACACACACACACACACACACACACACTAGAAGAGCAAAATCCTCTTCTGGGTTGCGTTCGCAGTGGCGGATTTTTACGGTGTGACAAGGAGATCTCCGAGGCGATCCTATTTCCATGGTGTAGCAGCAAACGTTATTGGTTTTCGTAGAGTGTTTTTTGCTGTCAGAACAAGGTTCGCTGGTATTTTCCGGAGATCACAAATATTTTCCTAAAACTATACTCTGGCACGTTTTATTAAAGTCAGGTGAATTGGAACAGTTTCTATCGTACGGTTAGCAAACAAATAGCCGAGTTGGGAGATTAAACATGTAATTGTATCCTGTAGGGAAATTTAAAATGTTGTTGGAAGGTCGCAAAGGACTCCTGTGAAGGTTTTTCATCCCAATGGTCGTTTGGTAATGAAGTTAAATGGGCGATAGTATTGCGTTTCTCAAGACCTTTGTGAATTGCTTCCTTCTCATCAGCAAAGTCGATTAATGAGGTTACTTTCTGTCGCTCTCTGGGTTTGTTTACAGGAAGCCTCATCGACTGTGTGCATACCTAATTAGGGTTTTTTGTCTTTTGTTTTTCCGGTAACAATATTTAATTTTCGTTCTGTGGCTTTCTTGCATCATCCCATTTTCTTTTTTTTTCTTGTGTGAATATAAAGTTTTTTTTTTCTCTTTGTTTACCACTAAAAGTTGACCTTACTTGGTATTGGGATGCTTCAGTAGCTTACTTTGAGAAAGACAGACAGCGAGAGAGAAAGAGAGAGAGATTGTCTTCCTGTTTTTTAACCGCCGTGCGATGAACTCGCTTTGATCTCCGTCACTGCACGTTCTTTCTAACCACTACACTCGGCTGCTTACATCCCAGGCTTCTTCATCACTCAGCGATAAGGAAACACATCGGTGCATGTTTCCTGTTTTTCCATTTCTTTCATGCGTTTGATGCTCAAATTCCTCCAAGCATCGAACATGTTTTTTTTTATTTCATTTTTAGAGGCTTCACGAAGATCGGCATGTCGGTAATTGAATTGATCGCTTGTCTTCGTCGATTTGAATAGTCTTTCCGCAGTGACTTCGAACTAAAGACTCTGTGCATTCATCTTACACCTGATTTTTTTTTTTTTATCTCCGCTTAGTTGGTTATACTTAAGTAGCACTTTATGCTATTCAAAGCGCTAAACAAGGTCAAATAATTCTGTGGACAATAAATCAAGTTGGACAATCGCCGACTGAAAGTACAAATTGTGATTTTCGGGGACACATTAATTAAACTATAACATGCACTTCTTTTCTGTCCATTGTCAAGCAACTCATTGGTTGTTTTTTTTTCTGTTTCACTTATCTATTGCCCAAACCATTAGGTTATCCACTGAATATTTATAAATCGCATTAGATCTCGAGAACAGTTAGGAGCTGAATCTGAAACGTAACTCAATTTATTCTTTTCTCATATGTTGAATATTTTAATTCTTATCGCAGGATTTCGATCCTTGTTTCTGTCTTGAAATACAAATTTCCTAAAATCTTCTGTTTATATTTACACTCTTGTACCGATCACGAAGGTGACATTGAGAAATTTAATGCGTGCCTGTGAACGCAGTCTAGAACACACACGCACGCTCGCATACATGTCCACTCTTTCTCTCGTGTTGTTCCAGCTGTTCTTCTTAGTACATACAAGAAATACAAGCAACCGGCGGCTGCACTATCTTACATTAGTGCGACCTTGACTTGTACGAATGTTGGCAAGCAAAACAAGTGATGATGGTGCTGTCGTGCTTGTTTGTTTCTCTAGATGAAATATAAGTCTTTTCCTTCTTCTTAATAGTTTCAAAAACAAACAAAATATCCACAGTTTCATTCATCATAGACAGAATGCAAGTAAATTGTTTGGGTATTTCCACATTTAGGATTTTGGGCGATAAAAAGTGTCTCCAGTTGAGATATTAAATATGACAATGTTGTTAAGAGACGAACTTCGCGTTGCTATAAACAGTTACTACACACTATTTCAAGGGATGTCATTTTATATGACGCTGCGTTATTAACGGTTCTGTTAAATTGTTCTCTCTGCACAATACTGTACTTGAGTTTCTTGTTCATGATGAGAAATTTTATTACTAATTACTAATGGTGTGAAGCACAATTTCAGCAACAAGAAAATGATGTTTCGTAACGATGAGGGCTGAAATCAAGTTAAAATAATCGATTTGTATCTTCTCTTTTCACTTTGCATTTAATTCAATTAAGTCAATGGGCATAATTGGGTAGGAAATGCAACTCATGTCGAGAGTCAACGTCCCCTTCGTGTATGTATTGGCTGCTTTCACAAAAAGGGCTTTGAACTCTGAGTATTACCCCTACAAAACGTATACTAGTGGTCGAAAGTGCCTACTAGACCCACTGATAGATGACCTTCATCGTCCTGGGAAATACTACCACCTGGTTTGTTGGAAGTCTGAAGGAGTCAATGCCATGTTTGGTCTCAAGACCAGGCGTTCCGGTTTCTGTCGCTGGGCTCTTTTGCGTGCAGTATGAGTACCGTCAAGGACGTACCAAACACACTTAAATACAAAAAATTTCATCAATTTCGAGGGTAATCAGTATACTCAGTAGTGTTGCAGACACGCCTGCCAGATAGTGTACAGAATAAAGTCTGTAAGTAACGAGTCAGGAGGCTTCCGTTCAACTAGTCCATAATCCCGCAGCCACATACTCTGCCAGGTCATGCCTAGAGCGAGTCCGAGTAAGTAGTAGGAGGCGCCGTCGAAAGGACAGTGCCTCCTAAAGAACGAGAGGACAGCCTTGGAAGCTGAGAATGAAGGCCGCTAAGAAGGGTGTAAGGGCTAGATTTTTCTCTCAGAGGGTGGTGCGTGATTGGAATGGATTGCCATTCGATGTTGTGAGTGCAAGCAGTGTGAATGAATTCAGGAATAAGTATCATAGGTGGTGTGTGTGTGTGTGTGTGTGTGTGTGTGTGTGTGTGTGTGTGTGTGTGTGTGTGTGTGTGTGTGTGTGTGTGTGTGTGTGTGTGTGTGTGTGTGTGTGTGTGTGTGGTATGTGGCCTCTCTCGATGAGACTCTGACTTCCTGGAGGTCCCTCTTAGTAATAATAATAATAATAATAATAATAATGAAACATTCTGACTTCATAGAGGCAAACAGCAGAAACCTTGCCTATTGTGCAAACAGAAGCCGTGCCATCTGGTCCTTTCTAAGGACATTGGACGCAACTTCTGAGCATCTTATGTTTTGTGTGGTTTTTCGGACAAAAGACATCAGAAATATACAAAACAACTTGTCCCTAAAGAGTGCTCTGGTCCTGATGGCATCTCTCCAATTGTATTCAACACATTTTTTTGTTCCAGAGCTGACGCTGTGCTGTATCTTCTCTACAATCTTTTATACTAGGCCTGCACGTATCCTAACGCGTGGAAGCAATCATATATCCATTCTATTCCAAATATGGGCGATTAGAAGTTGACCGGCAAACTACCGACTAATCCACTCCAAAATAATGGAGAAACTCAAGTCAACTTTTCGGCTACGTAAAGGTTCACCGCTTAAGCAGCGACCAACAGTCAAGGATTCCGCTAGTCAAGGTTCGCGGCTGATTCCTTAGCCTATGTCATTAACTATGGAAAGATATTTTAATCGCGCGTGGCATCGAGACCTGCAACGCAAATTGTCATCCTTTGGTCTACCAGCCGCCTTCTGCCAATGGGTGTTTCTCTGGGCGTTCAAGGCGTGTAATGATGTAAGGTTTCGTCTCTCTTGGAGCTTCGCCCCCAATGTAGATGTGCCTCATTGGGCTCTGGTCTAACAACAATCTCTTTTGCCTATGAAGTGTTTTAAACGGTTCTGAAAATAGTACTGGAAGGCAAGCCGTACCACCTGTCGATCTTCCAACATTCTAGTAATCTAAGATCCTGATACAAGTATCAATCGCCTTCCCTATTTATATGTTTATATTAAACATGGTATATTTTATTTATTTGATCTAATTTCTCAAGAACATCACGTGGTTCCGGAAGTTCGTTATGAGCAAACGATCCAAACATAGCATGTTGAAACATTCCACGAAGCTGGACATTGTCTTTTTTTTTTTGCTACATTATTTCGTATTATTTGAGTTGCACGTTAGCAGTTAGAATTGAAGGACGTACAGGAAGGTGATGTAATGTTAAATCTGGTGTCAGACAAGGATGTACATTATCCCCTCTGTTATTCATTATCTATATGGATCACATTATGAAGGGAAGTGGTATTAAACCTGATATCAAAATTGGAGATGTTAATCTCAGCTCTTTGCTTCATGCGGATGATGTTATACTTCTAAATAAATCCACTACAAGTCTGCAAGATTCCCTGACTAAAGTGAATAACTGTTGTAATAGATATGGTATGAAGGTCAGTATTAAAAAGACAAAGACAATGAAAATAGACAGAATCATTGAAAATGTCAACTGTGCTGTGAATGGAGAAACTGTGGAACAAGTAAAACATTTCAGCTACTTAGGCACGATTTTTAGTGAAGATGGTAAATTAAATATAGAAATAGACAACAGAATCAGCAAAGCTGGTATGGTGGGAAGTCAACTGAATAAATTCATATGGAATAAGAGAGAAATTAAGCCAAAACACTAAATTAGCTGTATACAAGACAGTATTCAAGTCAATTTTAACTTATGGATCTGAGAGCTGGATCAGAAGTAAAACACTTGGCCAAAGACTAGAGACTGCAGATATGAGATTCCTGATAAAAATCAGGGGCATGAACAGATAGCATCAATGCCAATAACTGGACATTGTCAGCATCCAGGAATGCGTCAGCAGGGCTAATCTTAGGTGGTACGGTCACTTAAGCAGAAGGGGAGAGGAAAGATTAGCAAAACAAGTGTTCTCTGCCAGGTTGGCAGGAAAAAGATCCAGAGGAAGACCAAGATATAGGTGGATTGATACATTACAAAGTGCCTTAGACGATAGAAATATAAGATCTGATAATGTTGGAGTCTTGACAGGTGAGAGAATGATTTGGAAGAAAATTGTTGATGGGAAGTTAGTAATGATGCAATTGCTCATGTAGTACTATTATAGCCTGTACACCCCTTGAGGGTATATATAAGGAATTTGATGATGATGATGATGACGATGATGACAAAATATGCTTTTCATATTGCTTTATCATGAAACTTTTCAAAAGAAGGTCAGTTCATAGTCTCCAATAAAACATGTATCACATAATTTGAGCGTAAATGTCGCATGAAAAGCATGGGCGCTTGTAGAATCACATTTGTTTGATTCTCCGAGCACATTTTTTGATTCTACGAAAGGTGATAAACCTACAATATATAAGTACCATTGGTGGGCTAAGGATTTTTTGTACTTTTATACATTTATGTATTTTTGTATTTTAATTTACTTTTACATAATCCGGAAACCCTGTTCCATTACCAAACGTGAGATTAGCCACTTCAGACCTCCAAACATCCATGCAAACCGCGGAATTCGAACCCCCTGCTTGTTATGCCGACTAGGCCTTAAAAGAACATTGAAGTTTTAGTAGAAAGGGGGATGGTAAATCCCTTTATGTTTTTATAGCTGGGTACGAAACTCGGATCGAAATCCATAGAGTTTCATGCCGAAAAAACTATCGCCGAGCCCAAGTGTAAATGATCACTTGGGTAGTACAACACTAGGGAAACCCCATGCAAAGGTGGAGCAAGATCCGTCACTAACTTTAATATTCTCTCATAATGTAAAACCCAGCTCCTAATAGATGTATATATTGTTTTTATTGTTTTTACATTATGAGAAGAGGTCACTACCCAGACCGGTTTCAACCTTTTTTGAGGTCTCATCAGTGAGTAGGTAGACCTGGAAGATAACAAGGTTTAAGTGAAAAAGAACTTACATACCTCTGCTATCGAATTGCCGAAGTGGTGTACTCCTATATTTATTGTTAATTACTAATTTAATAAGCCGAAAGGCTATTTTACCGGCGAATATGTTAATAGAAAGGGGGATGGTAAATCCCTTTATGTTTTTAGAGCCGGGTACGAAACTCGGATCGAAATCCATCGAAATCCATAGAGTTTCATGCCAAAAAAAACTATCGGCGAGCCCAAGTGTAAATGATCACTTGGGTAGTACATCAACCAGTGGTGTTGTACTACCCAAGTTTTAAGTTTAATGTAAGCAAATTGTGAAAAAATATTATCCTGGGGATATAATGAAATCAAATTACTTGTGTAATAAAGAAAAATATATTTTATTAATATGAAATTACATCTTTCGACAATCCGTAAAAGTGTCTTTGTACCAAAACGTTAAAATATTTAAAAGAATAACTGCAACCCATGAAATCTTCTACAGAATAAAAGAAAAGCAAAGTGTCAAAAATACTTTGTTAACTGGGTGAGCACAAGCACCGATTCTGTGTACTTTAAATGGTCTTGGGAGGCTCGGTTCTCTTCTGCTGAATTTAAACTTACCTCCATACTCGATCCCCAAGTCAGTGTGCTATTTAAACGCATTCAAATTAGAATAAGCTAAGTCTGAAAGATCGGATTCCAAGAAAAAACAAGGAAGGAAGACGAAAAGAAAAAAAAATTGTTGTTTTCGCAAAAGACAATATACTTTGTCATTAAGTCCTACGTTTCTAAAAATATCAGAAGACAGAGAAATTTAAACATGACATGCTTTCGTCGACCATGCTCGCTACCAACAAGAAAACAGCTTGCGTGGCAAGCACTCCCAATTTGTGACATGTTTCTAAGGAAGTACTCAGCGATTTCTTTCTCGAAATATCTTTTAACGCAACTAATAAAACTGTCTCTGGCCTCACTTCTTTCAAACCCATTCTAAATGAGAATTGAGTGAAATTCGGGGTTCAAAGACAGCCAATGAAAATTGTTCCGTAAAAATGAAAAACCAAATTGCCATGGAACTGCATCGTGATAGGAACTTGTCGCCTAGGATATTTAGAACGACGCGATTATTACAGTCTACAAAAATGTTTAGTATTGCACCAGAAGATACATCCTAAAACTAACAACTTTCCACTTCACATAAGGTCAAGTGCATTGCGTGCATTTGTAAAATCCAAAATTGGGAGATTTAAAAAAAAAAGTAAAAAAGTGACTGTAAATAAGAAATTGATGAACTACTGGTGAAATATTCCATGCTATCGAAAATTTCCCAACAGAATACTTCAGTTCGGAATTCAAGCATTCAAATACTTCGTCAATTCTGAATGGATCTCCCATGCCACTAATAGACATTCTTATTCTACAAGATGCTTTTTCTTTCCTCTCAAGTCTGGGGGAGGACACAGCACTACGGTAACTGTTACTGGACATTAAGATTTGTGGTAACAGATTCGTCAACTCACCGGATTTCATCTCATTCATGAAATCCGGTGAGTTGACCTACGTGGACTACAGATCGAGAACATTCCATCTTCATGGACGATATCCTGACCTTACTCTTCTAAACAGCATTTGTGCTGTTCTTGATTTCCCACTGGTAGGACTTTTTGGCTTTAAAATATTTGATATCAAAGACCTGAAGCGGCTTGAAAATATTTCACGGTTCATCTTTTGAGCAGGGTTTTCGAACTAGAGAATGATAAAAAAAATATTTAACCCTCCGATGGTACTAATGTACTATAAAGATACATACATAATGACTCCAGACAACCAGAATATCTTTATGTTTGTTTCATTTTTGTTTACCTTTTTTCTCATCTATGATACTGTTTACATTTTCTTTATTCCATCACTTTGCTTTCTTACATTATTCTCTGTATTCTCTCAAGGTACATGCCTAGTTACTAGAAGTTTTGTTACACTTTTTTTAGGATTGCCTCTTTAGTTTCTTGAGTCCATAAGGAGGTTTTTCTTTACGCCAAACCATACACCATCTGCCTTTCTGGCTGGATCAATCAATGATTTTCTTCAGATTTTTCTTTGGTTCTTGTTTTCATATTCTTTCATTGTTTTTTCTCCAATTAAATTTGTTTATGTGAATATTTCATCTCTGAAAGCTGCTCGATTTTGATTCTTATCAAAACTTTCATATATATATATATATATATATATATATATATATATATATATCGTTTGGATAGAATCTTTTCATTTGTATTCTACTCAAAATTAAACGGTGATCATTTCCTATTCATATCACGTGTATACCCTTTTAACATCAACCTGTGTGAAGATATAGTTATCAACAAGAACGTAGTCGATAAGATTTATCTCGATGTAATTTTATGAACATATTTATGTACGAAAATGGTGTTAATAATAACCAATTCATGCTGCGAGTTTTGCTGGTTTCTGCAATGTTTACGAAGACATTTTGTAAGTGTCCTTATCCAATGATTTACAATTCTCCTCTTTCTCCTCATCTGATAGCCCTTTTATTTTTGGATCAACACACAAATGTCTCATCGTCCAATTTCTCATTTTTAATTTCCCACATATCGCTACTTGCAACTGTCTTTCAATAAGTTTATCTTCGTGTTTTGTGTTGAATGCGATATAATTATCAAATTCTATATATGTGTACAGTCTGCGTGATAAGCTTATGAAGTGACCGTATATTTCTGGAAATGTTTTCTGAACACAGGCACTTTCCCGAGCAGTACATAAATCCAATCTAGATCTTCAGGTGTTCTGATACTTTTTTTGAAACAGTATATGCTAAGTTTTATATTGGGAAAATTTCTTTGAAATATCACAAAGTAAACAAGGATGATTCTGAACAAATTTTGATTACACGTCCTTGATCGAATATAGGATTTTGATGAGTGGAGAGAAAGTCTAATGGAGACAGTAAAATCAAGAAACATGCATTGATTCGACCAAGTCAGAGTGAAAGGTATAACTCTTTGAAATGAAGAGTGCGTCCTACTCACAGTAAACCACAAAATATCATCGGAAGTGCACTGGTGAAACGCTAAAAGCATTCTAAGATCAGATTTTTTTCTCTCTTTTCATTCTTACTATAATGCAAGTTTTATAGAATCGAAAAAGCGAAGTATGGTACCGAGACTGCAGATGTACGGTTAGTTGAAACCTATTGATGTTCGCTGACAAGCGATCTCACTTGAAAGAATATAACGGAAAGGCTTATGTCAGAACTGTAATTTTTCGAAGGGAAAAAAGAATTTGAACCTACTGACAAAATTGATTTTGCGAGATATTCGTTGAACAGTTTTAAACGCACCCCACCTTTGTTTGTTCATCTTTGGATATTTACGCTAAAAAATCAAGCAAAAGAAGTGTTCCTATTTAAAGCAAGTTTTGTGGAGGTTATCAATCATTCGATGCAGTTACGTTTCTATGGTTACCAAGACATCACAACCAGTGCGGCTGAACTCCGTCTTCTTTCCAGATGCACTCTTGCACAAATAAAGATTACCCCCGAGATATTTCATCGCATTGTGAAACTTGGATTTGATTCTCAATCCTTGATCTTTAGGTGTGTGATCAACTACATTGTCTGGTGTGAGACCATTGCCATGCAAAAATAAATAAAATTACAATTTTATTATAATTTTAAATTAAAAAATAATATATATATATATAAGTTTGGTGTTCTCTGATATGACTATAGAAAATGCGGCTGCAACATCTGCAGAGAAAAATAAACACGTGACTTACTAGTATCTGTAAAGATCTTAAACACTAAAGAAACATAAAACCCATCACACGTTTCAGTATTCAACACAGCATCCAAACGCGTAACAAATAAACCAAGCTGAAAATATGTCATTTTAAAGTTTCGAAGTCAGAAAGAAATACATCGCATTTCCTATTTAAGTACCAAAGTGAAAAACAATGTCTGCACATACTTAAGGATTTACAGTTTTATCTGTTTCTAGGAACCAGAAAGATCGATCTGCCACGTGGTTCATTTTGTACTCTACAAAAGCATAGCGAAAATCCTCCGCCAATCTTTAAGAAGTGTTCCTATTTAAGCAAGTTTTGTGGAAGTTATCAATCATTCGATGCAGTTACGTTTCTATGGTTACCAAGACATCACAACCAGTGCGGCTGAACTCCGTCTTCTTTTCAGTTTTTTTTTTTTTTTTTTTTTTCTTTCTTGCACATTATTTGTGCGTACATCTGTCAGGGTGTTTCCAAGGTAACGTACCGTCACCGATCATGTTTGTCTGTAGCTCTGATTGTCCCAGCTGTTAGATACTGATCGCGGTAGCCGAAGTTGTTAGCGATAGGGATGTTGGGGACGGAACGGTCGATAGACGTGGAGGCTAGATAATCGGATCAAGCGCTGGAAGGTCATCGAGTAGTTCATTTTTGACAGCAGAAATGTTTGGTTTGCGGTCATCTGCAGCTAGTCCGTCTGTAATAATCACACAAACTGTGCTTCTTAATAGTTCGGGTTCATTGTCATAATTTTATATCCTTCATTCGTTTCCATTCAAGTTGAAGAATACTGCCAACAAAAAATATTCTGTATCCTTGGCCCGAAAAATATTCGGGTCAAGGTTAATTAAACTAGGATTTTAAACGACCAGTTATGTTCCTAAAAGGTTTATAAGGATCTGACGCAATGAATGGCATATAGAGTGATAAATGAATTCAGTGAAATTTCGTATTCAGATTTTTATAGGGAATGGTTGGTGAGAGAGGGGGAAGAAGGATTGCATTAAATTGCTGAAAATGTTACTTTTGTAAAATGCTCGAGTTTGAATTTTTTTTTTTTTTTACATTGCGAGCTGCGATAGTTTTTTACAATTAGTTTTTGGACTTAAAACTAACTAGTTGCTATTGAGCAATCGGAGCTTTTTTTCTGATGTGTATTTTTATCCTAATTGTTGGCATACGAGAAAATAAGCAAATAAGCGCTACGCCAAAAATATTAATATGCTTTTTTTTTTGCATAAGAACAAAGCTCGAGATTAGAATAAACTTTAGACTTCCCTCTTCTTCATCCTTGTGAACGCAAGTTGGCCTAATAAACAAATTATTTCGCACTAAACTTATATCTTCATATTCTAACTTTGCGTTCTTAATGACATCAGATTTGTAGACAGGTCATCCATCCATTCATGCGCTTTCCCTTCGTGCAGTTTTGTACTAACAATTTTAACCTGTTTTTGTCCTCCTTACACTCAGTTCATATATTAGCTCGCACAAGACTCTATTTTCCTCACTAAAGAAATCAAAATCCTTCCTCAAGTTTTTTGTAGTCTATTACGAAAATTAAAATTCGCGACTGCTTTTAGAGTTGCTAAATGAAAGGCGCAAAACTTACTTATTTAGCAAAATGAAAATCTTAATTATTTTTTAATTATCAAAAGTATAGGAGGGAAACCCACGTAAGTCTGTAAATTAAACAGGATTAAGTTACATCAAACCCCATGATAAATAACTATTATATACACTTTAAAATATTGTCTGTTAACTAAAAAGATAACGTCGTTTCTTGCCACGCTTTTTTTCGATTGCAATATTAATTAGTTCTTCGATGTTTGGATTAGATATATTTATGACAACGTTCACATCACAAAGAAATTAATTTCTTTTTCTTTTTCTTCGGGACTCGGAAGAGTGAAATATGATGTATGGAATTGTTTGATTAATTTATTTTCCCATATTCTGAGAGAGTCCTTACACGACTATTCATGAACATCCGACCATCATGGATCTTTGTAATGTAGTAAGATTTCCATTCTGAGTTTCTGGTTAAATGACTGTAATGTGTAATATAACCATATGCCGGTTTTAGTACGTTTTTCTTGATGTGTCTCAAAAAAGTAATCATGTCACGTGTATAAACTACCAAAACTGAATATGCTTTACAAGGATTGTTTGAATTGCTTTGGAATTCTGGCCCTCGGCAACTGCGTGTATTCTTATGGTCGATTTGTCTGTTTCACAGCAAGAAAAATGGATTACAAGGATGTGTGATGTCTCTCTCTCTCTCTCTCTCGTTTTCTCTCTTTCTCTTTCTCTCTCTCTCCTCTAAATTCATTAACAGAATTTTCATTACGTGAGGATCTTTATTGTAATGTCATGTGGGACATGTTTATGTGCCAATAACACTGCTGCTTGCTAGAATAGATTCACACACACACGCGCGCGCGCGTAACAGTAATTTGAACTATTAAGCCTGTGATGAGAATGAAATGATAATGATGAAATAATGAAGATAACCTTTCATAACATAAATTGAAAGCCAAACGGCTATTTTTCTGGCATCCTTCATAATAATTAAGGGGGATACAAATCCCTTGTTGTTCAACTGCCAGTAAGCAAAACTCTAAGATTAAGATAAAACCTCAAAAAAGGTTGAAACCGGTCTGGGTAGTGACCTCTCCTCATAATGTAATTACAGTATTACATCCCCTAGTGGCTGTGTTTTTACCTTATGAGAAAATATCAAGGATAGTGAGGGAGCTTGCTCTACCTTTGCTTCGAGTTGCCTTGGTGTTGTACTACCAAGTGGTCATTTACACTTGGATTCGCCGATAGTTTTTCGGTATATATGAAACTCATAGATTCGTAGTTCTCGACCTTAGAGTTTTGCTTACTGGCAGTTGAACAACAAGGGATTTATATTATCTTAATTATGAAGAGAACCTTTTGTCATCCCTAGTCAGTGTGGAATTAGAAAAGGCGCGTTTCTAAAATTCCTGATGTTCTTAGAAATACTGCAGAAAGTCAAACTATGATATGTTTCCAGAGGATATACTCAAACCCATGGGAATAATCTTAAAATTCTAAACCGTTTTTAATAATGTGTTTGATAATTAGGCTCGCTTCTACGAAAACTTCGTCGAAATATTTCCCACAGAATGGTTCCTTTAATTGAAAGAACAGGTCGAAGTCAGAAAGGCTCATGTGAGGATTGCACGCGGGATGAAGAAGCACAGGAAACACACTGGCGGCGATATTGCGAGATTTTCTGATTTCTCATCAATTTTGAAGTCTTATTCACAAAATAAGAACATCAGAAACAGAAACAGAGTTTGGCTTACAACTGATGTGAAGGTGGAAAAACTGTTACATCATGCCACTTGTCGCTCATACGTGGTCTACGGAACTTTTGAAATAGTTTAGAACATAAATTGACAGTGGTTGCTGTAAGTGAAGAAACAACTGGGATGTTCACGATGAAAGTTCGTCTATAAATTACACTTTTCAATACTCAATTCCATATCTTGAATTTAACGAAACAAACAAATAACATTTTATATCGATCCATTGATTCCTATCCGTTTCACCAATTTTGGATGTGACCTATTTTATCTATGATTTTTTAGGATTCCTTTCTAAGCATGTCGACCTTCAACTTTCTAGGATGTGCTAGAATTTTAGCAATATAAATATATATTAAGGCATCTATTAATAAAGAAACTTTACTTTATCTAGGGGGGATTTCGGAAAGGAATGATGAAATCCTTTGGCTTATTTCTAGAATCGATTTCTCCATGTTCTTTACTGTCTCTGACAGCACTCAATAAATCATCGGGAGGAGTTTCTACCTCTTGCTTTCGCAAAAAATACTGAGAAGTGATAAAAAAATATAAGTGTAAAAAGTGTATGAAAAAAGTGAAAAGCCAAACTGAAAGTAAAACAAAAATAATAATATACGATTTTTAGGACTGAAACTTTTGTCAAATTTTGAAAATGTTTATCTCGCATCAAACTCAAACAATAACTTAAAACATGACTTATAAAGTCTATTATGGTTTCCATAGAATCCCCGTTCATCTCAAAGTAACATAAGTAGTGAATCTTTTTCTAAAATGCCACTACAATGTAGATGAAGATGAACTGGCATCGTATAATATCTTCATCCACAATGACAAAAGCAGTATGGCTTAACGTATAATATCGTTTATCTGTACAAAAGTTCTGTCTTCAATATGGCCATTATACTCGAGGCCAATCATCCTGTCAGTCTGCTGTATAAGCTTCAATTTCCATTTGCTTAACCAGAATGCGAACGTTGAAACAAAAGCTAAATGTAATTATTTCTATTTTATAAGGGGGGGGGTGGTTTTCAGTCTTGATTTTCTTTAAGACTTCGAGCATTTCATTATAGGTGTTTGCCATACATTTTCCCAGTTAAGGAAATCTTTTTTTCAAGTGTAGTTCAAGGACCGCGATCTATTTTTTCTCCCTTTGAACTGAAGCTTCTGAAATTAGCAATGGTGAGATGTTAATTTCTCCCTATTTTCATTTCCGTTGCCTGTTGGTCAATGAATTTCACCGCTCGGTGAGATATAGATATGTTTTTTATTGTAAACATAATCTTATGTACAGGATTAACCGGTTTTTGGTTCTCTGCAGTCAGGCAGAGAGGTTACATTCTCATACTCTTGTTGAGGTATGCTACATCCATCGAAATATCAGTTATAAGGTGAATGACATTTTAAAAAAAAATTAAAGCCGTTAACAGTTATTTAACATGATACTGTATAAGAATATAAAATCTGACGTGTATGTGGAAGAATATAACAGTTACTATAGGACAATTTTATCTATCTACGTGAAAGTGACAGTTGATTAATATTCGCACTGTTAAGCACAAAAAAACTTTCTTCCCCCTTTCTTTGGGGGGGGGATGAGGTCAGTTCTATGTTGAAAAGTGGACTACGATGCAATTGCCCTGCTCAGCCAGGAGTTGATTCCGTGGATTCCAGTCTTGGTGGAAACGATCTAAGGTGTTGTTTTGCCTGTGGTGATGATGCTCGTGTAGGATCCGACTTCTCACCTTTTGTTTAAAGGCTGCAAGGAGTTAGTCAGCTGCCTCTCTCTCTCTGTGAAGTTGCTGAACTGTCTGGTCTTGTATGTCTGAGGTAGAAGCTGTATATTACCGCTTTCTCAGTGATGAAGAGGTAATTGCAGAATGAATGATTATATGACTCTGCATGGACGAGATTGAAATACTCCTCTTCTGTATGAAGACTACCACAGATGAGAACTGCCATTTCCCGAGACAAACTGATTAATTGGGTGTTGACTGGGCATTCCAAGTAGATATGCCGGACTGTTCCTGATCGGTAGCAGAACAGGCAGTTATCTGAGTTAAATTTGCGTAATATAGTTGGGGTGGGTAATACATTGTGCCACATTCTCCACTGAATATCTGCGTCAGGTTTGATGGCTCTTGTGCAATACGGTAGGTCCCACTGAAATAGTATTTGGTGGGATGATGATGCAGGATTTTCCAATAAAGTGCTTTGGTTCGACTGTTGCGTTAGAGTGCTGTATATATTGTTGGTGTTTCTAGGTGTAAGTTTCTCCCACGAATTATTTGTTTTTATCAGAAAGATAGGTACCGGATCTTCTGAGTTAGGAGGGCTAAGCCCCTCTTCCGTTATGCTATCAGGCATAGCGTCTTGAAAAGAAGCCTTTACAATGTGTATCTGCTCAGCCTGATTCCAGGTTTTCGAGCGATTTTGGAAAGCGCCAGGTGAGGCTCGGAGAAAGAATGTCACCCAAAATCCCCGGGGTGCTTAAGGGTCAAAGCTGTATAACTGAGAAGAGACCCCCACATAGCCTTTAAAGGAATGCGGAGAACATACCAGGGCCTTCTGACCTAATGGCCATTCCTGACCTTCTCGTGGTGCACCCTGTTGGGTATCTACCTGGATACTGAACGAACGACGATGGGCTGGCAATTTGGGATTTAGCCGACCAAATTGTATTCTTATTGGCTTAAAACCAAAATATAAAATGATGGTACAACATGGCAAAATTTCATGCCGGCTGGGGCATCGCCCGGTTAAACAAGTCCCCCGTTGTATTCGCCAGGGAACCAGGGCGAACAACGAAAAGTCAGCTACTGGAACAAATCTGAAAACACACCCCAACTCAACATCAACAGAGTTAAAGATTGGTACTATCAACATAAGAAGCCTGAGTGACAAAGAAATGGATCTCGCTGAGGAAGTAGATAAGTACCAGATCGGCATAATAGGGGTGACTGAAACAAAAAGGATAAAAACTGGTGAGATCTTTCTGAGCAATAAATACAAA
The DNA here is from genome assembly GCF_054136105.1 of Typopeltis vanoorti. Lineage (NCBI taxonomy): Eukaryota > Metazoa > Arthropoda > Arachnida > Uropygi > Thelyphonidae > Typopeltis > Typopeltis vanoorti. The sequence goes on from NC_143550.1 coordinate 122,341,771, forward strand.
ATGTTATATTCAGGCAATGACAATCAAGGAAAAGAATGAGTAGCCATAGTATTCGACACTAAATACGAGGCTTGAATGGCAGGCAGTCTCAAGTAGAGTGATGTGGGCAAATATCAGAATAGGGAACAGGACAATGACTTATTTGTGCTTGTGGTACCATCAGTGGCGTATTTAGGTATAAGCCATATAGGCCCGGGCCTAGAGCTGCAAATTTTGAGGGGCGGCGGAAATTTCCAGGCTCTTATTTTTCAGTTATAATTCCTTATATGCTGCATCTACTCGCAAATAGAGAAACAATTTTCTTTTCCTCATTGTAAGCTTAGTCTGCAAGCATATTGGAATGTAATTAGATTCTGCATAACTATATAGACCGAGATACGTGCACGGAAAGCTACTGTATTATTGTCGGTAACTTGACACAAAGGTACTAGGGATTAGTGAATTTGATCCCTTTCTTGCTGAGCACATGGCCAAACTCGGGGAAAAAAGGAAAAAAGTTTCGTTTCCTATCTTTCCTTTGCCACGCATGAGGAATTTATTAAAATAAGGGGCGAGAAAGTAATCAAATTTATTGTGGAAGAACTTAAATTCGATAAGTGTTGGCTCAACAATAGACTTGTCTCATGTTGATCAGCTGTCCTTCATTGTACGATATGTGAAAGAACATGGAACTCCTGTGGAGCGTTTCTTGCGTTTCATTCCTAACGTAAGTCTCAAATCTGAAGAGTTACAAGAGACTGTTTTGACTTCACTAAACGAGTTTGGAATTGATGTATCAAATTGCAGAGGACAGAGTCGAAGTCTTCGTGAGGGATGGACGGAAATAATTTCCACTTTGTTCGAAACTGAAAATGACACCAACCAGAAGAAAGTTACGTGATGTGAAGCAAGTGGGATTCTACGGCAACTTCAGTCACTGGAGGTTAGGATCATGACCTGCCTATGGGCAGGTCATGAGGGGCGGCACTTTCTGCTGGCCTAGGGGAGGAAAATACCTAAATACGCCACTGGTCCACAGAAGGTTCGACTAAGGTAGACTGGAGGCATTTTTGAGGCTTTAGAAAAAGCAACTGACACAATGAAAAAGGAAAAGTTGGTCCTTGTTGGGGATCTAAATAGCAGAGTAGGAAATGATTGTGAGACATACAAAAATATTTTGGGAAAATTTGGAGAAAAGAGCAAAGCTAATAATAATGACAAATACCTGTTGGATTTCTGCTCAGGACATGGACTGCTTATTACTAACACCATGTTCCAACATAAAAATGTGCACAAATTCACATGAAGAGAAGAGGCAAGGAATAAGAAAAGTCTCATTGACTATGTTATTGTTGATAGTGATGTTTTCTCCCTGGTGCAGGACACCAGAGTGTACAGAGGATTTGAAATTGGAAGTGATCACTATTTAGTCTTGAGGAGGATAAAATTGAATTTCATATTGAAAAGAATAACATGTAAGAAAGTTTTAAAGCGAATAAAAGTTGAGCAGCTCTCAGATGTGAACTGTAGACTAAAATACACAAAGGTTATTGAAGAAAAAATGAAAATGTTTGAGAATAGGAATCAAACCTTGGAGATTCAGTGGCAAACATTGAAGAAAACCCTGATTGATTCAGCTAGAAGGCATGTGGGGAAGTTGTCTGCAAGGATAGAAAAATTAGAACTCCATGGTGGACACAGGCGGTTAAAGAGGCAGTGAAGGAAAAGAAGAAAGCATATCGAAAGTACCTGACAAATAAGTCAGCTTGTGCTCTTAGAGAATACAGAGACAAATGCAAGAATGCTAAACACTATGTAAAACTAGCTAAACAAAACTCATGGGAGGACTTTGGCAAGAATATAGAAAATAAATATCAAGAAGGTGGGAAAATATTCTGGAGGTTGTTGAAGAAGCTTAGGAATGGAGGAAAGAGTGATGTAAAAGGAGTTAGAAATGATAAAGGAGACATGAAAACTGGAGAAAAAGATATCCTTGAAGTATGGAGTAATTACTTCGAAAAATTGCTAAATGAAAGAAGCAGTGATAGCACAGTGGTAAAAAACACTCAACAGGCATACAGTCAGGAATACATATCCATACTTGAAATAGAAAAAGCCATCAAAGGCTTGAAATGTGGAAAGGCAGAAGAAGTAGATGATATTCGACTACATATGCCGAAGAAATGCGCTTCGCAACCATATGCCTGGGGAAGTAGTCTCCTGGGATCGATTCCCGTCACCGGCATGAGGAGCTTAAGGATCTTCCTCAAGCATAGCCAAGTTAGCCGTTCTTGGGCGTGGACAGCAGGGTTTTTTCTCACAGTTTATCTGGGGTTTTTCATCCCGCAAGCAGGCAAACCGGTCCCGTGAACATACACTGATAGTCATGAATATCGTCCTTAGTGGATGCAGCAGAGGAGTTGCGAACCGGCTGCATTAATTCGCCAGTAGCCCCTCATTAGGAGGGGACTCAACCCGTCCTAGGACGGACGAGAGGGATAGATGGATAATGCTGAAGTATGGTGGTATAAGTCTTACACTGACTGCACTGCATAGTTCAGAATGCCTGGACAGGGGACGGATTCCCGATGATTGGAGTAGAGCTCTCATAGTACCCATATATAAAAAGGGAAATAAAACTGATTGTGAGAATTACAGAAGTATTTCCCTACTGAGTGTTCCCGGTAAGATTTATGCCAGTATACTTGAGAAACGGTTGAGAAGAATTATGGAAGAAAATAACTTTGTGAAGAATAAGCTGGATATAGGCCAAGTAGAGGGTGTCAGGATCAGATCTTCACTTTACGACAAATAGTCGAGAAAGCATGGGAATATAACAAAGATCGGTATTTGAGTTTTATCGATCTGTAAAACGCATATGACAAGGTTCCAATAGAGAGAAAGAAAGAAGCTATTCAATACGCTACAGTTATATGGGGTCAATGAGGCATTATATCAAGTAATACTTAGTCTTTATTTGAGTTGTAAGTCAGCAGTTAGAATTGAAGGAAGTACAGGAAGATGGTTTAATGTTAAATCTAGTGTGAGACAAGGATGTACATTATCCCCTCTGTTATTCATTATTTATATGGATCACATTATGAAGGAAAGTGGTATTAAACATGATATCAAAATTGGAGATGTTAATGTCAACTCTTTGCTTATGATGGACGATGTTATACTTCTAAATAAATCCGTTACAAGTGTCTGCAAGATTCTCTGACTAAATTGAATAACTGTTGTAATAAATTTGGTATGAAGGTCAGCAATAACGAGACGATGACAATGAAAATAGGCAGAATAGTTGAAAATGTTAACTGCATTGTGAATTGAGAACCTGTGGAACAAGTAAAACATTTCAGCTACTTAGGCACGATTTTTAGTGAAGATGGTAAAATAAATATGGAAGTAGACAGCAGAATCAACAAAGCTGGTATGGTAGGAAGTCAATTAAATAAATCCATATGGAATAAGAGAGAAATTAATCAGAACACTAAATTACCTGTATACAAGACATTGTTCAAACCTGTTTTAACTTATGGATCTGAGAGCTGGGTCAGAAGTAAAACACTTGACCAAAGACTAGAGACGTGAACAGATGGCATCAATGGCAATATCATATTAAAAATGAGGATATTAGGAAAGAACTTAACATTGTCAGCATCCAGTAGTGCGTTAACAGAGCTAATCTCAGATGGTATGGTCACTTAAATAGAATGGGAGAGGAAAGATTAGCAAAACAAGTGTTCTCTGCCAGGTTGGCAGGAAAACGACCCAGAGGAAGACCAGGATATAGGTGGATTGATACGGTACAAAGTGCCTTAGACGATAGAAATATAAGATCTGATAATGTTGGAGTCTTGACAAGTAACAGACTGATTTGGAGGAAAATTGTAGATAGAAAGTTAGTAATGATGTAAATTTTTCATTTAGTACTATCATATCCTGTACACCCCTTGAGGGCAGATGGCAAGAATTTGATGTTGATGATGATGATCCTCACGCCTCGCCAGCTCCATGGAAGAAAGAAAATCTCTTTCTGAGTAATTCGGTTTCTTGCCATCGTGTTGTGGAAGATGGGTTCCACGAGGATTTCAGGAAGGGATACTGTATTCATTGTGTGCTGGAGGTTTAACTTCTTCCATCTTCGAAGGGCATCTTTGTAGAAATTTGTTAGATGCACTGGTGTTGTCATTCTTAATGTTGTGGAGAGAAAGAAAGAGAGAGAGAGAGAGACCTCTAGTGGCAGCGGTGAAAATATATTTATATATTCAGTGGTGCATTTGTGTGCTATTTCTTGTTGTAGGGTATTAAGGAGAAATCGAGTGCGGAACGTTGTTATTCTGTTGTCAATGGAGGTCAAGTTTTGTCCTCCATCTTTGAGAGAAGTACATAGCTTGGAGTAGATAAGCCAGTTTGTTTTGTTCCATATGAATCGATAGATGGTTGACTTTATTTGTTTGATGAATTGCACTGGTGGCGTGAGAATCTTTAGCGTATGCCAAAGGACACTGGTGGCTATTTGGTTAACAATTATTGTTCTCCCTCTTTTGGCGGCAGAGGCTCGTATTACTGCCCACTTTCCTTATACGTGCTGGAAAAGTTTATTTAGTGTTTCCTAGTCCTTATCCACAAAGCAGGGGGTGTTTCCTAGGTAAATCCCTAAGTATTTGTTGCCGTGTGAGGACCAGTGACCAGACATTTGGGAATCACTAGATTTGAGAAATGATAAGCACGACTACGCCTGTGCAGAAAAAATCTATTACTGCTAGAAATTTTCAAATGGGTTCAGTCGAGTTGAAAAAGTCCTTCATGAGCATAAATTCTCTTTAATGCGGTGCCAAAAATTCTAGTCATAACGTAGCGGATGCATAATTTCCTGACATGTTTTGCGTGATAAAGGCTTATTAATTCTTCTGAATTGCCAACACATTTCCTAAATGTTAATTCATGATTTTAATCCTCAGGATGGGTAAATGTGTTTTGCCACGTTTTTAATTAGGCTAAAAATTAGGATGCAGTGTTTACCTCCCATCACGACAGAGTTGTCGTGCAGCGGAACTATATTGATAAGAGTTTTAGTCACGAAACTTACCAACAGCACAATGGACGTTCTACAAGGATCATAACTTTCTCTCCCAAGGAAACAAAACACGCAGAGAATCGATTTAGGCTTGCTTGAATTAAATTATTATATTTCGTGAAACACCATTTTCATAAAAAAAATTATAACTTAATCGCACGTGGTAATTTTTTGCTTGCACTTCAGTTGCTGTTTACTGGGCGAACATCTTGAAAATCATTTACTCACTTCAAAATATCAACTGGTCTTTTAGTAAAGAGAAAAACAGAGGCGGGCTGATTCCTCTGCCATAGATGCATTCCAATAACAAAAAGTGCTTTAGTTTAGTTATTAAGTTATTTCAGTTATTTACCATTGAGTTATTTAATTACTTTGTTATTTATCTAAATTATGTAGTTATTTAGCCTAGTTATTCAGATATTTAGCTCTCGTTTAGTGAAAGTGTTTAGATATTTAGAGAAGTTCTTTAGAATGTAGTTAATTAAAGGTATTTAGCACTCAGTTAAATGTATTTAGCTGAGTTTTATTTAGCTAATTTATTCATAATTAAGCCATTTAAGTTATTTAAGATTTCGATATTTAGTTACGTTGTTATTTAATTTATTTAAATATTTAGATAAATTATTTAGCTAACTTATTTAGTTAAGTTATTTAGCATTTAATTAATAGCTGTTTTCAGCTGTTATTTACTGTTTACTTATTTAGTGAGGCTGCAAAAAGCAAACCTTAGTTTTCGGCTGTAACTCCAAAAACAAAAATAATAAAATAAAATAAATTGCAGCAGAATATAACAGCAACATGACGATTTATCCAAATTGATAAAAGAAACATTTAAATATATAGAAAAAGCCCCGATATTACCACTTTCTTTAGAATAAAGCAAAATTATTATTGCATTCGAACCCTGGAATTGTATTATCCAATAAAAAGAGATGGTCCTTTTCCTTTTATTGGAGACAAAGGTACGTAAGGAAAAACAGCTGATTTTGGTCCTTTAGAATGAACGAATAGAAAATCTATTTTGGCACCGGCAACGTAAGATTAAGGTGTTTTACTTTGAACCAACAGAGTTTTGAAGTTGATATGGAAATAATCGATCGCAAAGACTACGAAAAAAGTGCATTTATCGTCTAAATGGATCTTCGCACGTACGTTACGAACTCCTAAAACCATTCAATAGCATTTGGAACTTTTCTGAAGGGAATTATTAAAATGATCATTGTCGCAAGAAAAATAAAACAAGCGATTGTAATATCCGCTTCTTTTGAAGATTTTTCGACAAAAATGGATGTTAGAATAATAAAGTTCGATATAGTTTAAATTTTGTAAGGTGCGTTTATTTTGCATGTAAACAAAACAGCAGTCACAAATAAAGGCACTTATGACTTCCACAAATATCATTTGCGGAAGCCATATCAAATAGCTTTTTTATGTAAATCTCATCCAAGAATGATTGGAAAGTAATTATACATTAATAAAACGGATGGGCCATGGATTAGATAGTCTAGAAATTCTGCCCCGTAGACAAAGCATAGAATAATTTTTCAAGTCACTGTAGATCTCTAATAAATAGGGTTTCACCAGAGGACGATAATCATCTACCATCGATAGACTTACAAACGGCTAGACGACGCTGATGCCAGTGCAGTCATAAAGCCCACAGCCTGTTGGTCAGAGAGCGGAGAGATCTCCACTATAAGCCAAAAGGATGCAGCCAAAATGGACTACGTCTAATGTCTGAAAGTGAATGCAGTGGATAAATTAAGAATCAATTAAGTTGTGTTACGATGAATAAATATAACTCGGTACACAGTAACGGATGTACATTACAAGACCTGAATGCGGTTTCCATGCTAACCTTTCATGTTTACTTTTCCCAATTAGTCGCTCTTTAATTATTTCCAGTGCCAATTTATGAATACATTCACTCTACTCTAATATCTCGATGTCCGAGAATCTCTCTCTCTCTCTCTCTCTCTCTCTCTCTCTGAAAGCAGCAAAGTTGTACGATTCGACTGAACATCTTCCAAACCCCCAATCTTAATCCAATCAATGTTTGAGATAAGCTGGAGAAGCGCTTGGTAAATGACCACATTAAGAGATGTTTCTGTGAGGTAAATGGTGGAGTAGCTTTAGCTGACAGGCGTAACATTTTGGTGAAAATTGTTCCGGGACAAATATGAGGTTACATACTGTAGTATGAAGGATGAAAAATAATCATGAACTATTTATTTGAATTTCTCTTTTTGTGTCTCAGTACGTTTGGAAATATCGTGTATATATAATGTAGTCTTACAGTTAACACTTCATAGTCTTACAACAAAAATGGTGAACGAGATTCCATAAAGTGTTGAGTAGAATGTTTTCAAGTGGTGTAAGAATTAATTCCAATCATGCCCCCCCCTTATCCTTAACAAATTTTAAATTATGTGACATATTTCGTTCTTTCATTCTATTTCTTTAAGAGAAGAAATCAAAAGTGCCTGTTTAATTGCATGTATTCTTCTTGCCGGTTGGTTTGTTCTGGGAGAGAAAGAAAAGAGAGTATCCAAAGGAAAAAAACTCTTGAAATTTCGTATGAGATTCACAAACTCACCTTCACTTGAAAAGTCTAAAGATTCTTTGCATCTTAAATGGGATTCGAACCAAGGGCTTCTTCAATATCGACTGAGATAGCAAACCTCAAGTAACGACACCATGCATAGTTTATCATTAGAGTTAGGGTTAATAAAGTGAATTTTTCAGAAACAATATATCAGTCTATGTAGATTTTTGTAGATGTTCGTTTTGAAACATATGATATATATTAATTTTTTTTTCTGTTTATTGTTCAGTTTCATCATCATCATCATCTTCCTTATACCCTCTTTTACCTTGCGGTGTCGAGGGTCCATTGATCATCGGACCTCACTCCGTTTACAGGATAAGGTGGTCAGCCTTATGCCCCGGTGTATCCTATGGCCTGTAGTGTTGAGTTCTCAAAGCCAGTTTGCCTGCTTTGCGGGATGAAAAACCCCAGAATAAACTAGGGAAAAAACCCTGCTGTCCACGCCCAAGACTGGCTAACTTGGCCGAGGAAGATCCTTCAGCTCTTCATGTCACCGACGGGAATCGAACCTAGGACACTCCTTCCCCAGGCATATGGTTGCGAAGCGCATAGCCACTAGGCTAACCGCGCGGACTTATTGTTCAGTTTTATTTTCTATTTTCATTTATTTACAGATGATTCGACGTGTGTTTGTTGGTCACAAAAGGAGAAAAAAACAACTGGAAATGGAAACAAAGCATTCAGTTGTTTCCGTTGTTGATTGTCGCTGCGGGGAAATAGCGTACAATAAAATATGCTTTCGAAATAATTTTCCTTCCACAACTCCCTTGCGTGTTCCTTAATTTATTTTTATGAGAAAACCACTAGAAAGCGTCTCTGCTTAAATCACCCTCAACGGTACAAAAACATTCCGTGCTAGTGGCAGCAAGAAGAAGAACATTTAAGAATTACACGTCAGCAAGATTAAGACAACTGCTTAATGTTAAGTTTTCTTTTCTAAAATCTTGCTTTGAACCACACATTTGTTAAACGTGGTGTGAGATTATTATTTTTTTTTTATCTTTCATAATGTCAGCATCTCTCTCGAACGCGGTAGGGAGAAAACTGGCCTACTTTTAGCCTTGATGGATGACGTATACATCTGGAGCACGTGGGAGTAGACGATGTCAGCATGTTTCGAATATCCCCGAAACTCCTGCTCCATCATCCTTATAATTGGAGTCATCGGTCACACACCGATTCTAAATAGGGTTAGACGTCGTCGTAGGTGCGAGTTGGAAATTCGTATGACTTGCAAAGACTGTCCTTTGAGGCCGGAATTTTCATTGCACGCGACAGGAAATGACCATGCCAACCACGGATTTTAATAGATATCAAAGAATAACATTATAGTCGCGGTTCACTGTGACCTCCTTAATAACACACTTTCATATATTTCAATCAGCCTTAGTTTAATTTGCTGAAATAAGTTTGTTTCTTTTTTTTAAATGCTTTAATTTATAAAGCAACATGAGCCCAAAATATTCTAAGTCTTTATTTCAATATTTCTTCTTTATTTTATGAATTTCTTGTTTCAATATATCGTAGCATTGCCATTTAATTTTCATGTAATATCCTAAAGCAGGCCAAAACCATCTCGCGTGCGCTATATTTGATAGCTGCAATATGAAGTGATTGTGGGTGTGGTTGTTTATGCCGGAAAGTACGAGTATATTACGCTTGTAGAACGAACTCGAAGGTTGTGCTATAAGCTACAGTTACTCAAGTTTTGTTGTCTTTAATATAGATCCCTTAATCATCCGGTTATTCTACTAATACACTAGTCAATTACTATTTTTTGTTTTGATTTCAGACCGAACCGGATGCTGCTCTTACTACTCATAACATTCTGAACGATAGGGCGGACTACTTATAGGATAGAAATTTCGATTTATTATCAGTGAATTGTTACACAGAAGGTACAACGCCATTATTAATTAATGCTATGTAATCTCTAAATTGAGCAGAGAACATAACTTTCTATTTGAATGTTGCAATTGTGAAACGACAGGTCATTTCTACAGCTGTATATGGATGGATATTAAGCTGGTGAGATTACTCTCTAAAACTGCAGCGACTGGCAGTACCAAGAGATCAAATATAAGTCAAACGTTGCCATCCTAACAAACAATCAGTCTGCAAACTAAGATATGTTTTTCAAAATACATAATTTGAGCTCCGATCTGAGATTTCTCCAACATTGTCTTGTGGAGATGCATGCAAGCGGATAGAACGCAACTTTTGCTAGTGCTTGGTTGCTTAGCAACTTGTACGTTATCTTGGGAAACTTCAGAACTGTTGTGTAAGATAATCAATTTATTTCATTTTCTTATATCGCAACTGAAATGACATATTTCGCATTACTTGCTGATAGTTGATTGGCAATAGAATAAATATCCGATATTAGGATAGAAAGAAACCGTTTGAATTTAGAACCACTCCTACACGAAACCTTGATGTGCTGAAAAGTATTCTTATTATTCAGTGGTATTCCTCTCTTTGGCCGAGGTCTTATGTGAGAATGGGGAAGGCAAACCACATTGGATATATATTTTTTTCTTTGATTGTTCTATGATACTCTTGAACTTCAAGAGCGAAAAAAGGATCAGGTCAATTTTACTGCTTATATCATTATGTGTGTGTGCTAGATTAGGATTCCCCTTGTAAAATATTTTCTTGAGGCATCTGAGTGAGTGGACGTTGTTTGCTTTCAAATCTGATACAGAAGATTTTATGGACATGTTCTGCCTGTCCGATGAAATTTCGTATTAAAATTCTTACTAAAATTTAGCTCTCAAATTTAATTTGTTGAATAATCTGATTTGCTTGTTGAATAATCAAATTGAATAATCTGATTTGCCCCTTTATGTGGATGCAGTCCATTTTATGATACGGGACTCTTATTATTGTTGGTCTCGCGCCATTTTGCTGGCTTTATGCCAATAGCGAAATAAACCACAAGGTGGAGCTTTTGCTTTTTTTTAGGTTAACGACTAACAAACGCGTATAATCAACAACTGAATATCCTTGTGTAGAATATCCATCTGTGGCAACACGAGCAGATTTTTAATTGAATCGCCAATGAACAGGGTCAGGTCTGTTACACTGTTGTGTAAAATAAAATTAGTATGTCAGATAAATATATATATTGATGGAAATATGTACATGAACAGAGAAAGAGAAGGAGGCAGAAACTTTCCAAAGTGTATCAATAAATTGAAGGTTATGCACGGTTCCAATTTCTTTCGAAATCCGATAAAAAAAAAAGGACGGCAACGTACGAATGACTTGTAAGTAGAACGTTGTCAGATGGTCGCCTATTGATTACTTCCGTAGAGAGGCAGATGTTTGCTCTGCAGGACGGCTTCGAATCACAAAAGACTTCAGTTCTATTGCATCTCATTTGTCCGTTAATGGAACTTTCGGCAGACTTGTAAAACTTCGGAACAGAAAATAAAAGACAAATTTATGCAACCATGTGCGTGTCCAGTAAATGTTCTCCGGTTCGCTGCGTAGAGTCAGGGTCGTTCCGAACAGAGGGTCAACGTCAGATACGAGAAAACTACAGCGAATGAAATAAAAATTAAAAAAAACGCAAAAGAAACGCAACGTTAGAAGCGATGCCAAGCTCATCTCATCACTGTATGGGCTCATACAGTCATTTCGAGACCATCGTATTGGTTATAAAGTAATAAGAACAAAATATATTTGTATCATTTAAAAAGATGTCGTGTTTCCTTCAAAAGAGTCGTCATGGAAAGCTATACACAAGTCCAACGATGCTGTTAGTGTTCACATTTTTAAGCCCTTCGAGTGAAATGCCTTCAAGTTCAAGTCTGGAGTTTAAGAATATATAGGCAGGATCAGGGTTGCTTTGTGTGTGAATCCACACGTAATAGAGCCACACGAATTAAAACTCTTTTATATTTTAACATTTAAAATGTCTTACATACACCAGTTGAGAGAAAAAAATTATTTTTATTTTTATTTACAAAACACATGGATGAAAAGCGCATCCACTCTCTTTCACTTTTGCTGTTACGTCCTCTTAATGCCTTGAATATTAGCTTAGTGAGTTAGAGTCACTTCATATCTGGAAGGTGAAACATGTCAGGACATATCTCAGTACTCAACTGGCCGCATATAAGAATTCAAGCGGTTTCATGACCTCATTGCCACATTTCTCATTTATTGTATGGATCTGCGAAAAATTCACTATAATAAAAGAACACCGAATACCAATTTTAGATAATGCTCATTATTAAAAGCATTTATTAAAACATTTGCTGACAAAAAACATTACTAAATAATGACGTATCCGAAGGCAGGGCCCTAGTCTACATCAACGTATATACTCTTGTTGATTCATTTCCTTACATGTGATTGTCCACACATGTTTTTGATTGCACTCTGTTCTTCAAAAACAGTAAAAAAGAAACAAGATACGTTTTCTCATCACACTCATGCATCCAATAAATTCTAATCTAACGTCATAGCTGTTTCCCAGTGATAGTACCATTCTTTTTTCTTTATCTAATTGTCCTAACTGACATAATTTATTCTCAGTCATAGTTTTCTTCCTAAAAAGCTTTTATGCGTATTTCTTTCATTAGCTGATACCGTAGTTTAACTTTTTCCACGTGTTTCTACAATGGTACTTATAAATGCGATCCCTCACATTTATAAGTAGCGTTGTAGCTTCATTTTCTTTTTTTTCTCTTGTCATATAAACTAAATTGATATTACTTTTCGCAAACAAACTTTGTTAACAGACGAAAAATGGTCTTTAGCAAATTCGATCAAAGCGCTTTGTAAAATGATTAGCACCCTTTGATGTCTTTGTAAGAAATGTCATCAGATGATATTTCTTGTAAGTAATCCTAATCAGAGTCTGCAGGGTTTGTTTTTGTGTCGTTAGGAGGAGGAGGAATCTTAATAAAAGAGTCCATTAACGCATTTCCAATTACCAACCCTCTTCAACTGCATCATTACTGTTCAAAAAAAGTCATCGAAAAGAATCTTATAATTCTACTTTCATCCCTTCTAATGAAAGTCTGCTTTAAATACGAGAAATAAATGCCTTTTTTTAACTACAAGCAATTCTAAAGATGCCTGGTGGCATTTAGAAACGTAATGTGTTTTTTGCATAAATTCACCAGTATAATGTGATTTCTGATGATGGAAACATTTATCGTCATCATGCGTAAAAAATAAAAAAAAAATAACTACGAAGCCGATGGATTGCCACACTAAAATTTCATTACTGCTAGGAGTAATTCAGTTCTTGATGAGTCATTAAGAAGTCCCGCAAATGTGGGACGTTTGAGTATTTGAGAAGCTTTATTTGCTGATGACTGAGGTATGAATCTGTCGTATTAAAATATATCAAAATTATATTATTACCCAGTCTACTTGTTAATAAGGAAACACATTTTTATGATCATTCCATTCATAAGAGTTTGTTCAACCCATTAGCATCCTGGATGGTCCGAAAGATGAGAAGAAGGAAATTGTCGACATTGAATCGAATGTCTACGTGAATAATAAGAAATACCGAAGAAAATTAATGAAAAGGAGGAAAAAAATGTGAACTGAATTGTGAAAGAAAAGACTGCAGATGTGGATTATTGATGTGGATTCTGATAATATAAGATAAATGATAGGTTATGATTATAACACTATTTCTTTGTAAAATATAACTTCCACTCACTGTTTGTCTAGCAAATATTGGATCAACACTCTGGATATTAAAATAGATGAGAAAGGGAAGATGGGATAATACGTTTAATGTGGACACCGACTATTTCCACCTAAGAAGAAAAATGTCTCCTGTTAACTGGATCATTTCACTTGAAATATGTTCATAACATATCAAGAAAATATTGTTACTTTATCTTTCTTCTTATCTTTCCTTGTGCACCTTTTATCTCTCTTTCTGTCCATCTACCTCTTTCATGTTGTCTCCCTTTCTTAATAGATCGCCATCGCTATTGTTTGCCTTGCATTAACCTCTCCTTCCAGTCGATCAGGCGGAGATATCATTTCCGAGTGTAGCATTGTCTAAAGACACGCCTATCCGATAACAGACATGATAGATGATTCTAGGCAGATAGGACTTAATCGATTGACTATCTGGGTCATCCACCTAATATCAGAAATGCGCAACGCTACTCTAGAGTCATACATTCACCTCATCTAGAATTTGGGTTTTATACTGTGCTCAAACAGAGACAAATTTGTCTTCTTCAATATCAGTTCTTGTTAACTGGTAACGTAAAGATGACTCATAGATAATGAGTAAAAAAACAAAGAAATAAAAGAGAAAGATTTGCATGAAAGAGTTTCAGAGATTCAATACAATGTCGTAGATTTAATCCACATAGTAGAAACAGCTTCGAGTTGCATTCAGTTACAACCAAATTCAAATACTTCCACCAGATGATATTCACTTAGCGTTTGTGAAATGTCGTGACATCGTTCATTACGAATGTCCCTATAGTAGCAGCACGTTCCTTTCCTGTGATAAGTTCGACATATAAAGACTGTTGCTTACTCTTACAAGACATCCTGCCGCGAGAGCGATGGACTCCTCACAGTTTATTTTACGGCGATAACATCGAAGTCACTTTTATGAGCAGAAACGCCTTTTTGATAGAAATAATGCAAAGAATGGAAGTAATGGGGAATTTAAATGTTTCTCAAATACCACCTAAGCTTTAATGGTATTGAAGGCAATAATCTCAATGGGAAACCGCGAAAAAGTCATAGTTTTATGAACATTTTTTTCGTAGTCGAGCAACTGTATGTTGTTGGTAACTTGAACGATGTGGAAATGACCTGAGACAATCATAAAGAATTTAGTGGTGACTTTCAAAATATAGTAAGGTCTTCCACTGTGATAGCAATGGCTTGGTTTCAGTGGAACTAAGGCAACTATGCGTGTTAACAGCGAGTGTTCTGAAGAAACACCCACAGTTTTTATTCCTACTTTCAAGGAAAAAAAAACCACCACCGCATGAGACCAATTAACTCAGAATCATCCACGAATGAGTAAGGAGTTGAGCGTTGGTAATAATTCACCCAAAAGAAAAGATTTTTTTTGGCTGATATACGTAAAGCACGTCAACTATTTATTGCCAATCATATAACTTAATCTTGTAGAGTTTCGAATCAATCTACTTAATTTTGCAATTAAATAGTCCGATGCGAACCAAAATTGAGATTACGTGAAAAAATCCAGAAAAAGTTCTGAATACCACTAAATTTGAATACAATCTGACCAATCAAAGCGAAATTGTTATTTGCCTACGTACAACCCGAAAAAGAAAGTTTAATTGGTAAGACGCATTTATCGAAATTCGCTTAGGTTCATTTTTGGTTCCACAGGAGCGGTTTTATTACTCATCAAATACAACATTTTTCAGTCCACTTAAAATTTTAAGTTGCGCATTTTAATCAAATTAAAGCTATTAAACAAACATTACACACACACACACAGGACAGTTAAAGAAGATCTTTCGGAGTAGGAAATGAGTTGAACACCGCTAATGATGTGCTATACTGAGCTCTACAAAGAAATTAGAAGTAGATAATGGCTTGGAATTCTTGCCGAATCACTAAGGCTACAAGGCCAATGTATTATGTCTAATGATTGCGTATGTTCTTCTTGCCACTTTATCTGTTTTGCAGGTTGAAAAATCTGAGTTTCGTAGAGCAAAAAACTCTTCTATCTCCTTATAAGACAATTTATTCTCTCTTTAAACTGAAAAGTCTTATAAAGATTTTCGCATCCTAGACGAGCTTCGAACGTGGATCTTTTCAACCGTAGGACATCGTCGATAAGAAAAGTGTTCAAATTAGCTATCCATGCACGTTCTATAAGCGAAGGATAAACGCATCAAATGATAATTTAAAGCGACCTCAACCGAAAACCTAAATAATTGCCGTCTGTTTGGTCGAGTGAATAGTCGCTTCGCTCCTAACCATCAGGTTGCGAGTTCCAATCCTGCCTTTGGCACGGATGCTTGTGAACGTCTTTAGGTTGTAAATGAATGTCATCTTTTCATTCTTTTTTCTATTTTTATGACAATTTCACCCACTAAGGTGTTTCCATATCATATCTCACTGGATAGACTTTTCATATGAAAGTGAGTTAGCTGGTCTCATACGGGGGTGAAACCGCTTTGCCTACAGAAAACTCTGGGAGGGTTTCAACAGTTTAAAAGTTAAAACTGCCAGAAGATTCCACCGGCCAGACATGGTATTCTGGCTTCTTGGCAAAATCTGTTTCTGCCGTTACGTTCAAACAAAAATAACAAAGCCATCCAAGAAAGGTTGAATATCTACGGCACATTAATACTGAGGTTGGGATAAAGGTTATTAAATTCAGGAGCCTTGCTTTAAAGAACAAACACACCTTTTTCAGGCCACTTCATACCTCCAGTAATCAAAGCGCCTGTCCAAGAAAATAATTTACTACTCGAAAACTAATTTATACTTCATAACAGATTAACAATAAGTACTCAGAACATAATTTCATTGAGTAAAGTGAATTTTGGCCAATTTTCGAATAAATAATCTCCGTTTATAATATCACTGATATGAGTTAAGTGACACATGATCACTCTCAGTTGATTATAGCATACGTCGAGGGATACCCACACTTAATTAAAGATAATCATTGAATAAATATGCGATCCATTAATTGATTAAATTCAGTGAAAAATTAGCATCTTTAGATGACAAGAGATCTCTGTATTTTCTACGTGGTTACATTTCAGAAACTCCCCTTTTCAACGCCCCACGAAAATGTCACGAGCACTTGCATTAACATATTACGAGATTGCAAACCACGAGAGAGAGAATTAAAGGAGTGCTGCAGTAGTGGCGCGCATCCTTCCATCTGAATTCACACAGGGATGCTAGCTGTACTGACAGTGCGTAACTTAATCCGCATGAGAGTTCTCCATCTGCATCTGTTCCGTTTCCAGTGATTAATGATCACGAGAAATGGAAGGAACATCGCAGATATTAGCAAGTCCTTTTAAAAGCTTTAAAGAGATTTATTTCAAAAATGTCAATTTTAAAGGTCACATCGAACACACACAAAAAGTGTGATCCTTAATATACAATTCTTCGACCACTGTATTTTAACATGTTCATTGCCAATCACGCGATATCGCGCGATGCGAGTCCTCACCGAACGGCCGATCACGCGTTATCGCGTGGACGTCGCTAACTAAATGAAAAAATAAAAAAAAATTTGGCCACCACACGAAATTCCAATTTTCAGCTTGGCAATGAAAGTGTTAAAGATAAAACAACTATATCAAATATGTTATTTTCTAAATAATGAGTTATAAAAATAAAGCTGCTGGGAACGACATCTAACAATAACATCGTCAATTGCAAACTCTATCTGACTCTTAACTCTTAATAACTTTCGCGTCATTGTTGATATAAATCCAAAAGATAAGACATTTCAGTTATTGTCATAAAATAGCAGACGATGCCCAAGTCTATAATAGTGCCAGTATTTATATAATATAAACAGCAGGTATGAATTAACACATTTTGCGTGAAAAAAATGTTTGTACTAAACATAAAATATGATTTGTTATTTGCATATATTGTACATACTTTGTTTGATCATATTTTGTCAAACTTTGGGGAAAAATGCAATCGTATTTCCTTGTGTAACTGTGAACTACAATAGTAAATCATTATTGTAATATTATTATTATTACTACTAATAATACATGAATTATTCTGTTATATTAGTAGCACATTATGCAAATTATAATGGTATTAATTAAAATCTGTTCTTGAATTACATGAAAAAATGAAGTATTATTGCTAAAATTATTTTACAATATATTGTCTTGTCTGTAATTTATTTGGGACATAATAAAGCGGAAAAAATTATTATTAATAATAATAATAATAATAATAATAATAATAATAATAATAATAATAATAATAATAATAATAATAATATAGCATCTCTAAGGAAGGAATGCTGTCTTGGATGCGAAGAACACTTCCAAGATCTTTTAAACTAAAAGTGAGTTAACCGGTCTCGTACAGAATTGGAAGGGTTTTCTTCATCGTGAAAAACTTTGATTTTCACTCGCAAGAACAGAACTTTACACTTCACACAGTTAAGAGGCAAAATACACTCTGACCTCACTACTTTACTTGTTTTGGCCGTAATTTCAAGCAACAACAATCGCAAAGTGATCCCAATACTCATTTCACGAGGTCGCTCTATGCGCTGCGGGAAATCGTATTTCATATTATTATATGAAATAGTGTGAGTTCTACGGTCGATTTTCTCGAGTTGTGGGGTTAAAAACTTTAGTTCATGGAGGAAAGAATCTTACTTGCTTATTATAAACATCGACTAACTCGGGATCCGGAAGGAAAGAGTGCATAAAAAGTTGCTCCCGGATAGAATTTGATAACCCTCTTTTGTCCGGAAGTCTAGTGCTGTGGAATCAAGTGTCATTTCCACAGGGCTACACAGGCACCCACATAATAAACAAAAATAGTAAAAATAACTCAGTACAGTACTGATCTTTTTTTACGCAAGACTAAAATTATTTTTATAGTAATAAAGTTTGGGCCTGAGGTATGCTTTGAAGCAACTGAGTCTTTTTAAGGGAAATATCTACTACGCATTTGGAGAGGTGGAAAATTTTAGTTTAGTTTTATTTATTTTGTTATTGACTATTATTGAAGTCTGTTTTTTGGCCTTTACTATTCGAGTTATATTAATTACTTAAATATTTTCTTCGGTCATTTTGAATTACTTTTCAGTGGGTCCAGAAAGGAAACTATTTGCGAACCTCTGAACTGTAGAAGTGCACATTAAGTAAGGAAAAACTAAGTAAGGAAACTACAAATTGCACAAAATTCAAGCTAGAGGGAAATGATGAGGAAATACTTTCCATGGAAACCAACATGTTTTCCATTCGAAGAAATTGAACTCGGGATGGTCTAGCTCTAGAAAACTACGCTGACTTCGTTTGATTATTTTATTTCTATTTGCTTGGCTTCAGAGGACAGCTGGAGGAAATGGCACACTGACTTGGACCGACGCTTATCGATAGATATTGGAACACACCGAATGCATTTTCCTTTACGGACGGCATGTAAAATTCTTCGAAGATTTTTTCAAATGTTCAATAACGAAAATCTATTGTACTTGGCTAAAGTAACAGACATTCAAATCAAGCAAGTAGTTTTCCTCGAAGCCCCAACAAAGTAAAGATTTCTTTACTACTATTTTTTGTTTATGCATCTCTCTCTCTCTCTCTCTCTCTCTGGATATGACGAAGAGAAATAGCAATAATCTTCAATATCGAGTTAGTTGGTATCGGAAAGGGACTTGAGACTATTTTTTTTGGAAACTTCGGTGCAAGCAAACTGGGCACCTGCAACAAATGATAATCACTCGCTGTCTTTCATCTTCTTTTACCCCCATCTGAATTCAGTGCGCTTTTCACAGTAACTGTCTAAATGTACACTGCATTAGCAAACTTACCAGCACATCAATCGAAATATAAAGAGCAAGATCCAAATTTTGTAGCAAATACTGTAATATCCTTTTTTGAAAATCAGTAATAAATGGAATGAAAATACCTCCATATCGCTACTAAGAACCATTTTAAGTTTAGACATCTCAGTAGGCTCCTCGCATAATTCAGTTCATTCCAAAGGTGTTCATATTGGGATATTGCACGTCACTGCCACTGTTTTCAACGTTATTGGTGGATTGCCACACACACACACACACACACACACACACACTTCTTTCTTATGTCCATGATCTGTTTTCTGTTTTCTAATGAACTATTGAGTGCATGTGCAGTATTTTCTGTTCTGTTTATTGGGAAAACAAAAATACGTACTTGTTTAAGTTAAGGGATATTACATCCCATATCGTTTCTTAGCTGAATAAGAAACTCAAAGAGTTTCATGCCGAATATAGAAACTATATAAAGTTCGGCGATTCCAAGCGTAAGCAAATGCCTGGATGCTGCAGCAACTGACTCTTAAGGTAGTGCAAGCTGAGGCAACTCATGTCTAAGGTGGAGCAAGCTCCGATCACTATTCTTGATTACCCATAATGTGAACTTAGCTCCTAGCAGCTGTATTACTGTTCTACTTTATGAGAGAAGGTCAGTACCCAGACCAGTTTCAACCTTTATTGAGGTCTTATCAGTGAGTAGGTAGACCTAGTAGGTAGACCTCACTGATGAGACCTCAATAAAGATTGAAACCGGTCTGGGTTTCTCTCATAATGTAGAACAGTAATACAGCTCCTAGGAGCTGGGTTTCACATTATGGGTAAATACCAAGAATAGTGATCGGATCTTGCTCCACCTTAGACATGAGTTGCCTCAGCTTGCACTACCTTTAGGGTCAGTTGCTGCAGTATCCAGGTATTTTCTTACGCTTGGAATCGCCGAACTTTATTTATATAGTTTCTACTATATTCGGCATGAAACTCTTTGAGTTTCTTATTCGGCTAAGAAACGATATGGGATGTAATATCCCTTAACTTAAACAAGTCATATGTCGCCGAATTGAAGCCTTTGGCTCTTCATATATCTAACAAAAATACGTACTTTATTTGTCATGTTCGGTGGTCTGATGAGGTCAACAATCTCATGAGAAGTATGTAATGTGCCAACTGGCTTGAAGTTAAAGGCTTAACCTTTTTGACATCGCTTTTAAGATGTTTATTAGGTAATTGTTCTCCTTAATGTCATTTTCTTGTTTTACTGTCTGATGGACCGTCTGGAGCACAAGTACATTGGATATAAATGCCGTTTAAAGTATTAAACGAAATTCCAGTAAGCGAAATTATAATGGGATTAACAATTCAAATAGCGTACTACGACAATAGATAATACTATAGTGGGAAAATGGAATTATAGGCTCAAAGCTCTGTCTCTCTCTCCACACACACACACACGCACGCACGCACGCACGCACACACACACACACACACACACACACACACACACACACACACACACACACACACACACACACACACACACACACACACACACACACACACACACACACACACACACACACACACACACACACTGCGTGAATTATTGAATTATTTCTGCCAATTTTACTATAAATGGATCACGAGGTATAAACAATTTTTACAGTACACAACCTATAGTTTTGTTGATTTCATAAAAAAAGAAGAAAGGCCACATCTCTTACGTTCTTTTTACCTTTGATATTTACAGATGAAGTTTGCAGCATACGGGTTAGTATGGGTGGCTCTACATCCCGCATAAAAGTCAGCAGCGCAAATTTGATCAGCGCTTTTTTTTTCATATTATCGCTACCACTGTTTCCTTATTGGCTATCACGAGCAGACCGATAACCCCATCTGTCAAAGTGTGTAATTATGTGATGACACGAAGAGAGGGAAAGCAGAACGCATCCCAAAGAGCAGCTGTCTATTTTTAATGAATCTACTAAGTCTCTAATAAATCTCGGCTTCGCCAATCCTCATCTTTATTCTCCGCAGTCTCGCGTAAATCCACGAAAGGTCATTTTGACAAACACCCAGGTGCCAGGAAGTGATTATTTCACTTTCCCTGATTGCATCGTCTAACAAGACACTGGCAACGATGACAAAACAGCTGGCATACGCTAGTCTCGCAATTTTACGACCATGCCATATATTGCAAAAAAATGGATACGATTTGGGGGATGGGGAACACATTTCGGATAGATTAACCTCGTAAGGACATTTACAAAATCATATCTAACTTTAGTAAAATCTTAAAACTTTAACTTGCGATAGTTAACACAATAGTTTAATTATTTTCTTTTTACGATAATCTAATTTTTCTATTAATCATTCAAACAAAAATACCGACGGTTGCCCAGAGAAGGAAGATGGAGAGAGATTTACGCCTGAATTGCATTTGTTAGAGACATTCCAATAATAAGACGACTTTAAATCAACAAAGATTGTAATATCTGGGGAACAAATAACAGCAACGTTCAGTAAGAAGTTCTAGTTTAGATTGAAATTCCTGAGGAAAACTGAGTTGAATGCAGTCATTGCTGCAGAAAACTTGTACACGCTACATTACAGATTTCATCGTTCGCTGCACTTTTATTTGAAAGATATTTTCAAAGACCTTTTACAGAAACATGCAATTAATAATCACAATAATAGATCTACGTGGGAATACGCTAAGACGGAGAATGCTCGATGCGGATCGATTAAACTTTATAAGTTAGGAGGGAAGATGCATACCACGATCAGTGGATATCAAAGTAGGTGAAGTGAAAGTTTTAATCTAAGAAAAGATGAATTACAACTGCAAAGATGAAAGCCTGTTTTTAGTGATCAATAGTCAGCCAATTAGTGTAGGTTTTTTTTTTTCATATTTGATTTTACAAGAGGAGGGCAAATGATCTGATAATGAAAGGTTGCTTTGTAATGTTTCTGTATTCCAAAACTAAAAATTGACTACATCCCTATGACAGTGGTCCTTATAACAATTATAGAGCTTTTCTCCCCTTCAAAATATTTGTGCAATGTCAACTATCCCTTTGTTATTGACGTCCTGTTTAGAAATACTCATTTCTAAGTTCTGAATCAATCTGAAACCATGCACGTAATGAAACTCGAAAGATCAGCCAATGCTGGATAGAATGTTAGAGATAGAATGATACAAAAAAGGCAGTTTCCAGTAATTGAAAACTGGTCTAAGTAAAATTATTTTCTGCTGTGTCTAAAAGGAACCAAAATCACAACTCCAAAACAAAATCCTGCTGTTAAGAGATGGTTAATCGAAGCAAGATAGAAAAGGAAAGGCAGAGGAAACTCGTATGAGGAAAACTTAAAAATCGTGCTGCTCAATAACTATCGGCAGTAATTCTACGAGTGAGCTCCGCGAGCACAACAATATGAGGGATTATTGAAGATGAAAATCGTAATGCATTCAACTAAATATGTGCAATTGGATTTGTCACTGGACAAAATCCAAGTTACAAGATAGCGTGACAAATCTGTGGTTTTCTTACTTAAAATATCCTAATTATTGTTTGTTTCTAGTTTTATAAAACTGGAAACAGAGAAACGTTCTTCAGATTTTCACTTTGATGCTGCTGGCAAATTCGGATTATTCTCATTCTTAAAGAGTGGTGTGAAACTCGCAGAATACGAATACAAGGAAGAGCTACCACTGTTCTGCTTTATTCAGTATTATCGAAAAAATTGTACAGATTGTGGAAAAAGTTGTTACAACTTTTCGTTATTCATATACTAACAGATTAAGCTCTGATTGTAGTCATTTGCCATTCGGATAGTTATTTCTTATAAGACAGTAATTAAAACTTGCATCTGCAGAGAGAAGTTCTAAATGTCCGTCAGGGAACAGTCCTCGTGTCAGGTTTGTGCTGAAAACATATTTTACAGAATTACTTCATTTTAATAAAGAGATAAAAGTGAGTTTCCACAGTATGGATATTTGTGTATCTGTCATGCAATGTAAAGAGCAGAGTGAAACACAACTGGTTATTATGTGAGTTGTTTACGGCAAAGGAACGAACAAGAACACCAGACTAATCACAATTAGCAATTCGCATTATTCTCACGTTGGTTGATCTTGCTAGATTGTTGGATGGTCGCGACGCCAATCAAAAATGTAGATTAATTTATTCCATTTACAGGCATGAGACTTCTCGTGGGCTTTACCGCACGCTTTCTCTTTAATCTCGTATATTAGACTGCTAAAATAGGTAAAAATCTAAACAATAGCCTTTCGATGCGTAGACTTTGAAGCTGTCGATAAATGCAATTAAAAATTTTTAAAACAGTTAATCCTATTGTTATGTTAATCCTACTTAAGAAAGGCCATTAGAGTACAGCACTTTAGTGCTGCTAGCGGGCTGAGCCAGATAATCTGACAATTCTATTTTATTCTAAACACCAAACATTGAACGTTTTCAGGAGACTTCAGTGTAAACCATGGAGGGCTTAAGATTCTGTCTCTGCGACGGCTAAGATTACGTCTATCTAGATTACAGAAATTTTTTCTCTCTCCACTTCGGAATTATGTCTTCGTGCCTCTAGGACTTCATGTATTCGGGATGATTATCGACGTACCTCTGGATAGGTGCTTGATGGAAGAACACCGATCACGACTACCTCGGCTGAACAAAGGAGATGGGCTTTAACGTTGCGCCCTTCTGTCGATGGAGCTGCATTACAAGAATCTAAGCACGTTTCCTCTCGGCATCAATGGATCAAGGATGGAACTCGCTTCCTGCCTAGTTTTGAATATACTTGAGTGTAAAACTCGGAGAATCAGTGATGACAAGAACTGCAGTCTGAATATAAAAAATTTAGCTCATATTACTCAATGTTGTTATCGCGTACATGTCAGAAGACACAATGCAATAGTGAAGGTTATAGAAAATAGATTGAAGAACAAACGTTGGATAACAGCAATAGAACCTCACTATAGGATTAACATTGGATTAAGGAAGCCTGACCTTGTAGTAAACAGACTAGATGAGTTAGTCGTTATTGACGTACAAAGTCTAGGTGCTGTACAACCACTCACTATCCTCCATCATGAGAAAGGTGTCTACTGGACTGAAAACCAAGACGTGGTACGGATAATTCAGAAAGAACACCATATCGTACCAAAGTGTGCCTCCGCAACTGCATCTTTTAGAGATGTATGATGTCAGCCCAATTATATGGACTTACTAAGCTTTAGTCTCTGTCGGGATAATTTCAAGATCTTCGCATGCCTTGCAGGACACTGGAATCCCAAGGTCTGGAGTTTGATAGCACAGATCAAATAATAACACAGATAATAAGTTACTGTTAGCACAGGATACTGTTGGGAGGTTTAGGCCTCTTCAGGTCCTACACGTGGGACCACAGTTTGCAGCAGTATTTTCGGTGCGAAGTCTTCTTCTTCTCTTCAAGGATTAGGCATTTGCCTGTTCCGTCTTCATTGATCTTTCCATCTTATCGCTGGTCTTCCTGTTTCTCTCTCTCTCTCTCTCTTTTCCTTTGGTCTATATCTATCCACCTCTTTCGGTTGCCGATATTTTTCCATCCCAAGTTCTTTCCATTTCTCTCTGTATTCCTTGATCTTTTCATTCGTGTTATGATTATCTAGTTCTTTTATGATGTCTTATATGGTCCAATTTTGTGCCTCCTTTAATTGTCCTTAAAAATCTCAGAGTGGGAGTGGCCATTACTTTGTAAAATTTTAGTCGAGTTACTTGTCTTGTTTTTTTAGTCAGTGTTCTTTTAATTGTTCCAGAGATTTTCTGAAATGTCTCTATTTTTCCCTCTATATCTTTATCTTTTAGATATGTTATTATACAAACTAAATAATTAAACTGTGTCATCTGTTCTATTATTTTATTTTCTATAACTATTTTTGATCTAATATGGTCCCGACCTTTAAATTCCACGACTTTGTGTTTTCTTTTGTGAAATTGTAAATCGTATATTGGTGGCTTATTTTGTTTAATTCGTAAACTGATTTTTGAAGATCATCTTCATTGTCTTGTAATATAATCTGATCATTCATTGGAAGTTAAGAAATAAAAATCACTAATAAGCAGCATTGTAATCTTGCACTTGGCATGAAATTCATCTCCCACCTAAAGACAAGGACAATAAAAGAACATCCCTGTCCACACACTGAGATTTGAACCTACAGCGTGTTGACTGGACAGCAGGAACACAAACCATTCGGCTCATTTTTCCATTTCTGTCCTCGTGTTTATCATGAAATCAATGAAAATAACGTCCACAAACAAATCAAAACGTTTTTGTAAATAAAAATGTAGATGATATCAACGTACAGATGCTTAATTCAAAGGATTAGGATTTTTGCTAATTCTTACGCTTTTCAGAGGTTTGAAATATTTATCATGAATAAATTACTAATGGCACAATAATAAGCTTTAATTTAGTGCAATTTAGATGACAATTTGTAGTTAGTTTAACTCTCAAGACATGTAGCATTACTTTAAAAATGAATGGAGGCATTGTTCGCACATGCCTGAACGCGTCTCAACCAGTCTTCCATGTGCCAATGATTTGGGAAGACAACTAAAATGTCATGTAATAGATTGTTACAGTACTTCAGTTTAATTGGAGCTTGGCGTATGAGTTTTTATGAAGAACGAACATTTGATGTTGTTCACAAACCGAGAATCTGACCCACTCTTAGTGTTTACATTTTACAGAGCCTTTTGGAGTGGTTACAAACATCGTTATCAAACGAAAGCGTGTATGAAATTATTAACAAACCTAATCTGAAACGATCTTGTTACATATACCGTTAGGTCGGTTCAAAAATGAACTCCCTTTCCACTACCTAACCGCAAAGTTTCCATAAATTTCCGAAGCCAAATTGAATGAAGATATATTTGTTAGAAATTAGAGAAGTATTAAGAGGAAGTCACTGAGAATTCTCTTCTTTCATTCTCGCTCCGCTTCTTTCCTGAAAAGTTTAGTATAGTGATCCAAGTGGAGGAGAAACAGAATGAAAGAATGCGTCGGGACATCAAGGTCATGGAGCGAAGACCTCAGGGAAAATGAAATGGAATGCTAGGGTGATGGGAGACCTCTCACAGCAAGCCATGCGGAGGTGCTTTAAAACAGACACTGAAGAACTTAAAAATCACGTTTAAATATCTTTGTTTTTAAAATTTTCTTAAATAAGTAAGAAATTGTTTTATTTTTTTCCTTGCTTTGTCGTCGGATATCATAAAATAACGAAAAATATCACAGGACATTAAACTGTAGGACAATAGCACTTATACACATGCATAAAAATACTGCTAACAAGAATGAGAACTGAAAATCAATCCAAACATAAATACCCATTAATGGTGACCAACAAAAGGGCTGTTTCAGCAAAAGAACCAAAATCCTACATCTTTATAGGATTGTGGGATCGTTATCCTGCGACTAGCTAATAATGATAGAACGAGTCACCAGAATGAATAATGCTAGGTGTGGTGTATGCATAGTTCAGTGACTTTCGAAAGGATTTGGGCCAAATATATCATGAAACACTAATCAATATATTAAAATAAATTGAGCTGGACGCTGAGACTGTACGATAATAACTGAACATTATTGCAATTAAGAGATAATGATATATGTTGATGAAAAAGTAGACCTCTGCGAACATGCAAAACAAAGCCTCATCATCTCAAAAATATCACTCCACATGTATGGGGAATACTTGATGAGATGAGTATGACAGTAAGAAAATAGGAGTAAATATAATTGGCTATTCACATCAATTTCTACGGGTTTTGTTATCCATAATAACGAATTCTGTATACTCACATTATATGAAAAATTACTTATTTATTCAACTAATTTCTTACATTATAGAAATTACAGCTTACTTCATCGAGAATTAAAAATAGTTTTATTTTTAATAGATGAAAGCAAAATGATTTTTAATACGTAAACTAGTGTTAATGGAGCCATTGTCAACCTGATGGTAGAAATTGTGCTGTGACGTCATACGCGTACTTCATTGCCGTATAACTTTTGCCATAATATTTGCGTAACCTTTAAATCTTTTTTTATTTATGCTGACCGCAGATTTAGAATAAGGCCTCGGTTTTTATTGCATCGTGGGATTTTGGAAGGTTCTTTAAATTTGCAAATATAGCTATTAAATTCAGTATACGATATTATTAGTTTCCGAATTACCTGATGCTTTTCCTTAGTAGTATGATAAGCCAGGATTGATTTGATTTGTGTGCTCCTGACACACAATTATATTGGCTATTATATTACATTGGCTATTATATCAACAATATCTACCAAGTCTAAAATAACATTCTGAAAAAATAAATTCATACAACTTATGGAAATCTGGCAACCAAAAGGAAGCTAATTAAAACGTATGCAAATAACTGGGGGCAAAAATTAAAAATTCAACTAAACAACTGGAAATTATCTGAAATATGTTGCTACAGTAGAATATCTGAGTTAAAGATGGACAGAAATGACCTAAGGGGGGTTGGCAACCGGCCGATCTTGGGCCGTATGCGGCTTACATTTTTGGCGATCAGTCGCATGCGGCTTACTTTTTTGGCGGCCCATGAAAAGTTGACCATACTTACATGGCATGTGGCCCGTACATTGAATTATTCAAATAATACATTTTATAATATGAATACTAAATTAAAAATGATTTTATACCTATGCTTTGTGATATCACCTGTGCAACTTGGAAATACAAACAAAAGGAAACTTTTGTTGATATTATTGAAGATTTACAAACGGAAGTTTCAACAAGATTTGTTGATTTTCATGAAAATAGCATCGAAATGCGATTATTTTTGAACACTTTTAATGTCGACATTGATGACGTACCAAACCAACTACAGATGGAAGTTTTGGAAGTACAGCACAATGAAACATTAAAGAACCCATTTTCGTTAGAAAATATCCAAATATTTTATCGATGTTTACCAAAAAATTGTGAAGTATTAATCAGTTTCGCAAAGAAGATGATAGTCGCATTTGGAAGCACATACATTTGCGAATAAGCATTTTCTGCCATGAATTTTGGAAAAAATAAATTTTCTTCTCGACCTGACTGATGAACTTTGCATGCTTCGATTCGAATTTGCATCTCACGTTATAAAGTGGATCTAGATAATTTGGTTAAGGGAAAACAATCACAAAAGTCACATTTAAGCTGGGAGACACACATATCATGATGCATGAACTATATTACTTTGTTTTTATATGATAATTTTTCATTGAGTTTCATTTTCATGCTTGTTTCATATCTGGTACTTGAAATATTTCTGTGTTTTTTAAAATTGATATAATAAAAATTGATAACGTAAGTATTTTTTCACTCACTATTTTCTCTTAAACGCGAAATAATTAAAGGAACAAGACCAAGGATAACATGTTGAAAAGTTCATGTTATTCAATGGTCAAATGGTTCTGACTGTGGAATAGACAAAGAATGGCAAAAACATATGTTTTGTGTAGAAGGGAGTGGAATTTAAATGAAAATCTCCAAATTAAAGACGGCGTAAAAGAAGACAATTATTGCTAGCCAACTCCACTTCAGTAGTAGTGTTCTGTCAGGAAAGGATCAATTAAGAAAACTAAAGGAACCGGTATAATAAAATGGTTTGAAAGTTATGATACAACTTTCCATGAGTTCGGTTTGCTAACACATATTACAATTTAATAAAAGATGTTTCACACTTAAAATGTCTTAACCTTTGTTGTTGGTTTTCACGGTGAAAAATGATTAACTTCTTGGGCATTTAGTTTTAACCAGTAGAGAGGGCTGCTAGTCCTATCCACTGGACAAAACGTAATTTTATGACAAAAGTAAGGAAATGTCGTGTTTTTCTTCTTTTTGTTTTCAAGCTGTAATTCCATTCGCCGATTACAGTGGTGGTTAATGAGATGCCGCCATATATTCTGAGAGAGAGAAAGAGAGAGAGAGAGAGAGAGAGAGAGAGAGAGAGAGAGTAAAAACCCAGAATCGAAACACGGCTGTGTATTTAGAACAATTATAATGCTGACTGCATCCGACAGATGTAGATTGATTCCTTTCAGGGTTGCATGTCGATTGAATTCTAAGTTCCTGAAACCATGCGTGCTTCAAGTACTTAGAATCGACGACGATTCTTTTCTAAGAACCTGAAACATATTAGATGCCAAGTGAGTTGTTTTCTTAAGTGCCCTGCAACGTATCTGGAATGCGTTTGTTATTTTGCATTCTTTCTCCAGTAAATTGCTCAAGCTCAGAGCAAGCTCACACCGACACGTTGTCATTGTTACTGTTAGCATCGCAGAAATTCTTTGGAGTCACACAGCTGCTTGTGGCAGTTCACAAATCCCACGGCTATAGACGATCCTCGCCGCTTTTAATGCTTCGAAAATTTTTCACAAATATGACACATGGCATTTATTGTCGTAAGAACCACATACCAGCCTGGAACATCGTCTTGCGAAACAACACGAAAACAAATTATTTGAAGTATAATGAAACAAAAAATTCTTTGGAAAAAGGGTAATTCTCGATTATGTAACACGAAATGCAACAAAGAAAACAAAGCGCTTCAAGTTTTGTTAAATTATTCAACACAAAGGTCAAAGATATTGCACTCTTTAAATGTCATTCACTGTTAATACAACGCTTTTGTAAATGCACAGCATTAGCTGAGCATTTACAATAGCGTTGTATTAACAGTGAATCATATTAAACGTGTTTACAGATTTCTTTGTAAACGAAAGACAGTTCTTTTTAAAGTGCTGTCAAATAAACTCTTTTAATTAATCAATGAAACAAGAAATTGTAGCATTTTTATGCCTTTTCCAACTACACAAACGCTTCACAATTTTGATGTAGTAGGAGTGATATTAAATTGATAAAATAGTTTCATATTTCAAAATCACTACAGTGTCCAATTAAAGCTGGAAGGTTAGAATTAAAAACTAAAAAACTGAGGGTTTAAAACTAACGTAATAAGTCTGTAATTTGCGCATCTTCTCCGGCCGATTTGCTTGTCAGCAACTGGAAGGAAAACCTCTGCAATCTTCATATCAGACCGGAGATAGTAGAGTTTGTTTCTTCGCGTCCTAGATGGGATTTGAATCTAGGTCTTTCCTGTTGATGAAGGGCAAATGTTGCCATTTTCATGTGACTTCGCTACGGAGGCGAATTCAATTAGAGTAAAGTATATATAAACCTACAATAGTAAGTCTTTATTCTGTATTTATTATTTTATCTTTTTTTTTCAGTGATGGATTCAACACTTAATCAACAAAGCCGATTGTGAGTAAAATATTTTTATTAATAGCATTAATTCCAGTATATAAAATATACTGTGCGATATCAGCTATCGGATTACCAGTCAGACAAGTTAAGCTAATTATTCACATAAATATGCTCTTTTATAACATGGGTCATTTCATAAAACTCTTACTTTATTTAAAGCTGCAAACCTGGCATTTCCCAATTTAGAACAAATCCGATCTTTAGTAGTGATTTAAAAAGTTTTTCTATATTAAAATTCATCAATCAAGTTAAGATATGAAGAACATTTAAGATGGCGAACAGACACAGTGCAGCTGTTGTAATTAGCTTCTATTGTAAAGATCATATCGTATATTTCTTTTACGTTTTGATCCCAGTAATCTTTTACAACCAAACGACGTGCCCTTCGTAAATACAAAGCAGGATTTCAGGTTATAATTTAATGATAGGGCAGTTAGTCCTGTCTTCAGAGTCAGTTAATCCTATAATTGGCAATAAATTCTATGTGTGGTTTACATGTAACACAGGATAAAGTCTCTTTCGTTTTCGGAGGAAGGACAGAACAACATTCGCATTCGATCCGTTAACTTACATTTAGTTGAAAAGCAGCTACAAGTGTTCTCTGGTCGTATCCAGGATTCGAACCCCAGTCTTTACAACCACAGATCGTCGCAATCAATTGTGTTACAATGCTAGTGGTGAAGATAAACATAAAAATACAATCAAATCACAGACACGGATGTGCAGTAGTAACGAATACGAAACTGATTACGGCATTTTAATTTTATTTTTTCACAATCCATATAAAATAGTCGAACACGTTCACGTCTGAATTCCATTCTTTAATCATATAGGTAGTCGAAGAGGATTGCCATGCGAACCTGTTCAACTATGAATAGACCGCAGATCAAGTCCATACAAAATGTTTATTTTTGCCCGTTCTTGTGTGTGTGTGTGTGTGTGTGTGTGTGTGTGTGTGTGTGTGCGATGTTTGAACCCATAGTACTCAGCACCTCTCTCTCTCTCTCTCTCTTCAGTTGAGAAAGGATAGCATGAGAGTAAAACTGTTTCAATTGGATGATAATATTTTTTTGTCATTTTCAAAATGCTATTCTAAAAGCACGCTGAATAATTTTTCGTAACAACTGAAAATTTAGGAAAAGAATACTTTGAATTTACTAAGTATTTTAGTGTCAAAGCTGTTAATTAACCAATATACACTATGTTGAAATACGTAATGGGATGGATTGCATTACATATCAAAAGAAACCTAAATTGCTCACTCAAACTCCTTTGGCCATGATCACACCATCGATCCTTCTAGAGATAAAGTTTCATCAGTTTATGATATGAGTCAGCAATTTTAGATTATTCTTTCTTTCAACCCAAAGATCTACTGATCTAAAGATCTACTTATATACTGTTGTTTGGTCAAATTGTAATCACGCTTGAGGTGTGATATATTGGGTGAGACTTGGAAATAAGAAATAAGTCCAAATGTATTGCATATATATATATATATATATATATATATATATATATATATATATATATATATATATATATATATATATATATATATATATATATCAGCCTGGTTAGTGCCTACACCGATATAACGGTCTGTAAGTTCCCCAGATGTATATCTGTTTGCGGTATATACCAATATTGACCATGTATGCGTAGGCTTTAGAATGAAACAAGTCCTAATACTTAATTCAATTCGGTGGTGTCGCATTTTATGCGAAGATTACGTTCATGAAGACTTCACATAATTTAAAACTTGCGTAGTTTTCTTATAAGACTGAATGTAAATTTAAGGGGCCGCGTTCTAAAAGCTCATAAATTTCTAACTAATGCTGCGTATTTTTGCTTTTAACGATGAAAATTTTATTAATTTTTCAATTTACAAATTGCACATAATAATTAATTAATATATTAATAACTGGAATAAGTATTAATGCAATTATAGTTAACTATATTACATTAATCAATATAATTATAATAGCGATAATTAATTCATTATTATATGAATAATTTGTAATCAAAAATGCTTCGTGCTTTAATGTAGGCAGTATGGCTTCGAGACGTTGGATGTCGCCAAAATTTGTTTCAGTTTTTCCCATTTATCGATGTTCGGTCATACGACAATTTTTTAGAGCTTAAAGGTGTGCCTCTTTTAATGGTGTTCATTTTCTCGGCGTTATCTCTGATATTTCACAGGGTTCTCTCTTGTAAATTAACAGTATTCCGTACATGGCTGTTGTTTGGAGTCCTTCATAGCCTTTTTATCATATCTAACTTTTGCTCCTGAGTTACGGATTCTCTGGTGCATTTTTCATCTAGCATAAATTGACTATTCTTACCGTATTTTCGGGGACAGTTCCCGAAATGAGACACGTCCTGGCATATTCTTCCCGTTTTTGTATTTAATTTCGCATTCCGAAGGTGAATACTTTGCTTTCTATAAACATAACATGTCTACAGAAGAAATCTGTGTTCAATTTTTTCCTTTGCAATTACGATGAGCAAATTATTCTTTTCAAAAGTTTTTTTTTTTAATCTTAGATCTATTGGAGAACTAAGAAAAAATCTCAAATTATCATAAACACATGAAGTAATTACCTATGGTTATACGTTATTTTCACGGATACAGATATTTTCACGGATATTTATCAGAGAAACTCTGATAAATAATTTCGTTGAAATTATAGGAGAAACTGCCCGTATAATGTTTTCCAAACGAAACTATTATTCATAATGTCATTAGGAGGAGACTCAAAATATTGAGCAAGCGACGCGTTCTGCATTTGAAGAACTACTCATTAGCCAAACATAAAGGAATAATAACACGTGGTATGTTTCTATTACTGTGGCTATTGGACTTTGTGGATAGATTATCTATTCAAATATAAATTCCTTCAATCGATGGTTTTTGCAAAGTAAAACCTTACTTTTGCAATATTCTGCAAAAAGCTTAAACAAGTCTCTTACTTCGTATTCATATTTTGGAAATGGAATTCATCATGTAGATTGTTAGGAAAACAGAATAATGAATTGATATGCGTTTCTCGAGTCAATCACAGGAAAGATTGATTTAGCAGACAAAAAAACAGCTTTTGGAAGCCCAAATAAGGGTGAAAGGACATTATTAGCCTATACAATGCTTTGTTTATTTTATCAATCTGCTGTGAGTGACACATCACGTGAGTTGTGATAGTGCCGACATGTAGTTGGATGATTGAGTGGTTCGGTTTACTGTTGGGTTGTTTATAATAATGTAGAGACATCTAAGGCTCTGATCAGTGTGTGTGTGTGTGTGTGTGCTTGCGTGCGTGCGTGCATGCGTGCGCTCTGCTTGAATTGGTAAGTTATTATGACTACTGACACAGCAGTAAACAGATGGAAATTATGATGCATTACTTTCACTCACTTTGCGTCGAACTGCTGGAAATGTGTCGCCAATGTTCGGCATAATAGTTCTGAAAAATGTTAGTACCAACTTTCGTTATTTTTTCCCTGGCCTAATTGTTCATTAGCACCAAAAAAGAAACGAAAAAAACTAAATAAGAAATTATTTGTTATTTCGCTAACCATCTCAATTAGTACAATTGCACTTTTTTTTGCTGTCCTGGTGTAATGAGTGTCGATGTTTGTTTTTCCATTTTACAATTGCCGTTGAACAGGAAAAAATTCTCCTTAATCAATATCAGGTTTATTTTTTATTGAACTTTACGGACATAATCGATAGTTATTTTAATTATCTTGAAACTATCTAAATATCTATTTTAAATGAAAATTAACGCGTGCATCGTTAGCTATTATCAATGCAATTGTTATGTTCATCAACAAGCTACAGAAAAGACTGAAGAGGAATATAAAGAATATCAAGAAGAGAGTATAAAGACAAGACAAGATGGGTGGTAATTTTGGGATGCATTTCTGTTACAATTCTTAGTAACTAGACTAGTGAATCTTCTCTTTCTGCTAGGCGAAAAGGCTACTGTTACAGCAGTGCCATGATCATATGAGAGAGGCATATAGGTTTCAAAAATAATAATTTGTTTTTAAAATGTAAATGAAAGGAAGAGAATGCTCCATAAATATAATTAAGTTTTGTCAAATGCCTTCTTTTTTGTTCTTAGCACAAATCAGGTTTAATGTACCTACCTATTGAAATGTATTACAAAACTTTATTAGAGAAGATAAATATTATATTATTAAACCACTGTTCATTCACATGTTCATTAAATATATCACAATAAATTCCACGTGCATTAAGTTACACTGAGTGCAATCCATACCACATGGACTTCATTGTCGGTACACCAAATATGCGCCGACAATGAAGTCCGTGTGGTATGTGATTGCACTCAGTATAACGTATTTAAGCAAGCAAAAAATAATAAAATAAAATAAAATTTACAAAAACATAAAAACGTCTAATTCAACACTTGCTGATGCCTTTTACACTTCCCTCTTGGCAAACTGCCAGCAGGAAAACAAGTTCAACATTAACATAACTGGGGGGGGGGGGTGCATTTCTTATAATAGTCGTTTTTCTGAAAACGATAAGCTCAAACTATCTGATATAACAAATTTCTTAAAAACGATCGCATATTTTTTTAGGGAACAGAAAAGATATACCCACAGGGCGTCTACAATTATTAGTTTGTTGCTTCTAAGCAGTCAGTCTGAAACAATAGCAAAATAGTTCACAAATCGCTAATTAATGATGCAAGAGAGGAATGAAATGTCCCACACGTTTATAATGCGATACTTTGAATTATTAAAAAGGAAAAAATCTCTAATGCATGACAAAAGATCTGAGCAACAAGCTGAGCATTACGCTGCTAACGAATATTAGTCATGGTCCACTAATTTACAATGATGATAATATTGAAACGGATTTCCTACACAAAACCGGCGACATGTTATCGTAATTTTGGGATGTTTCTCTTTTAAAGAGCCAAAGATATAACAATTAGTACGTTACTAAGCAATGCTGACAGCAGTGCCAAAAGCAATTTAATTTATCTTTGTGTAATCTGTCTAATATTCTTGTTCCTTTAACGACGTTCGACAAGAAGTTAATTAATGCTAGTGTGTTAGCAGATAATCCTTATTGTTCGTGGCTGTGGGCGTGTCTGGATGACGTCAACAAGGCAATGTTTTTTCTTTGCGTCAGTAATTTTCTTTGGAAGCTAAATAGTAAGTACAAATTAATTGATGTCACGTAATTGTCTTAGTAACCCCTCCCCTCTTCCCTTTGGCTTTTAAATGTTTCTTATCGAATAGAAGCAAATCTCTGCATATACAAATACAGAAAAATCATGAAGTAATAATAAGTAGAATGGGGGTTGGTTAGGGATTAAAAGGCATTGTGTTGGTGAAGATTGTATTTAGAAAGCAGATAATTAATAAAGATGAAGAGATGAATAAAACATCATTAAATATTATTACAATTATCTATCCGCTGTACAAAAAATTGACAGTTTAGTGTTCCCTTCATCAGCCCCCTCCACCAAAGTGAAAGCTTTGTTAAAAGTTAACTAAGTTATTGATTGTTGATTAGTTCGAAAGAGAGAGAGAGAGAGAGGTAGCGTTAGATAGTTTAAGAGGATTACGAAAGGACAGCAACTGGACCATTTCACATGTTAAACGAGATCAGAATACAAAAATTTATTTTCTTTGTAAAAATTCCATTTCATTAATTAATAGAGGATGGAGTTCAAGTTGTCTCACAATTCCCGCCGTGTTGCACAGTCAGAACATGTTCTGCACAAAACGTACACAGCATAAGATCTGGATTCGAATTCCATTTGCAAATACTATAACCTTTATAAGAGCCTTCCAAATAAAAAAATCTGAATTTTGTCTGCAAAAAATTCAGATTTCTATCTCAGAAAAATAGACAAGCTGGTTAAGGAGCATACAATTGATTGACAGATCTAATAATCTTGATTCATCATCGTGCTCTTCAAGGATTCAAGCCTGTTTCGGCCTCAGAAGCCATCGACAAGTCTCTTCAATGGGCACCTTATCTTCTTTTTCCCGACAGTTCACAATAAAGAACTTGTTTCGGTGGTCTTGCCACTTGCATTCGTTTAATGTACCCTGTCCCGTTGTATTTAGATTTCAATATAAATATTATTGATTCATGGTTGGTTTTCGTTTCTATATATTATTACGCCCGTGAATACTGAATAAAATGTCTCTCTCTCTCTCTCTCTCTCTCTCTCTCTCTCTCTCTCTCTCTCTCTCTCTCTATGCAACTTCTTTAACATTAAAGTTGTAAAAGCATATTATGTGAAAAAGATAAGTTTAAAAGTTATCGATT
This sequence comes from Typopeltis vanoorti, assembly GCF_054136105.1. NCBI lineage: Eukaryota > Metazoa > Arthropoda > Arachnida > Uropygi > Thelyphonidae > Typopeltis > Typopeltis vanoorti. The sequence goes on from NC_143550.1 coordinate 122,378,613, forward strand.
TACCAACGTGTGTTATGAAGTAAACGATGTCTTAATAAACTACAATGCATAGATTATGTCAGAACTATTATTTCTCATGATCATCGTTAGGTTCACAAATAATAATTAATACATCATATTATTTACACAAAGACTAATTTTTGCATTTAATTTTCTCGTGTGTAAATATTAATAAAACATGAAGAAATACATCACGAGCATTTGAATAATTCAGACTTATTCAGAATTAAAAATATTTCTAAATTAAGACAACATGACTACATATTTGGCGACAACTATCACTAAGCTAACACTCGGACGATGGGGTAAAAGACGAAGAGAAGGAAAACTCGAAAAACACCGAAATACTGCGATCACCACCGATGACGTACGGCTTTTAAACTTACTTTTAGAAGCAAACCAGGACTCTTCGGAAGATGCTTTTCTACTTCACACCACCTTGGGAAACTCTGAATCCTCCGTTAAGCCCAACCACACGACTCACTCCAGAGAAACTTTACTGCGCAACTCGCACACGCACACACACATGCCTTATGGGTTCTCACAACACACGCACGGGCTGATGTCAAACACTCTCTCTCTCTTTCTCTCGCTATTGTGTCCGTGACTAAACAGAAACGCGAGCGGGACGCTCTTTAACGCCGCTTATCGTCTGCTGCTAAAATGGGCGATCCCACATTGTTAGAGGTATGCGATGCTTTCGGGGTGGGGGACGTTCAAGGGGAATGGAGGGTAGCGATAGCATTCGAAAATACTAGTATCGAGTTTCTCTCGAAGCGTAGTTTAAATGGATTCTCACTGTATTATTGAGATAGTAAAGTATCAGTCAGAAGCATCGGATATTGACCATATTCAACTGGACAGTCCAGTGCAAGTATAAGATGTGCACAAATGTGCTATATTTTGTTCTGTATCCAAAATAAATACGTGTCATTGCCTGCAAAACATAATTGCCTACTTACATAAGCTTAAAACAGGACAAAATGACCCATAAGAATTTAAGTGTCGGGCTGCTTTTCAAAATGATCGACTCAATTCAAAGAGATAAACTGGACGTAACAAATTGCTTTTGTTAAGTGTATCCCAATCGGAGAGACTGGACAAAACCATTGTCCATGGAAAATACTTTTGTCTATTTATTGGGAAGCTATTGTCCATTGTATGGGGACATACTGGACAAAGCCATCATCAGTGTATCTCACTGCTGATGACGAACTAACTCTGAGATAAAAAAAAAATTGCTGCCCCTGGTATGAGACTCGCTAATTCATGTTTAGTTGAAGACGCTTATAAATATTTTTAAAATACATAGACAGGATGTAAACCGAGATCTTTCCATACCAAAATCGCAACTAGAAATGACTCCACAGTCGTCATCACTAAGTATCTGTTGACGATCTGATTTCTCATTAATGAAATTCCATATTTAAGATCATTCCACCGTGGTTTTTCTCTGATGAAACACACTCCTTTAAACTAAGATCTTCCTGTGGTAATGCGATTACCAATTTGTGGAAATATTCATACAGCATAGGCTGTCTCGGTAAGAGATTGATAACGAAAGAATAAATTTTACTACCTAAAGGAAATTAGAGGCTTGGGTTCAATTAACTGGTAAGTGTTCGGGCATGAAGATAATTATAGAATACAGTAATTAAGAGGCAACTCTAATTAAGGAACGAACGAACGCTGGATTCGGTAATGAAGGAAAACAGCGGAAGAAAAATTGGTAAATTAAGTTTCTTTGTCGCAAGTAATGATCTGCATAGATTACTAATTGAGTGGTAGTTTTTATGCGAGGAGAAGAGGGGAAGGAATGACATTCGCATAAGAGATTGTGATAAGGAGCACGCGGGGAAGAATGAAGAGATGTTTGGTTTATTGATTGTTGTGAAAAGGACTAAAGTCAGCGACGTTACACTAATTAAGTTGTAGCGGAAGGTAATAATAATAATAATAATAATAATAATAATAATAATAATAATAATAATAATAATAATAATAAATTTTGATAGCAACAACAGAACGGAAGAAAAACAATGAAACTAAAATTGAAACTGAACGTATTAAAATATCATAAAAGATAGCACCAAATAAAAATTTTCGCAAGAAGGCGTAATGAATTCGACTACTTGCTGAAAATGCCTACGTTCATTGCGATAGCCTTCAGCAAGATACTTAAAACGGACGTAAAAGCTATTCCTTGACATCTTCGTTTATGTGGCAAAATGTATTTAGTAGCCAAAGCACATTATGCAGCCGCCATCGAAATTTTCATAGAATTGCCGACACTAGCAAATAGGGACAGATCTCCTCTTCCTGTAAGAGTCGTTCAAAAGAAATCTACAAGAAGGAGATTACAGAAATTGTTCGATACCGTCAGCAGCCAGTGAATTTTCCGCTGAAAAATTCTTTAGGCTACTGGTTTATCATCTAGATGGTTTCCTTTCTTTCGGAGGAGTGAAGATGTGCAAGTTGTAGGCAGAGGGTCGAAATATATGGAAAAATGTACCAACAACTGCAAACTCATTTGAGAAATCTTGTGGTTGACCGGAAAGTAATCAATTTTTTGAACTACATTTTTAATATAAATTTTATTAAAGAACAAATTAACATTATTCAATTCTATAATCGCCATCGTTAAGTATAACCTTATTCCAACGATCTACTAAGTTTAGAATTCCTTTTTTGAAAAAAGATTTTTCTTTGGAGCAAAAAATGATATCAAACTCCTTTGGACATCATCTTGAGAACGGAAGGTTTTATTTCTTATGCTGTGTTCTAAGGACCTGAATAAGTGATAGTCACTAGGGGCAATATCCGGCGAATATGGAGGATGTGGTAGAAGTTCCCATCCTAACTGCCTAATTGTTTATTGAGTCATTCTTGCACAATGTGGTTTTCCATTATCTTGCTGCAAAATTACCCCTTTTCGATTGACAAGCGCAGGACGTTTGATTAACAATTCTTGATGTAGTCGCTCTGATTGTTCACAGTAGATGGCTGCTGTGATAGTCTTACCTTGTTCCATGAGTTCGTAATGAATAATTCCATGAATATTCCACCAAACGCACAACAGAACATTTTGTGGATGAAGTCCATCTTTAGGTGTTGGAATTGGAGTTTGATTTGGAGAAAGCTACTGTTTTTTGTGTTTATCATTCTTATACGGCACCCATTTTTCGTCACCAGTTACGACTCGTTCCAAAAAAGGGATCATTTTGTTGTTTGGTCAACGATGAATTGCAAATCGCCCGTCTCTGCGCTTTATTGTTTTCTGACAGTTCATGCGGTACCCATACACCCTGTTTAAGAACCTTGCCACTCTTATGTAAGCGTTCTTGGACATTTGACCATGATGAATTAAGTTTCTCTGCTAATTCTTGTATGGTTTGTTTTGGATCTGATTCAACGAAGGTCTTAAGAGCATCGTCATCTAGAGTAAGAGGTCTTCCAGATCGAGGACGATCAGAGAGATCAAAAGTTTTTTCTGCAAACGCTGACATTTGTTAACCTTCAATACGACTCCATAAGTTGAGCAAATGATTTTGGTAGCCTCGGTAGCATTCTTTCCTTGGTGAAACAAAAACAGCATACAATGACGTAAATGGTGCTTCTTAACTTTAAAGTCCGCCATATTAAAAAAATAATCTAAAATTTAAAAAAAAAAGATTTTTTAAATAGAAAAGTAATTCTAATATTTAAATAAAAATCAAATTTAATAATTTATGTGTTATTTAAGAAAAAACAATCGGCCAAAAATGACCTATTCAAATAATTGATTACTTTCCGGTCCCCCTTATACCATATCAAACACTGGTACCGACTGCAAAGTAAAAAAATTAACTTTATTATAATACAAAAGAAAAGAAGAGATGATGATGATGATAATTTGAACACTTGCACCTATTTAATGAAGGAAGGCAAAATGTCCATATTTCCGAACGGGTGTTATTTCTTTCCCAAAGTATTTGATCACATTACCCAATTTGAGGTTTGTTTAATGCTGAACCAAACCGTGCATTATTATCAATGCTGGCCACATCAATCGCTGTAGCCATTGAAATATGCATCCCAGTGATTTACCGGTTAAAGGATTGCTTCAGTCATTCGTAGATGAGGATGACGCTTCGTATGAGATCCCTCAAGATGCTTATTCATTATGGTCGTAAATATGTATAAGAATTTCACTACCTGGCACACCATCAATCCAACAGTGGGGATCCTTGATAAAAAAATGAGTACCTTCCATGTTTTAAACGAATGTTTCGATCCTGAATATGTCTTGGACGAATTTCAGAATTTCTCACTAGACATAAATATTCATCCCCTAGAAAATATCAAAAAGCTATTCTGATATTTCTGTTTCATGCTTGACATTTTGACTGGATTCGTAATGATGACACCATAGTTCATTACCGTCAACCACTTGTTTTTTATACAAGGAGAGTTTCCATATTAATGACAAACAGATTAGTATACTCCCGTATATTTTGACGCGTGTCCCATACGTATAAGCACTTAATGGCTTCGCTTTGTCCACACACGTTATTTCTCTGATGATCTAGGTGATAATTACTGAAATTAAGCATTTAGGATCATTATTAAAACATATCCAGTTATATCTCTTTTTAATTTTAGTAAATTGATTGTTTTAAATTTAACACGGAAGCCTTCAAGAGATCGTATTTTCCGTTTTGCAGGATAAAAATCCCGAATTTCAGGGAAGAAAAATCCCTTCGACCTTCGTGGTGAGACTACTTAACTCGTCTTCCGCTGCAAAGACCTTATAAAGATTCTTCTCGTAATAGACTAATCCCAGCCAAAGGAAATCTTCGATATCGACTGAGTACTGAGGCAAGCAATTCTAACTGATACAAAATTATAAATAAATGAACTCTCTACAGTACATAAGCCGAATATTATTCGTGAGTTCAAATAATATGAAATAAATGAAGTTATATAAGAATTCTATTGAAAAATGGACATTTTTAATTATGTAAGCATTCCAATGCTTGGCGAATATTGATCGATGTAATTGGCTTGTTCTTAATAAGCAATTTGGTTCATAAGTAATTCACTGAGTGTTTTTTTTTTGTTAATATGCATCCAGAAAAATATTGACTAATCTTAAATTTTGCCTGAGACTGGTTTTACTGTTTTCAGCGTGTTATGTATTATGGGGTTGTTGTAGTGGCTCATAAGGAATACTACCAAAGCAAACGATAAGGAGAATTTATAATGCCTGTTAATAATGCAACTTCTATGGAAAGTTTCTTTATTTCATAAAAATCGATTTTTTGGTGAAAACCCTGCCACATTCCTATGATACCAGCCAATTCACTTTCATTTCTGTGTCCAAGAAGGCGTAAGATTCTGTAATTTCGTTCAGTGGATTTCTGAATATGCAAACTCAATACTTTCAGACTCCTTTGTCTTATCAAACTTTAGATGTATTTAGTTCGTTATCAGCCGTCAAATTAGGATCACATTTCGTGATCACGTAGAAAGGCCTTAAAGCGATTATGAAAGACATGCTGGTGCCAATTATCATTAACAGCTAAAGTTGGAGATTGGTTGCCTTTCGATCTTCAAAAAGCTAGGACTAAAACGTCCTCGCCTACTCGTTTGGGGGATTAAAACGTGTCAGCGGACTATGCCTATGGCGTTGTGGATTTTTGTTTTCTACTGGTGGAAGTTTCGAGAGGTTTTCACAGCACTTGAGATTAATACTTTGCTAAGAGATGACCTAAAGTAGGATCATCTTTAGAGCAATTCTGAAAAATAAGATATTTGTTTGTTTTCTTTCAAATATATGATACGTTTTTCATTAGTTTTTGTCTAATGCATGATAAAAAATTATTTATTTATTTATACTGCAGCCATCTACATTTGTTTGGAATACACTGTACAATTGAAACCCCACGTGGCACGGTAATACAAGAGCAGGCAGAGATTAAGCCTGATTTTCCAATTCGTATTGTACAATACGAATTGGAAAATGTCTTTAAGCGACTTCCAGTGAAGAGATGCAATAACTTATCGATCACTTTCTGCGACTGTAACATAATTAGTGCCTTCGAAATTAATCAGAAGATAGAAACGTGATGATGAAAAATGAACAAGAGTATGGATGCCCACATGAATTAGCGGAAAGGCATTCAGAATGCTGACAAATGTGTGTGTCCCTCCTGTCGTCCATCAGTGGATTCTCTCAAACTTGAGTTCAGGATGACCAACTACAGAGGTTTATGTCGAGTATATTATCGATTTCAATTGCGAAATAGAGTTTTCTGTAATAACAGATGGTTCGATTTAATTACTGTAGTTAGAATTACTGCCGAAACAATTAAGGCCAACATATCATGTCTGCTAATTGTACTCCTGCTCTCAAGCCGATATACCTGTTTTGTGGCTTGCGAAATCCAAATTTCCAGGTAGAAAAATACTGCAATCTTCGTAGGAGACCGATAAAGGTTCATCGTATCCTTGACGGTATTCGAATTTAGTTCCTTCTGAAAAACCATTGGAATGATGCAGTATGGGATGACGAAACACTATCAGACTCTTCCAATCAGGTAGATCTGGTTAGATATGATAACTACCAATAAAGTTTTATCATCCTATCTGTTAAGTATGGTTGTTGTTGTGGGGGGAGATGCGCCTTCTAGTTTGAACTGAAACCCCTTGTTGTAGTGATTGTCTAAAATATGAACATAACATTATATTGACATTTCGGGGAAATGTTTATGTTACCTCCGCTGTGGTGGTTAGACGGAGATGATTCGGTGGAGTGTCATCGTGATATACTGCAGCGTCTATGTCGGTATGATTTGATATAATAGGAATGGACGAGATTGCCTGGTACAGAGTCCCGATTCTTATATGGCACCTTCGGAACGGTTACAACTTTGTGGGATTTGCATAACTCACGAGTATCTTCGACAGAGAATATGGTCTACTATGTGTCTTAAATTTTAATCCATTGCGCTATATTATGAACATATTCATGACCACCGAGAGCCACTTAAAGGCCGCATCTGTCTCCCTCTCAAATACCTTTGTGCATTTGAGACGTGATCTCCCCATGCTATCATCTACCTACAGTAGCTCAGTCTAAACACTGGCGATTTATGACACTGCTGTCACTAATTTTTTCTCTTAATCCTTGTGATTTCCGTGGCGAAATAGAATGGGCCGAGGAATGTTTGTGTCATGTTTGAGTGAAAAGTGGAGAAACAATCTTGTTTGCGTTGGACACAATATCGTTTCATTTTAATTTTTAGAAATAGAAATGGAAATTGTTGGATTGTTAGCGCCAGATGAAACATTAGTACAGTGAATTTGAAATAAAAAAATGATTCGATAACTTTGTTATTGGAAAGTAAAACACTGCTGCTACTTAAGTAGAGAACCATACATAAGTATTTGGTATTTTCACAGTTCTGTTAGAGTCCTCTGATTTGGGTGCAGTAGTTATAGGGAGCGGTGGGAGGTAATTAGTGGGGAAAAACTTTTGTGGTTAATTGCAACTGACTTCAATCGACAGTTTATCAAATATAATAACATAAAAATCTTCTTTAGATTTAATTCAATCAAGAATGCATTAAACACGAGTCTTCTTCTTTTAGAATCATTTTATGAGCTGATTAAATCACTGATTACTAAGGTTACCAATCAAAGAACAGTCCTTATTTATTCAGTAAACGAATGGAGAATCACTTGTGCAATGTAAATGATTTTAACAGTTGCATTGATTTCAACTGAATAATTTAATTACACAAGCGATAATCTGAGTGAAATTCAATAAACCTTTAACATCTCGAAAGATTAAATAGTTTCAGGATACATTTATAGGTAGTGGAAGGGGAATTGGAGTTACGCACAACTCTGATGAACGATTCACTATACCAAAATATTTCCTCATGCAGATATATTCATAATACCGCAAAACATCTTCCTACACAGAAGAAAGACATCGTCAGAACTCACATATCTTAAGCCAGTGCAATTTGTTTCACAGGCACCAGTCTATAACAATAAGAATTAAATTATATGATAAAAGCCCCATGGCGTTCAGTCATTACAACCCGATCAGCATCCAATCACCTTTCACCTAGATATATCGAGAACCAAAATAATTTCAATCCTTCTCAGATCTGAAATGGACAGTTAGGCGTATAGCAGAAATTCTTCAAGTATTTCATTTACATAATTTATTTATACCGTGCACAAATTGGCTACATTCCTGCCTTCAGTTACAGACTGCCCTGAACTCCTCTCATTTCCAGGTAGCAATCACCATCTCGTCTACTTCTACTAGTTCTCTTATTTCTCTAAACTAGATGAGCTGAGCTCATTGTTGATGAATACACATAGTTTAGTCAAATTCCTTAAGTCAGATAAATTGGGCCAATGCATTCCTTGCCATTTCTATTAGAAAAGAGTCTGCTGGAATCTGTGGCGATTGCACTTAAGCTGTTCATTAATAATTTTAAGCAATTCTCCAAAAGTAGCTACTGTTGGCTTTCTGGGAGTGTAATACTGGACCTGTTCTTCTGCTACTGCAGCTGAACTAAACCCTGTAACATGTGACATGCAATGCAGTTGTTTTAATTGCTAACAATGCATTCTCTACCACGCGATGTCATTAAAAAGTAGCGCAATATGAGCCAACAAATTAATTCTCTTAGTTATACACACGTATTAATTATTTAATAATAATGATCAGTTGTAAGTACATGCCTTTTACCTACATGACTAAACTGCGTGTGTTCTTTCTTGTTTTGCAGGTCGAAAATCCTTTTACTTCTGCATGAGACCGACTAACTCACCATTAGATGAAGCCTTGTGATTGGTTCTTCGCATACTGAACGAATTTCGAACCCGAGTCTTTCCTGCCAAACATGTCGACACCGACGGAGCTACGTAGGCTCTTAATAAGTTATTTGGTATGTTTCATATACACACATTTCATTAAAATACCTCATTTCTAGAAATGGAAATTACAACTTTGTATTCATTACTCACATCGAATCAGTGGCAGCTCGTGGCTTGAAATCGTGGGGGTGCTACAACTTTCGAAATATACATACACACTGTAAGTGCAGTTTATACGTGTTTGGATAAAATATCAAAATTATGGTAAAAATTAAAAATAAAAATTAAACATGAAAAAATATTGTTTATTATCGATAAAATTTATACAGTTTGGTATAATTCAAAATTGCTTAAAAATAATTGTAATTGTAAATCGAAATCCTTTAATTGCAATGTCCAAATATTTAAAGAGACGGAGTAAACACGATAAGCACTACGAACACTCTACTACTGGCGCAAACTGCATGTAAACAACAGTGGAACTGCGCGACGGACAGTGCTGCATTACGCTAATAGCACGCATCTCACTATGACGTGCATATTATTGGGCGCGTAGCAATATGACACTGTGGTAAACACGGTAAACAGTGCTGATAGCGTCCTTCGTCCTCCTAAGTGCTACAAGATGAATTTTTATTATTTTTTATACAAATTAAGAGAATTGTATAGGATTGTTGATGATAAAATTAAATATTACAATCAAATATAAATAAATATATTTATACGAGAAAAAATTGGGGTGCTGCAGTTCCGTAGTGCCTATGCACGAGCCGCCCCTGCATCGAATATCTATATAACACTTCAGTGGATTTTAGTGTTGTATAGATATGTGATGTGTGAGTATTGTTGTATTACATAATCTTAATATTGTTGACCATTGCGACCTAGCAACTGAGACTATGAAAGCCCTTGTAAACGCTCCTCACATCCTGGACAAAGATGTTTTCAAATAGATGCCTGCTGCTAGAGGGCGCTGTTTCTTCAATTCTGCTATGCAGGCATTTTCGTAGAAGGAAACATATGCCAGTTTACAGCCATTAGGCTTAATTACCAGTTAATAAAAACACTATAGCAATGCTTAATTTGAATATTTATATTCCATTTTTTTCCTCTCTCTCTCTCTCTCTCTCTTTGGTATTTTCATCCGCTGCTAATTAGCTGAATCATTTCATTTTGTAATCTGCATCTCGAACGTCTACAGAAATAAACCTAAAACTTGAATTGAGAAATGGGTTACATTTATTAAAGCTTAATGAACGTATTACTAAAAAAAATAACCAAAAACTATTAAACACCTTCAAGATAATAAATGAAGCAAATTTAGGAGCAAAAGATTACGTTTGTTGTTCCAATGGAAGAAGTTCTCTTACGGAAGTAGAATGATTTAATTACACGGTAGAGTTTGGATCGCTGTTGGCTGACTTCTCTAATCATTAGTGAGAACAGCTGGCTGCAGTGATTACTTCCATAATCACATTCCTTAAAGAGAACGGATTATTAGACAGCCTAGTAAAATGGTTTATCTGCATCTGTGTTTGTGTACGAGAGAGAGAGAGAGAGAGAGAGAGAGAGAGAGAGAGAGAGAGAGAGAGAGAGAAGGAAGGAAGGAAGGAAGGAGACAGATTATACAGCTACAATTACTAAAGATGCTGAGCCATTGCCCGTAACAAAAAATGTCATAAATCCAGTACATTGAAAATCTAAATTCTCCACTAAAGATGGATCTTAATATGATTTACTTATTGGTAGAGTTTGTTTTCAACCGAAATAGTCGTAATGCTTATAAATTGCTAATTCACACGATGAATTAATTAGTGTAGAGTCCCCCCCCACCCCCCCCCCCCCCCACCCCCCCCCCCCCCCACCCCCCCCCCCCCCCACCCCCCCCCCCCCCCACCCCCCCCCCCCCCCACCCCCCCCCCCCCCCACCCCCCCCCCCCCCCACCCCCCCCCCCCCCCACCCCCCCCCCCCCCCACCCCCCCCCCCCCCCACCCCCCCCCCCCCCCACCCCCCCCCCCCCCCACCCCCCCCCCCCCCCACCCCCCCCCCCCCCCACCCCCCCCCCCCCCCACCCCCCCCCCCCCCCACCCCCCCCCCCCCCCACCCCCCCCCCCCCCCACCCCCCCCCCCCCCCACCCCCCCCCCCCCCCACCCCCCCCCCCCCCCACCCCCCCCCCCCCCCACCCCCCCCCCCCCCCACCCCCCCCCCCCCCCACCCCCCCCCCCCCCCACCCCCCCCCCCCCCCACCCCCCCCCCCCCCCACCCCCCCCCCCCCCCACCCCCCCCCCCCCCCACCCCCCCCCCCCCCCACCCCCCCCCCCATAAGGATGTGAAAGAAGATTATGAAGGTTCCAAACGAAAAAAAAGCTGCAATTCACACGCCCCGATATTTTGACCACCAATACCAATATGTGATAAATACAAGCTTTCTAATAACCACGAGCTGTTCCATTGCACTGACTCTTTTAAGAATTTAAGAAAACGCTTCCGTTTTTTTAAAAAATCAGTTCTACTTTAAATCCATTTGTTCCTCAAGAAAAGAATTCTTTGATACCAATATCTGTGGTACTCTTCTGTAATTTATCATTTCAATGAAACGTCATTCTAAATGGATTCGATTCTGAGAATATAAAATGCTAGACAATTTGATGACAGAATGCGAAATTTTAGCACGCGTTGAAATTGAAATCTTGAAAAACATACTCTGCGGGGTGGCTTTGATGATCCTGCTTAGAAATCGTCGGCAGCAAAAGAATTTGAATGAAAGGTAACAAGAGAAAGTTACGGAAAACAGGAGCATCGTCAAATATTAAGGTAGCTAGCGAACATGTGCAAGTTGGTTCTGAATAAACGCGTGGTTCTGAATAAATTGGATAGCTCTCTGAATAAATACACGAAAAGAAGAAAGTCGAATTACCATACAAATAAAATAATGAAAAGATATGGAGCACGTTTTATTAACTTAAGCTGTTTACGTTTGACATAAAAATACAAAAAAGTGCGGTTTCAAAAGATGAAATTTCAACATTAAATAAACACTCGAACTCCATCAAAATTGCAAGGATAAAGAAACTGTAAATAGGAAGGCAAATTTTGCATGATTCGTACTTTTCCTATTTTTCCTAGATGTTAACTCAGAAGAACTTCGATATTTCCTTTATTAACTTAACAAAAAAGATAAGTTTAATTTATAAAAAAGGTCACTAACTATATCTTAATATGAGTAATGATTTTAATGATATGTAAATATGGTAAAAAGCAAGAAACAAGTACCACAGAGGTCAAAACCCAGTTCTTTATTCTGTAGATTGAATACGACATAAAATGGATTTGAAATCTACGCTTATTTTTAATAATGTTTTTTCCACCATATTAAAACCATAAAAAGATAAAAAAAGTAAAATCCAAGAGATTACTTAAAATATCGAACATTAAACCTTGTAAAGCTCGACCTGGGCTCTTGCATATGTTGTGAAATGCATGTACTTAAAATATCTTTTAAATTAAATCTATGTGGAATGCTATCTGCTGTATATTTTTATGATTTGATTTGAAAAGTTCCGGATGCTAGCATAAACCATTTTGATTATACCAAACCATCGGCAGATTTCATTGAGCTATGAAGTAGTTGAAATATGACAAGAAATTATTATATTTCCCTTAGAATAACAGTTCAACGTTATAAGTCTCAAACTTCTATAGAGTGGAATGATTTATTCTCAAGATATTGTTAGTCTCGAAGGTATTAATTGATTCTTCTACTCAGTTGTCATGGGAATAACTACTATCTTAAGATGCAAAGAAAAATAAAAGAAGACACTAAAATTGCGAATAACTCAGAAGCTTTCTTAATTATACACGATGTCCCGTTAGCATTCAAAGTGAAAATAACACGTACTTTGTTTATGTAAATTGGTAGAACATCCAAATGAACGCCAGTCGCAAATAATCCCAGAGGATGAATATAAATGTACCGTTGCTACATTAATTTAGTGTATGGAGCGGATTCCTAGAAACAAGCCAAAACAAACTGGCACCGATGTTAGCAATAGTGCAAGCAATCGGATTTTTTATGAGTGTAATCCAATATATTATATTGATGTGACGAATCAATTCGAAAGTTTCTCATTGATGAATATATCAATGCTGCTATTCGATTCTAATTGGAAACCAAAAAAAAATGTCATTTAGAAAACCAATCCTGCCTCAAGAGCAAATGGTAAATAAAACTGCATACCCTTCCAGCGAACGGTGGTGATTCAATTATAAAAATGTCGCAGCCACCAACACTGATATGATCTCCCAGGTGACGCCATAAGAACATGACAAATGAAACTCTTCCCGCTTTCTCCGAAGAAAGTACCAAAATAATAAAATAATCATTTTAAATAACCATTCTAGCAAAACTTATCTCCAGTTAGAAAGCCTTTTACATTTATAAAAGTAGTAAAAAGACATCCGAAAATCTTCACGAATGATGAATTTTGCTAAATGTAATATTTTGAATGTTTTAATATTTCGTTAAATAACAGATTTTCTAAATTTGAATTGTTTCAAATAAATAAAGTGCTTAATACGGTGCTCCCATTTTTGATGGGTCTATATTGCCGCAAAATACGAAAGACTTCGAAATATGGCATTAAATGAAAGTTTATGAGACCAGTATATGTTTTGCAGGATGAAAAACCAGAGTCTTGAAAATGGCGTCCTGGATTGGACTTGAACTTAGATCTTTCCTAAAGAGCCCATATTCTAGCAAATACGAAGGCAAAAAGTGTTAAGTAGCAGTAACTGAAAATATTCATGTCTAACCGACCGAGTGGTAGCGTGTCCTCTTTCGAACTAACAGACTATTGGTTCAAATCCCACCACAGTATGGACATTTGTTGAAGCCCCTTTAGGTGCTAAACAGTTGCCTTTGCCATCACTGGAGACTTAAAGTAGCTCGATAAAAGTCCTCGTTTGGTCTCTAGATTAAATTTCCAGATTATCTAATCGTTTGGTAACTAACGATATAAACACCAGTGTATTACGGTTACTAATTTTCATGAATGGGGGTTACATAAAATATATACATATTTCATGTTTTTCTTTTCTCAATTAAACATATAAAATTAAAACGTATAAAATAAAATTTCGCAATTTTACTTGAAAAAAAATCTTATTTTAATAATAAAAATTGTACTTTGTAGTAATGTTTATTTAAAAATAAATATCACTCGTCAGATATGACAGATGGCAAAGAATGAGGCTATATTCAAATCATAGACTGCAAAAGATGAGCCTCCTTGATAAGGTGGACCCCTGAATTTCATGGTCCAATATGACTACGTTGCTTTTCTCTTTGAAGGATTAATATAAATAAAATACAAAGAAAAAGCAATTAGCTGGATAAGGGGGTGGACAGGTTTTTAATTCTTAGACTCTCGGATTTTTCAGCCCATTAAGGAGAAAAAATTAAAACAAATAAGGAGAAAAGCATATTAAGGGGAAAAATACGTCATTAACGAACATAATGTTCTATCATCGTAGCATTAGTTGCTTCGGCCATGATCCAACCAATCATTTGAGAAAAGAACGAAAAAGTTAGACACTTAAGCTTGAAAAGATAGATAGATGGTGCTTACTTTAGCAAATTTTTATTTCCTGTTTTTTCCCATATGATAGCTTACAATCCTTTGCAGAACATCTTAATCTACACGATGTTCTAAGCTCGAAAAAAAATCTACAAACTGTTTTGGTCTACAGAGGAATCGGCAAAATATCATCAAGAAAAAAGTTTAAGAAAGGCATTATTATTTATAAATGGTTTCATCCGTTGCAAAAACACTTTAATCAACAAACTTTAATTATTTCAGAGATGTTATTAATCATACTCGACGATAAAAGTTACAAGCGATGTCTGGAAGCATTTCTCGGAAAACACAAATAATAAAGAAACGAAAGTTTGAACAATAATAATCTAAGTGTTTACCTTTTAACAAGAAATCATCCTTAATTATTTTTATACATTAATTACCTTTTATAGTAAAATTTTTAAAAGTATTGCCCTTTACTATATCATTACAAAACAATAGCTCGCAGTGGTGATTGTAGAAAATCCTCCAGTCCAAAATGAATTACGTATTTTTAAAAGTATATATCTCACACCGTATGATAATTAGCACTGTCATCAGAGCTGATTTGATTATCGCAAAAGGAGTGCTCGAAACAAATTTTTCATTGTAATTATGTAAAAGCGCTTTTGTTATGATAGTTGGTCGGTCCCGACGGTGGCGCCAGCTTGGCAACACAGAGAAACGATAAGCGAATAGCACTCGAGTATTTCTAAGTCATAAAGACGTTAATAATAGCAAGGGACCATAAACGAGAAGCCCAAGAAAAAGAAAAATAACTGGCTACTTTTATGGTGACAAGAGCCGATTCTTTTTATTGTTTTATCTAACAATCCCGTCTTGCTAACGAAAGCTATACTGGAAGTGTGAACTCGGTAACTCATTTCTTCGTACGGCTAGGGCTTTTTTTTAGCAACAAAACTGGATTTCCTTCTGTTTCAAGTGTATAATAACGTGAATAATGGCCATAAGACGAGGTCAATATAATTTTTAGCGCATAATATATTGCCAGAGTTGTGTGGGCATTAACTTTGAAACCAATTTCAATGGTATGAGAGGGAAAAAATCCAAATGTAAGGAGGTAAAATAAGGAAACAACTAAGTATTTGTGATATAACTCGTCACAAATACTTAGTGGAAAGAACATTAATTATTCAGTGCTCATTGATATGACAACAGCTTTTTCAATAATTAAAATAATATTGTAATATGACTGGAGAATTGGACAAACAACAAGGTGTGGTTTCTTTGAAGTTGCAGAAGTTGAGAGCGAACAAAAATCATAAAAAAACAATCACTAAAATCACATAAAAGCATGTGTAGTGAACATGTGATGAGCAGGGAAAAAAAGTTTTAAAAATCATTCCAAAATGGATGTTGACTTGAATGAGGAACTTGAACTTAGGAAGATAACATTCATTCGTATCAGATGACAACATTTATTGCAAATACAGGAAACAACAAAACTTACGCTAACAATTTTTGTTTGGTATTTTGCTTTTGGGCATGCAGAAAACGAATCTAACCTCTAGCCTCTATTCTTGTCCAACTCTATACGCTGAGAAACTATTTGTTTTGATTCAGCACGCAAATACGCCCTCTTTTGAGTGATGCAACAACTACTATCAGATCTACTAACATTAAAGATTAATATGCTATATAAGACACATTTATGGCCACTTATTTCTTTGTACAAGAGTTCAGGAATCCGTCATATTCATTATGTTTACCTTTGTGTGTAACTATGTTAACTTGTATTGCTTATTCTTCTTCATTTCTTTATGTCGTGCGCAACCACACATCCACTCCCAGATCTCGATTTGCCCATTAGCTAACCATTTGCCCATGAAGGTTACCAACCTCTCACAGATGGGATTGTCATAAGCAACAAAATGATACCAATTCAGTAATGAATTAAAAATGCAAATGCCTCGTTACTTCACCAAGCAGTCATCCATGCTCTAGAGTTATAAAAGCGAAGCAAATTCAGTTTTATCGCTGAAGGCGTTGCCCACAAATAGCAAAAGGTGACATATACTGCAACTAGTGCATTAAAACATAGTTCAATAATAAAATAAGAATGTTTTGGATATGTTTCTTTGTGTCATTAAGTTTGCTCATGTAATAACAATTAATAAATAGGAAGACACTGAATTTTAAAAAATAATAATTCAACTTTCGTAGATAAAAAATGGGTACGTGGTTCGCATAAGTTGCCATTTTTGGACTTAAGAAATGAAATGCATACGAAACTCAACTAACCAAAAATGCAATCAACAGCCGATGTCATTGATGAAGTCATGTATTTCAGAATTTCGAATAGCACGATGGTGTATGATTTTATATAATTTGTTATCTTTTTCGCATAATTTAGGTATTAAAAGTTGTGCAATTAAAATCAAAATGTCGGACAGCTCGCAAAAATTTAATTAGGATTCAAATACTAGACTTCGTTATAATCCATTTGTCTAGAAAACAAGGACAGAGAAAGTGAGTTAAAGAGAGAGAGAGAGAGAGAGAGAGAGAGAGAGAGAGAGAGAGAGAGAGAGAGAGAGAGAGAGAGAGAGTTATGTGTATGTGCGAATGAAGACGACAATCCTAATGCCGTGTTGCGAGATGTACCTAAAGAGGAATATGAATTCCCACTCAAATCAACCCAGTACTTTTTTACATACGGCTGAATAAAAAATGTCTGACAAAAAACTCCGAAATGAAGTTGCAAAAATCAACTCATTATAATAAGGGAATCTAGGGATTTAAAATTCCCTTGAAACTAAACAACTCTTTTGTATATCTGTGCGTCTTTGTTCAGTGAAAGCGACTTTCAGATATCTCTAAGAACTCCCATGCGACTGTCATCACATAATATTTTGTCTTTCAAGCTTACAAGAAAAATCAAAAGTCACTAGACGTCTACTGGGTAATAAAGTTGTTCGCCATATCAGACAGATAGACAGAGAGAGAGAGAGAGAGAGAGAGAGAGAGAGAGAGAGAGAGAGAGAGAGAGAGAGAGAGAGAGGCAGTGTTAAATCAAGAATTGCAGCATGTTAGTTCCGAAAGATGGGACGAGTGTCAACCCGAGTGAGCGGAATCTGTCCCCAAATCTTCGATTAAAATGGCCTGACATATTGATCTTCAACTGTTTCAGGGGTTATCAATCATTTGTCGTTTTTATTGAATGACGCACTCCATCTACTGAAGCGTGTAACCGACTTTTGAATTCCTTTATTTTTAACACTATGGCTCAATCACCCTTCATAATTTTTTAAAGAACTTAATAATCACATATTGTTCCATAATCACATTATCAAGAATTATTTAAAGAATTTAATAATCATATATTGTTCCTTATTACAATATCACGAATTGCGACTTGCGAAAACAATTCCGTGACTTCCAGTGGTGCTCACTACGAACATCAAAAACAAGACGGTGAAAGGTGACCTTCCACACATACAGTAACATGCCAGTGCACACGCCGAGTCAGAGGCTAGATAACGATTTAAAAAATAAATCGTTTTCATCTTGATTTAGAAGTGGGCATGTTGTATCTCCGATTTTAAGCAAGTGATCATGCCTTAGAAAATGAAGCAACAACGAAGTAACAAAAAAGATCATTTTGTCCCAGTCATACTCGTATATTTCTTAAAAATAGCTCCTGTATGTGTTTAAAGTTTCTATACGTACCAGCATGTCGACGTTACTAAAAACGAAAGCTGTTGCTAGTGAGGTCTTTCCATTAGAAGTAGTAAGATCAAATGAAAATAAAGAACACAAACATTTGTGGTTGTCATAGTTGTTGTTATAAGCCTGTTACCTGCCACTGCTGAGCAAATGCCTCTCCCAATACTTTTTCTTTCTTTCTTTTTTTTATGTTTTTGTACTCTTCACGCTCACCGCCTGTCCTCATCTAATTGTCTTCTACTAATCCTATAATCTCATATCTCTACGTTATCCTCTCTTATTCTCTTGTCAAAGACTCACTTTGGACACCATACATCAATGTCGAAAATATAATGGAATCCATCAGCTTCGTTTAAAACTAGATGGGTAAATCATCTTCCATCCACTCTCATCATTTATAGTAATTATTCTATGGTATGAGCTGGCTTGTGTTTAAGGATCTTGTCTATTGGTGAACGATATTATTTGTCCAAGATTGTACAGGATGTCCCAAAATTCACGCAAGATAAATTTAGCGCCATTTGTGCGGTAAAGTGTTGCCAACGAGGAAAAAAAGACAGCGTGACAGCTGACAGTTCAGGGTTATTAAAAATGGAGCGCTACACGAAAGAACGACACATTTTCATTGTTGAGCAATATTTTAAAAATAATGAAGGTTTGGCAGTTACAGTTCGCAATTTTCGTACAAAATATGGTCGGAATAGTGATTTAACTTAATCAACTGTGAAAAGATTAATTAAAAAATTCAAGGAAACTGGATCAATTAGTGATCTTATACACTCTGGCAGTCGTTCAACAGAAAACATCGAAGCAGTTCGTGAGAGTGTTGCTGAGAGGCCAGGAACATCAATTCGGCACCGTGGTCTTGAATTGGGCATTTCGAGAAGCTCTCTACAGCGTATTCTCACGAACGATTTGCATCTTTATGCTTACAAAGTTCAATTGACTCAAGAACTGAAGCCTACTGACCACACACAGCGAAGAGAGTTCGTTGAATGGATTATGGAACAACAACAAGTGGATGCTTATTTTTCAAACAAAATCATCTTCAGCGATGAGGCTCATTTTTCTTGATGGCTTCGTTAATCGACAAAATTGTCGCATTTGGGGTTCAGAAAATCCATGAGTGATTGTTGAGAAACAAATGCATCCACAACGTGTCACTGTTTGGTGCGGATTTTGGGCTGGAGGCATCATCGGTCCATTCTTCTTCGAAAATGCGGCTGGTAAGCCAATAACAGTTAATGGTGCTTGCTATCGCGACATGATGATCCAGTTTTTTGTGCCTAAATTGCAAGATATGGATGTGGACGACATGTCGTTTCAACAAGACGGTGCCACATGCCATACAGCCCAAACAATTCAATTACTGCATGAGTCATTTCCTGGTCGTGTAATTTCCCGTTTTGGTGATCAGAATTGGCCGCCCAGATCATGTGACTTAACGCCGTTGGACTTTTTTCTTTGGGATTTTTTGAAGTCTAAGGTTTATGCCAACAAGCCCACGACCACCCACGCCTTGAAGGAGGAAGTTGAGGCGCTGTATCAACGAAATTCAGCCACATTTATGCAAAACGGTCATGGAAAATTTCGACAAAAGGGTGCCAGCGAAGCCGTGGAGGCCATTTACCCGATATTCTATTCCATGCATAACCGTATACTGTATACTTTATGAATCAATAAGAAATTACAATTTTTAATTAAAAACCTGTGTTTTCTATCAAAATTACTTCTTGCGTGAATTTTGGGACACCCTGTATATTTTGGCGTGTTCCTAAATAAATAACATTTGGGCACGTAAAAAAACTGAAAAAAAAAACTTTATTCGGAATGGTAACAAACGCTTTCTTTTTTTAAGAATTAAAATTGGGAATTTCTTTGAATACGCCAAAGACCCAATTTGGACACTATATATCATGTTGGAAATATAATTGAATCCATCAGCTTCCTTTAAAAATAGATTTAAATGGAATAAAAGACTGGCAAACAAACCAGAGGAACACACGCAATTAAAATGGTCTGGTAGTTACAGTATGGTTTTTTTGGGAGTAATTACAAACACAGTAAACAAAGCGAAATATAATAATGACTACATAGTGAATTTCATCAAACAATTTAATTTAGTTAACATTTGTGAACATCAAAGACTGAACACCATCACTGCTAAAATGGAAAGAATAACACCTGAAAAACATGTTATAGTAGTTAATCAGAGAAGATTAAAGCGAAAATTAAATCTGAAAGCCAAATTTTATAGACAAAAAAGATCATCTTTTCGTAAAACTATTATTATCAGTTCAATAATGCGAACCAACCTTTTGGTTCGCATTATTTCAGAATCTTTTCTTACGCGCCTATCAACTGGAAATTATTCCGATAGATCGTATTTCTGGTCTCCGCTCAAACCGACACCCTTTTCGATTGGAAAGACTGGGATTCATATCCTCTCCCGAACGCTTCTTGAAAGATTTTTTTTCAACGGAAGTTCGCCAGTCACGGATGGTGTCACGCAAAGTTTCCAGATTTTCATCCATAAAACTGATTAGGGAATACACGCATTTGATAGAACAGCGAATATTCAAATAAGATTAACTGCCCTATCGTATTTAAGTTTCTTCGAAATCACTGAAGAGCTACGTACCTGCAAAAAGTGGAGAAAAGCAACTTCTTCTGTCTGAATCCAAAGTTTTTATATTTGTTATAAGTTTACATTTTTACTGGAAATTTTGAAATATTAGCCATCAAAAAGTACCCATGTTCGCATTGTAAAGGATATTTATACATTTTCGTTTTCTTCTTACCAAAGATAGAAACTAAAACAAAAGTTTCGAAAATATCCAGTGAGCCTATGAGAAAATAGCCTTCAGCATCAGAGTTGCCTTGGGTTGAACTACTTAAAAGACACGAATTCTGTCCAGGAGCCTCCATATTCGCCTTTTATTAGAGAATTTATTGTTTCACATACCTGATAACTGTGTCGAACAATTGGCTCTCATCAGAGATCAGGCACGAAGAAGGCAAAACCCTCTATTCAGTAATATGAACGTCCCATGTCAGTTATGTTCTTCACAAGTGAACTCTCGATAGCTATATTCCTACGAACAATATAACTCTATGACGTGTAGGACTTGCATAGCATTGAATGGGGTGGTTTTGCCCTCTTACGGTTTCTATCTGATCTCTGATGAGAACTAACAATTGCAACAGTTGTCAGGCCAGTGAAATTTAATTTAAGCATTAATAAAGGGCGAGCATAAGGGATCCTTGGTAGAATTCATGTATTTTAAACGGTATAAGCCTGGGTAATTCCAATGTCGAAGGTTATGTTCTCGTAACCTTCTACGAGAGATGTCTGCAGTCAGTACAATCATGCATTATGTGAAAGGTCATATGAAAATTTTATGTTCATCAACCTGAATTGGTTTATCCATGAAATGTTTTTCATAGCTTGGCAGATTACAATGTGTTAGAAACCTTTTTAGTCGGTCAACAGCTCTGCGAAGTTTCTTTTGAAATAACGAAGCTAAAGATTTTGGAGCGATTAACCGAACATTAGATTTTAAATGTATAAACATAATATTTTAAAGAAAGGAAATTTTTTTTTGTTAGATTGCTAAGTAAGTTTCAGATTTGGGATATTAATTAGGGTTCTGTTAGGTAAAGCCATCAAGTAGAAGAAAGAAAAATTACGTGGAAATTAAAAAAAATTGAAGTAAAAGAAAAGTTGGTAGGATGAGCTGTAAAGAACTGGAAATACCGAACAACTATAACAACAATCTTCTTCATCGGTTAAAGAAACCACAACAAAAACTCCCACAAACATTCTATCCAAAATAAGACCCCGCACGAGAGCTTCATCCTCTCCGCTTTACTGCCATTATAATGATAAGTTCTTATGTGGAGTACATTTTTTTCTTCAATAAGATTATATTCTTTTATTAATGAAGATAAAAATCCATTACCCAGTTCATTATTACAGAATTTCCACACTAATGTTCCTCCTAAGTAATTTTTCTATTCTTCTGTTTATTTTTTTCTCTCTCTATCCCCCAAGAAACTCTGCTCTCTATGACCTTTTATAACCTAATTGATATCTCAAACTTGGAACTCGCAGTGAAAGATAACTTCCTTTCTTTAAAATGTCCCATTTTAAATTTAAAGTATAATATTTGAACAGCAATCCTGAAATCATTAGCTCTGTTTTTTTTTAAGTCGCAATTACGCTAACTTACACACACCCTCGAAAGAGAGAGAGAGAGTGAGAGAACAAATGGGTAAAAAGAACCCAGACAAAAAAAAAATTACACGAATGCATTTAATTGACATACCTACAAGAAGTTCCACATCTTGTAGACATATCGGCAAAATCCTCTTTTTTTTTTCTGAAATAGAATTTTATTAAGTAACAAATCCGCATCAGTTAAAAGAACTGCATACATGTATCACACAACTTGAAATCATGAAAACTTCAACGAGTTCTCTAAAGGGGAAAACTTCTCTCACGAAGCAATCCATCAAGTTGTAATGTGGACACCTTAATTCAACCATTTTCTTTCTAGAAAACTCAGAGGAATATCTGAGTGATTGATGACATTTTTATTATTCTACCTTATCTTTTTTTATCGTTTCTATAATGCGTTTTGAGAAATTTAGACAATAAATGTATTTCAAACAATCATGGTAAATTTATTTCAACTGCTCCTCTTCCCAATTCTACCTGAAGTGCAATTACTTTGCACTCACCGCAAACTAAAGGCCGAGGTATGAAAAATGTGAAGTACTAAGTATATTTTTATGCACACCACGAAGATGTGTGTGTAAAGGTTCCACGTCGATCAAATCGACGGATAATGTATATCGCAACAAATAATAACATCATTTCTCTTCATATTGTGATAAAACTACATAAATATACTTAAAAGTATGTTAGTAAATGTTTTTCTATATAAAAATACCCAATGATTAAATGCAAAAGGAAATACAATACTCGCATATTGCAGAATACGATAATACTTTATAACTAGTACTCATCTCTATTAATTTCGGCAGTTCATTACAACATAAATATATATTGAAATATATTTATGTTGTATTAAAAGTATATACACTACTTATTATAATGTATATACTTATAATAGGGAGTGCATATACTTTTAATATGTACATAAAATTAATATAATAAAACATGCATATAAAAAATTAATAACACAAATTACGATAGTATCTAAAGCATGTTATTAATAAAAACAAAATTAACTCTGTACGTCAGCATCAATGTGATACGTCAAACGAGTAGTTCTGAAATTGAACATTTCAGCGAAATTACTGATGGATCAAGAACAAGTCTACAACCACAAAAACAGAGGAATTTAATAATTAAAACAATTAGGGAAAACAGCAAAGTATAAATTATTATTAAGATACGTAAAGAATCATATTTATACATATTCATGAAACCATGTTGGGAAATTATCATCTGTATCCTTGAAAATTTATGCTATGGATCTCAAAGACTCGTCTTCGTTCCAGTTATGTTTTTACAATTCCATTCCCATTATCAAAACGATAAAAGGAATAAAAAAACTCCTCTTCCTCCTCTTTTCCCATAGTCGTTTGCCATTTTCTTAAATTAGTAAACTTAATACTTGGTAGTCGTGATAAAAGAATTAAAATATTCCAACATTTGCATTTGCTCTAATAGAATAGTTAAAAAATAAACAAATCTTCACCATAAAGCTTTCTCGTTCTTTACTATTCTAAATTATAATGCTAAAAAATGCACAACGTGACAAAGTGGCAGAAAGCAAGCATGGCGGATTCAAATACTTTCTAATGTATTTTCATCTCATTCATATTTTAAACAGAACACACGTTTGACTTTTTTTTATCTATTATATTAGATTCTTGGTAATAGTGCCAAGAAATCATCAAAATACATTCAATGGCTTCAAAACAGATTATTTTAAAATGAGGTAACTAAAATGCAAAACGACAATAAATAAAGGAAGAAATAAACCCATTATTCGGAAAAAATTCTAGCACAATTTCACCCAAAATGACAAACTTACCATAATGGCTTAGTTGAAAGAAATTTACAATATCACCACATGTCGCCATGGTTACCAAACGCGCGCGCGCTCTCTTCTCGTGAAGTTATATTTCTTTTTTAAAAATTCACTACTAGCGACACGTATCGAAAATAACCAGAAAGTGGTTTTAAGTACTTAATTACTCAAAGTAAAACCGACATTAAAACATCGAAAAATGTTACTTTTTTTGTTCAAAAAAGTGCTCTTTCTAATTTTTTTTTTTATTCTTTCAGACATTCCTTTTTTAATTGAGAATTTCCTACTCGAAGAAACTAAAGAATGCAATCACTGTAGTTGTTAATCGTTACTGATTGACACAGCGAACTTCTCTACCAATTACTTTCGGGTAGAAAGATAAAGACTATTTTGCTACCTTTCTAGTCGATGTGACCAGGGACCAACAAATCACGCCAAATAATCGGAAGACTGCTTTCAAAGGTAGGAAAAGAGTGACAATCTCTGACCTCGAAGAAAAAGAGTGCTTTGTTTGCAGTTAGCTGTCGGTTTTGATAAAAGATTGCTGAAGAAACATTTCACCATACGAGCTTTTAATTAAAGTAGAAAGAAATCTTCAGGATACGTTTTAGGGAAGGTGTGCTTAGATAAAGAAGACAGTCATCACCGTGCAAACACAATGACCATTATTGGACATTACTGAGGCAGTTAATTAAGTATTTGAATTGTAATTAGTTGGATTAACTTCGCACTATTTAAGGCATTTGTCAAAGACTGTTCTCTATTAACAGGTTCGTTTTTTTATTTCGAGGTAAACTTATGCTGTAAACAGAGTAGGAACGTTTAGCCCTTAAGAAAGTTTGTACGAGTAACAAACTTGATTTTCGAAACTACTTAAGATTGCCCGAAAACGATATACTAAACGACGAAAGAGTGTGTGTGAAAGCCAATGCCTATCCATCAAAAGAGATGGAGTATCCCAGTGATGGATGAGTCAGACTGGATGACAGAAATTGTGTAACGAAAATTTGAAGAAAATGATGATGTGGATATGGAATACGATAGCGTATGATTACATATAACATTCTGACCTGAAGTCAGATCATTCATATAATATTTCGCTACACAACCGGACACAAGTATTGGACGGTGATATCACCTTACCCGACGAAGCAATGGTTCAATCTAGAAATCAGCCCGAAAGTTCACACATTGACAAAATTGTTATGAGTTCATGTGAGGGCTGAAATATGCAGTGTACATGTGACGGGTAAGCTTCATATTTTGTGTTTTATCGCAGGCATAAAAAGCATCTGAGTACAGTAGAGATCTTATCTACATAGACAACATATTCTGAGTTTTGGCCTGATCTTTGAAGAGAACCCATAGTTCGAACCAGAGATTTCCCATGAGATAAACTCTAAATCACAAAACCAATAAAAGGCGAAAAGGTAGACTCTTCAGAATTCGTAGCTTTCAAGTAGTTCACTGCTAAATCGACTGTTGCTAAAAGTTATTCGAGTTTGATATACTATTGCTTACTCTTCAAAAAGTCTTTTGGACTTTCATATTGTAAATATTTATTTGTCTAGTTGGCTGTAACGCATGAGTTATTATCATGCAATGACACCTCTTCGATAAGAAGTTAATAATAATACAAAAACTTAGTAACGTAGTAATTTCTTAGTATTATCCTGTGCACTGTGATGGATGGATTCAGATCTGGAATTTCGAGATCATGATGATAATGATAGTTTTATTAACCTGGGATTTTCAATATATTTTTTCAATTTATTTATTGCTACTTAGTAATAAGTGGTTCAAAGCCTCTGTAATGCTCTTAAAGTTGTAACGATCCAGGTTCAAATACTGTCTAAATCATCTGGAACCATTTAGGCTTTTCAACTGGCAGCAAGTTAGTCTCATATGTAAGTGGAAGAGTTTTCCTTGGTGGGTTTCGAATTTCGCAGGATCATCTTCCTCCTGCGAAACAAACGATCAAGAGAACACATAACAGTTAACGAATACACAAGCCTCACAGTTATAGCTGCCTCGTCCATAATTCCAATCGGTCCAACTCCATTGAACAGAATGGTGAGAAAATAACTATAAATGTTCCAGAGAACGAGATGAATATTATATTTTGGTAAACGCTTTTGAAGCTCACACACTATCGTTGCTATTTATAGCCTTTAATGGAAATAAGAAGAGCCTCCGTAGCTCAGTTGATATAGACGAAGCCCTTTGGTCGAAAAGACCTGGATTCGATTCCCTTCGAATACTTTATCTGGTCTCTTTCGACTAAAGGTGAGAAAAAAAACCCGGTCTCATACGGGGGTTTTACCCGGAAACTCAGGTTTTTCGTCCACAGAACAGACAAACCGGTCCCATGAACACACACAGATCTACAGCCATAAAATACATACTTAACCATCATTGGGAAGGCTCAACCAGTCCTAAGGGACAGATGAGGAAAAGCGGGAACCCCATACGAATAAAATAATGGAAATACGTTCATATCAACATTGCAATTATAAGAAGAGTACTCTATTTGCTGCCACTAAGCACTGAGCTCCAATTGTGACAAGAAAATTTGTGAATGTCTCTAGATGGACCATAGATGAATTTCACTGGCTGATGCGATGTTATTGGAGATGAATTAATTTGAAAAGTTCAATGTTAATCACTAAAAATAGTTCGAAGATTGCTTAAACCTTAGCCCATCCATGAGTGGTTATAAATTGTCGTGGGTGGGGGGGGATGAGAAGACATCGTTAACAAAAAATTCCAATTATATTCCCTCACATGATTTTGAAAAAAATATTTGTATTTTATATTTCAGGGAAAATATACAATAAACCTTTCGATACTTGGAAATTCTTCGTCACGTTTGTTAGAAGAAAATCAAGGATTCCAAGTATAAAAAAAAAGTTCAACTGAATCACAAATTAGTCAAACACTATTGTTAGACGCATGAAAGGTCAAACATTGTGAAAAATTCTATTATAAACTGTTATGGCAAGGGAAGGATTATTTGTTAGTCGATTGACTGCGTGTGCAATCCCTGTTTGTAGAAAGGATCTCAACTATCCAAACCAGGCGTTTGCACTGGGTACGTATCGATTTCGCATTTAGCTTCTACACTTCTTATCTATGGACACGCGAGGTGTAAACTTGTTTTTTTTTATTCTTTCATCGATTATTTTTGTGTTGTGCATTATCGTCTTCCATTATAGAATGCAGCTATAGGAAAGCAATAACTTCAAGATCACCTCTTGTGCTAAAAGATAGATTTAATCTTTCAGTCCCGCATTATCAATCAGTGGCATGTGATGTCATTATATCCTTATTGGCGTGGTTCAAGCGGGCGCTAATAACCATTTACTTTAATCAAATGAATTAAACACCGGCATGTTCAACGGTATCGAAGTGAGCAATGACAATTACTCAAACACGCATTCAAATTCGAGGCATTCTGCGCATGTTCAGTTATTCAAAGTTCAAAAGATTCTAAATATTCATTCCAAACTTTTGTCCTTTTTCTCCTCTCGTCCCTTTCGACCTTGCAACACGTCCATTAGGTATCCCAAAAGATTTCCAGTGTAATAACTGTAGCAAGTGATGAGAGTATACTGCTATATCTCGCCCTTCTTCATCCTTGCTCTATCATCTCGCGTTCTCTGGTGGTCTTTTTATCATGGGACGCTTCCCTACTTGTTTATCATGCCGTGTCCCAGAAATCTACCAGCAGGTAAATATTCCATCCACGTAACGTTGTAAATCAGCTGTAATGGTTTGCCAAGTCAGCTGTAGATAGCGAAGTCTGCTGCAAAGACATCTACGATCTCTGCGATCGGATTGGTGTCAATACTGGCGAAGGTATATCTATAGAAAAAAAAAAAAAAAACAGCACGTGGCTACTAAGTGGAACGTGTTTAGCTCTTCTGGAGAAAATCGTGAGAGATAAGCAATATCTCTCTCTCTTGTGGGTTTAATTTCTATTAACGAAGAGAGCGGATGTGGTGTTTGGTGTGAAAGAAAAATACCAAACTTCCTCTTTATGAGTAATTCACAACGCTAAATAAAATTTGCGAGACGGGGAAAAAATCATTTTTATTGAGCACGCGAGTTTCTGTTATGGTTTTTCAAGCCATAACGAAATGAACAGCTATTTATTTAAATGGTTATGGTTTCCGTTGTGGTCTACAAACAACACTTATTGTGTTCTTTTAGACTGGATGGGTATAACTATTGAAAATATCAATGCAGTTTTAGTGTCAGACTTTATTAAATAAGGATTTCAATCAAATTTTAATGCATAATTCGTCCTTGCTATTTCTCTACCTTCATTTACGAAAGAAGTTTTAGAATGTCAATCACATTAAGCACTTAAAAATAATGTCTGTTGCCTATAAATGAAGAAAGTTGTAAATAGGCTTCCCATGAGAATCGGAATCATTACGTACAATATTGCCAGCGTTACTCCCTCTGTATCCCAGCCAATCCCATTTCATCATCTTTTACGTTTGTGGTGATTAGTTGGTTAGAGCTATAGCCAACGCAACTATGACGTTATCTGTTAACTATATTTGTTCTTATTTTCTGTTTCTCTATTTTGCAGGAGGAAATACTTTTGGAAATACTTGAATAATCTTCGGCTGAATTATAACAATATTTTTTTATAAACTTAAATTTGTAATGACGAGGTAGTTTATCCTATCGTCATGGCATGTCCTCAAAAAATGAATTTATAAAGAGACAAGTATTGCACTTTATGCATCTTTCTTCAGATATTCAAACAAGAGTATACTGAAAGTTAAAGCCATATTTTATCACTGATGACGTACTATGCATTGTCAAAACAGATCAGTCATGATATAAAGTGCAATATCATGAAATATTGCATACCCTACAGTGTGGATTTGAGATTTCTAAATAAATAGTTGTCGATGGTAATAGAGAGGGAGAAAATGCCTCTATGGGTACCGAGCACTTATGCCTGTAATATAATAATGCGAAAATAAATTAGGACAAGGAAACTTTTATTAAACTGGAACTTTTTATTAAAATAAAAAATAAAAAAATAAATAAAGATTTCTAATATTTTTAAAATTCAAAATTCAAAAATAGTAATCAAATCAATGAAATTTATTTTACTACATCTCTAAATGAATTCTAATACATTTTTGAATGCTAATATATCCGATTTTTCAGTCAACGAGATTTCGTTAAGACTTCGAGGGATTCCTGATTCTTCAGAGCGCGCCGAGCAACATCTGTTCTCCCTCGAGTAGCCGGAAGTGATATGAGTAGCCAATCAGAGATGAAAGACGTTCAGCGAACACATTTGTCACTTTCACGCTGGAAGAGATCTCCACATGGAGATGAACCTTCGTCCCCCCCCCACACACACACTTCGCCCACAAGCGGGTGTATACCATTCTATGGTGATTTGTGGAATATTAAGTAAATGTCTGCAGCGAGCCATGTGCGTGCTTTGAAGAGACATTTGGATTCGTTTTGCATAATGAGTTTCGCCTGTATACACCCAGCTTTCATTAACCAAACTTGGAGGATTTCATGCCATTTAATTTAATTAAAATATTCTCATTAAGTTGTTTGTGTTCCATTATTCGTCATTTTAATTTTCTGTTGCTATTTGTGATGCATGTCTGCACCTTATGGAATATATAGATGTCCATTGTGCTGAATTCCGATCCTTTTTTATGATACGATTGTTGCTGCCGATAATCTACAATTTCAATGTTAAGAAAAAAATATAATATTTGTAAAGATGTGTGAACTTTGACCCTTTCTTGACGTTATTTTGCTTACTGACCATTGGAAACTTTGTAATTTAAATCATTCTAGCGTCGTTTTGTTGCCACTGAGAAGGAAATAAAAGGATAAAAATGAAGCCATCCGTTGATTTAAAGACAGAAGAGTAGCTGTAATTACAATGACTAGAGCTGTCTCAAGATGAAAGTTAATACCAGCTAAACACGACAACAGATAATGAGTGGTAGAGATGTTGACAAGCAAGTGCATCGATGGCCAAGATAATTACCACAGGCTAATGAAGTATGTTATTCAACGCAAAGTAATCTTCGAGGCCACTTTCTTTTGACATTAAATAGATGAACTGGTAAAGTAACTCGACAAAAAGGTTTTTTGTAATCATGATCATTAAGTTATTTGAAATTTAAGATTCCCCTATTTTTTCCTATTAATTTTTGAAAGCGGTTGCCTATTTATAGTAGTTTATATCAGATAAAAGAGCGTACATAATTTGTCTAGAAAGTTTTGTGCGTGAATGATTAAAATGTGCATATTTTTCTTCTTATATCTTTAACTCTGACAAATAACTCTTTTTAAAGTTACATCGATAAACAAAATCAAACAAAATCGATTGTTGTTTTCAAACGTTTGGGCGCTAGCTATACTGTAGCGCCCTCTTCATTAGACAGATTTATTTCTGCGAGTGAATTTTAATCAATGTTACTTTTTTTAATTTCAGTTTTGACTTAAAATCCTAAGATTTCTTTCTTCTAAACTATTTACCCTCTTTTAAACTGTTTTCTATTTGTTTGTCGACTTTTTTTTTTTTTTGAAACTGACATCGAATGGTTTAATATGATATTGACTAAAAAAAAAGCAAGTATAAGTGACGTAATTGCGCATGTCTATTCCAGAAGACAAAATCCGTACTGTATAGACGACGCCAACACCCAATCAGATCGATGTATTGTTCTGTATAATAATAATAAAAAAATATGTTTCTTTACGTAATGTTTGTATGTGACTAATCTACTTATATGTTGAATCGACTTTACCAAAGAAACTTAAAAAAAAACTAAGGCAGTCTATTAATTAAATTGATTACACATTAGCTGCGTACCAATACAGAAACACAATTATTCAATAGTAAATACAAAAACATATTAAATGACAGTCCACTTCATAAATGTGTCTCAAGTGTTATCGACTCGATTGGCACAACTTTATTGTGCCTTTGTACTCCGGATAGGTTTATTACAAAGATAAGCAAAATAAGGGCTGCCATATCGTTGTCTAAAGAGTAAAGAAAAGAGAAAGTAACGGATGCCGTTACTATTTTCCTCGAGGGTATTTGGGAAGTGTGCAGCGGACACGCCGGATGTTGTACAATCGATTATGTCCCGGAACATGAAATGAATTACACTTGGGTAGATGGAAAACATTCCGTGGTTGTGCAGAACAACACAAAGAAAGCAACGGTGAATGTGTTCAGATAATAAAAGCCAAACTGATCAATGCAGACAAAACAAATATTTTCTTAACATCTATTTACATTGTTCTCTTTTCCCGCTTTTTTTTTCTGTATGTGTGTGTGTGTGCGCGCGCGCTCTTTCTGAATGTTCATTTATCTGTTTCTTTACTTATCTTTCTATCCTCGTATCTGTTTTTTTTTTTATCTGTATCTCTCTCTAAGTCTAGTGGTAAGGCATACGCTGACTATTCATAACTATAATGTTAAGGAAATTACACTGTAGACTAATATATTAACAGAAATAAATTTAGGACTTTAGGCCTTCTGTCAGTTGACATGCTTCACCTTCATCACTTTGAAGGTGAAGCATGTCAACTCATTTCATCAGCAGTGTAGTGCCTGCGCGTGCATATCTTATTATATTTTGTTCCCTGATGATGGCAATTTGACTTTTTCGAAATATTGGAAATATTAATTAAATGTATTTTAGTTAATATATTAGTGTACTTTGTAATTTCTTTAAAATTAACAGTTATCTCTCTAGATCAGCGATTTTCAACCGGTGTGCCGCGAGAGGTCTTCAGGTGTACCCCGAGATTTATGAAAACAAATTAATTGAAAGAAATAATGTCGTAATTTGCGCACTTATTTACTAGTGTCTGGTCTTCCCTCTTCTTA
This sequence comes from Typopeltis vanoorti, assembly GCF_054136105.1. Taxonomy (NCBI): domain Eukaryota; kingdom Metazoa; phylum Arthropoda; class Arachnida; order Uropygi; family Thelyphonidae; genus Typopeltis; species Typopeltis vanoorti. Next base: position 122,410,765 of record NC_143550.1, read on the forward strand.
TGTATGTAAATCAATCAAAATTATGCCTATTTTTTGCCAGATCATCAAAAAAATTAAAAGAATTATATTTTTAGTGGGCCGCAGAATTTTAATAATTAGTCTAGGTGTGCCGTATTATGGAAAAGGTTGAAAATCATTGCTCTAGATATATATGTTTCTATCTGTTTGCATTAAGATCTTCGTCTCTCTCTGTCTCTCTCTCTCTTTCTCTCTCTCTCTCTCTCTCTCTCTTGTTCTGTGAATGTGTGAGCGCGTGCACACACACACCCGCGTATGCACGCACTGTGGTGAAGTTTAGAATTGTTTTAGCCAAAACCGGTGCTCATCGAGACATAGTCTGTTAACTATTGTTTACTAATGAAAATTTCGGTTAGAAGATTCATGCCAGCTTTTTTATATTAATCCAATGTCCTCTATTTTTTTATCATTTTTGTACCGTTATCTTCGTTGGAGAGTGACCTGATGTCATCCTCACCACCAATGGAACGACATCTATTTACAACTTTCTAGAATAATTTAGGAAATGTGCACACATTCTGATATTAGAATGTGTTTCGTAATATATTGAAAGGAGAAAGGTTAATGCACGTCTACATTTGATGGGTATGATTAATATTTCGATTAAAATTACTAGCGTCCAAGTAACTCAAATGTGTGCGTCATAGGCGCAGTGAGAAATGCATTTCGGTCTTCATGTGGTGTTATTAATATTCGATTTTAACGAATATTAGAAATTTATCGGCAGTTTCTTCGAAGTCTTATATAATAAATTTCATCCAAACTGGTTGATCAGTTCTGAAGTTGTTTCCTGTCGTTTGACCCACAGACAACGAAGCTTAATAGGTGCTCTTCTACTAGCAAACATTCTCCAGAACGTACATGCTATCAGGCATTTGTAGAATTCACATAACAATCCTAAAAAAATTTACCGTAATAAAGAAATAGCTATTTATATCAAAATCAAGTAAAAATAAAAGTGATTTTTTAATGTTCAAATATGTGAGGCAACTAATAGGCTTTTGAACGAAAAAGTCTGAGAAGAAAAATAAATATTTTGATCATTTATTGAAAGAAAAAAAAGGGGAAACATACTGAAGAAGAGAACTGTAAACTGAAAATCATAATTAAAGTCAGCAATAAAACACATTTACGGAAAAAAAATTTCTAGTGAAATTATCCCATTGGGAAATTCTGCAATGGTTAAGCGTCCATCGTATTTTTGTTGAGGGGATTACAAAAAAGAATCAGTACGACTTTAGATAGTATTAAAAACATTAAAAAGGATCGGATTAATAAAATGAAGAGTTGGGTTAAAATATAAACTGAATTTAATTTTTTTAAATCGTCGTTTAAACACAAGATTAGTAGTTGAAATTATCGCAACATATCTCTTTCTTATTCCTTCTGTGAGTTATTTCTTATACAAAAAATAATACAAAAATTCAGCTAACACCATTTTATTCCCTTATGGGAGTAGGCGAGGCCGTTTTAGTCCTATCTAACATTCGGAAACTGAGTGGGCAGTTCAATCTCCACTGGTAGCCAATCAGAAATAGTTGGCCCAAGGCTATCACTAATTAAGCGGCAGGCAGTGAAAAGACAGCTAACAAGTGCCATAATCTGGGTTAGGTACCATAATCTTGTGGTACTTAATCCTACCACAATATTTTTAATGTCGGAAAATAGTGTCGATTTGTTTGATTTTAGGGGACGAAAAACCCGAGTTTCTGGGAGAAAAAACCCGCTTGCCCATGCCAGAGATCGACTAACTCGGGAACCGGTCGAAAAAAGGCTTAAAAAATCACCTCTATTCGGCGACTAGAATCGAACTTGTGACGCTCTTTCTTCGGGGTTTATCACTGGGGAGTGTAGACATCACTTCCACTGAGCTACACAGCAATATACAAGAAATGACCCATATCGTTAATGAAGTGAGTATTAAAGAATCCTTGGGTAGCTGAACAGCCGACTCTTGTTCGTTTTTCACAAGCACAAAGAACAAAAAATTCTAATAAGATTGAGCGCAGAAGCAACTAAACTGATATGTTCAATGGACAACATGGAAGTGAATTTTATCATAAATGCAAGAAATGATTCAGAACTGACTTCTGGAAGCTTAGAGACGCTCTTCTCGTGTAACTTCAAAAATATATTCTTGCTTATTTTCCTTTCTTATTTTTAATATGAATTTTAAAAATATAAATAGTGTTTGGTGGAGCCTCCATTTGGTTTCGACGATGTGGCTTTAATTGTAAAGATTTAGGATTCGAATTCCGACCAGGCGAGAAGAATCCGTATCAATTTTTTGTTTTGTTTTGTTTTTCATTTGAAGTTGAGTTAGCTGGTCTCACACGGAGGTGGTAGCGTTTTTCCCTCTCGAAAACAAGCCAACCAGTCAGAAGAACACACGCAATATAGCAGACTAGAGAAATAAGGATTAGCCATCCTATTTCGGATATGGTTTCGAAAGCTGCATCCCTAAGTGTAAAATGGAGAGAAAATGTGGGTTAAGCTCATCAGCATATTTCGCCAAATTGAATAAAACCCAAATACTAGAATGGATGTTTGTGAAGTATTTTATTTTAATTTTACATCTCACGCTTTAAGATTTACTTCTTCTTCAAACAGGTTCTGGGTCGTGGTTCCATCACCACGTTAGAAAAGAAATCTTTTGTGTGTCAAGCTGAAGTTCTAAACGTTGAGTATTTTTAAAGCAACAACTTTAAGAAGCCTTTAATCACTTGAATGCCATCCACAGCTATTCATGAGAATGATTACGTTGCCGTTCACCCTACGATTTAAACGAAAACTAAAATCCCTTTAAAACTCTAAAACTCTCTCTCCCTCCCTCCCTCCCCTCCTCTCTCTCTCTCTCTCTCTCTCTCTCTCGCTTTCTCAAGTGGATTCTTCTTTGAGAGACTGCACTTCAACAATTACATTCCGAATAATCCGCAACAATTTCCATATCATTGATGCACGCCATCTGGTGGTCGCGATTAGGAGAAGAAAGATTACAGATACGTTCTCCCCAGATAATCGAATCCATTTAACTTTAAGTGGCTCCAATAAAAGTCTCTTTAGCACTTCTAAACTGCCGACCTCGTCTTCCGTTATCGTTCGCCATACCGCTCGGACGTTGTCGCTTGGTGACGCCACGGAAATCAGTTCAAGTTAATTCTATTAAACATGACAGCCCATGGAAGTATTGTGCCAGTTAGTCGGACTGATAATGCCCGAGGGAAGTTCACGACCAGCAGCAGTAAACAGTGAATCAGATCGGATTTAATAATACGATGGATGCCCCGAGGGAGTTTTATCTCCCCCATCACGACTTCAAGATGACAAGGACAGTCCTCACCTTCCTTAATCTTCATTCTGGGAGCTTCATATTTCCCTGTTATCATGCAGAGAATGTTTCCTGTTTTCCCCACAGAGGGGAAACAATCATCTTTTAAAGGGCACACGACTTTATTCTTCAAAGGCGGCTTCAACTGAACTTCAACGAGAATTTTTCTAATTCCATCGGAAAGTGACAATTATGGCATATATAATGATGCGCCAGTATAATGATGCATTTGGCTGTATGGAAACCATTCCAGCTGTTTATATTTCTGTCTCCTTAAAAATATCAGGAATTTTCTATAGGTCCACTTGTTGTAAAAGATAAATTCTTTTACATGTTATATTATAAATATATTATAAATTCTGATAATATATTATTTGATGTGTTTAAGGATATTTGATCCCTTCGATTTTTAGCCATGTCTCGAGTGTCTAGACACCAGACATGGAATTTTACAATCCTTTTCAGGTTTAAAATAAGCGGAACATTAGGCTCACAGTGGGCAAAGAAGCTCATCAACTACCTGAGGACTTTAAGATTACAGTTCATTTTCATTTTCATCCATCCCACAGTGGGATTCGAACCGCGATCTATAGTAGTGAATCGACTCTAATCTGGCTGGCAAATTTGCTTAAATGACTATTTTAGCCAGTACAGTAACGAGGGTATGAAGCGTCTGTAGCAAGTGTCTAAACTTTGGCCCCCCTAACCCAAAAATGACAAAAATTTTGAAAAATTTAAATATAACAAGTTAATTTTGGAAGTATATATTCCACTTGGTTAGACTATAATAAATTTAGTTTAATCCTTTATTCAAGTGCAAGCAAACAAAGTTTGAGCCTGAAAGTATCTTCAGGACTGAGGCAATTCATAGTAAAGGTGGACCAAGCTCTCATCACTCCTTGTCTCATTATCTCCCATAATGCAAAGCACATCTCCTTGCGGATATGTATACTGGTATGCATTAAGGGAAGGGCCACTACCCAGACCGGTTTCGACCTTAATTGAGGTCTCGTCAGTGGGAGCCAGACCCAGAAGTGGTGATACTAAGGCAGAAGCAATGGAGAGGTCATATTTACTTATACGAGTTGCCAAAAGGTGTACCACTACCTTATTATTAAATTACTCTGGATTTAGACAAGGAGTGATGAGAGCTTGGTCCACCTTTACTACGAGTTGCCTCAGTCCTGAAGATACTTCAGGCGTAAACTTTGTTTGCTTACACTTGGATAAAGGATTAAACTAAATTTATTATAAATTTAGTTTAATCCTTGTGTCTAATACGCCCCAAACCTAGTTGCACCCGTGGCGGGCGCCTCTTTCGCCACGCCCTCGTTACGGCACTGATTTTAGCATTTTAGTACATTGAAGAGGCATAAATATCATACCGTGAAACTCCACCTAAAGGTCAGTAAGATTAGATGGGACCCAACATAAGCACTCAGATGACGATCACAGTAAGATATGTAAATGAGCATCACATTCATTAAATGCTTCCCTGGAAGGGGATAAGAATCATAGATTTTACTTAGAGGGAAGCATAACATAAAAATGAAAATTTAGGGAAGAAAGTAACAGACGAAATTTGAAATAAACAGCTACCTCCTCGTGCTACATGTGACACCCACTCAGGAAAGATTATAAACGTATACTACATTGGTATTGGTATCGTGGGTGGGTTAATAATGAGATAGTCCGGAATCAATACTCTATAGACCAGAACGATACTCTTCCAATCAGTGCAAACCTGCTATACAAATAGAACGAGGGTGTGCTGAAAAGTTGTAATAATCACCATGAAGGAATTGAGGTAGAGCCACGTAACTTACACATCATTCTACATATCCTACACCATGTGTTACACACTTGTTACAATGCTGCTGCGTCATTTCCAATCCTCTGAGAAAAAGTCTTTCCTCTTGTTGCACAAACCAGTTCATCATCTGTGGTAAATTTTATTCCTTTCAAGCGTTTCCTTAAATTTGGGAATAGGAATTAGAGGGGCGTTGTCATGCAAAAGCGAAACGCCTCTACTCAGTTTCCCACGGCATTTTTCCTTCCTTCAGTACCTCCTTCAATTCCTTCAGAGCTGTTGAATGAACTGCTGCTGTAACAGTTTCACCTTTTTTTTAGCTATTTAGTAAGGATTACACATCCATATCCCAAAAGACAACAGTAACAGTCTCTGGGTGATGGTGATGAAGCCATGTTTCATCGGCAGTATCTCACATATCAATACGAGCCAAAAACTTTGCACCTGATTTCTCAAAATGACCCAAAATCTCTTGAGATGACAGTACAAGTTCTCTCTTTTGGGTCGGCATTCAAATATTTGGGGATTCACTTCGCTGAGAGCTTCTTTATGTCTAGATGTTGGTGAATAATGACCCACACTCGTACACTGAATATCTCTAGAGACTTTGCAATGTTTCTGGCTAGTATTCATATATAATCAAGGATCATGGTATGCACTGCATCGATGTTTTCAGGTGCGATCGCTGTAGGTCTTCCTGACCTAGGGGCATCTGTTGTCTCAGATTCCCCAGTTTTAATCTTGGCCATCCATCAGGCAACTTTTGGATATGCTAGGGCACAGTCCCGTAACACACAAAGTTTGGTGAATCTCAGTTGTGGACTTTTCTTGCAGCACCAAAAACTCGATGACGGCGAGGACCTCTGTGTCTTCGAATTTCTTCAAAACGTCTGGCATGTCTTTTTATATATAATCATAGAAAACGACAAATGATTACAATTTGATGAAACATAGCGATTAAAGGGTTTTAAGATATGATCGTTCTTGTATTTATATCATTTTCTTTAATACCATGTTTGTTCTAGGTTTTTATCAGAATTTGTCATCACCTCCCCCCCTCATATAGAAGTCTCACATTGAGTAATGAATTTCATTTACCATCATGCCTACTGTGGAATTCAAACCCTAGACATATGGGAGAGCACAGAGGCTATTCAGCAAACCAACTTACATATGGAGTTTCCTATTTACGATTTAAGAGCAGAACGAAATCGAATAAATAAAATAAAATAAAACCTTGTTTTTTTGTTATTAATTACCTGAAGCGATGAGTCAAATCTGATAACTGCGTGCAACCTCAATAGCCCAATTACTGTAAATGCACGGTGGCGTTTAGTCAGTCAGATGCCAATTATGTCATAATGAATGAATCAAAAAAAAAAAAAGATAATAAGATTAGTAATGCTTAATTTACAATAATGGCATGATGCACATTTTCTTCGCACTAGAAGCTCTTCCCGACGTTGCTTAACTGATTTTCTTTTATGTTAGAAAATAAATGAAAATGAACTATCATCTTAGAATCCCTCTTTCTGGATAAGCCAGAATGAAATGCAACAGATTGGTTTTGCAGTACGGTGCAATACAAAGAACACCGTTTAAAAACGTACCTGGTTTAAATTACTATGAGCCTCCAATTTTCATGCAGAAATGCAATTCTCTAAAGTATAAAGCTTTATAATTATGTAGGAAAATGAAAGCACTTTCTCGTGCACAATTAGTGCTGTTAAAAGTACAAAAAATAAAACGTTCGGAATCGAAAACAAACCTGTACGAGAGAAAGTGTGACGATACGATGTTTTGCACGTAAATAATCCAAATGATTCTCATCTTACTATAAAATTCTCTTCTAAGAGTACGTGAACAATACGACGAAGCGATGTCACCTTCATGCAAATGACTTCGATCTCTATGACAAACAGATATTGCATCACCGAGATATTGCATCATACCTGCAAAAGAGAATCTCTGTTTTGAAAACACTTTATTCTTAGCATGCTACCCCCATTCGTGACTAGAAGGAAGAAACGTATATCGCATTTATCAAAATAAACAGACGGATGCACGAACGTGGAGGACGCATATGGTTCCACGAAAAGTTTAATTCGTTTGGAATGCATATTAGATTACTATGCATTCATTATTTTCCCAACAGATGGCGCTAACGTAGCACACGAACTTTAAACAGTTTAACAAACATGTTCCATGAAATTTGCGTAATATTTTCCAATTTCTATAAAATACTTCCTAGTCCAGCGTACGCATGTCTACCAAATGGACGATTCTATTTGTTCTTTGCAACAGATGTTGTCTGGTGCATAATATTGGCATTGCAGATTCTGATAATCCTGCTGTTTAGATGTTCGTGTTTTGCAATATTAAATTTTTCTTTGCTCATTCAGCGATGCTAAAGGGCTGCATATTGAAAGAGCAACCGATCCCCATGATGATGATGCTCATTTAGCACACCGCCTACGGAGAATCAATCTCATCTTATGTGGCCGCTGGAAAATAGATCGATATTTTTTTTTCTGGAGCCACTCTGGTTTCTTATCTCTCTCTCTCTCTCTCTCTCTCTCTCTTGTTTTGTTTTCTTTGGGATTTTGCTTGCATTTCTAGAGACCTCGTCATGATTAAACCAACATACAGGAGTGATTATAATTTATATCGATTATGCCGACAGAGAGGATTTCGCTCGATAGGAACGTAATCTTCTTTCGAAGAAAAAAAAAACCGAAACAAAAATAAACTTGTCCAATGTAGAGCGACACTCTAAGGATTTATGGAATACTCAAACAGAATGAAATGCGATGGAATTATTGACTGGGTGCTGATTACATCAAAGAGTTTTGTACACGGAAAAAAAGAAATTTCTTTGGACTTTGTGTGAAAGAGAAAGAAGTATTTGGCGAACGTGACGACAATCTAAAGTACAACCAGAACTGTTCGTATTATTCTAAACAAAAATGTCATCGGATTTATGGGATTTGCTAACAAAGGCCTTATTGGTTTAAATGTTTGGGAAGAAAAACTTGCTTAGCTGATCGTGAAAATTCTTATAGAAGTGTGTGTTTATTTTCAAATTCCTGATTATCTTCAAAAGCTATCACAGAACTTAGGTTCCTTTTAAATAAAAATGATACAGAAACTAATTGAAACAATCTGAAGTCTTCGATCAAATACAAAAAAAAAGAAGAAAAGAAATACGATAATAACAATCTGCTGACGTCTTTTATTCTCCAAAGGGAAAAGATGAGGCGCCGTTTAGCCCTAACTAAATTTTAGAGAGTAGTGAGCATCACTCTCCACATATTTTAAAATTTTAACCGGGGAGGAGAGTATGACAGACAACTGCCGCCATCTTGCGGTTCCTAAAACTATATGTTATTGTCCGAAATGGTGTGAATTTTGTGGTCGATTTTCTTGTGTTATGGAATTAAAACCGAGTTTCTCGGGAAGAAAAACTCTACTTGCCTCTGATCGAATAATTCAGGAATCGATAGAAAAAAAGGTTTAGAAAAAGTTCCTCTAGTTAGCGACTAAACTCGAAACCAGCGCTTATGGATGCGAATGCCATTTCCACAACACAGGCGAAACATTATTAAATTCTGAATAATTTCACAACCGCTCTAATTCGGTAAAAAAAAAAAAACTCCAGGAAAGAAGTAACGCCTTTAGAAATGAAATTAGCTTCCTCTAGGTAAGTAAGCAAATATGGGGTCATCGCATTGCTGCTTTTCTTATCACATAGGTTCGAGTTCGGAGATCATTTGCTTTTGTTGAATAGAAATATCTTAGAAATAAACCACATCATTTAACAGTGATAAGACGATCTATGCTAATAGTTTCCTGCGGGTCGTGGGTTCAAATTAACAAATTAAACAAAACTGATAAATTAGAACCTCCACAGCTCAATTGGTACAGACGGGCCCTTTGATTGTAAAGACCTGCATTTCGAATTCCATCTATTACGTGAAGAATCTTTATCAGGTCTTTTCAATCAAATGGTCAGTTATTCAGTCTCACACGGTGGTTGTGGGTTTTTTTCTCCCGGATATTTGGGTTTTTGGCCTCTCAGAAAACAGCAAACCAACCCCGTGAACATACCGATCTACAGCTGTAAATATTTGCCGGCTACATAGTAATGTCGTCGTTACTCCTAATGAGGGAATTCTACTCGTCCAAAGGGACAGATGGGATGAAGAAGAAGAACAAAATAACCTTAAACTAGGACACAGACAAGAGGCATGGCAAGTTCAAAAATATATTTTCCCCCACATTCAGTATAGACTTGTTAATCAATGTTGAACTGATGTATTTGAGGTGATTCTGCTTTTGCAGTGTCGGACATGCCAGGTGCTCACGTAATATATTTTCTTCGTTTTAATTTGAAGGTATATTTTACAAAGAAAGCTTTTGGTCTGTTGGTGTGATGAAATTTGTTTTGAATATTTTGAACGTGGAATTCTTTGATAGATCCCCACTCATTTGTTGACTGAAAATTTACTACTCCAATCGAGAAAATGCATTGAAAAAACGAGATTAGATCAGAATTATTGGCCTATCGGTAAACTGCATGAATACATGATAAAAGTCAAGAAACTTAGCCTCAAGAGAGTATTATAAGAATGCTCAGCTTTCCTATTCTGAAATATTTTCTACAGTGAAGAGATGCTGCCTGTCATTGATTCTCAAATGATGTGAAAAGATTTCCTTCAGGGTTTCGTTGCACTATTAATATTGTCTTGTGCATATTATCTTAGGTAACAATATTTCGACATCGAAGTCTTTTCAGGCTCTCTGAAGTCAGCGTTGGGTTGATATTATTTAAACAAACTCTTGGTTAGCAATATAAAGTAATTCAGTGGGCGATGATTATAAACTACCTAATATTTAAACTTCAGATAGAAAAGACTAACTTTAAATAAAACAAGAAAACCTTGTCCAGTACGCTACTAGTTAAAGTATTAAAAAGAAAAAAAATAATAAAAAAAACAGCAATAGCACGATCACACACAGATGACAAATATCTTTGTGTCAAAGCTCTAAAATGATTTCGTCGTACTGCAAATCAGCCACTGGGTAAACAGCAATTCCTCAAAGTGCCATACTGAGAGAAATATTGCAGCTCTTGGGTAAAATTTTTCTGTTGCACATAATCTCAAGAGAAACAGACCATCCATTAACTCCGAACTCTCCGATGCTCTCAGTATTCACAATGGAACGTGAATACTTCGACTTCGTTATAGTTTTCAACAAAAACAATCCAAGGTATGTTGCTTTCACACCAAGTATATCCATTGAGGTTAGGCTTAACAATCTGCGTCATTGATATGAAAAATGATCGTAATAGTGTAAACGAAAGTAGAACATGCGTTATAAGTTGTTGTTTCTATTTTATGTGTACTCTAAAATGTATAACACCACTTATTTGGAAATACCTTTGCTGATACATGCTATAGATAAAAATCAATATAGCGGAGCGCAAAAAAGGTCGGGACGAACGTCTCTTCCTGATGAAACAGCAAAGCTGGCACCGAAACAGCAGGCAAACATTGCTATCATAAATCTGATAACAAACAGTACTTTTTTTTCGCTTATTTCTTCTACTCGCTTATTAATCTACAGATATGTGGTAACATACACTCATGTTCAAAGATTTAAATAAGAATCTTTGAATAATAAATAAGAAAATATACTAAGAATTTTAACAATATAAACGTACTAAGCGAGTCTAACTTTTGCGCAACATAATTAGTGATGACCTTTTTTCTAAATCTGCGCTGTCTAGCACAGCGCATACTTAGAAAAAATACTGACATAATGACTGATGACCCGCACTGTGAATCATATGTGTAGTCGTGTTTGGTAGCCATTTTTAATCCTTCTTCGTGATGTTAATCCGCAGAGTCCAGTCAATCATCGGAATTCATAAGAAAGAACATCCATCCATCTCTAAAGCCTTGCAGTAATAATGGGTGTGTGCTCGTAGCGTGTCACTGCATGGGGTCTTGTGCTTCAGCCAGAATTCTGAAGAAAAAAAAAAAAAACTTTTTTGTTGCCCACTACTTAATGACACATAAGACTGTCATTTGTGATAAGAAATTCAATGGCTAGACACGATTCTAATTTACTCTGCAAATTAGTTCTTTTTTGGCTCACATGTTAAGGAGATCTCGAAAGATAACTTCGCAACAATTAGCCACTCATGGAAAAATCGTGAAACTTGGTGCAGCAAATGACATGTCGTTACTGCAGTCTGCGATATAAAGGTGTACCATTATGACACTAGGTGTCAGCACCAGCATCGGTTAAGGTCAAATGCAACGGAGGTAAAATGCTCAAAAAACTCGTAAATCGGATGCAATCAAGTAAACAGAATCATAAAACTACGAAACTAGAAACTGTTAAAACTAAAATGAATGAATAATATAAGAATAAAATCGCGCAAAATAATTTTAATTGTTTTGTGCGATATTGTTCAGTAATTAAAATTACTGAACGCAAAAATACTGACGTTCTTCAAAGCATCAAAACACAGCTTTAGTAATAATAATGCAATTAAAATGAACATTAAAATGAATTAAACGTTCAGCCTATTTACCTCTAAGTAAATTAATTTAATCTCGAGGTTCCTATGAGGAAAACGAACTAAATGTAAAACACAATAATGAAAGAAGCGCAGAATATGCAACAAAAATAGTAAATCACTATTAAAAACACGAGTTTCAATTGAATAACAATAAGTAAGAAACAATATTTGGGTTAATAAAAATAAGGGAAAATTACATAAAGAGACAAGCTTATTTTCGTCTATATACAAGAGATTCATAATAAGAAAAACGATATTAATCCTCTTTATCCTGCATAAGTTTCAAAATGAGCATCACAATAAAGAATAGCGTCGAAAGAGCAGTAATTTCTGATTAAAATTTCTTCGATAGCATCAAATTAAAACAAAACAGTCCATGCCAGTTTTGATGTATGATCCCCAATAAAAATCGTCGATGCTTTTGTTAAATTTAAATTTTTACATGACCTCTTTAAAAAGAAAATGAATAAGAAACACTGACTAAATTAACTGCGGAATTTTTAGAACGTGTCGCTGTCCTTTCCTCTTTTTTTAAAGTTTTCTTCCATAAAACCTCTAAATCTTTTTATTGTGCACGCGATACAAAAGTTTGTATCCAATCGACTTTGACAAATGGACAGATGCTCTCCTAGTTGCCCATATGATTTTAAAATACACGGGGTTGCCAAATTGTAAGCAACGGATCTTTTAAATTACGTTTAATTTTATTTTACTAACAAAAAAGGGAAGCCTTTCCATTGTCTGTAGTAGACTATAACGCATATAAAAGAGTATTCGAAACCATTTACTTCATTTAACAAGAAATGTTCATATTACACCAAATTAATTATTTTAATTTATCATAACTTAATTTTTTGTAACCCTACAATATCGTAGGCTACAAAATAACAAAATACTCAATGGAATTCAAAGTCATAATCCGAATTGTGACTTACTATTTATTATTATTAATTTAAAATGGGAAGGATTCAACAAGCGACATCCAGCTATTTGCTGATGATGCAAAGATAGGTAGGGCAATCAGGAATGCTGCTGATATGCAGTACTTGCAGAATGATTTGAATAGGCTGGAATTATGGGCACGGGAAAATGGATATCAGTAAATTTAAATTCATGCACTTCGGCGTGATTAAATATCCAATGTCGCATTATATTGGGGAGATTATGCTAGTAGGAACCGATTAGGCTAGAGATCTTGTACTGTTAGTAGATAGGAAGTTGAAGTTCAGGGACCACGTAGCAAACATTGCAAATACAACTCAAAAGATAATTCCAATGCTGAAATCACATGTAAAGATTAAAGATGTCATTTTGCCTCTTTACAAGTCCTTGATAAGACCTCACTTGGACTATTGTGCACAAGTCTAGTGTCCTGGTTTCCGTTGTGATTCTGATACAGTGGAGAGGGTTCAAAGGATAGTGTTAAAAATGATACCAGGATTGTGGAATACTGATAATGAAGACAGAATGAGAATTTGTAGACATCAGACACTAGCAAAGAGGAGAAAGAGGGGTGATATGATTGAGACTAACAAACTTCTGAAAGGGTCATACAGAATGGAATTTTTCAATTTGTGGGGGGTGGGGAAAGAAAATGAGAGGGTATCCTTCGAAGCTGAGAATGAGGACCGCTAAGATTTTTCTCTCAGAGGGTGGTGCGTGATTGGAATGGATTGCCATTGGATGTTGTGTGTGCAAGCAGTGTGAATGCGTTCGAGAATAAGTATGATAGGTGGTAGTTTATGTATGTATGATACGTGTGTAGTATGTGGCCTCCCTCGATGAGTCTTTCTTTGGACTCCCTGGAGGTTTCTCTTAATAATAATAATAATAATAATAATAATAATAATAATAATAATAATAATAATAATAATCCTTTGTCTTCCTCTCTCTTTGAGAGGGTTGTAGCTAATTACTGGTGAAAAAAACATCCTATATCTGTATGAGACCGGCTAACCCACCTTTCGTCAAAACAGACCAGATAAAGGTTCCTCGCGTCACTGACGGGAATCGGACCCAGGTCTTTCCGACCAAAGGGCTTCGTCTATACAGACTAAGCTACGGAAGCTCAATAATGATGATGATGATGATGATGATGATGATGATGATGATGTAGTAATCTGAATTAGCTTTGTTTGTGCGTTCTTAGATTTTTCAGGTGCTAATGTGCTGGATGCGGAGTTATTTCCTTTTAACTAGAAGATCTATATTCAAGAGAATCAGTTAAATTTTTAATGCACGGAAGACTCTGTACCTGTTCGCTGAAATAACAGTCCTGCAATGCGGTACATTCCGTACTTGTTATTGGAGTAAAATTGCCACGTGAGTGTAGAATATTGCTCGTCGTTCATAGATTCCATATACGTTTTTCGATAACTTACTAATCTTGACTTATAAGATTACAAATAAAAGAAAAAAACTGAAGTTGATCATATTTTGAAGACGCCTCTTTTCACTATATCTTGTTTATTTCGTTTATTTCTTTTTTTTCGACATTCACGTTGCCATTGTCTAAGCCTTTCATTCTTCTTCTTCTTCTTCCTCTTCTCAGGAAGAGGAAGAAGGGTGAAAAATCACAATTAAGTATCACGCAATGGTGGAGATAGATAAGAGTAAGCTCGTCCTGTAATTTCCTTGGCCATAATTAGTATTTTTATAGTGTAGAGAAATACTCATATTTGATATTATATTCAATCCAATTTATAACAAAAGTTTTGCTTTTTTAAAACCTTCTCTGATTACATTGCGCCTTCCTAAGAAGTAGTAAGAAGTTCATCTGCAACTTACTAGTTATGTAGTAAAAAGAGCTAGTCTAGACGTTATTCGATTTATGAATGAAAAACTTATATTACTGGATTGAGGAATATAAAAGAAGCATACATTTCAGATTTCTATGCTGAAATGGGAGTAAAAATAGTTTCATCCTTTTGAACTACGTCAAAAGTAAGTAAATAAATAAATGCTATCTCTTTTGGTATCCCACCACAGCATTTTATACTGTTGAAGCGTTGTTTTTTCGCGTGTTTTTGACGTGGGAAAGTTTCCTCGAAAAACAGATATGATGATAGATGGAATCTCTTTAAGACCACGAAAATGTACTTTCGTATGAGATGAAGATGGCAGCCATATAAATAAAACGATGGCATTATGCATGAAGGTGTCACGCAGTGAAGGAAAAAACCTCGGTTCTTCGACTAAATCTAGCGTAAATTCGAGGTGTTTTAAATACCATAAATCACTAGGGATATCTCCGTTGGCAGAAAGATACTGAAAGATAAAAGCTGTTCTAAATTTGCTTTGGGAAACACTTGAGGTTTTGTAGCAATCTAGCGCTAAGTTGATGACAGTTTTTCTTTTTTTAAATTGCGTGAATAGTTTTTTATGAGTTTGGGGTTTTTGCATTACTGAAAATGCAACACAAAGAGTTTGGAAAAATCCAGGTAATGCTTTTTTTTATATAAAAACCTGTTTACGAAAGGCCTAAGTCTACGATAACAGAGCTAAAGAAATGATTACAAAATAAAATCCAGTTTATAAGTGTCCTTGCTTAATGTTCCAGTGTGATTGTTGAACTCCGGGTGTACATAAACTATTCTTCAGTACAGTTAAATTTATAAAAATGTATACTTCGTACATTTTTTTTTTCGATTTTCACTCTGGAATTTAATCTTGTTCTATATTATACGCTGATAATTCAAGAAAAGTAATATATAATAATTGAAGTTGTAAGAATGCAACAAAATATATTCTGAAAAAGCTTAATTAGATGTATTTTCGTTAAATATAAATTAAATATTCAGATAATCTGAACGTCCATCAATAACTAAACTGAATGAGTCAAACCCATGTTTGGCTCATTAAGTGCGATGCAATTAAACAGTTTTTACTTTTACGAAAAGTTTTCATAAATAATTCCTTAAACAGTTTCGTGGATTATGTTGTAATATCGCTATAACGAACCATAAAATGAGACTAAATTGTCGCAGACTCGTATCTGCAAAAGTACTTGGGCATTTTACCGATGCCACTGCCCCCAACAATCATTAAAAATATTTGCGAACCTTATCTATTTCATTAATATAACTTATCACTACACGATACTTTTAAAGAAACATTAAAATGGGATATTGAAGTTTAGAGAAGTTAACACTAGTGTTAACTTCTCTCCTTAAATGAATACGTTATTAGACATTTTTAAGTTTCAGCTTGAGTGATCAATTAGATTTGTAGCATAGAGTAGTCATGAATCCTAAAAACACTACGAAGAAATGTGTGCGTGTTGCCATCTAGTGGTATATTACGTAAATCATCATGATACTCTACATGTTCACGTTTCCCTCTTCAACGTTGAGGAGAAAAAAATATCGCTTTACTAATGTACAAGTCGTTATTTGTGTCGTTAGGTCAATGACATTCTTAACAAACCCATTTGTTCTTTCGTATTTATCTGGAGATATACCGATGCTTAAATTGCACTTGATTCATATTTGGTACCTCTAGATATTGAAGTATGAACAAAAGAAGTCTATTAACTTCGTCAAGTATCTTACTTCGAGAAGATCTATACAAAATATTTCAAATGTGTGAGATCTTCACGCGGCGAACCGTAATGACTTCTGCTACTCTCTAAGTGGCAATTACGAGAGGCCTACAGTGCTTTTATGATAAAACATAATTCTGTGAGAAGCAATACACACCCAGCCATGCCAATTTGCTCTTTCACATGAGATCCATTTCGGTGGATATAAAACTACCAAGCTCAACCCAAATGGGATTAATTCTAATCTTACTGACAGAACGAATTGCTTTTGTGTAATGTATAGCAGAAAGGTTTGATGATGATGAAAGATATTCTGTTGAGCTATCGGGGAAACTTTCTTATTCAATAAAGGGTTTTTTTTAGATATATTAGGGATTTGGAGCGTTAGCCAGTCGTGGCCTTTCAATTTAATGGAAAACATTTCACGTCGCCATCTTTCTTCGCTTACTACAAGGGCCCAAGTAAAGCTTTCAGACTTAAACCACTAAGTACCTTTTTTACGTTTTTATTATTTGTATTTTTAGAATTCATTATTATCTTTAGTCTTTTTTTTTATCATTTTAACAATTCGATAAAAAATTAGTAATAAAATAGTCTGCGTGACAAAAAAGTTTCTCATAATGTTAACAATATTTTCTGCTATGAAGAAGGCTTCAATCACCAACATTTCTTTAGAGATGCTGGTGTTTGAAGAGATTACCAGATCGGTAAACATTTAGCTAAGACAAAATTTGATCATAAAACATGTTTATTGAGATATAATGTCTTGCTTAAGCATATTGTGTTTGGATTCAGTCGTAAAACGAACTCATTGTCGGCCAAGAGATTCTTCTCAAAAATAACGTTTTTTTTTTTTTTTCCTCCGCTATCTCTCGCGACTGGGTTTGATCTCTAGAGCAGTGTTATTGGATTTATTTAATCCCTAGCCTACGATAACAATGTGCTATAGATTTACATTCTTTTATGGTGGAATTCACATAAAAAGCATATTAGATATTACAGGTTATATGATTCAGTAAACAGAATGAAATATTTAAATCTTTCATTCCTTTTTATCACTGAAATAAAACGCAACACAAAGTTGGATTACTTTGTGTTGCGTTTTATTGATTTCTTTGACGTACTGGCTTTGGAGTAAAAATAAATAATCAAATAAAAATGAATTAAATCAAAACATAGAATCAACGGAATGTGTTTTGTTTTATGTATTGAGGAGCATTTTATTTAAGGGAAATATCAAGGCATCATTCAGGATGTGAGTTTTGTAAATTGGAGAGTTTGTAGATCACCGCTCTTCACGCTCATCAGAGGAGAAACTCGAAATCAATTCAAATTATCTGCCAATAGTTCGATTTTTTAATTTTTTTTTTATTTCATGTGGGATTCCTCCCTTTCCTCAACCATCCCTTAGGACTGGTTGAGCCCTGCTAATGAGGGATTAAGTATGTATTTTATGACTGTAGATCCGTGTGTGTTCAAGGGCAGGTTTGCTAGTTCTGGGGGAAGAAAAACCGAAGTTTCCGGGTGAAAAAATAACCCTAACTCCGTGTGAGACCGGCTAAACGTACCTTTAATCGAAAGAGACCAGATAAAGATTCCTCACATCTTAGACGGGAATCAAACTCAGGTTTTTCCGACTAAAAGGCTTCTTCTATACCGACTGAGCTACTGAAGCTCATATATTTTTAAATATTATAGGATTGAAAAAACAAATCCGCCCAGGACCGTTGAGAAATAATGTACAACACACGAAGGTACATAGATATGTTTTGTTTTATAATAAAAAAGGCTCTTTTGGGGTATCCGAGTTATCAAAAACTGAAAGTTGTTTAAATATGTAATTAATATCTCAAATTTCGTATAACACTAATACTGCTTATACTAATACTAATACTGCTATGGTGCGAATGCAAAGGACTGGTGCCATAATATTCTACTTTTCATCTCTTCTCTCTCTCTCTCTCTCTCTCTCTCTCTCTCTCTCTCTCTCTCTCTCTCTCTCTCACACACACACACACACACACACATACTCGCCAAATCCAGCATAAATATTCCCATTTCGAGGGATGAACATATATCAGAAGATTTATAAAGGGACTTAAGAATAATGCGTTTTTTTTTTTTTCAGAAGAAATGTCTTGTGAATGTAGCCAAGTCAGTACGTTGCGTGTAATAAAATAACTATTATTTGTGTGTATGGATAAAGAGGGGGATTTCATTCCGACTCGTATCCGATCACTCTCTACAACCCTGCTCATGAAAAAAAAAAAAATATATAGGTTCCCTTATGCTCCGAATAACTGCAGCCTTCCATCGACCATACACGCGCATATTCCATTGAAAACACTTCTGGTACCCAAGCGTTGCATGCAGAGATCCCGCGTGGCCATGAAATATTTGGAGAATTTTGAAACGCAGCTGGGAAATGTCGATTCGGTGCACGTCTGTAAATTCTCCTGTGAACTTTTGAAAATGGTTCGGGTGACGAATAGTGGCTTTCAAGTGTACGAAAAGCGATACATTCACAAAAGGTATTGTGTGAACAGTTTTGAAGGCGTTAGGGGGAAAAAGAAATTCTAAGGTGGCATTAAAAGTATTCAACATTTCGGTTCGAAATGCGAAAGCGAAAATGGAATGAGTAAGTACACCACGACTGGTTTAAATTGGGAAGCACGCGCGCGCGCGCGCACACACTCTCTTATCTCGGGATTCATTGTTTTTAACATCTGCAGCGAGTTAGGAGGGAAGCGCGTTTGTTCCTTATTTGTATTACAAACGAGGAAAAGTTTAAACATTAAAACAGCGTGATCGTCATCGGAGAAGATGACTCAACGTTGCTATGACAACTGCAAGCATAAAGTCAATAGAGAAAGACAGCAATTATCCCTTTGTGTATCCACCAAATTAGCAAATGGGAGATTATATTCTGGCGGTGTTATTTCTACGGGGTGGAATGTTTTAAGATCAAAATAAATATTAGTTTTAGATTACAATTAATCTCTCTCTCTCTCTCTCTCTTTCTCTCTCCAAAACTGTATGGATCTTTATAATTATTTTTTTCAAGATCGAAACGTATAGTTACGCTATTGTGTATATGGTTCTTCATTCACCCTCACAAGAAATTAACACATCCTACAAAAAATGTGTCTGATAAAATTATACAGAAAATATAGTTAATTTTAATAAGTTAACAAATTTTCCAAAAAAAAAAAAAACTATTCTAAATGAAAAGCTAGTGTTGTTTCTTTTCTCATAGATGGCGGCACTATCACATTCTCTCCTGCTGCGTGTTCTCAACGGCCTTGAGAAAAGTAAGCATTAACATCAGAATGCTGTTGTTAAACAAGTTGAAATAGAAATAGCTAAGTCATAAGCACAAATAACTTATGGCACGGAATAAAAAAATTAATTTATATTTCATGAAAATAAAAATTTATATTTTCATAAAATATAAATTATATGAAATTTATATGAAAAAAAATTTATATGGAAATTTATATTTTATTTAAGAAAATGAAAAAATATTTAATTTACATTCAAAAGTATTATTTATTTTTCGATAGAAATGAAACAATCCAAGGTAAAAAAAACACAGAACCTTTTAATTGTTTTCTCCATTGGAACTTTTTTGAATTATAATTTGCAAATGGCATCTTTTAAAAAATCTCGCCAATCGACATATTTTAAATGAATATCTTTTAAATCGATACCTTTTTAATTACCGTTTGTAAATTTTAAAATCAATTATTTTTAAAATCAATATTTTTGATATAAAATATCCTAACAATTATATATTTTTGATGTCAGTGACGTATAGCCCATCTCGCTAACACCGGCTCTCGCTACAGCGTCTGTCATTATAATAACACCTTTCTGTCGTTATCTTAAAAAAAAAAAAAAAGGTGAAAAAAAAACTACATTACATTTCTCTAATCGCCTGCAAATGAGTCCAATCCTCCCCCCTTATCTGAGTACATGACGAACTTTAATAACTAGTGAAAAAAGAGAAGGAGAGAGAGAGAGAGAGAGAGAGACTGAATGAAATTACAGACGAAACGTTTTGCAGGCCACATTTCAGGCATTAACTAAAAAAAAAAAAAACTGAAAAGCGAACGAAGTGGACTGCGAATTGTGTGAATTCTGTTCTCAGGTCCGTGGTGAGCGTACCAGAAAAAATTCCAACAAAAAGAAAAAGCGACTGGCTATTCTGAATAATAAAAATTCAAAACAAAGAAGATGATAATTAGAAGAAACACACGTATAAACCACAGTGAAAATTATTTAATTGTAAATATTTCATCCTAAGTATCTTAGGACATCATCAGTACAGTATTTAAACAAAAATTAGGAATAACATACAGTTAGGGCGCATGATTACAATAGAATCTCATTGAAAACGTGCATAACGTGTTAAAGTAGTACCAAAAAAAAAAAAAAAAAAACATTAATTATTTAACACAATTTTGTATGATAATTTCCCATACTTTAGGAATAGTAAGAACGTCGTTGCGGTTTAGGTTTGGTCTGTGTAGTAGAGCTTCAGAACTTTCTTTGTATAAACGTTCATGTTTAAATAAAGATCTATGTAAAAGTTTAGCCTTTTCCCAATGGATCCTACGGATCCATTGGGAAAAGGCTTTCGCAAGCCTACATTCTCAGGTCGCTACATTCACAATTCTTCTGCTCATCATCCATCTCAGAAATCTGGCATTATTAAATCACTAGTTTCCAGAGCACACAAGTTCTGCTCTTCTGAAGAATCTTTAAACCAGGAATTAGACGTTATCAAAAATACAGCCATCCTAAATGGATATAATCCCAAAACAACTCAAAAAATCATCAGTCACTTCTGCATACATCAAACCAGACAGGAAGAAGTGCATAGGATTCCCATACCTTATGTTAAAGGCATCTCAGAACTTTCTAAAATTATGAAGAAATACAATTTTGCCACTACTTACAAACCTATCAACCAAATTTACAACTTGTTACCTTCTCCTAAGGACAAATTCTCACCCTTGATGTTACCTGGTGTTTATGAGATTCCATGCTCATGCAAATTATCTTACTTTGGACAGACAGGTAGGTCTGTTCAGAAACGCATCTCGGAACATCAAGACTACATTCGTCTTCTTAAACCGCAGAAATCTGGCCTCTCCCAACACGGAATTGAAAATCCAAACCATAGGATCCATTGGGAAAAGGCTAAACTTTTACATAGATCTTTATTTAAACATGAACGTTTATACAAAGAAAGTTCTGAAGCCCTACTACACAGACCAAACCTAAACCGCAACGACGTTCTTACTATTCCTAAAGTATGGGAAATTATCATACAAAATTGTGTTAAATAATTAATGTTTTTTTTTTTTGTACTACTTTAACACGTTATGCACGTTTTCAATGAGATTCTATTGTAATCATGCACCCTAACTGTATGTTATTCCTAATTTTGTTTAAATACTGTGCTGATGATGTCCTAAGATACTTGGGATGAAATATTTAAAATTAAATAATTTTCACTGTGGTTTATACGTGTATTTCTTCTAATTATGAACGCACCACAGGTTTCGTTATTTAAAAAAGAAGATGATTTTTAAATTAAAAAAAAAAAAACATGTTAATGGCATTCTAGGAAATGCTCACAGGCCTAATTCAAATCCGATCTAAATACTTGTGAGTACGGCCGTACTTATGCACAGGCGAACGAGGCTCTAGCTGGGATCCCCGAAAAATTAGGACCAATTTAAGGACCCCAAACGATGAGAGAGGAGCCCCGACCGCCTCGAGAAAAGTGTAAGTACGGCTCTACTTGTGAGATGAAGTAATATGTGAGTCATGTCTGGAGGTCAACAGTACGCAGAACTTAAAGCGGTCCTCTGCGTATACATAATCACGTAGAAAAATTACCATTTAGATCTTCCGACCTGGTTGGCCAAATGGATGGCATCGCAGCTATCCAAACAACGGGCTGTGGGTTCGAATCCTACTCTGGGTATATCCTTAACTGGGAGATGTATTTCATCATCCGGCGTGATATCTCTCTGCCTAGTTGGAGTCCTAAAGTGGCTTGAAAGGTTTCATGGGTGGTTTGCGAGTAAATTCTTCTCCCCTAAATACATTAGCAAAAGAGGTGGAACTCGAATTCATCAACTATAAACTTGGAGGATGGAAATGGAAAATATCATTTACTTCGCCAACCAAGCCAACCTATTAAGCGAAGAAATCTTTGCTTTATAACTATATAAAATGATTTTTTTTTGGTTGAATCAACACATTTGTTGCCAAAGATAAGTCTTTTGCTAATTTCATTAACGATAATGAAGAACGAAGTCAAAGCTACTCGAATAACCAGATCTTCACATTCCTTTGATAGCGTTAATTAGTAAGCAAATATTAAAGCTTCTTTGTTTAAAAACACTTCCTCGTTCTCTCGCATTATTATTATTATTATTATTAGTAGTAGTAGTAGTACTTTTCGTGACGAATATCTTTACTGGCGACACCGAACAGGCCTTTCTTTAGCATCTCCAAGAATTGGGAAATCGGTAAGTTTAAATAATCCTCAATGCGTTCAACATAATCTGCATTATACGTGGAATCCACAGAACTAATGTTTCCATGACAACAAATGAAGAATGGACCGCTTATCCGACGACTATAATGCACTTGATTTAATATCGGCACCACAAGACTGTTATTACCTGTGTATATATATCCATGTAATTGGCTGGCTGAGAGGTCAGCCATCTTGAAATATTCGAATACAAGTGTGATAAAAAGTGTATTCTCTCAATAAATATATTCTCTGTCATTTCCGAAACTAAAAGTCAATTCGAAGTCTCATTTGTAGGAAAAGACATTGGGGGGGGGGGGGATGATAACCTTTACTTTAAAATATTCTTCCATTATCCAATTTCTTCATTTTACTAAATATTAATATTTTTTTTTGTCATTCTTGCGTATTATCAAGAGATAGGCCGAGATCACGAGATGTGTATCTCGGTGAAGAATTGCACGAGTCCCACAGAAGACAAAAGCTATCCATAATAACAGAATCCGCTGTCTCCATCTGGCAAAGAGCTGTTTTTTTTTTTTTCTGCGTTTGGAAATCGAAGCTTAGGAAACAAAGCCCCGATGAGAAACAGCGTACGTATATCGATTTCCGTGTCCGAACCGAAAGGAGGTTCGCGCGTTGTTACACTTGAAAACTTTCAAGGGAGATGAAAGGCAAAGAAAGGGAGTGGGAGGGGGGGAGAACTACGAATCAGACAACGTATCTGGCATTTGAAAGGTACACGAAAGTTTCATCCGCTACGGAATCTTGCTAAAAGAAGGAATTTGAAAGGTAAATAACAGTGCTGGGCAAAGTAGTAGCACAGCACGTGCTTGCTCTCTCTCACTCTCCCTATGTGCGTGTGTTAGGAATCGATAGAAAAAAGTTCTGCCGCACTACTTGGCAACTAAAGTGCATACGCACCCGTGTGATTAGGGCGATTGCAGTTGATAGAAAGCACACGTCTTAGATAAACCCAAGGAGTGAATTCCCATAAGGGCACAGAGTTGTTTTTGCGTAGTCGGATTTTCTCTCTGAGAATAGTTGAACCTGATCCCTCATTCGATTTACAGGAAGATAAAAGGATTTAGCGAGAACAGTCGTATTCGCGAGGTTTCCACTTAAAACAAAAATCAATGTTATCTACGGACCATTTGAATACTGAGTGCATCGGTCTATTAAGGAGGCAATGCTTGGATTTTTTCAAGCCCGCTTATTAAGGTCGTCATTAAACAAGGTAATGTTGTCCCAGAGAAGGATTAAAACCTTCTGATACTTGGATTTTTCTTCACATCAGTAATTAAATTTCCAATCCAGAAAATCCCTCAACGGGATGTGTTAAAGGGCTCGATGGTTCAGAAATAAAACTCATTCAACAGCAGAATAAGTAGCGTACGGACAGATATGAAGCTTCTAGCCTCATGGCTGCCCCGCGTTCTCATCAGTGGAAAGAATGCATCTTTCTAACCCGATGTTCAAGGGATTGTCCACTAAGACGTAATTAGGCAATTTCGACACTTTACTGAAATCATTAACTGCTTTTCCTTTTCGTGTAAAGCAAACACAATTCTGCGAATGTATCCACTAAGAGATATATTCGATAAAAATAGAACTAACCACTGAGTCGTAGCACTAGTCAAGTTAATAATAAACGAAGATACTTGACTTCGATGGATAATCAAGCCAACATGTTAAAGAGATTAGATAAAATCAATTTATTCATAATAAGTTGCATGGGATGATTTCTTATAATTTTTGTCTTTCTTTTAGATATCCTAACGTAATTTCACCCAAAGATAGAAAGAAAATCAGATTCAATCGGTGATCATGTGATCACCGGTTGTTCTGTAATTTTTTTCAATAATACGCCTGCAACGTAACTTGAATTTTCGAAGAAAAAATATCAATTTTCTCCTAATAGGCGATTTCTATGACGATAGGTTTCTCCCATAATTTTACAAGTTTGCATACGTGAAATGCCCGATAGATGTCGCTCTGATTATTCCATTTTTGTCATCGTTTCTACTGTGAAAGGCAAGTGTTTTGGTTAAAGATTTGATTTTCCTGCTTCTTGAAATGGATTGATTTGTTACTCGTGCAGAAGAAGAACAAGGTTTAGTGAAATAAGCACAAAAGAAATGTAATATTTATTTCTTCTTCAGGCTAAACTCCGAATCTCCAATTTCCTTTGTGCATTCAGCTACTTGCTGATGCGGTGACCTTTTCATCGGCAATGCAAACTTGCGAAAGAAAGAATGAAAGAAGGAGAACAAGCTAACTTATAATTAACTTAGTTTTTCCCTTGGCAATTAAACTAAGTAAAAACGAAAATCAGAGTTTAAAAAGAAGTATAATTTTCTCCTTACAATTATCTCTTCTTTTTTTTTTTGTTTGTTTGTTTCTTTGACATTCTGCCCTTCTATTTTCCCTGAAATGATCCGGTTGGTCTGTTAAGTAAAAGTTTAGTAATTCAGTCACTTGTCGCTAGGTGGCGTGACAATATCGGAAAAGTTTTCCTTTTCAATCTTCGACACCGCTACTTGTGTAATAGAAGAGTCGTCCAGTTCGGTATACAAGCAGAGCGTGTTCAAATTGAACATAACTAGGTCAAAGGCACTTCAAAGGGAAATGGCTTCGATCTGTTTACAGATTCGAGTGTGAGTTAATGGTTCGAGATGCGTTGTGTTTCTTAACTGTTTCGTACATAGCGAACATTAGTGGCCTGATGAAATATGGAGAGACGATGGATGTAATAATCGAAATGTAATTTAGAGGCTCATACTTTAAGGGACCGCCATATGTGTAACGATCGTCGTGAGCGAATTTTTAAAGAGGTTTGAATTACGAGCGACTTAAATCCTATACGATACTAATACCACGGAGGATTTGAATAGAAAAGAAGAGGTCACTAACATTTTCTTTAAATTACAGCAGATAGCATTTTATGGGAAATATGAAGGTGAAAGATTATTTTATACATTGGAGATAACGGAGCTCAATGAAGAGGATTTGGACTGCGAGAGGATGACAACTAATACTCATATATTATCCGGATTTAAGTCCGCGCGGTTAGCCGAGTGGCTTTGCGCTTCGCAACCATATGCCTGGGAAAGAAGTGTACTGGATTCGATTCTCGTCACCGACGTGAGGAACTTAAGGCAGCCATAACCAAGTTAGCCGGTCTTGGGCGTTGACAGCAGGGCTTTTCTCCCCAGCTTATCTGGGGTTTTTTCTGACGCAAGCAGGCAAACCGGCGCCGTGAACACACGGATTACAGTCAGGAATACTTGAGTCTTCTTCCAGCCATAGGCCTGATTCGTCAGCTATGCTGGTCCCGAGCTCGGATAAAAGTTGGAGGGGGGGGGATTGAGATGTTGCCGTACTTCCCAGTAAAAGGACCCTCACGACCGTTTTATCATCATAAAATAAAATAAAATCGAGATTTAAGGATCGTAGATATGTCCATGGAAGTATCGATTTACGGCTACGGAACCGAATATGAACACTGATGTAATACGGAGTGCATGGAGTGATTATTTCAAATGAAAATGTTTCGCTAGTTGTCTCATGCCGATCAGATATAATTCTGTATGTTTCGCAACCCCCCCCCCCCCATCTTCTGAAGAGCGCATCAGCTATAATATGGTAAAGCAGATGAATCAGACAACTTCAACACATAGTGAAATCTCTCTTGTAAAAAAAGAGGAGAAAAAAACACAGTTGATTGTCTATCTACGAGATACAGAGAGAGAGAGAGAGAGAGTGAGAGAAATCAGTTTCCTGTTGGTAATACTTTTATGAAATGTTGTATGCTGTGAGCTCTGAAACGGCGGTAAAGAGAGCTTTGACCGGACTCACGGTAAATACACAGATCCATCAAGAAGGATTTCCTCTGACAGGAAGACTGTTTCTACTTTCTAAAGAGAGCTTCACTAACTTCACACAGACAAAGAAATACAGAATTCTTTTTTTTTTCTTGTGGCTTTAACGTACCAATTTTGTTAGTCTACGTAGTTTCTTATCTTCAGATACAAGAAAGGAAATTAATATTTTCAAAGTGAAGATGTGCAATTCTATACGGTGGTTGTTGTTGTTCAACATTTCACGAAATCAAATAAGATCTAATTTCAAAGTCAAACTTATTCCATTTGTGGTTTCGTTCTTTATTTTTAGAGTTCCAGTGGTCGAAAGTAGAATAACTGAATAGTAATAATAACTCAGTTCTGTTGTTGCAGTTACTCTATCGAAGAAACTAGTTCGTTCAGTTTGCAAATATAAGCATTCATGAGGTGACTTCTCCGATATATCTTAGTTTTATTTCTACTATAATACTCAGACGATATTAGTGGGCAGAGTCGCAATAGTAGTCTTGTTGTCATGGTGATATGGTTTGTTGGAAGAATAGATGCAGTTAAAAATGTCATCATAACAAAAAGATGAGAAATCGGAAATAAATAAATAAATAAAGGAAGGAATATACCACCCTGCTGATCTCTCAGTGTAAAAACATTCGGGAATTAAATTTAAACCTTTATAAGATACGTCAATACAATTTAATAAACTCCTAACATTAAATTTCATCAAAATCCCTTGAGTTAAAGGTACGCCTACGAAATACGAAAGAAATCAGTGCCAATGGGAGGCACAACTTGCTGCCATTGAAAGAGTATCAGTCAAAGCGAATGAAATGCCTGAAGCATCGAGAGAGAAACACACCAGACAATTTCTTGTTTCCTGTGAATAAATGAATGAATGATAAATAGTAAATGAAAATCGTTACATAAATATAGTATCACCTTTTTAACTACAACGTTCATTTAAGTATTTGTGCACTCACACACTTTCGAAATATTTTGAAGAACAAAGCCAAAGATGTCATGTCAATCTCTTCAAGTCTAATTTTCTATTAACGTCTTAAGGTTTTTTTTCGCTACAGAGTTAACTATCATTTTCTAGCTTAAGCGTTTTGGACTCTGATGGTACAATAGACTGGACTAGTCTCAACACCTTTCATCCAAAATAATCTATTATGTATCCCTTCAAGTATATCTATATGGGATCGTCTTTATATTTTTAAAGCATTCCTAACTTCATAAATTCATCAATATCTTGGTTTTAATTTCGGTCTCCCCCCCCCTTACTATCCCATTTTATTGTTTCAACGTAAATGCTACCTATGATAAACCTTTAGAATATGCATTGTGGGTGGGATAACGATTAGATAATCACGAAGCCCTGATCTAAATACTGGTATTCAGAGATATTTAGACTGAGAGGGCAGACTGATACTTCTTTTGTATTACGAGTCTCTGTGGTTGTAAAGATCTGCGATGTAATTCCATTTACGGAGCGAAGAATCTTTATAAGAGTTTATCACCTTGAGGTGATAAACTCTTATAAAGGTCTCATATCGAGGTTGTAATTAGACAAACCAGCAGAAGAACACATGTAATTAAGAGACACAAAGGCACTGGCTTTATGACTTTAGTTGCTGCATCTGTAATTCCAAACAACGTTTCGGCTGCACCATGGAAGAATCCTGTGAGTTTGAGAGCAAAGACTCTGTCCGGTCAGTCAACTCGGGAAAATGGTCTTTGTTGTAATTGTTTGCAGTGAAATAATCTTATTTATAACAATGGAACTTATTGTATTCAATCACAATAAGTTCCATTGTGATTCAACATAATTGTGATAAGTTCCAACAAGTTATCAGAAAAAACGTATTCAGTTCTTTGTGATAGCTGTTTCTTCAGGTAATTACGATATTGTGGGTTAAATAGTCGTATATAATTAGAAGAAAAAAAAACTATAGTTCTCGAAGAAGGAGAGGATTTTGTTATATAAACGACTGAGATAAAGGAGAACCAGAAAGAAAGTATCATCATCACCTTATTTTTTATTTTTTTTTTCTGTTAAAAAATAAAAAAAAAGGTGATGATGATACTCAGTGTGAGCTGCTAATGAAGCATCACATTGCTGCTTCGTAGTCGAGCTGCAACTATAAATCATAAGTACGCAGGAAACATATTTCAAAAATTATTTTTAGTGACTCTCACCCATAAAAGATTGCCCTTATTACTGTGGGAGGAGTAGACTTTTATTATTTTCTTTTAGTTTTGGTATTTTTACATAATCTGGAACCCTGCTCTAGAGTGCAAACACGGATTTTTTTCACACCACTTCAACTTTCCTGAACGAGGCGCGGATCTCAGTGGTCGTTATTTTTCTTACAATTATGAATAATTTTTTTTTCTGTTGCATTTTTGTAGCCTTTATGATTTTTTTTTCATTTATCATGGATTATCACAGTAGATCCCTTTTATGATATCGCTTCGTAACATAAATACACTAAGAAAGATCCGATCATATTTGATCTCTTTCCAATACGATCATTTTCATTCATTTTATTTTTATGTCAAATAGATTCCGACTAGATCTGGAATTAAATCGCACACCTTTCTCTTTCAGATTTGTCTTGCGATTATATAATGTTTGTGATTTAGTGATGTGAATCGCATTATTACATTTGGCGGATTAATTTGCCTTTTCATCTATTTCCGTTGTTAAAAAAAGGAACCGCATCTGATTACCGTATAGTTATTATTATAACTAATATTAAACCGAGATTCGCAGCAGACTGCAATCCAAGAATTATAACGAGTCGATATTAGTTGGTTATACTAATCACAGAAATAATTGTAAATATTCGACTTGAATCGAACTCCAATTCTTCGAATTCTTTCCTTAAGTTGAATATTATCGATCAACTATTTTTACCTCGACAGGAGCAATATTAAGAAACGTTAAATTGCAACTAAACTACTCCTTCTTCGGTCTCCTATGAGAAGCTTTTATGAGGTATTAATGTTATGCGAAAGCGGTATTAGCATAACATTCGCCTTCTAGAAAACTAATTAATATTTAATTCCTTCCTTCAGGAAGCTCGTATTTTTCTGTCTTTCTGCGCTACACGATTAGGTGGGCTTAAATTACCCAACTTCCGTAGAATTCCCGTAGTAATATACCCGTACACGCATGAGATGAATTGGGGGGGGAAAAAAAGAAATATTTAGTAATTGGATAACAAAAAAAAAAAACACGGAAAGAACATTTAATGCAAAACTTGTTCAAAAGTGTATTCGTCTCTCCACCAAGCAGCTTCTAATGTACCGTGCAAGTCAGTTAATTCTCAAATCCCCCGAGGCTCCACACACACACACACACACACACACTGGAAAACATTTGGTCTCAACCTGATTTCCTAAAATACTAGTAAATTGCAGTAACAGAAACATGACCCATTTGTGAGTGTGTGTGTGTGTGTGTGTGTGTGTGTGTGTATTCCGGTTCTCCTATTCCACCCATCATTATATAGACGATTACTGGTGCTTCGCTGGGACTTAAAACTGCACGTCATATTTACGCAGTTCTTAATCGTTGTTGGCGAAATGGATCGGTAAAGAAACACGGCCTTTACTATTATCAGCTTGCATCGTAGCCGCTTACTGTAATAACGACTCAAACTACATCTTCCATTAGTAATAATACCATTGGTCTCCTGTTTCTGTCATTACCAAGAGTCATTCATTTTTCTGTGCTGCTGTATCGAGTGCGCTACACTTCACAACGAGTGCTACACCAATTTCAGCAAGGACTCCAACAGTACGACTTCTTTACACCTATCCCCCCACCCCCGCATGAAGTGTGTTCGAAAAGAAGTTATTATGGGTAAAGTTTTTTTTTTATTATTAATACATGGCCATTACAAAAAGAAAGAAAATGTTAAAATGCTGTCGTGTTTTTAATGTGAATTACAGCACCTGTTCATATTATTATGGGACGTATTATATACTGGTAAATGTATGAGGCATGGAATAGAGGGCGCTTCACGATGACGAATATATTACTCGCGCACTGTGAAAAAAAATGACTGATTTTTCATTCAACTATATTATCAATGACCATCTGTTCTTAGCAAAAAGATCATGCAAAGATCGATGGATTTCAGTTTCCGGTTCTTCGATAATTAGATTATTTACATTTTTTCGATGTTTTATTATAAATTAAAATTCAAAATCTACGTATATAGTCTTAAGTTAAATAGAGTAATTAAACAGAATAATTTTGATAGTACTACATGAAAAAGTTACACTATTACTAACTTCCGAATGGCAATTTTCCTCCAAATCAATCTAATACCTCTCAAGATCCAACGTTATCGGATCTTTAATATCTGTCTTTTAAGGCGCTTTTTATCGGGTGTTTTTTCTGGGTGTTTTTCCTGCCAACCTGGCAGAGAACACTTTTTTTGCTAATCTTTCCTCTCCCATTCTGTTTAAGTGACCGTACCACCTGAGATTAGATCTGCTAACACATTCCTGAATGCTATGGCAAGTTCTTTCCTAATACCTCGTTTTTAATATGATATTGCCATTGATGCCATCTGTTCACTCAACTCGCCAGATGCGCAATAAGGGTCGCACATCTGATTAAACATCAAACCATCTTCCTGTACCTCCTTCAATTCTGATGCTGACTTACAGCTTAAATAATCAGGGAATCTTGCAGGCCTGTACTGGATTAATTCAGATGTATGACATCATATGCATAAAGTATCTCCATCATCATCATTATCATCATCCATAAAGTAAAACATCATCTGCATAAGATTAGCACCGCCAATTTTTTATCAGGTTTAATGCCATTTTCCTTCATATTTTGATCCACACAGATAATGAAACCATCTTCCTGTACTTCCTTCAGTTCTAACTGCTGAATCTATCTCAGCTTAGATAGAGAGACTAAGTATTTGATATAATGCCCAATTGACACCATATAATTGGGTGTTTTGAAGAGCTTTCCTCTTGGCACAATGTCATATGCCTTTCGCAGGTCTTCAAAACTTAAATACAAATCTTTGTTATATTCCCACAATTTCTCAACTATTTGTCGCAAAGTAAATATCTGATCCTGAGAGCCTTTATTTGGCCTGAATCCAGTTTGTTCTTTCTGAAGCATCCCTTCCAAAGTTTTTCTTAGCCGTTTCTCAAGTATACGAGTACTTGCATAAATCTTTCCTGGAACACTTTGTAGAGTAATTCGTCTGAAATTCTCACATTCAGCATTATTCCCTTTTGCGACCTCTACTCCAATCATGTGGAATTCGTCCCTCTGTCCAGGCCTTCTGAACTATGCGATGCAGCCACTGTAAAATTTTCATGCCTTCATATTTGAGCATTTGTGGTCAAATTTCATCTACTCCCACTGCCTTTCCACATTTCAGGCTTTTGATGGCTTTTTCTACTTCAAGCATGGATATATATTCCTGATTGCATGCCTGGTCATTGTTTTTTATCACTGTGTTGTCATGGCTTGTTTCATTTAGCAATTTTTAGAAGAATTACTCCATACTTCAAGGATATCTTTTTCTTCTGTTTTCATGTCACCTTTATCATCTCTAATTCCTTTTACAGCATCTTTCCTTCATTTCTGAGCTTCTTTAACAACCTCGAGAATATTTTGCCGCCTTCTTGAACTATGTTCTTACCAAAGTCTTCCCATGACTTTTTAGTTTTACAAAGAGTTTGGCTTTCTTACATTTGTCTCTGTATTCTGTAAGAGCACAAGCTGACTTATTTGACAGGAACTTTTGATATGCTTTCTTCTTTTCCTTCACTGCCTCTTTAACTTCCAGTGTCCACCATGGAGTTCTGATTTTTCTATCCTTGCAGATATCCTCACCACATGCCTCTCTGGCTGAATCAATCAATGTTTTTCTCGGGATTTGCCACTGAATCTCCAAGGATTGATTCCTGTTCTCAAACTCTTTCATTTGTTTCTTCTTCAGCAATGTTTCAGAGGAAAAAATTAATTTCCGTCTTCAAATTAAAATAATTACGCCATTATTTGCTTCGGATTTTATCGTTGTGAGCATAGAGGGCGCTGTTTTCACTCTGGGCAATGCGAAAGAATGAAATAAAACAGTAAGTCACTTTCGAGAAAGCAGCAAGTATAATTATTTATTCTTTTTTTGTGAGTAGACAAAGACTTCCTGTACACGACAGCTTCTGATATCCAGATAGCGTCTTCTGACTGAGAGGAAAATGCCCTCGAGACAAATATGGAATTTTAAACCTACGTAAGGCCTCCAATAAGTACAGTAGTTGTCGTTTCACAACGGACCTTTCACAATGCCCAAAAATCGCCTTAATATAATTCGTATTTCGTATAACAGGTAATTGTCTTCCATATCCTTCCCACACCAGGGTTGGTCTTTTTGTATCCAAATATAGAAAAATTAATAAATAAATTATGCAACCGTCCAAGACTGGCTAGCCCAAGTGATGGGTGAATCTCAACGACCTTGAAGCCTAATAACATTTTCGGATTTAAAAAACAGGTCTAATCGGGTTTTTTTATCGTTGCAAATAACATTTAAACCAGAAGCTATTCCAGAAAAGGCGCGCGCGCACGCACACACATGAGAGAGAGAGAGAGAGAGAGAGAGAGAGAGAGAGAGTAGCTTTCAACCTCAACAGCTGTAATCATACAAAACTCATCTACAGTTTCAGAAATTATTACTTTTAAGAAATAGTTTGAAAATATAGAGATGTTAGTATCACATCCAAATGCCAAAGGTAGTCAATATTTAATTCGCTAAATGTGCAGTGTTGCTGGGAAGCCTTTATTAAAGTGCCACAAATTCTCGGAGTGCATTCGTCTCCTTATTGTGTGTCCGTGGTCTGTCTTACTTATTTCACTCTCTTCATTTGTTGTTCACTAATTCGTGTCGGTCAAGCTCGCAAAGGCAATTGCTGCGCAAACCTCCACTCGGTTTCTGTAGATTAGTCGTGAGAAGATAAGATGGGGTATGTAAGCGCAACAATTTCGTCTTCCTTTGTTCGCTCGTCATACGACAGCCTCCGATACGCCATTCAAGTGACTGAGATTGCAACCACAGCAATTGAATGCAGGTGCAGTCAGAAATTGCGTGGTCAGTTTATAATGTGGCTATTTTGAAAACAGCCAGAGAACTTCCTCCTGAATGACGACAGAACCTCAAGTTGTTTTTGTAAGAAAAATACAATACATGGTACACCTGTTGGCGACACGATCAGAGAAGATATTTAAGGGAAAAATAGTAATTTAAGAAGTGTCTTCAGTAGAAATACTTTAATATGAGAATGGAGCTCAAGTGACATTCTAGAAACAGGAGGAACTCCTCTTATGGAAGCAGAATATATAAAATTAAAATGGGACGTGGAAACTTGGAAAGCAGTGTTATGGAAGTGACGAATCACGCTACCCTTTTACTAAAAAAATGCACGGGTGTGGGGTGTGGCGGTTTCTCGGGACAATACACCGTGTCATAAGGCTGCTGCTGCTGCTGTAACTGCGTGGTTTGTGGATTTGAACGTCACCACACTTGACTAGCCTCCATAGAGTTCTGATCTCAACACTACTGAACATCTATGAGATGAACTAGAGCGTCGGGTGGTCATATGGAAGGACGTCCGTCCCGCAATAGTCTAGGACCTCATTACATGCCTACAGGAACAAGAATGGTCCAAAATTCCCATCGACCGCTATTGACTCTTATCGGAGCTATACCCACAGCACTGCTGCAGTCATCGCAGCGAAAGGAGGTCCTACATCGTATTAAGATAAGCGCTATGGCTGTATGTTCCTCACACCATGGTGTCCTTTGACTTCTTTCCAAGTAGTGTATATCAATATGCAGATGACACTGTGCTTCTAGCAATCCACACAGATATCACCACCGCTCTCTACAAAGCACAAGACCTAAAGGAAATCACAGTTTACTTCCACCAAAATTCAATTATAATGAACAGCACCAAAACGCAAAAACCTGAATCATTGCACCTAGTCGCACATACCACTGCATTAATAAAAACAGCTGTCTCTGTTCCGAAATTACACCAGTTGCCTATGCGAAATATCAACGAGCGCTTTTAAATAGACTGTCACATTAATACTAAGTTGACAGTCTAACCAAATTAGAATCATTACATAAGAAAATTGCTTCAAAGGTGCTTTGGAAATCTCATATACTACAGAGAACAACCGAACCGCTTATCATGATACACATAATCCTGAGTCCTAAAAACTTGAAACACTTCGTATGTTATTAAGGAATTTCAACAACACATATCGCATAACCCGACTCCCCCACAACTCTTCACACCTCTTGACCGTTCAACAACTCCTAAGGTTCTACTGTGAGATCACATGTCATACCTCCATTACTCAACAACCTACCACAAAATTTAAAACACACAGACAATTATAGAACATTAAAACACGAACTGTGGAAGCTATACCAAGAGTTAATATAGCATTAACACCTATATACACTTCACAAATCACCAACATCCGGCAGCAATATTCCATCCATAAAAAAATAAAAAAGAACAAAACAGTGTACACTAATCCCACTCTCTTCATAAAAGCTAACCGTAGCTTCGAACCCTGGCTAACTCTTGATTAGCCCGCTTCGTCAGGGCTTAATCAACTAATTCTCATAATCACCATTATCACAGTTTTACTAATATTGCTGTTATTCACTTAGCATCGAACACTGACTTCTTCAAACAGACTTCGATATGTTAACCGTATAACTGTAAATAGCCTGAATGATAATAATAATCTCTCTGTGAAATGTAAGTTATAAAAACAAAATTAATACATTAGAATAGCACACTTAACCCCAGTACTTACAACAATATCTTGGTATATAAAGCATACAATGTATGCAAGACGTTCATATGGCTTTTAAATAACAATATGAATATAACAAGCATTTGTTTGCACATATGCGTAACGTATAAATTACGAAAATTGTATAACTATTTTCTTTTAAAAAAAGCTATTATTAATACTATTAATACTAATTGCACGTATTAATTCTACTTACTGCAACAAAAACGAAGTACTTAGTAATGAAATTTTTGTATCATGCTGTAAAAAAAAGTGTATCTATTGTCGAAGATCAATAAGAGTATTATTGTTATTGTTATTAAAAACTTATGATTAAAATATTACCGATTTAAACAAAATGTATTGTTTAAATCAGTAATGAACGCATTCAGCATTTATTGCTGCTAAAAAAAGAAGATTCAAATGTACATTTTGAATTAAAATAAACTACAAATTGAAATCTAAATGTAAATGGTATAATGCAGAAATAACTGTTTTAATGTCAAACTTATATTGTGTGTTATGATTTCTGTTATTTTAACATTAATAATAATATTATGTTGTCCTAATTATAATATGTAACAAAATGCATTACAAACAATTATTATAAGAATAACTGTTTTGGTTAATAAAATTATAACTATTATTTTATTACTTAAATATAAAGAGCCAATAGGTTTCGTTTCGGCGATGTAACATTATTTAAATGAAGGGGATATTAAATCCCGTATTGCTTTAAATTGATTTGAAACAATGTGGGATTTAATTTGATTCCGATCTTTGAGTTTCGTATTCGGTTTTGAAACAATGGGGGATTTAATATCCCCTTCATTTAAATATTATTTTATTGTTTTAGTTATTTTATTGGACGTTTCATTTGAAAATGTATTCGTTTAGACTGTTTCAGTTACTTCAGTATAGCCTGATCGCCATCACTTCTTAAACAACGTGTGCTAATCCGTAAAGCGTCAGATGGCTTCTGAACGGTTGTGATGACCCAACACAGCAGCTTCACGCCAGCGAGATGTCTTGTCTTTTATCACACGGCGTGAAACGAGAAAAGTAAAGCAAGACCAGTATGATTACACTAAAACACGCACTACCTCCCATCATCACTCTTTGTTAGTGCGGTTTGTTCCGGGCGTGAGTATCACTTTTATGTCTTCTTCGAAGTTAGTAATCACTTCTGGCACGACATCCCTTAATTGTATCAAGAAACCATTCTTAGTAACTACTTGTAGTAAAGAATTTTTCTCACTTACTTGCACATAACTGTAAGGTACACATCAGCCACAGCGTGATCCTCGGTAGAGATGCGGATGACCTACATGCTACGGAGGAAGACATTCGTAGCATTTGGAAAGCAGCTGATTTTGTCGATCCTAAGCAACATCGAAAAATTTGAATCTTCTTTTAGCAAAATCCTTGCATTGAATAACCATTCTTTTCTGCCATGAAGTGCATCTGAAAAGCAAAAGGAAATGTATAAAATAAAGTAAATATATACTGTGTATATATACTGTCCCTTTCTCTCTCTCTTTTATTAATTTTATTAATAAAAGAGATATTAGTTTCATTAATTAAAGCTCGCGAACATACTAACTTAGGTTACTGAGGAAAGCAAACTTGTGTGAGAATTATTGTTGTTGTACGGGCACCTCCATGGAGTCCATTACTCGGAATCACTGGAGTCTGTTAACTCGTTCGCAGCAGGGATTAGGGTCAGATGAGTGGAAACAATAGTCAGACCAAGGAAACGCGGAGTAGAAATTCTCGAGGTCATCTCATTTGGCTCCTTTGTAGTGCTACAGGATGCAAAATTGGGAGGGGGGGGTTCTGTGAGAGAGGAAACTTGTACAAGATTGTGGTCCGTGTTGCCAAGAGGAGTAGTGACCTACGGGGTTCAACTAGGTAGATGATATACGATTTGTCTTAACTCATTACTTATAGCAAGGACTTCTGCTTTTCCTCCTGGGAATTGTGGATGTCGAGGTCGCCCAGGAAGATGGCCTCACCATGCGGATAGTTGGATCGCAGATTGTTGAGTTTCATGGAAAGGAATGTGAATACGTCTGAAAGGTTATAAGGACTTGGAGACTGGTAAAGGTTACAAATGAATGTTACTAAATGAAGCCAGAGGAGGTCAAAACCGGAGGAGTTCTAAATTAGCCATTCTCTGGCAGTCTATGTCGGATATCACAAAGTAATAAATGCCACCCCCTGTGACGAAAAGAATCATGAGGTGTGTAGTTTGGGAAGTGGATGTGGACAGTAGTAAATAAAGCTTCGATCTGGGTTTTTCTCAGGAATAAGATGTCCACTCTGGAAGATTGCAAGCGCTGGTTAACATCATTCATGTTTGTGTTAATGCCACAGGTGATAGTAAAGTGGAGGTAAAAGTGAGTTTTTAGTTAAGTTCTCATTTGGTTTGTATGTTGTGTCTGTGATGTGTCTTTCATAGGTTTGGTTTATGAGAGAGATTCAATTCTGTAGCAGTATTATTGTCATTGTTTGTAAGAACCTTCATAAGCTTAATTATGATTAGCTGGAAGGATATAGAGGGGAAGTGCAGTGAGAGAACGCAGACTCGGACAACTTTTATATAGAAAGAAATCAGGCTCTGTACCATGAGGTGACTGGATGGTGTCCCTTCCCCCAACATACCGCTACTCGGACTTTTCCAGGCACGATCTGGCAGAGTATGTGGCAACGGAATTATGCGCCAGCTGATCGGAAAGTTTCCTGACTTGTTACTGACAGGTTCGGACGCGTGCACTAACTGGCGGTCGGTCTGAGTAACCCTGAAATGGAGGAGATTATGGATCTCTTAGTATGTTTGTCATCCTGGTCTTGAAGGATATCACTCATACTGCACGGAGAAGATTGCGGAGGACCAGCAACCAGAATCCCTGCATTGGGAACCAAACATAGCAATTGCCACTTCGTACTTTAATAAACGGGGCGGTGGTATTTCACCGGGAGATGAAGAACATCTACCACCTACTGTATATCTGGCATTTTCTCTCACTAGAAAGGTTAATACTATAGGTTAATAGTTGATGTGTTTGAAAATTTTAGATATGTTTGCTTAGCCACTTATAAATTAATTTTTCGATGGTATTTCACTGACCTGGTTTATCATACAGTGCTATTCTAATATGAGAATGAAATTAGAATTGATAGTCATTTCTTCCATCTCTTCTTTCTTTTTATTAATGATGAAAAAAAAAGATGTGGAACAAATCAATGCTCCAAAATATATATGTATTAAAGCAAATAATAAATATAGGTTTAAAATCATATTTTGGATTGGATCCGTTATATACTTTTCAATTTTATTCAGACTATCATATTTTATTATTACGCATTCATAAAATATTTCTATGATTTCTTCATTATTTTAATCTTTTGTTGTTGTTGTTGTTGTTATGTTCATCCAGTCGTTTTCGACTCCTGGTGATTCTATCAACAAACGCTCTCCATTTAGATCTGTCCCTGGCCATATTTGTAGAATTTCCAGTCGCATTCCAATTGATCTTTACGTGATAACTAATCTGATCGGTGTGTAACAATTTAGCGATAATAAAGATTTCTTCTGTTTACTTTAGGTAGATAACCTCTTCCTAATTTTCCTGTGTACCTCATTATTCTTTACTGCTCCCATCTTAAACTAAGGCACCTTATCGTTTAATAGATATTTTATAAAATTTATTTTTGGCAAAAGTCCATTAATTTAATTAATATCCATTAATAAATCTACGATAAAATTATTACAATTATAGATTTGTTTATCAACGACATTATTGATTTTATTATCTGTAAAAATATTTCCATAATTCGAGCGGTAACGTTTCATTAAATCTTTCATCAAGTTCAAATTTAATTTCAGAGTTTTTAGTGACCCACTGGATGTCATTAGGTTTAAATAATTGTTCCAAACCTTCGTCGTTTCAAGGGTTTCAAAATAGATTTATATCGTTCTTTAAAAATCATTTGCACTTCGTTGTATTTCATTTCCAGTTTGAGTTTTATA
The DNA here is from genome assembly GCF_054136105.1 of Typopeltis vanoorti. Taxonomy (NCBI): domain Eukaryota; kingdom Metazoa; phylum Arthropoda; class Arachnida; order Uropygi; family Thelyphonidae; genus Typopeltis; species Typopeltis vanoorti. The sequence continues at coordinate 122,450,359 of NC_143550.1, forward strand.
TTTTGAAACCATTCTTTCAAACTATTGAAAATTTTATCCAGTATAGTAAAGATCGTTCTCTTCTACAGTTGAACAACTGTTGAGTAGATCTATCATCAGAAAAAAACAGCTAACGCCTGTTATTCCTTTATAGAGATTATCCGAGGCCTTCAACCCCTATCTAGCTTTTGTAGACTGAGTGGGCAGTTCAATCTCCACTGGTAGCCAATCAGAGATAGCTAGCCCATGTCTATCACTAATTATAGGCGGCACCGATGAAGAGATGGGCAAACAAGTGCTGACTTCTCTTGGTACCTAACCCTAACAGGATACGTTACTGTCTGAAATAATGCGGGTTCTACGGTCGATTTTTTTCAGTTTACGGGAGAAAAAAGCCGCTTGCCCTTACCAGAGATCAACTAACTCGTGAGCCGGTTTCAGATAGGCTTAGAAAAAAGTTCCTCCAGTCTGCGATTAGTCTTGAACTTAAGTCTACCTTCGGGCGGCCTAGCGCAGATTTCTTTTTCAACTTTGCCAAACAATTGGAGAAGTTTAATTTTTATTCTTGATATATGTGATATCTTATTATTCTTCAGTGTCATCAAACTCAGTGTTGATCTTTCTTCAGTATTCATATTCTGATTCCCTTCCTGTTATTTATAGCTCATCCTTATAAATTACCGATATTTAATTCATAACATATTATATTTGTGTAGTTCCGTGAAGTGGCCAGCGAAAGGCTGCCTGAAGAATGATGTGGGATAAATTCTATTTGTCAACACCAGGTTAACTTTTTCTTAACTTCCTTTAGTCAGTTTAACTTTTTAGTCCATCTCTGGCACAGGCAAGCGGATTTTTTCTAAAGAAATCTCCTACTTTTCGTCTCGTAAAGTCAAAAAAATCAACCGTAGAACCCACCTTATTTCAAATATTAAAAATACTGCTAGTATTAAGGACCAAGAGATGGCGGCACTTGATAGCTATATGTTCATGGTGCTACTATTGGATTGTGCAAAAACATTAGACGGAATAGAATTCTGATACATAAATTACAGCCATGGGTATGAACATGAAATTTGTCAGGAATAAGAGATCAATTGGGGGAAGAGATACTAGGCAGTAGTTTATTCACAAGCCAGTCTTGGACATCTTGTCCAAGAACTACAGGCATGTCACAAGGCTATGAACTTGGAACACCCAATTCAATTAGTACATTAACGATACAGAAAATGATCTGAGGGGAAATATTCAGTTGCTTGAGGGTAATGCAAAATTAGGTAAGGGTTGAAATTTTAGAGGATTTTAGAGGAAATTTTGAAGGAACTCTACTGCAGGAAATTTATGAAGTCACGGATTTAGGGGTGTTGGTGGATTGGGATTTGAAGTTTACATGCCATAATATTGGAATACCTAAAACTACACATAGGATTACGTGGATATTGAAGAACACCTAACAAGCACAGATAAGCAGGTTATTGTTTCTTCTTTATAAGGCGTTGATCCGTCTATATCTCGATTACTGTGCTGAGTTTTGGTCGCCTGGATTCCTTCAAGATGAGGCAGTGGTAGAAAAGATTCAGAGACCAGTGACCAAGATTTTGGCTCTGTACGGGATGATCCTTATAATTGTAGTTATGTGGGATACAGAGGCTAGTTAATAGGCACATAGGGGGGGGATATGATAGAAGATATTTGAATGCGTGAATAATGTGAGAAAAAATATGGTTTGACGTTTGATTGGCAAGGATGTCAGAACTCTATTATTTATTTATTTTTTTTACTTTTTTTTCCCCTTTGAGAGGTGAATGAATTCAATGAATAGCCAGAGTCAGTACTAAGTGCTTTGTTGGTGGATGCGGTCAAAGAAAAATATAAGAAGAGTTTTGAAGGTCTTCATGGTGAGTATTCATGAAGTGGGCCTTCCACAATGAATCTACTGACTCGGTGGAAGTTCTCATATAATGATAATAATAATAATTATTATTATTATTTTGTTGTTGTTGTAATGATTAAAGTAAAATAATGTCAGTACTGTTGATACGAGTACATTAGTGGTGGTTTTATTCAGATTTAATCCTTATTTATCTGAAAGTTCAATAAAATGTTTGAAATTAACTCTCTTTTTGTAAACACAATTAGAAACGAATACGTTTGTAGAATTTGAATAAGAATAACAAATTCACACGATAATTTAACTTGAACTGCCCTGCCTGGCTGAGCTGTAAGCGTACCCTCTTCCCAACCAACACGCTGTGTCGAATCCAGCCGTGGTTATAGAAAAAAAAAAAAAAGAAGAAAGAAAAGAAAAACAAACAAATAAAAATTACAAAACAAATTTCAAAATGAATCATTCTACACTAAATAAATCAGCGAGTAAAAGAATATATTTCGATTAAGATTATTTACAGAAGCGTTTAAAGCAAATAAAAAAAAATATATAATTTTTGGTGTGCTAAGCCACTAACCAGATGGTACAACATAAAGTTAAAAGTATTTTGTTCAAAGGAACTAAAAATAAAAAAATAAATAAATAAATAAATAAAAAAACAACAACTAGGAAATCGATATAAACATCACATTCCAATTTATGGAATTATTTAAATAATAGCATGTAAAGTTTTTTCCATATTAATAACATTTTGAAATAACATGGATATTGACTATAAAAATCATTAAAATATGAATTCGTTGATAACGTTTTAAAAGAGAGATTTCGATCCTTTTGGTTTTTTCCCCCAGAATTACAGCTTATCAAAGAAATAGTTCAAGAGGAGATGATTAGAGTTAACTAATAGTGGAAACTGTGATACGCAATGATAATATATGACTGGAATAATTCAAATTAACTTTCCTGTTCATCATAAGAATGGTCTTATATCACTTGAAACTGCTAAACATCACAAACAACGAATCAGTTAGTCTATATTAATACATGAGTGGCAACACTTGAGCACTTTAATATTTAATAGAACAAATAATAGATCAAACACTAGGAATTACACAGAATATAAATAGCCTCTTAACTGTAATAAAACCAAGTGCATAGTATAATGATGGGATTCACTGAGAGGCGATAAGAACAGAAAATGGTTAAAAAATTGAAAGGTGGTGGATTCTGTTAGAGTTATTTCGGATTCTTAACAATTTCACGATAGAAATGAACTTCAATATATATATTGTTTGTCTTCGGGAGTAACAGCAACAATGTGACTTTTAATGAAAAAAAACTAACGTAATTTATAACGCTAGAATAAGTCATCTTTCTACATGATTCGGTAATATTCAAAACGGATCACACAGCAAAGTAAATATGATGACAGAGGCTATTAGGGGAATGCTTGTTATTACATGGGGTGCAAAGACAATAACAGAGCATGAACATCTTGGTATTTGAGAAATTAAATGTAATAATTTTGGTGAGAAAAAATAACAAAAAATACCTCTTGGAATATAATAATTTTAACATTCAATTTAGTGATCAATAAATAAATTAAAATAACGTTATTCAGAATATTGTCAATTACGAATGAATATTTTATAACTAAGATAAAAAGCCAAACGGCTATTTTTCTGGAGAAGTTAATTAAATTAAGGGGATAAAAATCCCTCATTATTTTACAGCCAGTATGCGAAACTCTGAGATCGAAAACTACGATCTAAGAGTTTCATGCCGAAGAACTATCGGCGAATCCAAGCGTAAGTGAACACCTGGTAGTACAACACCAAGACAACTCGAAGCAAAGGTGGAGCAATCTCCCTCACTATCGTTGATATTTTCTCATAATGTAAAACACAGCTCCTAGGAGTTGTAGAACTGCTTTACATTATGAGGAGAAGTCACTACCCAGACCGGTTTCGACCTTTTTTGAGGTCTCATCAGTGAGCGGCTAGACCTGGACGATATCAAAGTTTAAGTGAAAAGAACTTACATACCTTCACTATATGAATACCAGAAAGGTGTGCCCATATATTATAACTAAGATAAAAAACTGAACGGCATTCGTATAGTGAAGGTATGTAAGTTCTTTTCACTTAAACTTTGATATCGTCCAGGTCTGCCGCTCACTGATGAGACCTCAAAAAAGGTTGAAACCGGTCTGGGTGGTGACTTCTCCTCATAATGTAAGGCAGTATTACATCTCCTAGGAGCTGTGTTTTACATTATGAGAAAATATCAAGGATAGTGAGGGATCTTGCTCCACCTTTGCTTCGAGTTGCCTTGGTGTTGTACTACCAGGTGTTCACTTACGCTTGGATTCGCCGATAGTTCTTCGGCATGAAACTCTTAGATCGTAGTTTTCGATTTCAGAATTTCGCATACTGGCTGTAAAATAATAAGGGATTTTTATCCCCTTAATTTGAATGAATATTTTCTTAACGGTTACAGTCAATAAATATTTATTGATGATATATAACAACTTTGTAGTGCAAACACGCATAAATGTTTTAATAGATACAGCATATACAATAATGAAGTATGGAAAATTCAATTCTACACTGTTTGACAAAAACCTACATACTGTTCTCATATGTTGTCCAAAATAAGACAACAAAATAGCAAAACATTGAGAAGGAGGTTAACAATTATCTTAAATTATTGTGAAGATTTGTGATTGACAATTTTAAGTTTTATCTTTAATGGCGCAGAATATTTTTGCTCGAGTGGTTAGAGTATCCACCCCCAGGCCAATTAGCTGCAAGTTCGAATACCCTCGTGGTCATCGATGTTTCTAATTGTGTTTTAGATGGAGATGAATTTCATTGCCTGATTTTAAGACCATCTTTCCATTTACTGGTATGTATCCTGAAGTGTCTCTAAAAAAAATTCCATGTTTGGTCTGTAGAGCAGGATTTTTTCCAGAAAAAGTAGAACCGAAAAGAAAATAGCAAAAGATCTAAAAATTTAATTTAAAATATAGAACGAAAATCTTTAATTATTGTTTGAGAGATACTTATGACGCATGATTTTTTCAATTGTTATGTTTCCATTGTTAGCATATTGTTGATAAATTATATATACAGGTATAAACCTGTTGCTCATCGATAGTCTCGTATTGGACTTTCCAGTTCTTAATGATTTTCTAGGCGAAACGGAGTGGACTTAATACTAATTGGAAATCTTTCTTCTTTAATACGTAACTGACATTAGTTAGTGGTACATTTAGTGATATGTGTCTTTAAATTACCACGTCTCATTAATTCAGAGAGTTTAATGAAGTGGGTCCCAATGGATAGGGGGACTCTGAGTGTCTGTTTGAACCTGGAATCAGCGAGTGCTGGTGGATGAAACGAAATCATTAAAAAAGGATGTTATTCCCAAAATAACAGGGTTTTTTAACGATTCATGATGGAACTATCACACGCTCTCTCTTTCTCTTAGTTCGTGTCTCAAGCTAGTTGGGGGTATTCCTGATTTCACTCGGACACTTGCGATGTCAGCTCATCTGGTTTGCTTAATGAATGGAGGGTGCGTGGAAGGTCGTCCGGCATTTTAAGAGTATGCTGAGCGGCCGGAAAGATCCGTTATGAAACACACGGGCATCTTACGATACGACGTGTGGTTGAATCCACCAAAATACAATTATAATTGCAAAAGAAATGCGTTTATTTCAGCTGAATTTCGTTGTAATTGGAAAGTAGGGCACGCGGTGGGTGGGTAATTGTTAAAAGCTAATATGTTTGGAATTAAAATCAGAATTATACTGAAATTGTTGATCTAGGATTGAGTTTACACCGTATATTACTGTTCTGAATCGAATTGAATTATTATTACGCTTCGTTTGCATAAATACCTTTATGCTTCAATTGAAAGTAGAAGATTAATAGAAAAATTAAAATTTTATGGGTTTTAATGTGAAATTGAATTAGCTGTCATCATCCAAAAAGAGTACGGTTTATCTACAGTAAAGTCAAGAAAGGCAACCGTAGAACGAACACAGTTGCAGATATTTGAAATATTGTATAGGATTAGGGACCACGAGATGGCAGCACTTGTTAGCCGTCTCTTCACTGATAATTTAGCCTTAACAATTGGATTAAGCTTGTAAATAGTGATAATCTTGGGCCAATCACGACTCTACTGGAAGCTAATCATGTATCTGTGATTGCCTTCCAGTAGAGATTGAACTATCTACGCAATCTCCGGAAGTTGATATGGCTAAAGCGGTCTAGCCTACTTCTACAGGAATAAAAGGCGTTAGCGGATATTTTTATGAGATTGAATGAGTGTTTAATTTTAACAGCTTATTTTTCACAGCTAATATTCTTAATGGATGTATAAGAAATATGCATCCATTCAGAATGTTAATTCTGAATGGATGAATATTTCTGAATTAATATCCTTTATAATATGGATAAGAACGAAGTTAATTCCTTGTTTTTTATGATAATCAGAATACACAGATTTAAGAGAGATGAATGATGAACGTTTACTAGAGAAAATTACAAATGAGTTGTGTGACAAATTTCAATGTGTCATAGACAAACTACTGAATAGAGGATCCTCCTCCTCCTCCTCCCTTCACCTATTTTAGGCCCTAGTTGCCTGTTACGTTCGTATTAGGCTGGCCTATTACGAACTAAACCGCTTCGAGGATAAGGTGGTTAGGCCTATGACTCTTGGTGTGTTCCATGTTTGTGGATGCATGGCCGGTTTGTATGTTCTGAGGGAACGAACAACCAGAGTTTCCGGGTGGAAAAAACCCTATGAGACCGACTAACTCACCTTTTGTCGAAAGGGACCAGATAAAGGTTCCTCGCGTCTTGGACAGTAGTCAAACTGAAGTCTTTCCAACCCACGGGCTTCGTCTATAGAGACTGGAGTACGAGGATCGAGATTAGAAAACCAAACTTATAAGCAGTTTAAGATTATTTTAATAGTATATGAATGTGTATTGAAATAATTAACTCGAAATTATCTCTGATCTAGATTACTTGAAACAAAGAGAATTAGAACTATCTTCACATGTGATGAGTAGCCCTGATGCGATTCATGAAATGTTAATTCAGTTGGGAATAGGAAGGAACTTTTTTTTATCTCAAACTATTAAAAAAAATTCAAAAGGATGTTGAAGTGTTTACATCTGAATGATATAACTACGAATATGGCTCGGTTTATTAGAAATAATTAAATTTTTAACACTAATTTTTAGCATACCAACATTTGAAATCACTTGAATGGTGGTCTGGTTTGATATAATTTTCGATATAATGAAAATTGTCTTATTTTTTGATTTATTGATGAATATAAAAATAAGACTTATTACAAAAGAGATACTAAAACACCATTCCGATACCCGTAACAACAACCCATTAGATACAAATAGTTTTTACACAATATCTAGTATCATCTCTTAAAGTGGAGATTTCTGTGATTGTTGGAAGACAAGAAGATAAATCTTTTAGAACTACTCATTAACATAAAATCTAATAATTTTTAATGAAAAGTTTCTATTAAATAAACGAGAATGGTAATTTTCATTTATTCATTTCATTTATTCTTATTTCATTAAGAAACATCTATCTCTAAAATATTGAACATTAAAACCGAAAGCAAAGTCAATGTGAATAAGTAAACCTTCATAATATTAATTGAAAAGAACAAACAACGCTTTTTTATTACAATATGTTCCAACGGATTTGGATTATCGGGCATATAGCAATATTAAGAAATGGAAATTACGTTCTAAAGCAACTACATATATTTTTAAGCAAAGCTTCTTGGACTAAAAAACAAAGAAATAAGTTAGGAATTTAGTTTGCTATACGAAGATGTATATTTCATTTAAAATATAACAAAATTGAATTAATTTTCGTTGAACTATAATAAAATATTAGAATTCAATTCAAAGAAATCATATAAGCACAATGAACAGATTAAGTAATTAATACGTTGCAAATACTTCTGTAGGAGTTATGAGAGACTTTTGTTGATTGAAGATGGGAGAGAATTGAATGAAGCAGAGTTGAATTAGTTGAATTATTGAACGATCACTTTGCAAAAGTGCAGCGATAGTGAAGGTTGAAGGACGAAGAATATTGCAGAATCTAGATTTGAATACGGCTATGCGTTCGGAAGTGATATCAACTAACATATTACGAGAAATGTGGTAGGGAATTGGTAGCGACTTTGACTAGATTGCTTTAATGTGTACATCTCTTCGAATGGAAGTAGCAGAAAATAGTTTCTCTTCATAAAGGACGTTTCAAGACTGAAGTAGCAGATTATCATCAATCGTCATTTCAGGAGTGGTTGTCAAAGTATTGGAAAAGTTGGTTAAAGACATAATTCTGCTATGGATAAATAGATTAGGTATATTGTATAGGGTGCAGCATAGTTTTGTGAAGGGTGGGTCACGATTCACCTATTTTTAAATTTTTAATTAATCCATTTACTCTTTAATTTGTAATTATAAGTGATAGTTCAGTTGGATATAAGGTAATGGTAACAGGTGCTTGAATTGAATTGAATTCGCAAAGGCATTTGACGAGATGGAATTCTGAGGTGTAAAACAAGGATTTCTTATTTAACTTTTGTTGATCTGGAAAAGGCATATGACAAGGTGCCAAGAGAAAAGCCATTCAAAACGCTACAGTTATATGGTGTCAATGTAGCAATATATCAAGCAATACTTAGTCTTCATTTGACTAAGTTAGCAGTTAGAATTTAAGGAAGTACAGGAAGATGGTTTAATGTTAAATCTGGTGTCAGACAAGGATGTACATTATCCCCTCTGTTATTCATTATCTATATCAGCGTTTCCCAAACGTTTCCAACGACGAAACACTTCACAAATCCTGAAATTTTCACGGAACACCTTGGTTATTTTGTAATGTATGAAGTAATAATTAATTGTTAATTTAGCCGATTTTTATTATTAATTAAGAATTGATCATTAATTATTAATTATTAATTAATTAAACATCAATTAAACATAAACATCATTAAATTAATTTGTGCTGATTTTCATTGACATATCCCATTCTGATCACCAAAAATTCATAATATAATTATAAGTACTTACGAGTGAATGTAGACTTTTTTTTCCCTATGTGCTGGTAGTTTTCCGCTCCTTTTGTACATCCTGGAGATCGCTTTGTAGGCTGGTGGTGGAGACAAGAGGCAAGAGTTGTTTAATACCAAAATTAAACAAAGTCCCTTGTCTCTTATTCATATTAAACTTTAAATCTGAAGGCCTATTACTTTTAAAAAATCACGGCACTACGGTTTCGAAACTTTCACCCAACAATACGAACTTGCGAAGAAAGTATTCAGGATTACTAGATTTGAGAACCGGATACAGACTACCTTGATCTTCAATTTCAGTGAAAAAAACTTTTCTTTATACTTTCTTGCTGATATTGGTCACTAACATTTGAAACACAGATGTTATTTCTTTCAGTTTTGAGAACAGAGGATATCCCATTGTTGTAATCGGCTTCCTGGAAATTTTTATCATCGATCATAAACAGCGGTATTCACTTTCCCGATTGTTGAAAGATTTCGATGTGAGAAAATTAACGATAGTTCATGAATACTTCCACGTTTAAAAATACACGGCTTGGTCACTAACATTTGCTACACAGAGGTTATCAGGCGTTCTGGGTGTGAGCTTTTCAACATATTCATGAATATTATTCTCCTCAGAATATTTCTACTATAAAACATTTATTCATGAAAAATGCTTAGAAAACTAAAATGACAAATTCCAAGAGAACTTCTCGCGCAATCTTTCCGCGGAACACAGTTTGGGAAACCCTGATCTATATGGATCACATTATGAAAGAAAGTGGTATTAAACCTTATATCAAAATTGGAGATGTTAATCTCAGCTCTTTACTTTATGTGGACGATGTTATACTTCTAAATAAATCCGCTACAAGTTTGCAAGATTCCCTGAATAAATTGAATAACTGTTGTAATAGATATGGTATGAAGGTCAGCAATAACAAGACAAATACAATTAAAATAGGCAGAAGTATTGAAAATATCAACTACATTGTGAATGGAGAACCCTTATAGAACAAGTAAAACATTTCAACTAATTAGGCACGATTTTTAGTGAAGATGGTAAATTAAATATGGAAATAGACAAAATAATCAGCAAGGCTGGTATGGTGGGAAGTCAATTGGATAAATTCATATGGAATAAGAGAGAAATTAGTCGGAACACTAAATTAGCTGTATATATACAAGACAGTGTTCAAACCGGTTTTAACTTATGGATCTGAGAGCTGGGTCAGAAGTAAAACACTTGACCAAAGACTAGAGACCGCAGATATGAGAGTCCTGAGAAAGATTAGAGGCGTGAACAGATGGCATCAATGGCAATATCATATTAAAAACGAGGATATTAGGAAAGAACTTGATATTGTCAGCATCCAGTAGTGCGTTAACAGAGCTAATCTTAGGTGGCATGGTCACCTAAACAGAATGGGAGAGGAAAGATTAGCAAAACAAGTGTTCTCTGCCAGGTTGGCAGGAAAACGACCCAGAGGAAGACCAAGATATAGGTGGATTGATACGGTACAAAGTGCCTTAGACGATAGAAATATGAGATCTGATAATGTTGGAGTCTTGACAAGTAACAGACTGATTTGGAGGAAAATTGTAGACAGGAAGTTAGTAATGATGTAAATTTTTCATGTAGTACTGTCATATCCTGTACACCCCTTGAGGGTACATGGCAGGAAATTGATGATGAGGAGGAGGAAGACGTATTGCTGGAGTGGCTAAAACTACAAATAGAATTACGTGGTTTGGTTATTGAAAAACAAGCAGAGATGAGCAGGTTTTTGTTTCTTCTTTATAAGCGTTGATCCGTCTATATCTGGATTACTGTGCTGAGGTTTGGTCGCTTGGATTCCTTCAAGATGAAGCAGTGGTAGAAAAGATTCAGAGAGCAGTGACCAAGATTTTGGCTGGTGTGGGATACTCCTTATAATTGAAGTTATGTGGGATAGCCACGTAAAGAAAGATATGATAGATGGCGGAGGAAATATTTCAATACGTGAATAATTAGAAAAAAAATAGAGTTTGTATATTTGGTTGGAAAGGGTGTGAGGACTCAATTTTTTTGCATGGAAAGTGGTGAATGAGTTGAATGAATTACTAGAGTCTAGTGGCGGCTCGTACATAAGCACTGCGACACTGCAGCACCCCAAGGAAAAAATGAAAAAATTAAATTTTGTTTCTGTTTATAAATAATAACAATGCTTACAACATTATATAAATGCAATACAACATTTTAAAGGTTACAGCTTATGTTTCGACAGTGATTGGATAGTTAATAATTGGAATTGTTCGATTAACGCTTTAGATTACGAAACAAATGCACTGCGATCTAACGCAGTGTCGTAATTCTCACGTTCTGCCAATTGCAGCTAGACTCGCCGATATTCGTTTGCGCTTGTCATTGCAGGAAACAAGTGAATCCGACACTGCTCGTTTGGGCAGTGTCGCTTTCAGATAAATTGTATGCACGCAATGTAAATTTATTTATTAATAAATTGGTTAGTGATTAGGAAAAAAATAATTTTTTTTTAAATTTTGTATATGCAGCACCCCCACTTCAAATTTTCACCGGCCGCCACTGCTAGAGTCAGTACTGAGTGCTTCGTTCGTGGATGCGTCGAAAGCAAAATATAAGAGATGTTTTAAGAGGTTTTCATGGTCAGTATTGATGAAGTGGACCTTCCTTATTATAACAACGCAACCACGGAGTTAGTAAATGTGCGCATACAATAATAATAATAATGTAATCACTGAAGTAAAATAATGACAGTTCTGGTGGTATGGGAATACTGGAGGTGGTTTTATTGAGATTTAATCCTTATTTTTCTGAAAGTTCAATAAAATATTTGAAATTGATCCTGTTTTTGCAGACATAAATAGAAACGAATACGTTTATAGAATTTGAATAAGAATAACAAAACCACATGAGAATTTAATTTAAATGTCTAGTTGGCAGAGTGGTTATCATACGAACTTTCGTTATAACAGGTTGAAGGTTCGAATCCAGCAGCGGTCAGTAATTGTCTTCATATGGGAAATGAATGGCATTTCTGGGTGTGTGAGGCCACTGTCTCGCTTTTTGTAGGCTTGAAAAAGTTCTGTTGGGTCTCCATAGCAGCGTTGCCGGACTACGTTCAGGGAAAAAAAAAATCGTCAGCAGTTCATTCTACACTAAATAAATCAGTCAGTATAAGCGTATATTGTGTATTTTGGTGAAGAATATTTAAATAACAGTAAAAAATATAATATTTGGCACTAAAACACTAATCTGACCACACATAAAGATAATAATTTGTACAAAGGAACTTGAAGAAATATATTCTGCATTAAAAATAAAAAAAGAAACTAAACAAAAAAAAACATCGACTAGGAAATATCATAAACAGGATTCGATTGAAGAAATTTTAATCTGAGTAAATGGGGAAAGGTTTTCGATCGAACCAAATCATGGAATTCTTTAAATAATAAATAGGTTTACATGTTGAACTACAAAGCAGGAAATTATGACCAACTGAGGAGTATACCGAGTTCAGTGGAATGGGATCGGTTGCTGGATGGAAAGGATATCGACAGTGTAAGGGAAGCATTTAAACGATATTTAAATGATGCGATATCATAATGTGTCCCGTGAGTTCGAAGAATAAATAGAGTAGGAGTCAAATGGATGTGTAATCTTATTAAGCAAGAGATTCGTAAGAAAAGAATTATGTGCAAGAAATACCGTTTGCATGAGGATGACGTCCGTTATGAATGTCATAAGCAGCAGGCTAAAATAGTCACAACTGTTGTACGGAAAGCAAAGTCTGATTATGAAAAGAAACTGGCTCTGCGTGCGAAAGACAACCCACAAGAATTCTATCGATATGCTACAAGTAAAAGAAAGAATGAATATGAAAAAGTAACTCTTCTAACTCCAGATGGAGTGAGGGTTACTGATGCGGAAGAGGTTGTTCAGTAAACGAGTGCCCATTTCGTTAAAAGCTATCAACCTAGTGAACGCAACTTTGAGTTCCCTGTTATCTCTTCACTAGATGAAGAAATGCAGGTGTGTGAGGCCGAGGTATTAGAGCTGTTGCACTAATTGAATAAGAATTCAGCAATAGGGACTGATGGAATATCAGTATGTGTGCTAAAAGAGCGTTCAGCTGAATTGATCATTCCTTTGACCAGGATGTTTAATATGAGTCTCAGAACAGGGAAGATTCCGCAGGAATGGAAGGAATGTATGGTAATTCCATTGCATAAGGATGGTGCAAAGACCGATGTATCAAACTATCGACCAATTAGTATCTCAGGAGTGGTGGTGAAGATTTTAGAAAAATTAGTTAGGGCCCGCATTCAGAAATGGGTTGACAGTGAATCTCTACTTTGCAATGAACAACATGGGTTTACTAAGGGAAGGTCATGTTTTAGCAACTTGCTCACATTCTATGACAATGTTACCATTGAACTAGATAAGGGGAATGGATACACCATGATACTTTTGGATTTTCCTAAGGCTTTTGACAGAATACAAATTGACAGACTTCTGCATAAATTGGAGAAAATGGGTTTGAGTTATACAACATTAGCATGGATAAGAGGATGGCTGACTGACAGATATCAAAAAGTGGTATACGGGGGGATCTGAGTCTGCAAGGTTTAAGGTAATAAGTGGTGTACCACAAAGATCAGTGCTTGGTCCACTGTTATTCAATCTGTACATTAATGATGTTGGAAAGGATTTGACAAGCGACATACAGTTATTTGCTGATGATGCAAAGATAGGCAAGGCAATCATGAATGCTGCTGATATGCAGTCCTTGCAGAATGATTTCAATAAGCTGGAATTGTGGACATGGGAAAATGGGTGTCAGTTCAATGTGAGTAAATGTAAAGTCATTCACTTCGGCATGATTACCTATCCAATGTCGTATTATATTGGTGAGATTAGGCTAGAAGAAACTGATGAGGCTAGGGATCTTGGAGTTTTAATAGATAGGAAGTTGAAATTCCGGGGCCATGTGGCAAATATTGCAAATACAACTGAAAAGATAATTGCAATGCTCAAAGGAACGTTCACATGTAAAGATAAGGATGTTATTTTTGCCTCTTTACAAGGCCTTGATAAGATCTCACTTGGGTTATTGTGCGCAGGTCTTGTCTCCTGGTTTCCGATTAAAAACGATATCAGGATTGTGGAATACTGATTATGAAGACAGATTGAGAATTTGTAGACTGCAGACACTAGCAAACAGGAGAAAGAGGGAGTGATATGATTGAGACTTACAAACTTCTCAAAGAGTCATACAGGATTTCAATTGATGGAAATTTTCAATTTATGGAGGGTGGGGAAAGGACGAGAGGACATGCTTGGAAGCTGAGAATGAATGCCACCAAGAAGGGTGTGAGAGCTAGATTCTTCTCTCAGAGGGTGGTGCGTGATTGGAATGGATTGCCATTGGATGTTGTGAGTGCAAGCAGTGTGAATGAATTCAAGAAGAAGTAGGATAGCTGGTTTGTGTAGTATGTGGCCTCCCTCAATGAGTATCTCTGACTCCCTGGAGGTCTCTCTTAATAATAATAATAATAATAATAATAATAATAATAATAATAATAATAATAATAATAATAATAATTTTTTTATTATGTCTCAGTATAAGTTACATACAATAATAATATTTACAGTATTTACAATAAGGATTATACAGAATTTTTTTTTTATGTCTCAGATGAATTGCATACATAGTTGCTGTAGTAATTATATGTATATAATATTTATAACGCATTACAAGTGTGTATAACAGATACTTGCAAGTTAGTAATTTTCTTCCTAGAAGCTTAGCAGAGCTTATCTGAGGAAGATAATAGATGACAGAGGGTGGTGGTTTCATGGTTGTGTTCCTATAGTAGTCACAAGCCAGGTGTTGATTTTACTGTTTGTTGGTACGTGCTTGAAAGACTTCGACTGCTATTACAGTTTAATTTTTTTTTTTTTTTTTTTTTTTGTGCAAATAGGGTTGGATTTAGACATGGTGTGTTTGTTTCTTTGTGTTCTTGTAGTGATAGTTTTTTGAGAGTGGGGGTTGTCGTAGGTTTGTGTGTGTGTGTGTGTGTGTGTGTGTATGTGTGGTGGGGGGGGGGAAGAGAGAAACAGGAATTGCTCTAATTTTCATTCTCGCTATAATATTTATATAGTGCCTGTTTCAGCTCTCTGTATGTTCCTAGGTTTCTGTTGTCGAACGGCAGTTTGTTTATCATGTCAGGTACGTAGACGTTTCGGGTGGCTTTGCCGTGGTGATTGTTGTACTTATATGTTATGTAGTTTGTTGACCGTGGTCTTGTTATTTGATATGTTGTTCTGGTTACTCTATATGTTGGGCTGTAGTAGTGTTTTAACATGACTGTGTAGTGGCGTAAGTGTTTCACCTTAAATATTTTGTGTTTTGTTCGTGCTTCCTGCATAAGAGTGGGTTGTTCCCAGAATATCAGTTTTATCATTTTATCTTGCATCCATTGTAGCTTGTTAAGTCTGTAGTCTGCGCAGAATGCGTATGATGTGATTGCATATCTTAAAATGTTTTCACATAATGCTTTATAGATTAGTATTTTTATGTGGGTTGGGGCAATGTCTTTTAATCTGTATAGTTTGCTTGCTATTATCCTAAGCTTGGTATGTAGGTAGTTTGTATGGCTATTCCAACTTTGATCTGCATCGAAGTGAAGTCCAAGGTAGCGTGTTGTTTTCACCTGTGTGATGGTTATGATTTTAGGTTCTGCACTTTGTGTATAGGAGGATGAATGTTTGATAGTGAGATATTTAGTTTCTATGGGCAGGGTTTGGGAGTTTTTGTATATCATTAGCTTTGTTTTTCCAGGGTTTATATATATGCCGTTTTCGGTTAACCAGTTAGTGATTTGATTGATGTCGTGTTGCATATTTTTGTAAGCGATTTTTGCAGTGTTGTGAATGGATACTATGGCAGTGTCGTCTGCATACTGGAAGATTTTACTTTTTAGGGGGAGTTGGCTTATGTCGTGTGTGTATATGTTAAATAGAATGGGAGATAGGACAACTCCTTGCGGTACTCCACAGGTTACATGTACTTCTTTGCTGTGTGCTGATCCTATACGTGTGATGTGCTTTCTGTTTTTCGTGTATGCTTTAAACCACTGCAGTAGACGACCTCCAATTCCGATATGGGTAAGTTTCGTTAACAAGGTTTTGTGTGTTAGTGTGTCAAATGCTTTTGTTAGGTCAATGAATACCACTAATGTTATTCTGTTTTTATCCAATGCAGCGTTTATTAGATCTGTGAAGTCTTCCAGGAGTGTTGCTGTTCCTTTATTTTTTTGAAAGCCATGTTGTGTTTTGGGTATGATTTGAAATTTTTCAACGTATGTGGAGAGTTTCTGATGTACAATGCGCTCCATGATTTGGTTGATTACAGGCAGCGTGGCGATAGGTCTGTAATTACTTATTATGTTTCTTTTTCCCTGTTTGTGTATGGGTGTGATTAATGCAGTCTTCAGTGTTTCAGGTATGTGTCCCGTTTCGAAGATTTTATTTAACAGTTTTTGTATAACTGGAAGTAGGTCGGTTGAGTGTTTCTTGATATCTTTTGGTCTGATTCCGTCTATCCCCGGTCCTTTGTTAGGATTAATTTGTTGAATTGCCAGTGATAGTTCTTCTTTTGTTACTGTGGGGAACCACATCGACTGGGTTGCTCGTGGACCTAGTGGAGAATGTTTGTATGTGTGAGGAAAGGTTGTTTCTTGTAGCTTTTGGACAGAGTTCACGAAGTGTTGATTAAAGTTGTTTGCCAACTGTTTGAGGGATTTGGGGTCGCAGGCAAAGCTGTGTTTTATTGTTTCTGAGGCAGTGGTTCTGTGTATATTGTCCAGCATTTCATTAATCAGGTGCCAGGTTTCCTTTATGTCATTCTGTGCTGTTGTTAATTTGTTGCTGTGATAGTTTCTTTTTGCCGTTTCGAATCTGGGTTGTTGGGAGATTCCGTTTTCTTTTGTATTCAGCTTTTAAAGCGATATTGTTCGGTGATTTGATTCTATCGGTTATTTTTTTCCACAGTTACGAGTCATCAAAGACATAATTCAAGAGAAGATGATAATTAATTGTTATCTAATAATGGGAACTGCGATATGCAATGACAGTGGCATACTGATAAAAGCTTACTGGAAGAAACGGAACTGACTTCACTTGTTGATCGTGTGAAAAGTCTTATTAATTGCACTTGAGACTACTCGACATCGCAAACAACGAATCAGTTGTTTTATTGTAATACATAAGAAGGAACATATGAGCAATAGGATTTTAATATTTTATGGAATAGACGATCAAACACTAAGAATTGACCACACCTTTTAACTGGATTAATACGAAGTGCAACGTAAAATGAATCGTTTTACCGAAGAGACATCAACAGAAAACGGTAAAAAAATTGAAAGGTGGTGGATTCTGTTAGAGTTATTTTGGATTCTTTAACGATTTCCCAATAAAAATAAACTTGAATATAGATGTTTGTCTTCAGGAGTAACGGCAACAATGTGACTTTTAATGAAAAAAAAAATCCAATTTATAACCCTAAAATTTGGTTCCAGCTTCATAGTGATACTTCTATTCGTTTTCAAAATAGATTACACAGCACAATAAATATGATGAAGGGGATATTAGGAGTAGCTTGTTATCCATTGATATGTGCAAAGACAGAATATACGGGACAAGAACCTCTTGTTCCGTATATTCTTGAGAAATGAAATGTAATAACTTGGATGAGGAAAATAACTACAAACGAATATTATTTTAACGTGCAATTTAGTGAATTACAATACTGTAGATAAAGCGATTTATATGCACGAGTAACAGTACATATATCAAGAATGACTTGATAATACATTAATATCAAGTGATTCAGAATATTGTCAATTACACCCAAAATAAATTTTTAATTAACTGATATGATTAGTGAAATATTTATGATATATAACTACTTTTTGTGCAAACAAGCAAAAATGTTTCAATAGATAAATTTTATACGGCAATACAGTTTGAAAAATTCAATTGTACACTGTGTGACGAAAATATTATGATATTGGTTCCAGTTTCATAGTTTTTTCATTTTTATTCAAAACATGACAATAAAACAGAAAACTATTGAGAAATAGGCTAACAATTTTCTTGAATTAATGTGAAGATTGGTGATTAACCATTTCAAACAACCAGGCTTCTTTTCAAGTGATTTTAAATGTTGATATACTAACATAAGTATTATAAATTATTTCACTTTAATGGCACAGTATATTTTTGGTCGAGTGATTAGCGTATTCGCACCCAGGGCCAATTAGATGTGGGGTTCCAATACGCTCGTGGACATGAATATTTGTGATGGTGTTTTAGATTTAGTTGAATTTCATCGCCTGGTTTGAGACCATTTTGCGTTGACTGGTATGCATCCTGAAGTTTCTCGATAAAAAAATTTCCGTACTTGGTGTGTAAAGCAGGATTTGTGCCAAAAAATAAAAATAAAACCGAAAAGAAAAATAGCAAAAATACATAAAAATTAATTTGAAAAAAATAGATCAAAATTTCTGAATTGTTGTTTTATAGATACACAATGGCGATGTAACAATTGAAGAAACCATACGTCATACTTATGACGTATGGTTTCTTCAATTGTTACATCGCCATTGTGAACATACATACAGTATTGTTGACAAAGTATATATAATAGCATATAAACCTGTAACACGTTGACAGTCTCGTATTGGACTTTCCAGTACTTTGTGATTTTTTAGGTGATACGGAGTGGCTTCATTTAATTATGTACTTAATAGTACTAGTTTGGAAACCTTCCTTTTTTAATACGTAACTGATTTTAGTGGTACTCTTATTGACCTGTGTCTTTAAATTATCATGTCCTCTCAACTCAGAGAGTTTAATGAAGTGGGTCCCAAAGGATGTGGTGACTTCAAGTGTCTGTTTGAACCTGGAATCAGCAAGTGCTGGTGGATGAAACGAAATCGTTAAAAAAAGACTGTCATTCCCAAAATGACAGGATTTTTTAACGATTCATGATGGAACTATCACACGTTCTCTCTTTCTCTTAGTTCGTGTCTCAAGCTAGTTGCGGTATTGCTGATTTCACTCGGACACTTGCGATGTCAGCTCATCTGGTTTGCTGAATGAATGGAGGGTGCGTGGAAGGTCGTCCGGCATTCTAAGAGTATGCTGAGCGGCCGGAAAGATCCGTTATGAAACACACGGGCATCTTACGATAGGACGTGTGGTTGAATCCACCTAAATAATACTTGTTACAAACGTGTTACTCATTGCATAAGTAACACGTTTACTTATGCAATAAGTAACAAGTTTGTTTATGCAATAAGTAACACGTGTTACTCATGCAATAAGCGTGTTACTTATGCAATAAGTAACAAGTTTGTTTATGCAATAAGTAACACGTGTTACTCATGCAATAAGCGTGTTACTTATGCAATAAGTAACAAGTTTGTTTATACAATAAGTAACACGTGTTACTCATGCAATAAGCGTGTTACTTATGCAATAAGTAACACGCTTATTGCATGAGTAATAAGTAACACGCTTACTTATGCAATAAGTAACAAGTTTATTTATGCAATAAGTAATACGTGTTACTTATTGCATAAGTAACACGTTAGTTCAGCTGAATTTTGTTGTTAATTGGAAAGTAGGGCACGCGGTGGGTGGGACTTTAATTGTTAAAAACTAAAATGTTTGGAATTAAAAACAGAATTATATTGAAATTGTTTGATGATCATTGTTGAACGAAAGATTGAGTTTACACCATATATTATCGTACTAAATCGAATTGAATTATTATGCTTCCTATGCATTATTACCATTATGGTTTAAGTGAAAGTAATACTGATTTATAGAAAAATTAAATTTTTACGCGTTTTACATGTGAAAGCGAATTAGCTGTCATCATCCGGAAGATCAGGGGGGTTTACATCCCGTAAAGTCAAGAAAGCCAACCGTGGAAATTACACTGTTGCAGACATTTAAAATATTGTGATAGTCTTAGGGACCACGAGATGGCGGCGTTTGTTAGCCGTCTCTTCACTAAATACCGCTTATAAATAGTAACAGTCTTGAGCCAGCTATCTTGGATTGGCTTCCAGTAGAGATTGAACTGTGTACTCAATCTCAAAGTTAGATGAGGCTAAAGCGGTGTAGCCTACACCTACGGGGATAAAAGTCCGGATTAAATGAATAAGTTTTTAATTTTAACAGGCTTGTTTTTCGCAGTTAATATTCTGAATGGATGCATAAGAAATAGTATATTCTGTGGATTAGATTCTGAGCTTTGTCTGGTTTTTGTGCAGTCTTTAATTTTAAGCATCGATTTTATAAAAATGGATAAGATCGCTTGTTAGTTCCAACTCTGATTTTACATTTTTAAATCTAAAATTACGAATCTCATTTCTTGGATTTCTGTTATTTTATGATAATCATAATATACTGGTTTAAGAGAGATCAGCGAAGATCATCTGCTATGGAAAATTATAAAGGCAGTGAGTTATCTGACCTAGATTGCAAATAGGATTACACACAAATAGAATTAGAACTACCTTCATATGCGTTGAGCAGACCTGATGTGATTGATGAAATAGATTCAAAATGAGGATGAAGAAATAAAAATAAGCAGTTCTATTTGTCATTTGGAACTGAATGATAAAACCATGAATATGCTTTGATTTGATAGAAAAAAATTAGTATCCCAATTTTTATGGCTATTTTGAACATTTTTCTTTAGACGTACCCTATAATTTCGTTGACTCTTTACTCAATTTTTTTAAAACATTATTGATATTTTAGGGACGTAGATACATGAAAAATAAAAGGAAGGAATAATTTTGGACATGTCATTGTAGGATATTCTTCTTTTGGAGCAGCATCAGGTGGAAAACGATAAGCATTTAAGTATCGATGTTGTGTGATTTAATTTAATTTATTGATTGATTTAATTTATTAAATTTAATTAATTAATTTAATTTAATTAATTAACTTTTATTTTATTGAATTTTACCACTATCGAAGTGAAATAATTTATAATACTTATGTTAGTATATCAACATTTAAAATCACTTGAAAAGAAGCCTGGTTGTTTGACACAATTTTTGATATAAGGGAAAGATTCTTGTTTTTGATGAATACGAAAATAAGAATTATGAAAAAGAGATAATAAAACAGACCATTCCAAAACCTCTAACAAAATCATTCCATGCAATACAATTTTTACGCAATATCTTCTATCACCATTTAAAGTGGAGATTTCTGTGATTGTTGGATGGCCCAAAGATAAATCTTCATTAGAAGTGTTGTTCACGGAAAATGCAATTATTTTTAATGAAAAGATTCTATTAAAGAAATGAGATTGGTAATTTTAGATTTAAAAATGTAAAATCATTGGAATTAAGAAGCAAAAACCTGTAAATTGTAAAAATTGAACATTAACACTGAAAGCAAAGTCTATGTGAATAAGTAAACAGACATAATATTAATTGAAAAGAACAAACAACGCTATATGCCCGATAATCAAAATCGAACGGATTTTGATTATCGGGCATATAGCAATATACAAAAATGTAAATTATTGAAAAATGGATATATATCCTACAAGAACTATGTATTTTTTAAGCAAAGCGCTCCTTGGACTAACCAACAAAGAAATGAGATCTGCTAGATCAAGATATACATTTCCTTTAAAAATATAACAAAATTGGTTTAATTCTCATTAAACTATATAAAATATTAGAATTCAAAGAAATCATATAAGCACAATTAACAGATTAAGTAATCAATACGTTGCAAATACTTCTGTAGGAGTATGTCAGACTTTTGTTGATTGAAGATGGTAAAGAATTGAATGAAGCAGAGTTGAATTAGTTGAATTATTGAATGATCTTTGTAAAGGTGCAGCGATAGTGAAAGTTGAGGGATGAAAGATATTGCAGAATCTTGATGTGAATACGGCTATGGGTTCGGATGTGATATCAAGTAGCATATTACGAGAAATGTGGTAGGGAATTGGTAGTGTCTTGGAGTAGATTTTTTGATCTGAGTGTCGTGCAGACTCCTCAAAGTATTGGGGAAGTTGGTTAAAGACAAAATTCGGGAATGAGTGGATAGAAATGGGATACTGTATGAAGGCGGCATGGTGTGAAGAGTGGTTCATGATTCACTTATTTTTTTAATTATAAGTGACAGCTAAGTTCGATATATAAGGTTGTGGTTTCACGGTGCTACCACTGGATTTCGAAAAGGCATTTGACGAGAAGGAATTCTGATACATAAATTACAGCAATGGGCATGAAGAAGACGTTATGGATGAATAAGAGGGCGACTGATGGGGAGATACAATGCAGTATTATACAATGCCGTATTTTAACAAACCAGTCTTATACAAGACATATGAACTAGGTACATTCCACACGGCTCTGGGACATGCCGCTAGTTCATATACCACCTATTTAATTTGTACATTAAATACCGAAAATGATCTGCAAGAATACAGATCTGCAAGTTGTTCAACTGTGTCATGCAGACTCCAGACAAAAGTATACAAAATAACATGCAGGTATATTATTATGTCTTTACAGGTATGCTAGGAGTATCAGAAACAAATGGGTCCCAATATGAGATCCCAACATATTTTCTTAGTCAATATGTTGGGACCTCAGATTGTAGGCATTATTGAGACCCGGCTATCATACAGGCATACTAACTGGTATCGAGTGTAAAGAGTATAGTATTTTTAGGGGGTGTGCTGCTAATGATATCAGATAACTTACATATAGTTAGAGTTGAGACCTGTTATTGTAATACTACTATTAACAGTATTTCATGTGGCAGTGGGTTTGAAGCCATCTGGTGTGAGATGGAATCTAACAAGATCAATTACATAGTGGGGTGTTTTGTTACAGGTGGATCGGTTGCTGGTGATGAAAAAGAGGTGAGCGCGAAACGAGTAATCATAATGGGAGACTTTAATTATCCAAATATTGATTGGATAGAAGTAGAATCTCATGAGAAGAATGAAAATACATTTATTGAGCTGTTATGGGACAACTTCCTTAAGCAGCATGCTACAGAAGGAACTCCAGCTGAAAGAGTATTAGATATGATTATGGTGTCAGACAGCTTCGGTTAAAGACGTAACTATTCCGCCTCCAGTTGGTGACAGTGATCATGCGGTGCTCACTTGGGAAGTGACTAAGTTTATTAATGTTCCATTCAGAAAAGGCAGGAAATAATAACAACCAACTGAGGAGTATAATGAGTTCAGTGGAATGGGATCGCTTGTTGGGTGGGTGGATGGGAAGCATTTAAACAATACTTTAAAGGATGCGATATCAGAGTCTGTCCCGAGAGTTCGAAGAATAAATAGGATAAGAGTCAAATGGATGTATAATCTTGTTAAGAAAGAGATTCGTAAGAAAATTATGATATGGATGGAATACATCATCCTCCACACCATTACATCCGGGGGATGTTAGTCTGCATGACCACTGTTATTCAATCTGTACAGTAATGATATTGGGAAGGATTTACCAAGCGACATACAGCTATTTGCTGATGATGCAAAGATAGGTAGGGTAATCAGAAATACTGTCGATATGCAGTACTTGCAGAATGATTTGAATAGGCTGGAATTGTGGGTATGGGAAAATGGATGGCAGTTCAATGTCAGTAAATGCAAATTCATTCACTTCGGCGTGATTAGATATCCAATGCTGTCTTATGTTGGTGGGATTATGCTAGAAGAAACTGATCAGCTATAGGTCTTGGGATGTTAATAGATAGTAAATTGAAGTTTAGGGGCCATGTGGCAAAAATTGCAAATACAAATCAAAAGATAATTGCAGTGCTGAAACGAACCCTCGCATGTAAAGATAAAGATGTCATTTTGCCTCTTCACAAGGACTTGATAAGACCTCACTTGGAATATTGCGTACAGGTCTGCTCTCCTGGTTTCTGATATGATTCTGATATATTGGAGAGAGTACAAAGGAGAGTGTTCAAAATGATATCAGGATTGTGGAATACTGATTATGAAGACAGATTGAGAATTTGTAGACTGCAGACACTAGCAAACAGGAGAAAGAGGGGTGATATGATTGAGACTTACAAACTTCTAAAAGGGTCATACAGGATTTCAATTGATGGAACTGTTCAATTTATGGAGGGTTGCAGAAAGCAAAAGAGGACATCCTTGGAAGCTGAGAATGAATGCCGATAATAAGTGGGTAAAGGCTACAGTTTTCTCTCATAGGGTGGTGTGTGACTGGAATGGATTGCCATTGGACGTTATGTGTGCAAGCAGTGTGAATGAGTTCCGGATATGATAGTATGATAGTATGAATAAGTATGATAGCTGGTGCGTGTAGTATATGGCCTCCCTCGATGAGGTGTATATAATAATAATAATAATAATAATAATAATAATAATAATAATAATAATAATAATAATAATAATAATAATGTAATGACTGAAGTAAAATAATGACAGTTCTGGTGATATGCGGATACTGGTGGTGATTTCATGTAGATTTAGTCCTCATTTATCTGAAGGTTCAATAAAATTTTTGAAATTAATCCTGTTTTTGCAGACATAATTAGAAACTAATACATTTATAGAATTTGAATAACAAATCAACAGGACAATTTAATTTGAACTTCCCTGGTTGGCAGAGTGGTTAACGTACCCGCATGTCGCGGTTTCGTAATCTGGCTACTGTCGTAGTGTTTTATTGATTATCTTTAGGGTGGAAATGAATTTTATTGCCCGGTGTGACGCCACTGTCTTGTTTGTTGTAGGCTTGAAAAAGTTCAATTTTTGGTCTCTGGAGCATAAATTAAAAATAAATAAAAAATTAAAAAATCGTATAATATGAAAAAAATTCTTTCCTCCACTCCTATTACAAATGTGCTATAGGTTTACTACTTATAAATTTTACTCGAGACTACTCGACATCATAAACAACGAATCAGTTAGACTATATTCATACATCAGAAGCAACGCCCGAGCATTTTAATATTTAATGGAACAGATGACCAAACATGTGGAATTAAACAGAATATAATAAGCCTTTAAACTGGATTAAAACCAAGTGAATCGAAACATGAATGGTTTCACTAACAGGCGGTACTAACAGAAAACAGTAAAAAAATTAAATAGTGGTGAATTCTGTTAGATTATTTTGTATTCTTTAACGATTTCGGAATATAGATAATCTTGAATATAGATAATTGTCTTCGACAGTTACAACAACAGTGTGACACTTTTAATGAAAAAAACGAACTCAACTAATAACGTTAGAATTCGTGATATTTCTACAGCATTCACTACGATTTTCAAAATGGATTACACAGCACAGTAAATATAATGACAGGGGATTTTAGGGGAATGCTTGTTATCCCAAGATATGTGCAAAGACAAAATACACGCAAAAAGAACCTCTTGGTGTTTGAGAAATTAAATGTAATAACTTGGGCGGAAAAATAACGACAAATGCCTGAAGGAATATAATAATTTTAACATTCAATTTAGTGAATTAAAATACTGTCGATAAAGCGATTTATATGCACGAATTACAGTACATCAATAAATTAAAATAACGTTATTCAGAATATTGTCAATTACACCCATAAATAAATATTTTATTAACTGATATGATTAGTAAAATATTTATTTATGATATATAACTACGTTTTGTGCAAACAAGCATAAATGTTTTAATAGATAAAGCTTATACGACAATAAAGTTTGAAAAATTCAATTGTACACTGTATGACGAAAATATTATGATATTGGTTCCAGTTTCATAGTTTTTTTTCATGTTTTGTTTAAAACATGACAATAAAATAGTCAAATATTGAGAAGTAGGTTAACTTCTTCTTCTTATGGTTCTACCTTCTATCGAAGGTCAGCGACCATCTTGGCAAACAAACTGCGTTCTTGCGTAAATCGGAGCAGTTGTGCGCTGCTCTTTCCTGTCCACGTCTTGATGTTGTCAAACCATGATATTCTCTTTCTTCCTCTAGTTCCTTTGTCATCAATTCTTCCTACCAAAATAGTTTGTAGAAGTTGGTATTTGCTATTTCTCATGATGTGGCCAAGATATGATGTTTTTCGTTTCTTGATTATTTGTACAAGATCTTTAGCTTTGCCAATGGATTTTAAGACATCTTCATTGGTGATTTTTTCTGTCCATGATATCTTTAGCATTCTGTCTGTATAGCCACATCTCAAAGGCTTCAATTTTCTTGATGGTTGTCGCCTTCAATGTCCGTGTTTCAACTCCATAGAGCAGAATAGACCACACGTAGCATTTCAACATTCTGTATCTGACTACCATGTTTAGGTCTTTATTGCAGAATAATGTTCTCATTTTCATGAAGGACTACCGTGCACCTTCCATCCTTGTCTTTATATCTATTTCAGGATCCCACTTTTCATTAAGCCAGCAACTAAGATATTTATATCTTGACACTTGATCGATATTTTTCCCATTGAGTGTCAGTTTCATTGATGCGGCTGGATGTTTGCTGATGCCCATGCATTTTGTCTTGTTGATGTTTATGTTTATCCCCATTCTTTGGCTTTCTATGTATACTCTGTGAATAAGTTTTTGGTGATCCATAATGTTATCTGTAATTAGAATGGTGTCATCTGCATATCGTAGGTTGTTAACAATCTTTCCATTTATTGTGATTCCCTCTGGACACTCTTTCAATGCCTTTTTAAAGATTACCTCTACGTATATGTTGAGCAAGAGTGGTGAGAGCACGCATCCTTGTCTCACTCCTCTTTTGATGTTAATATCACTGCTGGTAATGTTGTCTAATTGAACGGTAGCTGACTGATTCCAATACAGATTTTTTATTAGTCTTATGTCTTGTTCGTCTAGCCCTATTTGTTGAAGGACTTCTATTAAGTTAGTGTGTCTGACTTTGTCTAATGCTTTTTCAAAATCTATGAAACACATAAAGACAGATTTCTGTTTTTCTGTGCATTTTTGTATCAATATTTGGGCACAGAAAAGGGCCTCTCTAGTACCAAAACCATTCCGAAAGCCGAATTGCGTTTCACTTAAGAGTTTCTTCACTTTTTCTATAAATACGATTCTGAATTACTTTCAAAAATATTTTTAATGTTTGGCTCATTAGCCTAATAAGTCGGAAGTCGCCACAAGAATTCGCTTTGGGTTTCTTTGAGATAGTGATAAATGTAGATTTGAGCCAATCTGATGGAAATTCATCACTTTCACACATTTTATTAAATAGTTTTTCAAGAAGTTTGGTGTTATCTGGTTCTATTAATTTTAAAAATTCTGTTTGCGCACCATCTGGTCCACTGGCTTTTCTTGTTTTACATGATCTTATAGCATTCTCTATTTCACATTTCATAATTGCTGGTCCTTGAATGTTATCTTTTATATTTATAGGCTTCTGTCTAGTATCATTGAAAACTTCTGTTACATATTTTATCCAATCCTGTGCTTTCTTCTGTTCTTCTAGAACTATTTTTCCACTTTCGTCTCTTAGAGACGCTGTTTGCTAATTTCTGAGTTTTCCGGCAATTTCTTCGATTTTCTTATACAGATTGACATTATCATGTTTCTTCCGAAGCAGTCAATTTCAGTACATAAATTTATCATCCAATTTTCCTTGGCTTCTTTTACTTTTTCTTGATGATATTATGTGTTTCTGTATATCTGGCTAGGTTAGCGGATACGCTAACCAATCGACAGGTTCCAATATGCATGGATTTTGTGATTGTGTTTTAAATAGAGATGAATTTCATCGCCTGGTTTGAGACACCTCCTCGATTACTGGAGGCCTGAAGTAGCTTGAAGAAAAGTTTCATGTTTGGTCTCTAGAACAGCCTTTCTATAAAAAGTAAAAAAAAAATAGCAAACATATATAAAAAATTAATTGCAAAAAACAGAAAAGAATAATCCTTAATTATTCTTTTAGAGATACTTATTCCATAAGATTTCTTCAGTTCACACGATACTACAAGGAAAAAACTGAACAATATTCATTCAAAGGTCATCACAATGGCAAACGGTAGTTTAATACAAAGCAGAACGCGAACAGTGGATTGATTTGAAACGGTACAAGCCATGTGATGTTATACATAAAATCAAGTAAACACATAACTTACGAATTATTATATTATTAGCTATTACTTAAATGCATTATTAATCAAAGCTTTAATTATGTGAGAATGATAATGAGAGAGACAGCCGTTTCGATTCAAGTTCCGACGATGGATTAAAACTACGGCGCATTCTTTGAATAAAAGTTCGAACTTGTAGCAATACAGATGGCGTGGACCTGTTTCAGAGCATAGAACATTGTAATCTATATCTATTCATTGTTGCTCAAGGTCAGAATTCTCTGATTTCCTATTGATGATACAAGAATACCAGTCTTAGGTGTACCAGTTACACGTATATTGGGAAAGCTTAGATCAGCAAAATTACTTGAACAAAATGAATGTAATTCTGTTTATGTGCCATCGTTACGTAGAGCTTAAGTAAACAATTAAGATATTGTTGGACAATTGTTGCACGAAACACACGAAAACGGTGATACGTCACCATTGTTAGTATATTATTGACAAAGTATATATATAAAGACATAAACCTGTTGTCCATCGATAGTCTTAAAATGGGCTTTCCACTTCTTTCTGATTTTCTAGGTGAAACGGAATGGCCTGATTTAAGCATATTTATGGACTTACGTCCATAATGTTAGTTTGGATACCTTCCTTTGTTAATACGTAACTGAATTTGGTGGTACTTTAGCGATGTGTGTCATTAAATTACCATCCCCTCTCCACTCAGAGAGTTTAATGAAGTGGGTCCGAACGGATGAGGTGATTTCGAGTGTCTGCTTGAACCTGAATCAGCAAGATTTATTGGTGGATTACACGAAATCATTAAAAAAGGCTACCATCCCCAACACGGCGGTATTTTTTAAGATGCATTGAATATCACACGTTCTCTCCTTCCTTTAGTTTATGACTGAAACAAGATGTGCTTATTGCTGATTTCACTCGGACACTTGATGTCGGCTCATCTGGTTTAACGAAGTGAGGGTGCGTGGGGTGCCGTTTCTAAGAGATCCGTTAAAGTTTGAAACACACGGGAATCTTATGATATGACGTGCTGTTGGATCCACCAAAATGTTATTTGTGTAATTAGAGAACGAAACGCGTTTAGTTCGGCTAAAATTCGTTGTGATTGGAAAATAGGGAACGCGGTGGGTGGGCTTGGTTGATGACTTGGAATTAAAAATAGAATATTACAATGAAATTGTTTGATGATCATTGTTGAAACCAGGTTGAGTTTACAACATATATTACTGTTCTGAGTTGTCATTGTGCTTCCTATGCATTATTACCATTACGCTTGAAGTGAAAGTAATACTGATGTATAGAAAAATTAAATTTTTATGCTTATGCATAAAAGTATAACGCAAAGAATTCTTGGAACACAACACACTTTAATAACAGACGTAATGCACTGCTCACGTATTCTTAGTTTTTACCATGTTAATTATAAGTTATGTTTGTTGGTATGTTCGTGGTTGATGTCTTTGAAAATTTTACATATATTTATTTAGAAAATTATAAATTAGTTCCTATGATACTTATGAATATGATACTATACTTAGTATCATATGTAATTTGATACAAAGTATATAAAATAATCGAATAGTAAATAAAACAAGGAAATTGATTATTTAATGCACTTGGATACAACTGATTTATAGAGTCGTAAAATGAGTCCATGCTAAGAAATTATTGGATTTATGTAAAACCCAAATATTCACGAATGTGACTTTTAGATTTATTTATCAAATTAATGTACAGAATTTTCATTAGGATCTGAAACCGAAGTATGCAGTGAATACTGAATTATATTACAAGGCTTCTCATTCATTAATGTGTAATATCAAAACGAATTTCATGAATATATGAAAAGTATTGTTGAACATTTTTATTAAACCGATTATAAAAATGTGACCAGAATCACAACACTACTCCCTATTGTGCATCCACAGAACATCCACACAAGTAAAATCAGGTAGGTAATTATCTCTCTCTTTAAAATGTAATCATTGACCGCATTTAGACGACGATGCACAGATCTGGTCAACTTGGTTTCTGAGAGGATCAGCGACCAGTGATCAAGCAGTGACAAGTCTGTCGAATTGCTCCCTGAGGATACATCGAAGGTGGGTTTATGAACAAATTTATTTATGAACAAATTGTCTCAATACCGCTCACGAGCCAATGCGATGCAGTTTATTTGTTTCTGCATAATTCGCATTGCTGTTAAGTGCGTTTTCTGCATGCGGTTTTCGGCATTGCCAGAAGGCCCAAATCTCCTGAGAATTGTACTCTTTCATTTAGTAACCAATTCTTTTAATGAAACGTTTCCACTAAATAAATGAATCTGATAATTTTAAATGCAAAAATTCCTGAGAAATTCCCGAGAAATAAAAATTCCTTCAGTTGGATGTAAAAAGCGAATACCATTAAAGAATTAACCATTAACATTCATATTGATGTCGATGTAAATAAGCGAGCATAAACATTCAACACTGCACGTGCATCGATTATTTGAACTGCCTGGCAACAACCAAAAATGGAAGTTATACTCTGGAACGTGAATCAGCCAATCTCATATTTTAAAACCTTTATTACATTCCCAACGTGAGTGGCCTAAGGATTACTTAGTTTTTACTCCTATTTTTATTAGTTTTTTTTGTATTTTTTATTATTCTTCGCATATTCCTGAAACCCTGCTCTAAAGACTAAACAGAGATCTTTTAAAGCCAATTCAGTCCTCCAATAAATCAGGCAATGAAATTCATCTCCCACCTAAAGACAGTCACAAGCATCCATGCCCAAGGCAGGATTCCAACCCGTTGGTTGGAGAATGGGTACGCTAACCTGTCGGCCAACCAGGCCAGCATATATTATTTGCATAAATTTGCATTATGTTGTTTAAATTTTCTAGATATCCACATTTTATAAAAGATTGAAAGAATTTTATGCAAGTTTTATACAATTTTTATCAAGTATATTTTATGCCAAAGTTTTTTTTTCCAATTTTGTATAAATTGATTTTTGCATCAGGTATCTAAATTTCATATAAATATAAAATATAATATTTGATTTTTGTTTGTCTGAGAACCGCCATATTATACACCACTGCCATGAAAAATAGAGGCATTAGTAGGAAAAACCTAAAAAGAACGTCTTCTTTCATTAAAGGCAATGGAAATACAAAGAGTGAAGGCAAAGATGACAATTTGCTCAGAAGCGCTTAATATCAAACCATAGTATATCCTTTAGAAATGTCGAGTTCAATTTTCAAATCTTTCCATGGCACATATCCAGAGGTCGGGGATGTAGGATAGTAGGCCCGCTGTGAATGTTAACTAGTATTATCCATACTAGTGGAAGCAAGTTATTTCATAGTTCTCCAGGTTTTTGAAGAAGTTGGGTGATGAAGACCTTCTCAATTATTTTAGACATCACCGAAGTGACACACAAATTATGAAATACCAGATCTAAAACTCTTTTGATATTCAGCTTGATCTTCTTATGACGTTTTTCTATCACAAATCATCTGGAGACATGTAATACAATGTTCCAGTTAAGGTAGAAGTGGTTTACTTGATCATATATGCAGAACTTCAATGAGAAGCGTACTGTAAAGCGGTACATCTCATTCAGTATTTCAGTTCTCATCCAATCTTTAGATAATATTGTAACACTGCCTCCTGGCTACGAGAGAGAGAGAGAGAGAGAGAGAGGAGAAACAGAGACAGACAGAAACTGGGTTTTGGTAAGGAACCAAAAAAAAAAACGACTGCTGTTGGCATAGAAGGCGAGGTTTACACGTTGAACTCTTTCAATGCCAGACTTAGCATTGTTAATGATTCTTCTGTAAATTATGTGGGCAGTACTGCAAGCTATTTTTGAATCTGGAGTTTTATCACAAGCCACTTAACATATGCCTTTCTGGATTGCCTTTGACAAACAGTTAGAAACCTGTGGCTTGAAAATTAGGCAGGAAATTTGAACAAAGTATGGAAAGGGCCTTCATTCCATAATCAGAAACATCTGAATCTGGAGAAGAGAATAATTATCACGGAAAGGAGGCTTAAACGGCTGAAAAAACTCCAGATTCAAAAATAGCTTGCAGTACTGCCCACATAATTTACAGAAGAATCATCAAGAAGCATAGTCGAGATTATGATAGGAATTAACAAGAGGAGAGGTCGCTTCAGCAGGGTACTCGAAGAAGTTGGTAGAAGACCAATTTGCTTTATACCACTGTGAGTGCAAGCACCTCAGTGTCTGCTCCAAATTGGTCAATGGAATTATATGCTTCATAATTCATTTTGTGACAAAGGCGAAACCTGTGCATTTGTACTTTCTGACATTGCATGCTAGAGAATGCCAAATTAAAATCCCTGCTATTGACCGCCTCTGGCTAATGATTTCCTTTTCTTACGGTCTCCAAACTCTGAAAATCACAAAGACCTCTTCACCTCCCTCTCCGTGAAACTCACCCATCTATAGTCCAGGTATCCATCAGAGAAGTCATCGTCCTAAGTGATCTGAACATGTACTGCCCCCCCCCCCCTCTCCACGATTACTGATCAAGTTTGACATGATGCGGAGGTTTTTGCTATAAGCAATTATCTGACGCAAATCGTGTACCTTCCCACCCGAATTCCTGATAATCCCGTCCAATTTCCCAATACAAACGATCTTCCTTTAACTATTTCTCCTTACATAAATCTCCTCTTGGCAACTCAGGCCACAATCTTATTTCCATTCTCACAGAACGCTTCTCCTCTGACCACACCCTGACACCTCAAAGGTACAAAGTGAGATGATCTCTGGAACCATTACTCTTCTTTCCCATTGCATGGCTTTTGCTTCCGCACTTCTAACCAAGACACCTGCACAGAACGAGTCACAGAAATCATCCACAATGGCATGAAGCATTCATTTCTCATTTCATCCAAAATTCCTGTCTACTTTACAAGCCTTGATTCAACAGAAGATGTATGAAAACAGTCTGCAGTTGAAGATAAAAGCTCAGCTCAAGTGGCTTCCATCAAGAACCCACGTTTCATACTCAGCCTATGCAGAAGCACACCATAAATATAGATCAACCATCAGTAAATCGAAATCCAATTTCATGAAGGCCAATAGCAGAAAAAACCAACCTCCTAGCATCACTCTTTCTTCCATACAGGCAACAACTGAGCACCATATGCCCCCCCCCTTTGGGTTTTTGGCAGAAAAACATAAGAGTATTAGGCAACCTGAAGACTACAAAGTCGTTTGGGCCCAATGGCATCTCTTCTGTTGTACTCAAGAGCTAACACCTGTCCTTGATCCAACCCATTCAAAAAAAGAAAGACAAACGTCTACTGTCCAAATCAGGATCATTTGTGACAGTGGGATATTAGGAATGGAAAGAATGTAATGATCCAATGACAAAAGGGAAAGGTGGTATACAGAATGATGTCTCCAACGCTCGACAAATCAGTATCTCTAGAATGACTGTGAAGATTTTAAAGAAATTGTTCAGAGCTTGCATACAGAAATAAGTTGACACATGAACAGTATGAATTTACTAAAGGAAGGCCATTGTCCGAGCCATTTGCTCAAACACCTACTAGCCACTGAATTAGAAAGTTTTGTTTAATACCGTGTTGACCCTCCTTTGGCACGAATTACAGCATATATGCTGTTTGGTATAGATTCACCAAGGTATTGGATTGCATCCACGTCTTCACCATACGTTATAAGTGACCCTAGTCCCTCACCTCGTTCAAGGTATCAATCTTCATCATGCTGCGCCCTAAGGGAAACTGTGAACGCGCAGTACTATCCACGATTACTGAAGCGGCATCAGTGTCCGAATTTAAGGAGAAAGCGATCACATGTTTTTCACGGGTTCTCCACTTGTTGACTTTCCTACATTGGACAAACTTCAAGAAGCCTGGAAACTAGACAGTAGGAACACGTTGGGGATGTTAATCACAACAGAGCGGATACATCAGGCTTTGCACATCACTTCTCGACTTCTAACCACGCGATATATTGGGAAACAGCTCAATGCATATATAGAAGATTATTACAGATCCAGAATATTCCAAGAAGCAGCAGTGGTCCTACGAACAGGAAACAACCTCAACCGAAATCAAGGAGCAATATTAAAAGATATATGGAAAATTTTGATTAATTCATTAAGTTCAACTTAATGAATTAATCAAAGTACTGTATTAGACAAGAACGTCTACTACAGTACGCTAAAAACTATTTAACGCGTGTTCACAATAATAACTGAAGCATCTCGCTACATGCACACATTGTCACGCGAGCTGTTAAATGTGGTGTACTAACCGTTGTAAACGGTTCTGTATTAGTTCGTTTTTTGCATTTATTATTTTTCTGTTCAACTTTTTAGTCTTGGCAAAGCTAGACAGTAGGCTAGCGAAACTAGTAGACGTTCTTGTACATAGTTGTATTAAACAGATGGTCTTATATAAGAATACGTTTTGTGTTTATAAAATATACAAAGACCAAATATGAATAATCTTAATGTATGGAATAATTAGTTTTATTGTAATCTACTTTATTTTTGTTCTTAAGTGAGGTCTTCGTACAGAATTTTGTTGATAGTATTTTGGCTGTAGCCATTTTTAGGACGGTATTGCTGATTACTTTTAATTCATCTTTAAGTGCTTGTTCATTGGAGCAAAACAATACGGATGCGTTTATGGTAAAAAATAAATTGTCGTGGGAGCGTCAGCACAGCTTTGTTATACACTAGTGGGATAGTGCAGATGTATCATCTTCAAAGACAGTAAATTGTCATGGAAGTGTTAGCTCAGCTGTAAATTTGTCATACCGTAATGGGACTTGTGTAGATATATCATCTTGAAAGACAGCAGAAATATGCCGCCAAAATCTTTGATTTTGAACGTGAATGTAAACAGTCACAAATTGATGGGGTTCGATTCTATTCGCTTTTGAAGATTTGCTGCTGGATAATAAGAGTGATAGAAAATTTGTAGCCTATAGAAATAGCTAAAAAATCACTGAGTTTTGTTTAGTAATTTTATCGTATAGTAGCATTAAAAGGTCATCGATCAGCATGTTGGCAAACAGATTAACATGACAGTTCCCTTGGCTCTCGTGTTTATGAAGTTCGATGTTACTGAATCACACGAGATATGTGGAGTAATTTCTCCCCCACGATCATGAACGATAACGACTATCAAGTTCTTTAACAGGTTGCTTAAAGGGAACATATTGGTCTTTCTTACACAGCTAAGTGCAAATGTCTTTGCACTCAGTGCTAATCTGGTATGTATATCAAATATAGTTTTCAAAATTCGAAAATAGTTTTCAGCGTGGCAGTTAGAGTGATTTTGAAATTATAGAGCACTAACATGATCCAGAACTTCAGCAGTCAAGAATTACTGAAGCATTACCTTCATCAACTGACTGGATCACTACTTGGGTGTTATTACGATAGCAGGTTTCTTTGGTTGTATAAGACTGGCAGTAGGAGAGTTTGCTTGAATTATTAAAACCGATCGAATAGGCAACATATTTCTTCGATACTGTTGAGATCACGTCTAATGTTCAATTTTTAGGTTATTTTGTTACTGTTCTTCGGCAAACGGCAAAGTTACGCCACGAAGGAGACTTGTGCTTTTCTTAGCAAAACACTATATTATTATTTAAAATATAGAGCCAATAGGTTTCATTTCGGCGATGTAAACATTATTTAAATTAAGGGGATATTAAATCCCACATTGTTTTAAAACCGAATGAGAAACTCAAAGATCGGAATTAGTGACGCCGATACTTTTATAGTTACTATATTAGGCATGAAACTCCTTGATTCCGATCTTTGAGTTTCTTATTCGGTTTTAAAACAATGCGGGATTTAATATCCCCTTAATTTAAATAAAACACTATATTATCATCTCCTCGATGAGAGGGAATCTCAGTCTACTGACGAAATTAGATATTTTCACGATAGATTTTACCAACATCCATATCATTATCACCATAATCACATCAGTATTAAGAATTTAGGTGTGTCGTGGGATAATCCGTCCTAAAAAGCTGTTGGAACTATTTTTCAACTAGTTATGTTAAAAATATTTGTTTTATTTTATTTATTATTGTGTTTGTAGTAACGAGAAATTCCATCAATGAAGAAATTTTCTCCTATTGGGTGTAGTGCTGAATGTTTCACTGCTCTGGGGTAGCCTTTCCATCCAGCGAATTTTAAGATAAGATTTCATGAATAATATCTTATCTTAAACGGAACTTTAAGATTTTCTTGAGTGTAAGCACTCAATTTAAGACCATTATTCCCATGTTTCATTCACCTTGCGAGTGCGAACATATTAGGAAAGTTTTAGATTATTCTAAATGAAATAGAAATTCTCATCTGCAACTCGTGAATTACTATGGATATTGGATTATTCACAAAAATTTGGGAATTACTGATAACGAAAGAGAGAAGGAATATGGGAATTTGAGAAATCAATCATTTGACCTACAAAAGATTAGCGGAAATTAAATTTTTTTGATAATTTTCTTAGGCTTATTGGATGGAAAGGAGAACTATCAGCAATCCTTGCTTATGATATCTGTCTTCTGATTTCCTCATTATCCTCTACAGCAACGGAGCACAAAGTGTTGGCACGCAGAGATTTCAGTAAGAACATTAACTCGCAATAACCTTTAAATACAGGCAGGTTGTATTCAAATTAAGAAAGAGAATATAATGTACATAGTCTCAATATTAAAGAATATATATTTTTTACTTATTTTCTCAGCAACGGTTGATGGTGACAGGCTGCTCTCGACGCGTACCTGCTGGCTACCCCTGATCTACATGACTGCTACACCTAATCTTGTTGTTGATCTGAAAGCGGTTGAAAATGTACAAACTCATACCAGAAATCAAACATTTTCAACCGCTTTCTCTTTAGATCAACAACATCACAAGTTGTTGATCTAAAGAAATGCCGTTATGAGATGTATTGTAATTTTATGCTCATTGTCTTCCAGTATAACTGAATCACCTTTATCAACTATTGCTCTACCCAGTTTTACATCATCAGCAAACAACTGAATATCCCCTCTTAAATCTTTCCCTGCATTATTGATATACAAATTAATCACAATCTGATTTGGACTTCCTTATTATACTAGTCAACATTCTCGCTTGCACATTACGTCATAACATAAATAACTTCGACCATTATTTTAGGAATGACAGAAAAGATAGGAGAGAATGGGGAGTGCTACTAATGATATCACATGACTTAAGTCCAGTTAGGATAGAAATACAAGAAAACAATGATGGTGACAATGTCCCATATAGCGGTGAGTTTGAGTCTATCTGGTGTGAAGTGGAGGTTAACAGAATGAAATATATGGTGGAGTGTTGCTACAGACCTGGCAGCTCAGTTGTAGGGGACGAAGAACTGCATCGCTAATTTAGCCTTATGGGTACCAAGCGAATGAAATTTATGGGTGACTTTAATTTTCCTAACATTGATTTGGTAGAAGAGAAATCTCGTGATAAGAATGAACAGGAATTTATTAAATTGTTGCGGTACAACTTTCTCAAGCAGCATTTGAAAGAAGGAACTCGAGGTCAAAGAGTGTTGGATTTGCTCATAGAATCAAAAGCGATCTCAGTTACGAATATGGCTATTTTACTACCAATTGGTGACAGTGTTCATGCCGTTCTTTCTTGGGAAGTATCTACTTGTATTGAAGCTCCGATTAAAACAGGCTACATGCTGAACTACAAAGCTGGAAATTATGATCAACTTAGAAGAATATTATCTTTGGTCCCATAGTATTATTCTAAGGGAAAATATGAGCAACGCATGGAAATCTTTGAAAAAGTGCTTGAATGAGGAGGTATCTCAATGTATCCCTAGTGTTCGAAGAATAAATAGGCTGGGAGTGAAATGGATGCGCAACCTTATTAAGCAAGAGTTCCACAAGAAGAAGAAGATGATGTGGAAAGTATATCATAAGAATAACAGTAAGAGGAGTTATGAAATATACAAAGCTCAGGCCAGAAACGCAAAGAGTATTGTGCGGACATATAAATCGGAGTATGAAAAGAAATTGTCTATGCAAGCTAAAGGCAATCCTAAAAATTCGTTATGCATCAAGCAAAAGAAAGAATGAATGAGAAATAATAACTTTATTGAATGCAGATAGTACTCGAGTGTTGGAAGCTAATGGGATTGTTCAGTTAATGAGTGCTCACTTTGCTAAGATATATCAAACAGGGAGTATTTATGTAGCATCGTGCATAGTGCTACTGTTACGTTGGATGAAGAGTTGCAGGTTCATTAAAATGAGGTTGAAGAGCTCTTGCATAAGCATTTGTCTCTAGGGACAGATGGAATATCAGTCGTTTGCTAAAGGAATGTTCGGCTGAATTGATACGCCTTTCACATGTTTGTATAACTTTAGTCTCAGCTTAGGAATGATACCACAGGAATGGAAGGAATGTATGCTAGTTCCATTGCACAAGGGTGGTGCAAAAACTGATGTGTCTAACTACCGACCTATTAGTATCTCTGGTGTGGCAGCGAAGATTTTAGAGAAGCTGGTAAGAACTCGCATACAGAAATGGGCAGAGAAGCAAGCTATACTCTGCAAGGGGCAGAATGGGTTTACTAAAGTAAGGTAATGTTTTAGCAATTTGCTCATATTTTATAACAATGTTATTAGGGCCGCTTTGGATAAAGGGAATGGATACGCTATGATAATGTTGGATTTTTCTAAGGCATTTGAAAGGATACCACACGAAAGGCTGTTGCAGAAACTGGAGAATATGGGATTGGAATATAAACTCTTGACTTGGATCACTGTATGGTTGACAGACAGATATCAAAAAGTAGTATACGGTGGGTGTGAATCTGCAAGATTTAAGGTGACCAGTGTTGTACCTCAGGGTTCAGTCCTTGGACTATTCTTGTTCGATCTGTACATTAATGACATAAGTCAGGGTCTAATATCGGATGTGCAATTGTTTTCCGATGATACGAAGATAAGCAGAGCAATCAGGGATGCTGCTGATGTTCAGTACTTACAAAATGATTTGAATAGGCTGGAAATTTGGGCAAACGAAAATGGCTATCAGTTTAATGCTAGTAAGTGTAAAGTTATGCGTTTTGGCGTGATGAGATTTCCATAACTGGGTTACACTACAAGAAACAGAGTAGGCAAGGGATGTTGGCGTCTTCGTGGATAGGAATTTGAAGTTCAAATGTCACATATCAAAAGTTGCAAATATTACTCAGAGGATAATTGGATAATTACTATGTTGAAGCGAACCTTGCCATCTAAAAATAAGGAAATCATTTTGCCTCTTTATAAGGTCTTGATAAGATCACACCTGGATTATTGTGCGCAGATTTGTTCTTGCGGATTCCGAGGGGATAAAGAAGCTGTGGAAATGGTGCAAGGAAGAGTTACAAAGATTATATCCAGATTATGACGACAGATTGCGAGTATGTGGATTGTGTGGATTGCACACTCTGGTTAACGGAAGAAGGACGGGTGATTTCATCGAGGTCTAAACACTTTTGAGTGGGTGTTATAGTTTGATGAAAATTTTCGTTACATTGAAGGGAAAATAAGTAGAGAGAAAAACAGGGCATACATGGAAGTGAAATTTATTTGCAGTAAAGAAAGGGGTAATAACTAGATTTTTCTTTCACAGAGCACTGAGTGAGTGGAATAGTTTTCCTTTAGAGACAGTGAATGCATCTAGTGTGAATAATAATAATAATAATAATAATAATAATAATAATAATAATAATAATAATAATAATAATAATAATAATAATAATAATAACCATATTGTGATTTTCAAAACAAAATAAGAAGATGCCGAAATTCGAACGTGAAAAGTCAGTTACAACTACACCGAAGTAGTCATACCATTCGTTGCGAAGCTGTTAGCATATTTTATTAAAAATATAACAAATAATTAATATTTCTTTTTAAGAAAATATTCATGAGCAAAAACGTATAACGCTGAAAGAGCATAATGACGAAACCATTAGGGAAAGGGAGTTAAAGTTTAGGGAGCACATAGCAAAGTTGATAAAGCAGCGCATCGGATCACTTGGTTACTGAAGACTGCTTTGACGAGCAGAGACAAGCAGGCTATTATTCTTCTTTATTGAGCCTTGATAAGGCCCCATCTTGACTACTGTGCACAGATTCGGGCGGCAGAGTTTCATGGTGATGTGGAAAAGGTGGAGATGATCCAGAGGCGAGTGATCACGATGATAGCAGGTCTATGGAATTAACTTTGATAGGCGGAAAAAGTGTGATGTGATTGAGACATACCAATTACTGAATGGTTTTTACAAGATTAATCCAGAAGTAATTTTTCAGAACAGGTCCGGTGGTGGGTGAACTAGAAGCCACAAGACTGTAGTTAGCGAGGGTTAGAACTAGGTTTTTTGCTTGGAGAGGAACAGTGAATGATTGGAATAGGTTGACAGAATCTGTTGTGGGTTCCACGACTGTGAATGAGTTCAAAGCAAAGTGTGATAGATACTGCACAAATGTTCGATAGTTCTAGACATGTTTGGGGCTTCCCTCGATGAGTCTAAGGATTTATTGGAGTTGCCAGTAATAATAATAATAATAATAATAATAATAATAATAATAATAATAATAATAATAATAATAATAATAATAATAATAATAATAATTCTTGAAATTGTCTGTTAACTCAAAATCAAACTTACCATTAGCTCCTAGACCAGTACCAACACGATATGACGTGTTGCCTGTTGAAAAAGTAATGATTCCAATGTTAGCAGTAATCAATCATTAATAGTAATAGTCTCTATGGATTCATAATTCGATTAATATATACTAACACTAACAAATACACTTAACAAATGGAATGATCATAATTAGCAAATTATGATAAGCATTAAATTGTACGCTTCACAGAATTAAAGCAACTTACAAAACTTACAAAATGTTTTAAAAACTTACAAACGCGTCTAACGGGTTAAATGTTTTATTCTTAAACTGAAATAAGGATATACATTATAGTCAATAACGCATGTCAATAAAACGTCTGTATATGATATCTTTGTCAACCCATCGCAGATATTATTCAGAAAGAATAAGACCTACACGTTTATTAGAACAGCTCAAAACCGCATCTCTTCAGATCAACGTGTAAAGTTGTTGATCTGTTCCATTTTTAAAAAGAAGATATTCATCAAAATACTGGAAACGTTTGATTCTGTTATCAATTTATACATTTTCAATTGCTTGCAGTTCAAATACAACAAGATTATGTGAAGAAGTCATGTAGTTTACGGGTAGTCCAGAGATATAGGTGGCATCTACTACTGTGTGTCAAGACTACATATCTGGACGAATCCCATCTTATTATAACAAATTTACAGATGAGCTAACACTCGAAAGACTATTTAGTTTCCCATAAACTCATTTGCAATTTTGGTGGAGCGGATATATCGATTTATTCGGTAGGAACTTTCGTTTCGGTTATTCCATCCTTGCAAAAAAACTCACCAAATGGTGCGATGGAGAAATCAATCTCTCAGTTCACCACTGAAACAGGAAGGTTTGATTCTTGTTTTCACAGACTCAATTTTTATTGAATAACATTTATATAATTCAGGCAGATAAACAATATCAACTTAATGTTAACTTTAATTATTCTTAAAATTTTATTCCATATATACTTATAAAATATTAGATGAGTTTCCAATACTTTGGGTGTGACCAATATGAATCCCAATAGCTATACTTTAAATTTTATACTTTATTTCTTCACCAGCAAAAAATTTCTAAAAATGTTAACCCCACCCACCACAACCCACTAATCTTCGTGTTTTGGGCAGCTAAACTTTTTCAGGGACAAAACGCTTCGAAACAATTCTGTTGATTCTGAAAACGTTCAGTCACAAAACACGAAAAGCGATCGATATCATCCACGATAACGATAATTATCACAGACCATACCACACCACACGTGTTATCATGTCTCGCAAAATCACACACAGTCCATCAAACGTGTCCCTCAAACATTCAATGGACCT
The DNA here is from genome assembly GCF_054136105.1 of Typopeltis vanoorti. Taxonomy (NCBI): domain Eukaryota; kingdom Metazoa; phylum Arthropoda; class Arachnida; order Uropygi; family Thelyphonidae; genus Typopeltis; species Typopeltis vanoorti. The sequence goes on from NC_143550.1 coordinate 122,492,604, forward strand.
TCCGCTTAGTTCCTCTATCTCTTTATACTGGGGAAATCAGTGAGCACCCACGGGTATCTTTTCGCTGCGCACCCCCTTCGGTTACCGCGCCTCACCGCAACCTCAACCTACAGAAACCAACAATGTTGCTTCAACCAACTATTGCTCCGTTTAACAAAGAATTGGGTAGACTAACCAATAGTTGGTTACACCAACCAATGCTTAGTTAAAAGTAGAAATAATTGGTTGGACCAACATACGATGGACCAACTTATCCTCCATCCTCTACCACATCCACGTCCAAGGATACGTCGATATACACAACGAGCCGACTCAGCAACGATTGGCCAATAATCTGCAACACCCACACTTAGAACCCCAATGAACACAGCTAGAAAACTCGAGGGTTGTTTCAGCTAAAAATCGCTCAGATCGGATGCACACGAATGTCCACCCTTTCCTAACGACTTTCGCTCATTCCGCGAGAAACTTATCTGAATTTTTGTCCAGGTCCAAGCAAACGCTAGGAGCTTTCTTCACCTCACTGGTCCCAATCCATGGAGCCTACATATATTTTCATAGACATAGTCACTAAGTACAGTGCATTTGTGTCCAATAGATGTCTTGAGCAAATGCTATATCTCAAGATCGGTACTTACTCCACTTGTATTGTCTTTCAGAAAAGCTCGGACAGCGAAATACCGACTGTCAACTGTGCGATCTGCTGAGGTCCTATATATACGATTCTTCGCAGTGCTCCGTATTGTTACGTAGTTATGATCGTATTTCATGACGTTCATTGTTGTATCCCTTTGATTTGGCAAGTATTGTTTCTACTGGTCAATGTTTAATAATGTTTACTTAATTCTGGATGAAACAATGCATGAAGAATAAAATTTGTCGTTTTCTTGTACGCATTGTATTGTTTAGAAACGGAATCTTTTGCTATTTTCCATCGTACTAGTGTTATTAGTGATGAGGTATTGATATACTATAACGCTTTTAAAAGAAAGTTTTTTACAAGGGAGTGGAGGAAAACTGAAATGAGTGGCACTATGTTCGTCATAGTTTTAGATCAAAACCGCTGGGTGGTGCCTATGAGATATCTAATATCTCATATAACATCATGTTGGTTTCAAAATATAAAAAATCATCGAGACAAGGTAAAATGTCTTTTTCAATTCCTCAGAAAGGTTGTGCGTATAAGTGTAGAAGGCAGATAGGCTATTAAAAAATCATAGTTATTCCGACTAGAATATGAAACAGGGAACCAACTGCTAAATATCTTAACATTGACGTAGTTTAATACGATCAATGGATTGGTCTCATGAATTATATTTGAATTCCACAATGCATGCAGTCTTTATAATAGATTGTTGTTGCTTTTAGAAAAGATTTCCACTTCAGGGCAGGAAGAATAATTTTCCTCTGCATGTCATGTGCAAGCATATACCGCCTCTCAGTTCACTTCCTGACTATATCCTGCGTCCAACGAAACTATTTGATTAAACATCTGAAGACACCATCACAAATAATAACAGTGAAACTGGGAAAAACTTGAATCTTCCTTTTAATCTAATCCCATCTAAAAGTCACATCACAACTATCTACAACTTGCAAATCTCTTCAACAAACTCACTTTCACATCCACGGCATTAACACAAATATTATTATTATTTAGGCCATCTCCATGGAGTCCGCAGATTCATCACGGGAGACCAAAATCAACTATCATACATACAAATCCTATCATACCGCTCCTTGAATCTATTCACCGACAGGGAAATCACAACCAATTCTGGCAATCCATTCCACTCACTCACAGCCTCTCCACGCAACAAATCTGGGCCACACGCTCCTCCTAACCACACCCTTACACAACTTTCACGGATGACCCCTAGTTCTCTAACTGTTTGTCATATATTGAAAACTTTCACGTGCATTTATTTTATAAAACTTATAAAGGTTTCTATCATCAACTAACTTTGTAACCAGCAAAACTTCAACCTATCCTCGTAGGAAGTATTCCACAGACTACCATCTTGTTCACTCGCCTCTGAATCTATTCGATTATCACCTGGTCTCCAAGAAAACCAGGTTACAAAATGTGTGCGCAGTAGTTCAAGATACGGCTTAATGATAGCTTGATACAGAGGGATAATAACTTCCTTATCTTTACTTGTTAAATGTTTTTCAACATCCAAAAAATTCGTTGAGCTATTTTACCAAATTTTGCAAATATGTCCTCTGAACTTTAGGTCCCTATCCTCATCAATTTCTGCAAACCAATGCCCATTTAATCTGCACAGCCTTACATGTTATGTTATCCTTTGGTCACAATGCCAATTTATTTGAATCATCCTGCAGTATAACTGAATCACCTTTATCAACTATTTCTCTACCCAGTTTTACATCATCAGCAAACAACTGAATATCCCCTCTTAAATCTTTCCCTGCATTATTGATATACAAATTAATCACAATCTGATTTGGCCTTCCTTATTATACTAGTCAACATTCTCGCTTGCACATGACGCCATAACATAAATAACATCCACCATTACTTGTAATCTTATTACTGACAGAAACCAAGATTGCAGCTACTTCACTTGCTGTCCAGCTGCAGTGCCCAAACTACACACTTTGTGATTCTTTTCAGCAAAATATTGGCACCTATGCCTTTCTAAAGCTTGATGTAACTTGCCAAATAATGCCTAATTTAGAAATCCACATTTTAACCTCCTCTGGCCCAAGGTTTCCTTTCCCCCGATTACTCACATTCATTTGTTGCCCTTACAAGTATACAAACACTGGTAACCTTTCAGATGTCTTCACATTTTTTCGTGAAACTCAACCATCTGCAATCCAGCTATCCGAACAATAAGGTGATCTTCCTAAGCAACCTAGATGTCCACAATTCCAAATGGATCCCATATTCCAACACCACCGACCAAGCTGAAGAAGAACCAGAAGTCTAAGCTATAAGTAATGACGAAACACAAAATGCACATCTACCTATTCAAATTCCTATTAACCCGTTTCACTCTCGAAATATTTCGGATCTCTATTTGGGATTAATGTTGGGGAGGTCCGAATACATTGAATAAGAACCCGTGAACCAACTGCAACACAGAACACTATCAACCGGATAACATAGTGAAGTGGCGATACCTTGGAGCTGTAGCTAGATCCGGTCTCTACCTCCACTTAGTTTGAGCCAGATTCATTTCTTTTATCTGCCCAATTAGGTCTCTCTCTCTCTCTCTCTCTCTCTCTCTCTCTCTCTCTCTCTCTCTCTCTCTCTCTCTCTGTCTCTCTCGTGATCATTTCTTATGTTCTTCTGATCCTGATGCTGTTAAGAGTATTGGAGGGCTAAGGGTTTTTCTTTCTTTTCTGACTTAATCCCTGGATAGGGTAGCTCTGCCTCTTCAGCCTTTGTTGATGACATACTTAAGAGAAGATAACTCTGAAATAAAACTCCTGGTCCAATAGGTTGTGGTTCCACGATAGTCCAGCACAATGTCCGGATAAAAATAAAAATGCTCTCCTCAGAAAGGAAAGAAATACCGGTGGATATTTTTGGCGACGGCTTTGCACGAATTTGGCAATTTTTTTTTTTTTTTTTTGGATGAACGTAATCTAAATATCAAATATCTTGAGATAATGCAGAAAGTTGAAAAACGAAAAGTAGATGTAACAATAAAAATAAACAAAGAAACAAGGTATTCGTAAAGGTTTTGGACTAATTGGTAAATATCTATACATATAGGGGGGAATGTGGATAAAGGCAGATGGGCCAAAGTTCCTCATAAAAAGTAACTGGAGGAACAAAATATGAAGTTAGAAAAAGTAAATGAAAAGTTTATAAAAGTAATTCTTGATGTATATGGATTGGAAGTATTCATTATCCATTCTCATTAACATTACCTTCACACCACAGAATGATTATGCGTTTCACTCGATGAAAAGGAAGAATATTTTGATGATCCCAGAGAAATGATTGAAACAGCAAGTGAACGCAAGAATTACTAATGTTAGGGGACTTTAATAGTCACGTTGTGAAACCCAGAATCATTCTGTGGTGTGAAGGTAATGTTAATGAGAATGGCGCAAGTTGATTCAGTTGTGTGAATATGAGAGGTGTCAGGTGCTAAATACCTTTATGTTGATATTATCAACATAAAGTTATACATAATATTACATGGACCAAACCAACTGGAGGTCTGAAGTCAATAATTGATCATTTATAGCTTGACAGCAACGAATAGCAGTAATGCAAGGTGTGTGTGTTCCACGGAGCTGAAGGTGTAACAGTTCATTATATGGTAATAAGTAAGATTGTGTGACATTTACATTTACGGGGCCAAATATTTCACGCAATGATGGTTTTGAGATCCCAAGATAGAAAATAGGACTGTTACAAGACGAAAGGATACACTATTATATATGCGACGTCTTGATCAGAAATTGGATGTAATCAGAGACGGGTCTGCATCTCAGGTAGATGACCGTTTAAAGAACTGCGGACGTGAAGCTGCTAAAGAAACCCTTTAGCAGCTTCATTGGGAAATACAGAATGGATGAATCAACAAGTGAAGAGGAAGTTAAAATAAAACAAGAGTAAAGAACATACAGCACAAAAGATAGTTATGCAGTACAACCATTCAAGATAGAAAGATGTGCAACAGTATTAAGAGGCAAGTGTACTGAATGGGAAGTAAGTTAAAGAAGAAGTCGAAGAAGAAATGTGGGAAAGAATGTGCAACAAAATCGAACACCTAGTGTGATATAATCACTCTTTCGAGGCCTAACGTTTTGTGCGCCCACTATGAGCCCCATATACATCCCGACCATGACTAAATATCATTTTCCTCCACGATTTTAAGAGATACTACGAAGGTTCATTATGAGGATAGGGTGGAATATCAAGGAGATGAGCCAGTCTGGTTGGAAGAAAGAACAGATGAAGTGACATTGGAAGATATGAGGCTGGCTGTTCAAGCATCAATAAATGGAAAAGCGGCTCGCTCTGTTGGAATGATAATAAAGATGTTTCGGTATAGCGGTAGCCTACGGCTACAGGTTCTGCAATGATATTCAACAAAATTTTTGTAAGTGAGGTTATCCCTCATTTGTCAAATATATCATCGATCCATAAGAATGGAAATAAGAAACACCCCCAACAATTATAGCGGGATAAGTGTACTTGTTCGATTAGCGGAATATTTAGTCATATCATGAAATATACTAAATCACTTAAGGAATTGAACAACGTAGATACGAATATAAATTAACTTATACTTTAATAAATATTTCCGATATTTCGGCAACGCCACGTTTCCATCTTCAAAAGGATCTTACAAAAAAAGGCACATGCACGTAGGCAATACAACACAGTAAATGAGAATGAAGAGATGAAGATATTGTTCTCCTAAAAGTCCTGATGGTGTCCTCTAGCGGGCTAAGTAGATGTTCTTTACCGTTAGGCCGAAGGTCTGCGGATGTAAGCCTCCCAAATTTGGGGCAGTCGCATATAACCAAATTTGTTGAGGTTTGGAGAGTTTCTTAGAGCTGAGGCTGATTCCATAAATAGCCTTTCGAATTTGTATTTGCTACGGTGTATTACTGTAGCTTTCTTCCACCGTATATATATATATGGTGGAATACGTGATTTAGTAATGAATAACCAACGTATAAGCCTGTCTACGAGAATCATGAAAGATAGAATTGAATTGAAAGGAACTATCTGGTTTCTTTCAGATTCATGGATAATATATTTCGTACACGACAAATATCTACCAAAAATGTTAGCTGAGAAAAAAATAGTTTACTTTTAAATAAGACTTATGGTACTCTTACGAGACTTATGGCTCTTATAAAGACTTATCATAAACGTTTGGGACCTGAAACCTAATTTGTTAAAAACCAAGTATGTGTTACTTGGAATTGATAGTGCAACACACCTTGGGTAGGAAATGGGAACTATCAAATCTGTGGGTGCCTTCACATATCTTGGTTTTGATGGGATATTTGAAGGGGTCCTTCAAATATCTTGGTTCTGCATGATGGATCAGCCAGTACATAGCGCTTCGAACAGGACAGGAAGAACGAGCGACTATTAGGACAATGAATGGTATTTACCGAGTCAAAAATGTATCATATGATTATAGAGAGTGTAATTACCTACAGATGTGACTGTTAGACACTCACTAACAGACATAGGAGATGGTTTTGGAAATGGATACGTCAAGCGAAGTTTTTGAGCTATCCGTATGAGTGGTCTGAGCAATGCATATCTTCGAACACAGATGAAAGTTGAACAGCCTGTTACGGAGAGGATAACGGCGCGTGCGTTAAAATGGTATGGACACATTCAGAGAATGACAGAAGAATGATGTCCTTTGAGAATTCTGAACTGGTCACCCCTGGTAAGAAGTAGTGGAGGAAGACTAAGGACTACAAGGAAAGAGATTATTGCGGCAGCGATGCAACATAGAAGCTTAAGGGATGAGGACTGAATGGATAGCACAGACTGGAATCTGAGTACAGGCAACTGCTAACAAGTGGAGAAGCCTGAGAAAAGAATAAGATATTTCTTTTTCACCAGTTATCCTTCCAATTGCAGCCTAGGTCACCTCCCCTCATCAACTTAGACCAGTGTCGTACGTCTCCCCCCCCCTCACAGAACGGCTTCTTTCTCCAGCCACTCCCAAACTTATATATTCTGCACATCCAGCTTCATAATTTGCTTATATTTAAACACGAAACATATGCAAATCAGTCATCAGCAGATCCAAACCCGATTTCATAAAGGCAACCAGCAGAAACTTCTCCTCCTGTTCTTTTCCTAAGGCTGTTGGACGCAACATCTACTCTCCTGCACTTCCACCGCTCTCTCTCTCTCTCGCTCTCTCTTATCTCTCAATACTACAAGAATGCATACAGCTCTACAGGAACATGCCTTCACGCCATTCACGAAATACTGAAAGAAACAAAAAGAATCTCTGCAACAGATCGGAATCACTTAGAAAACCCAATAACTCCAGAGGAACTGAAAACTGCATGCACATCCTTGCCAAAGAACAAATCTTCCGGCATTGGTCTCACAACAGAGTTTCTCCAAGTCTTCTGGAATCAACTCGAATCACTTCTCCTTAAAACACTGCAAGAAGCCTACCTCAATAGGATCCCACAATCCATCTCGATTTCAGTAGCACGATTGATACCAAAGGAAGGAAACCACACAGATATCCGTAACTGACGTCCAATCTCACCAATCAATATAGATTGCAAAATCACTTCCAACGTTATTGCAAACCAACTAAAGCCAACACTGCCTGAAGTTATTGGCCGATATCAAACTTATTCTGTTCCTGGAAGATCAATACCTGACAACCTCCGTCTAGTAAGAAATACTATCCACATCGCAAACAGCCAAAATGAAACCTATCACTCGTCAGCCTTAAGAAGTCCTAAAGACATTCGGTTATGGTCCTATCATTATTGAAACAGTCTAGTTGCCATACAGAGATATACTCTTCTGTTTAAAAATCAACAACAGGCTCACCCACACTTTGCCATACTCTCGAGGGATCAAGCAAGGATGTCTCCTCTCTGGACAATTATACACACTGGCCATAAAACCTTTCTTAACCCCCTTAACATACAAAGACGTCTGTGACACGTCTTTTGTTTATTGCATCAAAATTGATTTTGAATTTTGGTTTCACATATAAATACAACCGAATATAGACGCTAGACAATCTTGTTCCTATTTCCTTTCAGCCGAGAAAAGTTGCCAACGGCGTGTAACGGCTATTTCGTTGCGTTTGCACAAATACGTCATTATTTTTCAAATAATGATGATTTGATCCAGCAAATCACCCTCGCCCAACAAATTGTCAGAAAAACTACCGCTTTCTGATTTTTAATTGGTACGTTAAGGGGTTAAAAAGAGTACACGACACCATCATCTCCAAACGAACCAGAATAACAGAACAACATGAACAACATGACGTCTCGATGACGTCACCGCAATAATCCGTAATGACGGAGAAATGACAGTAACCTGTGATGAAGCATATTATATGCACAAGCCTCAGGGACTAAATTAAACTTCTGCGAAAACCACTGGCTTGTGGTCAGGCAGATGGAAGGCTAGAAATGATTCTCCGATTGAATGTACCTGCTCAAATGAGTACAAATATACTCAGGTATACACCATGGCAACACCAAAATATATAATACACTGAATTGGACACACCTGCATACCTGATTTAAATAGGTATTAGGAAAATGGAACAGAATTCGTTTAATCACTTCACTTAGAGGAAGAGTTCTAATAATCAACCAGATGGCTGCGAATGTGCTATGGCATACCCTCAAAGTACTGACACCCCTGAAGATTTTCCCCATCACAGAACTGCCATTACCGAACCGGTAATGGCCAGTTCTGCACCATTATCTCCTAAACTACCTCATTTTTACAGAGATGATCTACAGCGGTGGAAAAACACAGAAGTGCATCACACACTAACAGGATCAACAGAGTCAGCTGTACTTACAGAACCACTGTTTTTGAGCAGGAACATACGTCTCACAAATGGCCAACCCTAAATTGGAAAACGTTCACATGTCTACTACTGAAAAACCCAAAAACTGAAAAGCAGTATCAACAGATCATATTGCAAGATGCAAGCTGTTATTATAAAAGTTCCAGATATCGCTACACCTCAGGGAATCCGTATTCCTTCTAGAAAGTGACGGGAGCACACCTTTCATCTTGTATCATCTGAAACCTCACTTCCAATTCTTCCTTCCAACCACAAGAAAATATATTACTTCCTCATGTCAGTGTCTCCAACTTTGCCTTTCGTATATTCATCCTTAATCCTCTCATCTACAAGGCTGCATATGCCACTCAGTTTTCAGTGGGATCTTCCATATAAATCGAGGATTCAAATGGAAGATATACAGATTCCGACATAGTGGAGACTATGTCATAACATCTTGCCAACTCCCTTCTAAGCTCTACCAGTTTCAACTTAGAGGAACGGATATGTGTCTATTCTCCGAAGTTTCAGGTACCTTGGAACACACATATCTAATCTTTTCCTGCAAACAAAGCGATGATCACCTATGCCCCGAATACTGCCTCTAGCACCTGTAACTACACACACACACACACACACACACACACACACACACACACACACACACACACACACACACACACACACACACACACACACACACACACACACACACAGTCAAGAAGACTAGTTGAATTTAGTCCATACAGAAGAGAACAGACACAGAATATACAATTTCCTCTTTGTCTGCGCTAAGGGCGTCATGTACAGCTTCTACCTTAAGCGCCCAATAAATAACTAGCACACATCCTTAATAGAATCGGCACAAATCCTTCATACATAGCCTAATCGGAAACTACAATGCAGGTTTTCACTGGAACTTGATTATTACAAAGAAACAAAAACTCCTCGCGAAATTCATAGAGCAGTGGAATCCAACTGGTATCCTCTTCTGGATTGCCGACGACAATACACTTTATCTGAAAGATAACTAGGATAATACTGAACTGTAATGTTGACTCTTTTACTAATAAGACAAATCCTCGCTATCACTCATGTATCTTTTGTCTCTTTTCTGTTGTATACCGAAAGGAAAATCCTTTTTTCTCTGTAACATATATTCCTATAATATGTAAATAGCCTTTTTTGCCTGTCTTCCAAATGTATATTTTATCAAGTTAAATAAAAAATATAGATGTGCTCGTGTCTCTCTCTCTAATGTTGAAAGCACCGCTGTTACTTCAACCAAAGATAAAGCTAACAATCTGCCAACACTTATTTTCCTCTAACTCCTGCATAGATAACCAAGGGAATTCAACTTTCACAATACCACAATTCAAGCTCTACTCGTATATGGCCCTTATAGTTTTTCGACAAAAAGTCTTCAGAGGCTACTGAATCATTTGATCAGGAGTCTTCTGGTCCTATTCGAATCTCTCCAATTGTTCTCAAGCATTGTGGTCCCGAGCGACCACCCGTTCTGCATGGTCTCTATAATTTATTATACATACTGGTTCTGGTACTTATCTCAATGCATGGAAACAATCTTACATAATCCTATTCTTAAAAACGGTGATATAAGTCTACTGTGAAACTAACGACCAATTGCATCACCTCAATGCTCTCCAAAATAATGGCGAAAGTTATCGATCAGTCCCCTCCTCACTACTTAGAGATCCACCAACTAATCAGCGACAATAATACGGATTCTGTTAGATAAGATCCACAGCTGACGTCGTAACATACATCATCCACCACTTGACTCGCAGGTGGAAAGGTTCGGCGAAATTGTGTTGTCGCCCTTGACATTTCAAAATCTCTAGATCAGGAGTGTCAAACTCAATTGGACCGAGAGCCATTTGCCATAAAAGTGTATCTCGAGTGGGCCGAAAACTTTTTTTCGACTAAAAAAAGCTGTACTAATTGGAATCGAAGGGAAATGAATGAATGAGTATAAATAAACTGGAAAATTAATAATGAAACTTTAATTCTAAGTCATTACAAGACATAAAATAGCAGTATAATGATTATGACAACTCAAAAAATAAAAAATAAAGGATATTTTTTATTATATTAATATTTACAAATATATAGCATTTAAATTAAATTAAACCGAAATTAAAATATTTGATCAAATCAAATATTTATACAGTATAAAATAGTATGAAGTCTCATTAATAACAGTCGCAATAATTTACAGAGCTTCTATTAGTATGAATTTTTTCGTGTTTGTGTTGAAATAAAACACTTCTATTCTTTTGGGGAAAAGTCTATATTTTGAAGAATTTTTTAAATGTCAATGATAATATTTTTGGGAAAATTATAATATGCCAAAATTTGGAGATTTTGGCAAGTTGGTTGAGAGCAAAATCCGCCCTTCATTATGGCAGAAAGATTGAAGTCGGTTAGTTTTGATTTCAGGGCTGTTTTATTACCTTTCATACATGAGAATAACTGTTTGCATAAATAAGTGCTTTCAAAATAACTTAGAATATTTGCTGCAAATGTTTTTTTATTTCCGTATATTTTTGACCAAAATAAATATATATTTTTGAAACACCGACTTCTTGGTATTTCTCTTTTAGAATGGAATCATTTTGGAAATCAATAAGTTACATTTGAATACAAATAGGAGCTTTTTCGAAATTAAAGAGAAAAACAGCTGTAAAAAGCGAAAAACTTCTTTTTGTTCCTTAAAATCTTTAAATCGCCAGTCCTTCTTTAAACTTTTCCGGTTTGGGACAATATCGAGAAAAGGTAAAACTTTGATTCTCGTTGTTCAACTGTTCACACATAGGAAAGTAATTTAGAATATTGCCTATTAAATGATTTTGAAACAAAACCAATTTACATCTAAAACTTGCCAGTTCATCATACATGTGTGTTATTAACTGATCTTTCCCCTGAAGTTTGACATTTAAATCATTCAAATGTCCTGTACAGTGGCGGCCCGTGAAGCTTTAAGTGGGGGGCGCTGCATATACAAAAATAATTTTAAAAAATTCTTTTTTTCCTAATTAGTAACCAATTTATCAATAAATAAATCTGTAGATTTATTACAGTGTAATATCAACTAAGAATGCTAGATCTTGTACCCATGTCTGATCGTTAAGAAATGCATCATCATGTATTCTAATTTCTAGGAACAATTTTATATCCTCTAAAGTAAAAAAAAAGCTTTCTAGCACTTTTTGACAAGATAACGAACGAATCTCTGTGTAATAAGGTAGTCCTTCAAATTCACTTTCCAAGTCTTTAAGAAATTGTGCAAACTGTCGTTGTTTGAGGCCTCTGCATTGGATGAAGTTCACAGCATTTGTCACAGGCTTGAGTACGCCGCTCATTTTCAATGCTTTGGAGCACATAACCTGCTGATGAATAATGCAGCAGAAAGATTGCAATTTTGGAATGTCTGGATACATTTTTGATATTGCGATATAAATTTTTATTATTCCAATTATATTTTAGCAGGTCGTTGCATCCATATTGTAGCTATAAATGTCGTATGAATCTTTTTTTTTGTATCTTTCCTTGAGGCGTCACTAACCGCAAGAAATTGATTTGAGGGCCATATGCGGCCCGAGGGCCTCCAGTTTGACACCCCTGCTCTAGATCGTGTGTGGCATCGAGGCTACTAAGGAAATTGACATCCATTGGTCTCCTGACACTCTCTGTAATTGACAACTTTTTCTGGTTGTTCTCTGCGAGTCATGATAGATAGAACGAAAGAGTATACCAAGAACCTTGGCACTCTCTTTCGTTCAAGAAAGGTATGCTGGGCAGCTGCAAATCTTGTATTATCAGGTGCACCTAAAACTTCCCTTAAAATCTTTGGTGGCGTGCAGAGTAATTAAGCCCAAACATGATTCTTCTCTTACAGATTCACTTTAACCTCTATCTCATAGACGCAGTGTTTGAGTACTGTGTTTATTCTACAGGCATTTCTATGGTTGCTGCAGTGAATTGGCAACCATCATGCTTGCAGTTTTTCTTGCACCTGTTAATACAAAAGCTACAACTACCAGCAGCTTTTTACTGTGCAACTGCTAACACACCGAATCTGGCCGGGCCACGATTCCAGATCTAATAGTTTACCTAAAATAGTACTAAACGGCTTCGCTTCTGCTAAAAAAAAAATATCGGGAACGATCTAGAATCACTTTTTTTTTATTATGTTGCTCTCATCCACGAAAGTTTGTTTTTCGCACAAAACTGACTAAAGCCAAAACTACCTGAAGTTATTGGTCGATATCAATATTAAAATTTCAAAATCAGGTGGTTTTGGAATTTTAAATGTTTTCATATGTAGATCAGTACATGAAAACCGCTATCTAATAAGAGATCTGATGCACATCGCAAACAGCCAGAATGAAAACCTATTACTGCATTTCGACAGAGTAAAGCACGATTACCTTTATGTGTACATGCGCATAAAGTGGCACAGCCCATTCTGGCAAGTATCCTGTGAAGTGGTTAGACTCAACATCTCAGAGTGAAACGTTCTAAGGTATGTTCACAAGAGTAGAACAACAATGTTCGCCACGAAATGCACTGACCCATCTTTCGTCAGATGGGTCAGTGCATTTCGTTGGGTGAGTATCACTCAGATGATAATGATCCTGCAGGACGACCCGCCATTTCAGATGAACATGCTGCGCTTGTTCGAGGATTCCTCGTGGTTGATCTTCGATGGATTGCACGTAATTTTGTCCAAGCAAGTGGATAAATCCTGATATAAGAGAGGCTCGCTTTGTACGAAATATGAGCTCTCTGGGTTCCCCATCACTTGATTGAGATTGAAAAACGGCACAGGTACGTGATTGCTCAGCTCAGTTATGACATATGAAAATGCATAATGTGATATGTCGCAATCACAGATAGAGATGTTGAACAGGTGCAATGGAACATCCCCCGTATTCACTAGATATGAGTCCATGAGACTTCGACTTGATCCCCAAAATTAAAGAATCCTTCAGAGATCTGGGGTTTCGTGATGTACAGGACATTTCTCGAGCAGTAGGTCGCTATGACTGATAGCGACAAGAAACACTCTGCTAGTGGTATCCAGTGGCTCCCTCATATTTGGAAATGGGTACACAACATGACAGAAGATTATATTGAAGGGATGTAATTGTATGGACTTGCTACATAAATTATTTACATTTTGTGCACATGTTGTCACTACATTATTTAAAACCCTTGTATATATTTTTGTAGTTTTTAATATAATTTACATTGTACGGAAACCATTTTCTAAAGACAAACATGGACCTTTTACAAGCCACTTCAGTCCTCATCTCAGCGGGGTGTTTCCATTGTACAGAAACCTCACAACAGAGACCAAATATGAAACAAAAGAGAGAAAGGTTAAGTGCTTAGCGTTCATAGACCAGGTTGAAGAACGGTGGAGAATTCCGCTATCCGTAGGAATACACCTGATGCAATTCTCCTAATAACAAGCAAAATCTTTAAATGGGATTCGTGAAAAGAATGTGAACATACTCACGTAGTATGTCTATTATCCTCCAGAGAACACACACACACAATTAGCTGACATAAATAACATAGATAACTATCTATACATGGTGATCTATGTACACGCTGGACAAAGCTGTTGTGTGCACATAGATTATATGTTGACATGGTGGATTGGATAATGCGGTTTGACTTTCCGAAATGATTCCTTGGAGATGTCACGTAATATTGAAGACATTTCCATCTCCATTGAATAGAATGTCTTCATGTTCATTTCATAACAATTTCAGAAAGCGATTAGCATGACCGTCTTGCAGGCGTTGGCTAGTTTTTGGCAAACGGAAAATCATGATGTGGTTGTTTATTTTACCAATTCTAATTGGCAAAATAATACGGAATAATCTCGAGTCCGTTGAAAACATTGTCTTTCAACTTCGCGATCGGACTGTCTTCTCATACAGTTACCGCCCATAATAATAATCCTTTAAAGGGATGCCAAATCAAAAAAGAATAATGCCGTGTTTCGCACTCTGAGTGCTAGGGCAAAAATTAAAAAAAAAAAATACGTTTGCTAAAAAATCATTGCTCAAGGACAGTATCAAAGAGAGAGAGAGAGTAAAAATGGTGTTAGTAGCTTTCTACGCCGATGTGCTGTATCATTGTTGACATGAAGTTGAACAATGATGACGTAACGCATACAAAGTGTATTATGTACTGTAGATGGAAATATTGAGTTAGCATTTGCATTGTTTACTTTCACAACAGTCCGTTCTGTGTGACGTTCACAAAGCTCTTAATACACAGTTTATGAATTTAGCATCAGTGTTATTGCGAATAGCCGTTCCACATCATAAACAAGAAATCAAATCAGACATAAAACGATAATAATTCGTTTTATTTTAAAATTTTTAAAATTATGTTCCCAAGTAACAATGCATGAATTATACTTGTAGGTGGTATGTATTTATAGAGACGCTCTAAAATGTAAAATGAAATTCAAAAGAGCACCACAAGAAGAAAGTGGAGGAAATCGATGTGGTGAGGGGATGTATAGGGCTTTCGTCATCCTGTAGACGGTGTAGAACTATTCGCTCCACAGCCAATCGTATGGATATGCATCAGGCATCAAGTAAGCTCTTAAAATTTCACACCTTTCTTTAGAATGTCGAGATGAGAGAATCCGCGTAGAGTTGAGTTCGTGGAAACTTAGATGTGTTGCTTGCTGCAACACATCTAAGTTTAGAACAATATACACTTAGCAGTAAGTCGCATTACCAGGATAATTATGATTAATATTTCTTAGCAAGTTATTACATATTCTAGAATTAAACATTAGTTATTTAAGGTTTAATAATTATATTTAAATTATTTCCATTTAGAACATCAAATATAACTGTTTGCGTTATTTGTCAGACATTGTATCCAAAGGTACAGGAAAAGATACATCTTAGATCAGCAACTTAGCAGAAAACACATTTTTGAAGATGAGCAGAATTTGCTAATCACACAGTCCATTGCCTTTTACTGTGTTTGCATCCAAGAAATGCCTAAAAAGATTCCGGTATGTCACTCTCAAATTATATCGTCGTCATCACTATCAATTTCCCGATATGTGTCCTCAAAGACTAAGCAGGATATGACAGCAGTTCTGTGCAACTGCTTTTACGCCATTAATATCTTCATATCAACAATTTTCATCCAACGTAGTCTCACTTTTCAGCCCTCTAATATTATTGTATTTTCAGTCTTCTAAAGCACTTCTATCTGCATCAATCCACATGGACCTTCGTTTCCTCTGGGTCTCTTTTCCTGACATCCTTCTATCAAATCCCTCCATGTGAGATTTGATAGAAGGATGTTCACCTGTTCGTGCTGGCGAGGACCTCCCTCTGACGGTACTGGTCATTTTCATTCTTATTTTTGTACTATGCTTTTCTTATCGTATACTTCGGTCTACATCTCCAGACTGTTTTTGCTAGCCAATCATCTAAACCATCGTAACTGAGATTCAACATCTTGTCGCTGTGCAGTGCCACCAGTGTCGAAGCAGAGACGAAAGTAGCATCGCACCACGTTGACATCTTGTGTGGAAAAACAGGAGGTTGTGGATGGCCTGGCCAGAATCAATCGGCTAATGGGCTTGCCTTGAAGGGTCAAGAGGTCTTGAATACGTCTTCTGCTTCTTACCCATGGACAGGACTCAAGGCTTGTGGTTTCAGGGTGTTGTCCAGGGTGGCCCTGATGGTCAACTCCCGAGACCCGTCGATTTTTTCAGGACAGTGGGCATCTAAGTGTGACCACATGTTCATTGGATATGAGTTCTTTTCTTGTTACTTACTTTTCCGTGGTAAGCTACATCTGAAGCAAACTCCTCCTGAGAAAGAATAATTCTTCTTTCTGGTATTTAGCAAAGGCCTTCAAAAATGCTTCAACCATTTTGCGGAAACAGAAAATCAAAATAAGGAAACAGAGACCATCAGAAGCCGCAAGAAATTGGAAGGGTGTTGGGAAAATCTGAACAATCTGTAAAAACCTCTGATCTATTGAAACAGCACCGGTAACACAATCCGAAAACATGTGTGCTGTGCAGTCAACATTTATCGAGGGAATATCCGCTATGGGTAGCTTTATTCCCACCATATTTTACACTTTTTTAGACGCATAATATCGGAGTCGTTTCTCCTTGATTTTTTCGATGAGGAGATATGCTATGAACCGAAGGACGAAGCAGTGATAGCCACTTGGTTACCACCAAGAACATCATCCTCACCTAGACAATAAAACCATCAATATCTCTAAAAGCAGCTATCTGATCTGCTCAGTGAGGCTCTGTATACCAAATCCTTTGCTCTCCTTTAAATGTCGGAAAATGGTAATTTTCAAATTGCCTATAGGGGTTCTTCCATCTGTGCGCGATGGGACAGTAAAAATCATGAGTAAAGAGTGTAAATGCAAAAACACAGAATTTTGTGTGAAGGAGACCCTTCAAGCGTACCGTCAAATATGCCATAGATTGAGAGATGAAAAGGAGATCCAAAAAAATAAAAACCGAGCAGTGCATCACTAATCAGGAGACAAAGATACAGTACACCTCAAAAGCAATAACAATCTGCTAAATCTGTTTACACTCAGAGGACAACTGTGAAGAACGTGTCATGTACCTCACATGAATGTCACCTCCTACCTTTTCGGAGCCACAAAATCCCTGAATGGTGATTCCTCGCTGACTCCTTAGAGCAAGCTGAAAGGCTGAATGTTTCTACTTTTTTCGCCGATCTCGATTATATTACAGTCAACCTTCTCCTATCAGTGATGCAGTGTGGCATGTGACAGAGTGTATTACACAAGCTGCAGTAACTGCAATTCTTAAAACAGCTAACTAGTTTCCACATTTCTAGGGTGGAGTGATGATGATTGTACATGCACCAAGAAAGGTTAGAAGAAAACATAGAGTATCTTTCAAAGATATACAAAACTAATAAACCTCGTTGCTTTCAAACGTGATCGATCCCGTGAAAGACACACTTGTCGTCAGAGACAGAGGGAATCCTTGATTTGTAGACTTCGAACTATGGAATAAAATGCATAAAATAACAAACCCTAGATATACTGCCCATCAGCATTGTCCTAACAGCAATTGCCAAACTCTCGGTTTGTTTTGAAAAGTTATCTGCCTAACAATGAAAAAACGAATATATAATTTCAAAATTAGTTTTATTTTTCAACATAATCTCCCTTAAGACTAACACATTTATTCCAGCGATGCTCCAGCGTCAGTATCCCGTCCCTGTAGTGGTTCTCGGTAAGATATGCAAAATACCCCTCTACAGCTGCAATCACTTCTTGATTCGAAGAAAAACGCTGACCAGCGAGGAAGAGTTTTAGTTTTGGGAAGAGATAGAAGTCAGAGGAGCTAAATCTGGGGAACAGGGTGGATGTTCCAACAATTCATAGTGCAGATCCCTTAATTTTCCCATTGCCAAAACACCTTTGTGGTTTGGCAATAGGCAATTCATGAGAAAAGACCCTTTTCTCATGATTATTTTCGTCTAGTTTGGTTAAAAGATCCGGGTAATATTCCCCGGTTATTGTTTTAACCTTTTCAAGATAATTAATAAACAAAATGCCTTTAGCATCACAAAACACCGATGAAATGACCTTCCCTGCTGATGGAACCGACTTTGTCTTTAATAAATTTAGTTTAATCCTTTATCCAAGTGTAAGCAAACAAAGTTTGCGCCTGAAAATATCTTCAGCGCTTGGGCAAGGTGATACATCCATAGGCAACTCACAGCAAAGATGGACCAAGCTCTCATCACTCCTTGTTTCAGTATCTCCCACAATGCAAAGCACATCTCCGCAAGGAGATGTATGATGCTATGCATTAAGGGAAGGGCCACTATCCAGACCGGTTTCGACCTTTATTGAGGTTTCGTCAGTGGGAGACAGATCCATAAGTGGTACTAAGGCAGAAGCAATGGGGAGGCCATATTTACCTGTATGAGTTGCCAACAGGTGTACTACCTTATTATTAAATTACTCCGGATTTTGAGAAAGATGTTGGAAGTCTATTTTGCACTTAGACTATACAGTAATAAATTTAGTTTAATCCTTTATCCAAGTGTAAGCAAAGTTTGCGCCTGAAAATATCTTCAGGACTGGGGCAAGGTGGTGCATCCGTAGACAACTCGTAGCAAAGGTGGACCAAGCTCTCATCATTCCTGGTCTCAGTACCTCCCACAATGCAAAGCACATCTCCGCAAGGAGATGTATGATGCTATGCATTAACGGAAGTCAGCTTGCCCCACTCCTGAAGATATTTTCAGGCACAAACTTTGTTTGTTTACACTTGGATAAAGGATTAAACTAAAGTTATTATAGTCTAACCAAGTGCAAAATAGACGTCCATCGACTTCGTCTTCTTTGGCGCTGAACAACCCGCTTCTGTTTTGACTGAGAAAACTGCTGTTTGGATTCTGGTATGTAATGGTGAATTCAAGTCTCATCCATAGTAATAAATCCACACACAAAATCAGTTTTGTTCTTGTTAAAACGCTCCAAGCACTGTTCAGAGATTTTCATGCGAGCGCGTTTTTGATTTGTGTGGCACCCATCTTGCGCAAAGCTTTTTCATTTGCAATTCTTCATGCAAAATATATCCTACACGTTCTTTTGAAATGCCTAAAGTCTCAGCAATTTCACGCACTTTGACTCGCCGGTCATCCAATACAATATCGTGCACTTGATCAATGATTTCTGGTGTTGTTACCCTTTTTGACGTCCTTCACATGGATTATCTTCAAAGATGGTACGGCGACGTTTAAACTCGGCAGCCCATTTCTTAATTGTCGAAAACGGAGGAGAAGAGTGCCCATAAACTTATATGAACTTCGAATAAATTTCTGTTGGCGTTAAACCTTCTTTTACAAAGAATTTTATAACTGCACGATACTCAATTTTATCCATTTGAAGGGATAGAGACAACGCTTTTACTTCAGAGAGCTGTATGAAACAAACTACTTGATGGAATGATATAAAACAGACTTGCAATTTCACGTGGATGCTTATGACAGGAAACGTACTTTTTTTTCTACGTACCAAAGTAGAAAAAAAAAATCTTCCCGACAACAGTGTTGCCATCTATGGTCGAGGCCGAGAACGTTTAGGACCACCCTCACTTTGTGGACTAATGAATGCAAGAGATTAAAAATAAACTAAAATAAAAATATATTGTGGTTTTTCAAGACACAATAAGCGAAGATGTCGAAATTCGAACGTGAAAAGTCAGTTGAAACCAAACCGCTATAATCACGCCATTCTCTGAGGAGCTGTTGTCTAATTTTATAAAACAAATAATATATAATAAATATTTTTAAAAATAACAATATTCTTGAGTGAAAGTGTATAATATAATGGCGGAAATTCGCAGAACTTAGAGAAAAACGTCTCGATTCCCCAGAACAGAAGTATAGCCGATACTCACAGACCATACTCGAAACTGTTTATACTCAAAATGACCCTAGATAAGCACCAACACGACATGACGTTGCCTGTTGAAAAGATAATGTTTTTTTTATTGTTAACAGTGATAAGTGCAGTAATCAATCACTAACAGCAACAGTCTCTTTGAATTCGTATGTCGATTAATATCCTCAAAATGATTGGGTCTTAGCATCAATAAAGAGTTCTGTCAGGTAACAGATGATGGTAACAGATACTCAAACTGAAATTTTTGTATGACTGTTGATTCTTTGATTAGTAAGAATAGGTAAGTAAGAAATGTAATTAGTTTTGTTGTTGAAAAACGTAACAGTGAAAGTGTAACTTATAAGCCCTAACACAAATAAATACTACGAAATTAATCGGCTATATGCGAAAAACATTATTTCTTGTTTCACCTCATTCACCTCGCTCCTCTCTCTCGCTGTCCCTTAAAAAAAAAAAAAAAAAAAAAAAAAAAAAAAAAAAAAAACCGCTTCCCAAAAAACGCAATAATGGATGGACAAATTTCTTAGGGAAGTTGAGAAGTTTGTCCATTCCAATGCATCATGGGTTTTGGTAGAAACGTTAGGCCGGGTAATGGTTGAATTCCTGTTCACAATATCACACGTATAGCTGTCATGATTTCTCGGTGGATACCAAATTGACATATCAGGAAACACTCGTAGTTTTCGCTGTATGAAGCTTGGGCTGTATCTTTGTCGTATTTTGAGAACTGTTTCAATAGGATCCATCGAAGTTGGAGATGGAAATTCAGCGGATGTAAATTTATACTGGATGAGGAACCATAAAAGTTATTGGTTTTGTTTATATTATCCGATTTCAGATTGTTTTTATTTAAGAAGCTGATATTTGAAACCAATAACATAGCAATATTGAATATGTGTAATAATTCTTCGATCACTTGGTATTTACGAATTCCAAATTCAAATTATTCTATCATTTAGGTAACAAATTTATCTTTTTTTAAACAATGCAAATGAGATGAGAATGAATCAGTGAAAAAGAAGAAGTGCCCTGTTTCGATAATAGTTTAACAACTTTTTAACAATCATCTGTTTTGGCAACCCAGCATTATATATCTCAGTTTCAATTGAGATATACAGTATAATGCTTGTTTGAGGTAATTTGAGAAATAAAGTGATTGATCTAGTGAACTGGACACCCCCCCCCAGGTTGCGAAGTGCACAGCGGCTAACTAGGTGGAAGAGGTCCCACTACAGTATAACAAATTTACAGCTGAGATGACACCTCCAGGACGATTAATTGTTTACCATAAACGCATCAGTATTATTGGCGCATTTATAAATTTATACGATAGACCCTTTCGATGCATTTACGTCTTTTCCTTCAGTGCTTGCAACCTCCTGCTTCCGTTAATTTTTTTTTTTTTTTAACCTGGCCAACAATCTCATCACATACCTCTCTCCTAGTAAATCAATCTTTTTTTTTCTGAGTTCGCCAGGCCAGTGAGACAGGAAAGGTTTGCTTCATCTTTTAAAGCATTCGATTTTATTGAATAATTTCGTTAACTAAACAAATATCAATTTATGTTACTTAAATATAATTATTCCTAAAACATTTATTCCACATGTACTTACAAAATATTAGATGAGATTTCAATACCTTGTGTGCTGTAATTTGACTAACACGAATCTACATTATTAGTTTAAATTTCATACACTTTATTGCTATTGCTTCGTTAGCAAACAAGTTACTAAAATTGTAAGCCCCACCCAACACAACCCACTGATCTTCGCATTTTGTGCTGCTAAACATTTACAGGGACAAAACGTTTCGAAAAAAAGTCTTTTGATCCTGAAAACGTTTCCTCACAAAACACAAAAAACGATTGACATCATCCACGACAGTGGATGCCTATATTTATCATAGACCACACCACACGTGTTATCATGTCTCGCGATATCACACTCAATCCATCAAACGTGTCTTCAAACATCCAATGGACCTTTCACTTAGTGGCTCTATCTCTCCGTAATGGGGGAAAGATTGAGCACCCAGGATATCTTTCCGCTGCGCACCCCTTCGGTTACCACGCCTCATCGCAACGGCAACCTGCAGAAACCAATTATTGCTGCGTTTAACAAAGAAGTGGGAAGAATAACCAATAGTTGGTTATACTAACCAATGCTTAGTTAAACGTAGAAATAATTGGTTGGACCAACTTATCCATCCTCTGCCACATCCACGTCCAAGGATACGTCGATATACAAAAGGAGCCGACTCAGCAACGTTTGGCCAATAATCTGCAACACCCACACTTAGAACTCCAACAAACAAAGCTAGAAAACTCTAGGGTTGTTTCAGCTAAAAATCGCTCAGATCGGATGCACACGAATGTCCACCCTTTCCTAATTCATTGGAACCAAGTTCCGATGGATGTCTTGAGCAAATGTTAAATCTCAAGGTCCGTACACTCCACTTGCATTGGCCTTCAGAAAAGCGAAATACCACTGTCAACTCTGCCATCTGCTTAGAGAAGATGGCAGATGATACGATTCTTCACTGTGCTACGTATTGTTTCCTAGTAATGAGAGCAGTCCATGATGATCATTGTTATAGCATTCTGACAGGAATTGTTTCTGGTCGCAATTTTTAATAATGTTTATGTAATTATGGATGAAACAATTCAAGAAGAATAAAATCAATCGTTTTTATTCTTCTTGAATGTGCGCATTGTTAGAAAGGGAATATTTTGCTATTTTTCATTGTACTAGTTGATTAGTCACGAGGATGTTGACATACTATAAGGGTTTCAGAACAAGTGTAGATAAATGGAGGACCTGAAATTGGTGCCGCTGTGTTCCTCTAATATTACATCCTAAATGCTAGTTGGCGCAAGAATGATATCAGTAATATGTGGATCACTTCTGACAAGATCAAGATCAAGATAAGATAAGGAATCGTGACGTGATTGGGTGTTTATTTCATGACGTCATTGTGTGCCGTCATGAGTTTGTAATGTTAAGAATTTATCTGTGGACATATGTGTCAGTGACGTCAGTTCTTGTGTTTCGGTTCGCGTATGGAATTATGGGTAGAGATAAGGATTCGTGTTGTGATTGGTGGGACACTTCTGACCAGATCAAGATCAAGATCAAGATAAGGAATCGTGATGTGAATGTTTGTTGTTACCAGATGAAGATAAGCGACGTCATTTGTTAGTTGCAAATAAGTGACGTTGTTGTTTTGAATGGAAAGGAAGATATATTAGTCGATAAGGATTCGTGTGGTGATTGGTGGGACACTTCTGACAAGATCAAGATCACAATAAGATAAGGAATAGTGACGCGAATGTATGTTGTTATCAGATGAAGATAAGTGACATCATTTGTTAGTTGTAACTTTAAAAGTGACGTTACTGTTTTGAATGGAAAGGAAGATATATTAGTGGATAAAGAATCGTGTCGTGATTGGTGGGACACTTCTCACAAGATCAAGATAAGATAAGGAATCGTGATGTGGATGTGTGTTATTATAGAGTTTGGAATGTTTGGAATTTCGCTGGGGCCCTTGTCTGTCAGGGACATCATGTGGTGATTTTGGTTCGTTAATTGCATTGTGGGTGATATTTAGAGATAAGAATCGTGACGTTATGTTACTTAATAGTTTATTAAGATATTAATAAATAGACTTTATAGTTTACTATATTCGGCATGAAACTCTCTGATTCCAATCTTTGAGTTTCTTATTCGGTTTTGAAACAATGCGGATTTTATATCCCCTTAATTTAAAATACTGTTTATATCGCCGAAATGAAGCTTATTAGCTCTTTATATTTAAGTAACTTAATGGTTGCACCTCTTCGGAAACTCGTATAGCAGAGTATATAAGTTCTTTTCGCTATACACTTTGGTATTAGGTCTAGATACTCACTGATGAAGCCTCAAAAAAGGCTGAAACTGGTCTGGGTAGTGACCTCCCTCCATAATGTAATAACATCATACATTTCCTAGGAAATGTGTTTTTACATTATGGAAAATACCAAAGAATAGCGATCTGAACTTTCCCCACCTTTGCAACGAGTTGATCGATATTGTACTACGTACTAGGGTCACTTGCATAAGCTCACGCTAGTGTTCGCCGATACTTTATAGTTTACTATATTCGGCATGAAATTCTCTGATACCAATCTTTGAGTTTCTTATTCGGTTTTGAAACAATGTGGATTTCATATCCCCTTAATTTAAAATAATGATGTTATGTGTTTCGAAATTTCTGCGGAATATATACCTATCTGTGATATCACATGGTGTTTTGGTTTGCCTATGGAATTGTGGGCGATGTTTTTGCGATAACATATCTTGGAATTTTCCCAGGGTGACACACATCCGTCGTTGTCGCCATGTTTTGTCTTTGGTTGTATATAGATGGGTGTACTAATTTTACAATACATTTTGGAGTATTTCTTTCCTCTTAAATGGTGCTAATTCTTAGAGTAGAGTCGTAATGACGGCAGTGATTTGGCTTTGCTGAATAATTTAATTATATGCTGGTGTCCCTCAAACACACACACAAACACACATTAGACATGAAAAGTCGTTAATGTATCCAAATCGATACTCTAATATATACCCTATAATTATTCTTAATGAAAAAAAAAGTATTCAGTATTAAAATTACGCTAACCAAAACATACGATTAGTGATTATCGAAATTACAATTATCAATTGTTATTTTTAAGTTTAAAAAAAAATTCACTTACATTTCTTACCAGAATACAAACATCTTGGTACTGTTTAGGTTTTCTGAATATTCCAAATTGTTGATTTTTAACATATGTTCACAGCACAGAACACAAACACAAGTCTGAAAATGCAGTTGACTTTTTCATTATAGGTTACTGGGGCTAACATATATTCACAACACCTGTCTTTTGTTAACTGATTTATCCACCAGCGATCGGTAATTGTTGTGTCTATTTGTGAACTTTTCTGACTGGGGAAGTGGAATTCTCCTGGTCTTACTTGAGGGTTTGATAATACTTCCCACACGACAATCTGAATGTCACCTTTTTCATGACTCTTATTCTCCCTTTGATGTTTTGCACAGTATTATCAGTTCGGGGAAGTACGACTGTTTTTCTAGTGTAAAATTCTTATGACACATATCCTAAAATTTTTCTTTCCTGATTATGGATTTCATACACTTATTGTTTTCAAGTAGATGGGTTGCTTGTTTGTTTACATTTTGTATAGCTAGGAAACTGGAATTTATTTCAAGTGAATATTAGCTCTGTAATATATACTTTGTTAATTTCTGTGTTATCTTTTATTTGACTGTAATATTATCAACAAAGTGTATTTACTGAATCTAACATGCAGAAATTAAATAAAGTGAAAAAGACAGTTTTTGTTTCTTCTTATTCTTCTCATTTCACATTTACACTGATGTTCATAGTGTATGATTTCCCATTGGTGCTTCCGTAAAATTCACCAGATTTTTTTCCACGTGACATTTCTACATAAGTGAACTATGGTTGTTATATAGTTCAACTATATAAAACTCATTTCCGTTAGTCCTAATTGACTGTTGTCTTCCTAGCCCTACATTTATTTCACAGAAGGGATATATATATATATATTTTTTTTTTTAAACACAATTATTATATTTGATATTCTTTTCAATACAAATAAATAATATTTATTCTTATTTCAAATAAAAATTAGTTCAGAAAGAAAGAAAAAAAAATGTTTACCCTCAAATAAATATTTATGATCACAGCAAACAGGAAATTCATCAGCTTTTTCAAAGTTTTGAAATTAATGCAAATATTGTTTTCATCATTTGGTATCAATTAAATGAAGAACGGGTGTGGTTATTAAGTTCGTTAATGTTTTAATGTTTTTATTTTCTCTTCCAATGACGAGTATTATTTGATATATGCCTGTTAAATCACTTGATTTTATCCGCACACTACGACAGCAATCTTTTTAAGAGTTTTAGTAATGTGTTGGTTTAAAATATCTAATGGCTCTCTAAAATAAACAAATTCTAACAGTATTAAAAATATCACTAGCCTGATGAGAGATCTTCTGGAGAAGAGGGGGAGAAGAGGGGGTGAGGGGAAGCATTTCAGGGAAGACCCCTGTCAGCCTCTTGACTACCCTTTCACTTCCACCACCTAATGCTGTATTTTTTTCTCCTAAGTTATCAGTATCAGTTGGAGGTGACATCACTGAAAGATATTTGCAAATGATGAGCTCGCTCATCTCCACTAGCCTGAGCAGACATCTTCTGGAGGAGAGTGGGGAGAATAGGGGGATGGTGGTGTTAGGGGTGGGGGAGCATTGCAGGGAAGACCTCTGTCACCCTCTTGACGACCTTTTCACTTCCACCACCTAATGCTATTATTTTTTCCCATCCCAACAATTTCGGACATATCAGTGAGAGAACTAGTCACATGGTATGAGGCCTCAAATAATATAGAATATCCTTCGAGCCTCAGAGATGAGATTTGCCCTATGATGTCTCAAAGTAAGATAATCTTACATCAACATCATATCCAACAGCATGTAAAAACATATCCATGAATCATCTGCGCAAAAGTTCATTTTGGTAGGAACGGTCAGGGTTAAGGGTCAGGTAAACAGTACTATAAGTAAAAACAAACGAGTCAAGTGTCTTTACACTAATGGCAATTTGTTCCTCCCATGCAGCTATCGTATTGTGTTGTGGTGTTTTGTGTCCAGGAAAGTAAAGTAAAATAATGGGTGAGCCACAAAAGTCATTGAAATTTTCTTTCTTCAGGACAATAGCTCGAGACAAAACTCATCATACAGCTCTAAAAGGATGGAAACCTATTATTATTTTAGAAGACATGTACATTGTGATCATTTATCCAGGACCACTTGGAAACGTTATGCAGGAAGTGGAGTGGTCTGATATCATCGGCTACTTGCAAAGAAGAGTTGACTACAAAATGGACCTCGGTGAGTGTTATATTCTGAAATGCCAAGATGGGGAACTAATACCTGATGATACAGGAGCTGATGGAAGTAAAGTTTTTTCTATTAGTTTTGAAGAAGCTGAGAGATTTTCACCAAAAATGTACGACATTGATAATCATTTACTATTTTTGGAAACTGAATTACCATCCGTTCGTATAATGGGGAAAATTATTGCTAATCATTTAAATTCGTCAATGGTAAAATTAGACTTTCAAGATTTTATCCAATTCGATAAAGATTCTTTATTTTGGGACATTTACGAACATTTTACAAAAACTGTTTGTGTGTATTTGCTGACAAAAGAATACACAGAATGTTTAGGGAGGCATGGTGTCATTTCCAGACTGACACAATATCAAATGTATGGAAGTGGGATTACCATGGTATCTGCTTTAAAAACACTTTTGCATGACCAGCTATTTTGATGTAATGAACTAAGAAACGGTGAGTAACAAAAATTTTATTCATTCAACTCTTTGGAATGTTAAGAGTCTAAACTAAATATTGTGAAATATTTTTAGGTAATTACATGTTTCGAATTTTTCTCAGTGAATATACTTCAGCAAAATCAAATATGCATTTGTAAACTTAAATGAACAAAGATGTGTGCTTTTCTTGTTGAGTTTTTCCACAGTGAATTTTTTAATCAGTTATTCTGTTTAGAACTTGCTATTTAAATCCACAACTTTAATAATAAGAGGAACACTGCATAAGTGGTTCAAGAACTACCTCTCAAACAGAACACAAGTAACAAAAATAGGTACATGTCACAGTCGGAGTATACAAATAAAACACGGTGTACCTCAAGGTGCCATATTATCACCCACACTATTCAACATATACATTAACGATGTTCATAACATATCCATAAGAAGGCAAATATTTCAATATGCAGATTACACTGCACTACTAGCAATCCACACAGATATTAACACATCTCTCTGCAAAGCACAAGAAGACCTAAATGAAATAATAACATACTTCCACCAAAACGCAATTCTAATCAACGGCACCAAAACACAGATATTGATAATACACAACCCAAGAATCATACCCCCTGCATCAATATCGATACATTGTCACACATGCCGCTGCATTAACAACAAAAATACCTGCAAATGTCCCAAAATCAAACCTGTAACACATGCAAAATACCTCGGTCTGTATATAGATTCCCACCTTAAATGGAAAAAACATATAGAATACCTACACACTGAACTCCAGATCATCACAGCAAAACTCTTCGAAGTTAAAGATATTATTCCACCCAACATAAAAAAACTCCTCTATCATGGTATCTGTGAATCTCTACTCAGATATGGATTAGCAGTCTATGCAAATACATCAAACAGCCACCTAACAAAATTAGAAACACTACACAGGAAAATCGTGTCAACAGTGATCTGGACACCTTACACGCAACAACCAATATCCGACAAGCATATGGCGATACACAGAATACTGAGCATTAAAAACCTGAAACACTACATGACATTAACAAGGAATTATTTCAACATCACCTACCGAAACAACAGAGACACATATCGTATAACACGACCTACAACAACTCTCTACATCCCCACACCCTCCAATAACACATACGGTTCGTTTGTGCGATCACATCAGATACCCACACAACTTAACAACCTACGAACAAAGCTAAAACACATAGATAACTACAGAACATTAAAAAACGAACTCTGGAAAACATACCAACAAAAGTTAAGAAACCATTAACACATAATAAAACACTAGCATCTAATGCCTACATCCCGTACATAAACATTAACAACAACAAAAATAGTGAAGGTAAATCCCACTCTCTTCATAAAAGCTAACCCAAGCTTCAAAGTAGGTGGGATTAACTTGCCTCACTCATCTACAAGCAAACCTTATAAGCAAATCCAGAAATTAGTATGAATAATCACTCTTTCTCAAAATCCATATTATTCAAAAATTCCATGTAATCTTAATTGTTAATATTAGAAGAACATGTTGTATAGATGCAAGAAATTATTATTATCAAAATTTTAATTGAAATGCAATGTAGAAATTGAATCACATATGCAGCACTTAGTGCTGAATTTTGCAAAAATTACAAGTTGGAATGTCACTAAAGATGATTATTGTAATTGTGTAAATATTGTAGAAATCAATAAAAAATTATTAATTTTTTTATTTTATTTTTATTATTTATTTGTGGTGCTACATGAAGTAATCAAAGAAGAAGAAGAATAACAGAAAACGATTAAGAAAAATCGATAGTGGGTGAGAAATACGAATTTTCAGTTATCATTGGAATAATGGATTGTCACTTTCTTTTCAATAAGACTTCAAATTTATTTCCTAAAGAAATTTGTATTTCTGATGGAATTAGTGTAAGATATGCATTGACAAAATCACCTTGTAGTTGGAAAGAATTACCTGAAAGAGTTAAAAAACAGAATTATTGGTTAATAAAATATAACCCTCAGCTGAAGTGGGAAATTGGTTCACTATCTCTGGACAAACTAAGAAATTGGATGAGAGAATCAACATGCAAATATTAAATATTACTCACCAAAGGTAGAGAAAAATCAAAAACATTAACGAGGTTAATAGGGAGGCCTGTTCTTGATTTAAATGAAATTGGATGCCCAAAACGTGAAAAACATAATGTGTACTTTTAAATGCTTTTGGAAACATAACGAAAGATTCTATGCTTTTAATAATGTTCAGAAGTATATGTATTGGTTTCAAACAAATAAATATACAGCCCATAATTTTACTGCAATAATAAATTCCCAACGATCACCAAATGAAAAATTAACTTTCTGATGAGAGTCACATTGTCAAAAACCACATGATGGTAATTCCATAAGCATGGAAGAACATTTGAACAACAGTGCAAATTTAACAATAAAAAGATTAAGGAACAAAAAAATAGATTGTATTTTTCACTTTATTTATTTTCTGTATGTTAGATTCAGCAAATACAATTTGCAAATTATATTTCATTCAAATAAAATGTGTAAATTTAAATGAACAAATTGGGTGTCGTTGATGTGTCATAAAAATTTTTCCATGTGAAATTTCATGCCACAAACTAACCAGCAACTTTTGTTTTTGACTCAGTGAATTAAACGTCATTTTTGTTAATGCAAGCCCTCAAACATTTCATGAAACTGTCAACTCTTGGAAGAAAAGGAATAAGTGAGTATCAAATTAATAGCAAGAATTTTAGTGGAGAAGATTTCACCTGAAAAGTCACAATACTGTTAGAATTTGTTTATTTTAGAGAGCCATTAGAGATTTAAAGCCAACACGTTACTAAAACTCTTTAAAAGATTGCTGTCGTAGTGTGCAGATAAAATCAAGTGAATCAACATGCATATATCAAATAATACTCGTCATTGGAAGAGAAAATAAAAAAATTAAAACATTAACGAACTTAATAGCCAGACCCGTTCTTCATTTAAATGATGCCAAATGATGAAAACAATATTTGCATTAATTTCAAAACTTTGAAAAAGCCGATAAATTTCTTGTTTGCTGTCATCATAAATATTTATTTCAGGGAAAACATTTTTTTTCTTTCTTTCTGAACTAATTTTTTTTGAAATAAGAATAAATAATATAATAATTGTAATTATAAGAATATCTAATATAATAATTGTGTTAAAAAAAAAAAATATATATATATATATATATATATCCCTTCTGTGAAATAAATGTAGGGCTGGGAGGACAACAGTCAATTAGGATTAACGGAAATGAGTTTTACATAGTTGAACAATGCAACAAACATAACAACTATAGTTCAACTTGTGTAGAAATGTCACATGGAAAAAAATCAGGTGAATTTTACGTAAGCACCAATGGGAAATTGTACACTATGAACATCAGCACAAATGTGAAATCAGAAGAATAAGAAGAAACAAAAACTGTCTTTTTCACTTTGTTTAATTTCTGCATGTTAGATTCAGTAAATACACTTTGTTAATAATATTGCAGTCAAATAAAAGATAACACAGAAATTAACAAAGTATATATTACAGAGCTAATATTCACTTGAAATAAATTCCAGTTTCCTAGCTACACAAAATGTAAACAAACAAACAACCCATCTACTTGAAAACAATAAGTATATCAAATCCATAATCAGGAAAGAAAAATTTTAGGATATGTGTCAAGAATTTTACACTAGAAAAACAGTCGTACTTCCCCGAACTGATAATACTGTGCAAAACATCAAAGGGAGAATAAGAGTCATGAAAAAGGTGACATTCAGATTGTCGTGTGGGAAGTATTATCAAACCCTCAAGTAAGACCAGGAGAATTCCACTTCCCCAGTCAGAAAAGTTCACAAATAGACACAACAATTACCGATCGCTGGTGGATAAATCAGTTAACAAAAGACAGGTGTTGTGAATATATGTTAGCCCCAGTAACCTATAATGAAAAAGTCAACTGCATTTTCAGACTTGTGTTTGTGTTCTGTGCTGTGAACATATGTTAAAAATCAACAATTTGGAATATTCAGAAAACCTAAACAGTACCAAGATGTTTGTATTCTGGTAAGAAATGTAAGTGAATTTTTTTAACTTAAACATAACAATTGATAATTGTAAGTTCAATAATCACTGCTCGCATGTTTTGGTAAGCTTAATTCTAATACTGAATAGTTTTTTTCATAAGAATAATCATAGGATATGTCCGTGCGGTTAGCCTAGCGGCTTTGCGCTTCACGACCATATGCCTGGGGAAGGAGTGTCCTGGGTTCGATTCCCGTCAGAGATGTGAGGAGCTGAAGGATCTTCTTCAGCCATTACCAAGTTAGCCGGTCTTGGGCGTGGGCAGTAGGGTTTTTTCTGCCAGTTAATCTGGCGTTTTTCATCCCGCAAGCAGGCAAACCGTCCCCGTGAACACACAGGGATACTGCCAAGAATACCTTGAGGCATAGGAGTAACCATTCTATCCTTGTATTTCGGTTACGAAATCCAAGCATGCTTGGAAGGTTGTGGGCCTTAAAGGCCTGTTAAAACCATTGGGATAGATAGATAGGATATATATTAGAGTATCAACTTGGATACATTAGCGACTTTTCATGTCTAATACGTGTGTGTGTGTCTGAGGGACACAGCATATAATTAAATTATTCCGCAAAGCCTAATCACTATCGCCATCATGAGTCTAATCTAAGAATTACTACCATTTAACAGGAAAGAAATACCCCAAAATGTATTGTAAAATTAGTACACCCATCTATAGACAACTAAAGAAAAAACATGACGACAATAACAGATGTTTGTCACCCTGGGAAAATTCCAAGATATCTTATCTCAAAAACATCGCCCACAATTCCATAGCCAAACCAAAACACCATGTGATATCACAGAGAGATATATATGTTTCCCAGAAATTTCCAAATGCATAACGTCACGATTCATATCTCTAAATATCACCCTGACAGACGAGAGCCCCAGTGAAATTCCAAACATTCCATACTCTATAATAACACACATCCACGTCACGATTCCTTATCTTATCTTGATCTTGATTTTGTCAGAAGTGTCTCACCAATCACGACACGATTCCTTATCCACTAATATATCTTCATTTGTATTCAAAACAACAACGTCACTTATTTACAATGAACAAATGACATCACTTATCTTCATCTGATAACAACAAACATTCACGTCACGATTCCTTATCTTATCTTGATCTTGATCTGGTCAGAAATGTTCCACCAATCACAACACGAATCCTTATCTCTACCATCTTCCATAATTCCATATGAGAACCAAAACACAAGAACTGACGTCACTGACACATATGCCCACAGGGAAATTCCTAACATTAGAAACTTATCACATCACACACAATAACATCATCAAATAAACAACCAATCACGTCACGATTCCTTATCTTATCTTGATCTTGTCAGAAGTGACTGACATACTACTGATATCTAATCTCTGTCTCTCTCGCTAATATATAATTAAGTTTATTTCGAAAAATATAAGAAATCATTGAAACTCTTTAAGGTAAAATGAATTTTCAATTCCTTAGAAAAATTGAGAAACCACCAGTGGATTTGTATGGATTTCCATTATTGACATTATTTCAAATATTTTTTTTCTCAAAGGGCTTTAGAATATGTGTCCCCAACATGTTGCCTCCATTTGTACATGTGCACTAATGAAGGAAATGCCTATAAGTGGCGAAGATGATAGATTTTAAAATTATTGATACTCTGACTGTAATATTAAATAGAAAACGAACTGCTAAATAACTTATCATCAATGCAGCTTAATAAGCTGAATGGATTTGAATCATGAATTGTGTTTGAATTCTACTGAGAATGCAGTTGTTATATGAGATTATTGTTGGTTTTAGATAAGAATATTATGTCCCTTTAATTTCCCTCTGTACGTCTTTGTAAGGAACATTCAATGATTTTCAGAACCTGCGATGTATGTGTTTTAAATACTAAATATGCTCCGATAATGCAGATATTGGAAATACGAAAAGTGGCTGTTACGGGTGTTAACAGAAACAAAATTTCTTTGAAAAGCTGTCGCCAAAAAGATCCACCGGTATTTCTTTCCTTTCTAAGAAATTGAGCAGTATTACTTTTACCAAGACAAGTAGCTGGCTTGTCATGGAACTCCCAACCTGATGTACTAAGGTTAAATTTCAGAGTTACTTTCTCCTGGGTATGGTACCACCACAGTATGAAGCGTCATACCTACCCTATTCAGGATTTAAATCTAAAAAGAAAGAAAGAAATACTACTAGTCCTCATATACTCCAACAACATCAGAAGAAAAGAGGACATGGTCGATAGAGAGAGAGAGAGAGACCTTACTGGGGAGTTAAAAGAAATGAGTCAGACTGAAAGTAGAAGAAAAAACCAGCAAGCTAAAGGAGAAAGGGATCGCCACTTCACTTGCTATCC